>NC_065435.1:46970088-47595088 GCF_024364675.1 Aethina tumida | reverse complement strand
CCACAGCCGAAATTACACAGGGTATAACAAATCTAGTCAAAATTAAAAATAAAAAACTGAAAATCGAATTAGCAAAAAGATTGCCGCCCCCGGGTGGGCTCGAACCACCAACCTTTCGGTTAACAAAAACTAAACTAAACTAAACTAAAATATATTTTATTTGTCTTTTTGTTAAAATACACATCATTGGCTCGTACAGCTCGAGACTTCTGTGGGCACTATATATAGTAGGCTCCGTTCTTGTGGGGGTGGGTTACCGAATGGAGTCCGGGGTTGTCCACCTTCTTGGAGATTGGCACGGCCAATTGCCGGTGTCGTGGCATCTCCGAGCGTCAGCAACGATGTTGAAAGCAAAATGGGTCCAAGACCCCCCTCACATGGTCGTTGCATTTCTGGGGGCATTTTGTCTCAATATGATTTAGATAATGGAACCTGTAGATGAAATTAGCGGAAACTGTTGCTGGATGGCCAGCTTTGCAATTTAGTGCGCTCGGGAAAAACTTAGTCAAAAAACCCGTTGAAGCATTTTTGGGGGAGGTTTCGCGTTGTTCGGATAATGTTTTATGGTTTAGTGGGCGTCTTTACGTTTTGCGTTTTAAGTGGAAAGTTTTGAGTGCGCGGCAGACATTATGGTGGGAGTTTGTGAAAAATTGGAAGTTTATGGTAGAGGGGTTTGTGTCTGTGATTAGGGTCAATGTTGTGGATTCTGACGTCAGCCATGTGTTTTGTGAGTATCGAGTGGTGTATTTGTTTTTCGTAGAATTTATTAGCCTCTTGGATGATGTAATCCTGTACATATGGCACTCCAGTTGTGTCGTGTATGTGTCGGGTTCTGCTTCTCTGGGGTGCGCTGATTGCCATTCTCAGTATTTTGTTTTGCAGTCGTTGTAGTATGTTAATGGCGGTTATTGAGGCTCCACACCAGATGGGGCATGCGTATGTCATGATGGGTCGGAGGATTGTGGTGTATAAGTTAATTTTGTTATCTCTACTCATGGGGCTGTTTGCAGAGATTAGGGGATATAGTGGCTTGATTGCACCAAATATCTTTGGTCTAATTTTGTCTATATGAGGTCTAAAGGTCAGCCGATTGTCCAGATAGGTGCCTAAGTATTTCACGACTTTTTTGCATGGAATGATGGTTCCGTCTATAGTGGGTGGAGATACTATCCTTGTGTTAGTGTATTTTTTTGTAAAGTTGATCAATTCTGTTTTTTCAGGATTTATTTTAATTTTCCATCTCTCAAAAAACGCAGTGAGCATGCCCAGATGGATTTTAATCTGTTGGGTGGCGACCTGTGAGCTAAAGGACGAGCTGTAGATGGCAGTGTCATCAGCGTATAGTGCCAAGTTAGTGTGGGAAAACTTAGGGATGTCGGAGGTATAGAAGTTGTAGAGTTTTGGTGCGAGCACCGTTCCCTGTGGTACTCCTGCCGAAGTGTTTCGTGTTTCGGATAATTCCCCGCTGATTTTTACCTGGAAGGTCCTTCCTCGCAGATACGAGTCGATTAGTTTGACCAGACATTTAGGCAGTTTTAGCTGGTCCAGTTTATACACTAGTCCATCCAACCATACGGTATCGAAGGCTTTCTGCATATCTAAAAAGAGTGCAACTGTGTTTCTCCCGAAGTTCCAGTGCTTCTTAGTGTGTTCAGCAATTCGCGCCACCTGCAGGACTGTGCCATGTTTGGGGCGGAATCCGAACTGCTCGTGTGGTGTTATGTGTAGGTGTGAGTCGGCTGTTTCCAGGCGTCGCAGTATAACTCTTTCGGCTACCTTGGAAATAGAGCTTAGTAGCGATATTGGCCTGTATGAGTTGGGGTTATGTGGCGGTTTACCGGGCTTTAGTACGGGGATAACCACAGCGTGTTTCCATTGTTCTGGGAAGTATTGCAGCCTAATAATACCATTGATAATATAGGTTAGATGGACCAGTGTCTTCCTTGGTATGTTTTTTAAAAGGATGTATTGGATACCGTCTGGTCCTGGAGCTTTGTTATTTGGCAGCTTTCGCAGAATTTGCTGCACTTCACTCGGCCTTGTGAGTAGTTTAGCAAGTTCATTGTTTTGAATTACCTCTGGTTGAGCTTTGTGTATATTCTGAGCCATTTGCTGTATGTAGTTTTGTTCCGGTGTGAGGTTTGTCGTATCAGTTTTATGAATTTCTGCAAAGTGTGTGGAGATGGCTGTAGCTTTAGATTTGTTGGACATGTGCTCGATGTTGTTGTAGAGGATGGTCGGGTATATAGGACGTTCCCCTTTTAGTTTCTTTACGTATCTCCATAAGGAGCAATCCGTGGCTTGGAGCCTGCCCAGAAGGTCCCGCCACACGTTATTTCTGTGTTGCCCGATTTTATATGTAATTTCGTTTTTGAGCCGGTTCATTATTTGTTTGTCATTGTCGAGTTTGTATTTGTGCCAACGTTTTTTGTGGTAGTTTTTTGTTTTGATAGCTTCTGTTATATCATCTGGAAGATCATCTGCTGGTGGTTTGGTTTTTGTTACCTTAGTAGTTTTGTTCCTGGCTATTTTTAGATTGAGTGTGAATGAATCCACTTCTCTCTTTAGTGATTCCAAATCCGTGATGTGACCTCTTAGGACCGTCAGAGTGTTTAGCTCGTGCCTGTACATGTCCCAGTTCGTTTCTCGGAAACAGAATTTGGTTTGTTGGAGGACATTTGTTCTTTTTTGTTGGATATTAATTAGCACTGGGGCATGGTCGGAGTCTAGTTCATGGAGTACAGTTGGTTCAGTCACTCTGCGTACTCCATTGCTTATGACTAGGTCTATTGTTGATGGAGTGCCCCCGTTATTGGGATAGTGCGTGGCTTCTTCAGGGAAAAGGAGGTCAACGTCGGAGTTGAGTATATAATTGTACAGGGTGGCTCCGTTGGTATTATTTCTGTGGCAGTTCCAGGCTGTGTGGCGAGAGTTAAGGTCCCCTAAGATTATGGTTTTGTTATACTTTTTGCAGAGTTGGTCTATTTGTGGTGTAGAAAAATTGTTGGATGGAGGGTTGTATGCGCACATTATTACGGTTCCGTCGGCTAGTTTGATTGATATATTCTCTATATGACTAGGTATACTATCTATTTTGGAGTGTGGGATGGAGTTTTTAACAAGGATTGCAACTCCTCCGTGTGTGTGGCGGGTGTGACCCGGGTTGTATTGCCTGTCTTCTCTGTAAGTTAGATAGTTTTTAATTTTGAAATTATGTCTGCTGGACAGTTTTGTTTCTGTTATGCAGATTATGTCTATTTTGTGTGTGTGCAGAAAATTAATTAAACATGGTATTTTGTTATTAACACTGTTAGCGTTCCAAGTGCAGATCTTCAGCCTAGATGTCATAGTTGTTTACGTCAAAGATGCAGAATTGTAGGAAAGCCTGGAATCTTTCCTGCTTGGTGCCAGCGTTGGACATTCTTGCGGTTAGGTCGCGGAGAGCTTGCACCATCTCCTTCATGTTAACTGCGTTCTGCAAGTCCCTGGCCACCGAGAACAGAGCTCCCATGTCCTCAGCGCCATCAGTGTCATCCTGTTGGTGCCCAGTTGCTCGTTGGGCGTTGTGTGCGGAGCTGGTAGCTATACTTTTTTGGGCCCTCTGTATCCAAATGTTGCTAGCTGGTGCTGATAGCTTCGGTTTTGGGTTGTTTACTTCGATTGTTGTCCGTTCCAGGGGTGGGTATTCTTGTAGGTTGGTTGGGTTAATTACTCCATTGGTTCCCCTGTTATCGCGTCTGGGCAGGTCAGTTAATGTTTTTGGGCCGGTTAATCGTTGAGCTTTTGGGTTGAATTTGTTGTGTTTACGGCGCTCCTCTAATTGTTGTAGTTTGTATATATATACAGGGCATTTGACACTGTTTGCGGTATGTGCCTCCTGGCAGTTAGCGCATTTGGGGGGTTCTTCCCTCGGCTTGGCACAGGTCTTCGTCTCATGTTGGTTGCCGCACTTCAGACACTTAGGATCCCTATTGCAGTTACTAGTGGCATGGCCCCACAGTTGGCATCGATGACACTGTATAATTTGCTTTTCATTTTTCCTTCTCTCCCAGAAAACTCTGGTGTGAAGGATATATCTGCAAGTTGTGTTCAGCCAATCGCAGGTAACTGTAGAATCTGTGACGACCATGAAAAGTGGTCTTTTCGTGGACCTGAGACGATATACCTGGTGTACTATGATGTCGTGGTTTGTTTTTATGTCATTTACTATGGTGTCTGTGTCTGGCTCACCATCCAGCCCCCTTACTACGAACGCGTGTGTTTTTTCGTTGGTATGGGTGTAAGTGTGGAATGCGACTTTCTCTTTTTGTATTTCGTGTAAGTATAATTTGTATTCGAGGTAGTCGTTGATGTATATGTGGGTATTGTTTTTGGTATATTTGATATTATATCCCTTCTTAATAAAGTCATTCAGTTGTGTTTGTAGTGCTTCGTGTTTTGAGGGTTTCCCATCAAGAACTATTGGCGGCGGGGTGGACTTCTTAGATGATTTTCTTGTGTTTGTCTTAGTTTTGTGGGTTTGCGGGTTGTTCTCAGCTGCACTGTCTTCTGTGTCAGTATAATCGGAGTTTCTATTTTTGTGTTTTTTGGTTATGTCGTGCAAAAGTGGAGACAGTCTTTTTCTTTTGTTGAGTAGTACTCCCGTTTCAATTTCGGGTTTGTTCAGTGATTCTAGTTTCTCAAAACGATTATTCAGCATCAGTTTCTCTTCTATGGCGATGCGCTTTGTCATAATCGTTTTTAATGACGTTGTTTTTCTCGGTTTGAGGAATTTATCATTGATGGTGTTTTCTCTAATTTCAGTTTGCGACGGTTCTGGTGGCTTTGTTTGGGTGGTTTCTACTGTTTCAATTGTATCGTAGTCCATAGTAACAGGTGTTTTACTTTTTTGTTCCCCATCGTATTTTGATTTTTGCTTTGGTGGAATTGTTGTGTTGTCATTTATTACTTGTATTTTGTTATTGTTTACATTGTTGATGCGGGATTCCCTAGTTTCTAGTGATCCGTAATTGTTGTGTGTGTTGTTATCGGGGCTGGGACTCGACCTGGTTGCAGGGCGGTGTACCAGAGCCTCAACCTGCATTAGGCACTGGGGTGTGGGTGGTGACATTTGTTTGCTGTTGGAATCCAGACTTGGTTGTACAGATGTGTCAACAGCCTCGGTAGTCACAGATACTGACTCTGAGGAGTTATTCCCCAGGCTTGGGAGGAGGAAGCTTTCTGGTTGGTTGTGTAGGGGCCCTTCAGGGAAAATTTTACTTTTCACCACATTGATAAGGTATTCTCTTTTTGCCACTTGATCCCTCTCATAGTCTGACATATATAGGTCAGACTGGGAAATATTTAATTTTGGGGTTTGTTTGTTTATGTTTGAGCTATCATTCATTTTGCATGGGGACGTGGCGGATGATAAAGATACATTGGTGGACGAAAGTTGGGGGTCGTCTGGTGTTACGCTTTCAGTACAATTGTCTTCCTTACTAAGGGGTGTACTTACGGATTTTGTTTTATTTTTTGAGTAGTATCGTTTTGCTACACCTGTACCTAGGTTTGCGTCATTCCTTCTGCCGCGCCCGGCAATTGTTCGTTTTATTTTGGGCGGCACTATGCAGTCCAACAAAAACACTGAGTGTTCACAGGGGATGAGTCAAGTTTCTCACATCATTAGAACTAAAACTAATTTTAACGGAATTAGCAAAAAGATTGCCGCCCCCGGGTGGGCTCGAACCACCAACCTTTCGGTTAACAGCCGAACGCGCTAGCCAATTGCGCCACGGAGGCTACAAACATATTTTACTATCACATCTACACATTTCAAGGTCTAATTTATAAAACACCATGATAAAATTTGTGTATACAATTTGAATGTAAATACTAAATAATAACAAATGAGCATGGTCGGCAATAACGTCACAGATTGGGTATTTTTACTTAATATATCAAACATCGATAACTCGAATTCTAGAAAGAATCTCTAAATTAAAATTTACGAAACTTTTCTTTCCCCACCAAATGTGACATCAGACTTGCGACCACTTGATTAAAGTGTCATACAAAATATAATACGCCATTACCCCTGCAAACTTTCAAAAGACATGAACAAAATAAATTAGCGTCACATTAATAAACTGTGTTGATGAGATAACCAGAGAATGAAACGTCTACGTTAAAACTGAGACGATTCTTAAGTAAACCGGTTTTAATCAATATTTAGATAAGGAAGGAGATGATAAAATTCCTTTGGTTTTCAAAAGTGAACGTTGTTTCCTCTAATGATTCTTACAACTGGATGACGATATTATTCCCGCGGAATTTCTTACAGACGAAGATGCTGTTGAGCTTTGCATTGATTCAAACCTTCAAAGGAATTGGCAGGAAATTCATTGGGCGCATTCCTATTTAAAACGAACACAAACAAACAAGCCGAAGGAATTCCTAAATTAAATTTTATTAAACTTGTCTTTCTCCACCAAATATGACAATAGAGTTCCAACCACTTGATCAAAGTGGTCAAAGGACTTCAATTCTCATTAAAACTGGGACCATTTTCAAATAGTTTGTGTTAATAGTCTGAATATTATTGATTTTTCGTGTTATCGAAATTCGACCGTAATTGAATTTAATAAAAAATAAAATTCTTACCTTTAATTGTGAAAAGAAAGAATGCGCCTTTTGGTAAACGGATAAATGCGAGGTTTCGGGTGGTGCGGCCGATCTTGGTCTTGCCTCCGGCATTTCTCTAGGACTACTTAGTTCGGAGGTTGATTTGCTTAGATGACGGCCGCCCATATTTGGTTTTGCTGGCATATTGTCTAAGTCGCATATTTCTAGATCTCGTTCTGTAAAAGAAATAATCCAACAATGACATTTTTATTTTTAAATTGTACAATATTATTTGTAAAAGAACCAAAAAGTGCTGCCGAAACCCGGGATCGAACCAGGGACCTTTAGATCTTCAGTCTAACGCTCTCCCAACTGAGCTATTTCGGCTGTTATAAATTAATTTAATTATTTTAAATTTGTTGGAAATATTTATTCTGACAGGTTAGTATTATTAAATTATTTATTTTTAAAAATTTCTGTACATAACATAAAATATCTCGTACGCAACGGTCTATTTAAAGGCAATTTTTTCATAAATTTCTCCAAAATATAGAAAACATAACACACCTGAGACACTCTTGTACACTCCCGGAATCCAGGCTCCATGACCTGGATACAATAAGTTATTATTAAAATTAATATAATTTTTTATTGCCATTTCTAAAAGAAAGGACTCTTGCACTTAAGTAAACAAACGTTCGACTAAATCAAGCATGTGTAGTTGTTTTCAATAAGATTATTTGATAAACCAGTTTGCGTATTTTGATTATCGTATTTTTCTATATCGTATTTGATTCATTGGCGGTTGAATAAGAGCAACACAATGTAAATAAAAAATTTGTTATTTGTTTTTCAGAGATTTTTATTTAACATGACATTATAACCTGATAAATATGTGCTTATTACTTTAAATTAACATTGTTAGGGAATTTCAGATCCAATTTTATTTGTAATTTTTATTTTTTAACATTCAGGTTGTATCTATATTATTAACAAGGTCAATGTTAATACAATATGATGTGAGACTTTACTAAACTGAATATCCTGTTAAACTTAACATCAGTTGTATTTTTTTGTCAATGAAAAACAAGTCTATATGTATACAAAAATATTATTACGTGATAAATTATTATTACAGCAACTTTTATGTTAAATATTTTAGTTATAAATCTTTTTTCTAAGTTAACTGTTAAGATAATATTAATTTACTACTGTCTTTTATACATTTTTATTTTCTAATTTTTTGTTTATAAAAAAAAAGAAATTGATTCATTTTATGTCAGCAATAAAACACAAAGTATAAAGTTTTAAACATATATTAATAATTTCATCCATCATTAAATATAAATTTAAGTGAAAATAAACATAATATGAGAGAGTAAAAGTAAATAAATTTAATTTTTTTATTTTTATATTAAATTATGTTAATATTTTGGATGCATATCCCATATTGTGTATAACCTCTAAGCATCTATTTTTCATAGAGCCTATAAGGTTATGAATGTAATCCCTTGGAACTGAATTCAATGCTGACACAATTGATTGCACTAAATGATTCTTCCGAATTTTTAAATTTTTCTTTGAATAGAATTTCCTTATGCTTTGGATCACTATCATATTGGAATCGCCATATAATTGATGTGTTTTCCTCTGCGTACGTTATTGATGAAAATCTCCAAGTACTGGTACCTATGCATAATTCCATTCTTTTTTAATATAGGGCCAAGTTTACTATCAGAAAATCTTTCACAAATCATCACGTTTCTTGCACCATGTTTAATTGTACCGAACGTGTACTTTTGATCGAACTTTTTGTTGTTTGAACGCTTCACCCATCGAATACCATCTGAATTATGCAACTTAAACTTGCTTTTGTCAGAAAAAAGTACTGTATTCCACTTGGTAAAAGTCTAGTTTTTCCTCAAAATGAACGGTTTTCTTGCAGGTTTTTGAATATATAAGTTGTTCTCCCTTAGACGATGACGAACAGTATGTACAGACGTATTTATTTCTAATTGTTTAGAAATGTCAGCTTGTTTAACACCAGCTTTATACTTCGATATTATGAACTGCTTTAGTTGTACACTTAACTGAATACCACGGAGTATTTTCAAAGTCAATACGTAAAACACGAAATAGGATAGTTAAAATTAAAAACTATGTTTTTAAGTACAGTATAGGATGGTTTCAAGTTTCTTGAATTACTGTGAGGAGTTCAGTCAATTTGTATGTTGTATTTGGCTATAAATATGAACTCCCATATATAAAATCGATGCTTATTATTTTAATTGACAGTAAATAGATATTTAATGTCAATAATTCTTTCTAACCTTACTTATTAAAAACTCTTAAATTCATGTCTTGTTAAACCTAACATTAAGTTTTATTTTCCCCAGGATATATCCACCTTGTCGTGGTCCTGGGGCACTACAAGTCCAATCCATCCCCAGGAAGATCTCGAATCTTCCTCAGATTGGACTTGTTCTTCCGAATCCAGTTGACAGGGAGCTGGCATCTTTGTCAGTTCTGTCTTCTGGTTCAGTATACCCCGTATATGTAAATATACGTTCTTTTCCCCCATGTATGATTTATCATACATGGTAACACTATGGTTATGATCTTCGGATCGGTGTCCCGGTTTTTAAAGTTTTATTTTTTCAGTGAAAAAAACATATTTATTTCTTATAAACAAATATAAACCAATAATAAACCAGCAACAGTGTTTTAAATTTGTGTTATCATAAATATTTTCAACTTTATTTACTAATGGAACATTTTTTGCACGTAATTTTATTTATAACTGACACTAAATAGACATTTAATGTCAATAATTTATTCTAACCCTAATTATAAACCGTTTAATTCATAAAAAACAATATATTTTATAAACACTTTATTGACAATAAGTATTAAATAATACAATACACATAATATAACACTAAAGGGCAATATTAATTTTTTTGAAATTCAGTCATCATCCAGATCTAGGTGTATCTGCCTCATACGCCAGGCCAACATGAAGAGATTGTACAATCTCACAAGGACCACGGCGAATATCTGCATTTCTGGATCCAGAATACGTATGAAGAACAGGCTGACTATCATCGTGGCAATTTTGAATGTAGAGATTTGATTTTACGGTTGTTAGAAACATCCGTCGTTAATATTATGCCAAAACTGAATAGCAATTGTTTATATAAAATGTAAAACAAAAGATATTTCCGTGGAAACAACATTATGATCAACGTAATCTGATAAATATCCCTAAATATTATAAATACTGTTTATATTTGTTTTGCACAGCATTACCGATTTTATGAATTAAAGGTTATTATTATGTAAAATGTTTATTAAATAATTTTATTATTAAATTAAAATTAAAATAATTAAGTTTTATTAACGGCAACATCTCATCGTTCTTAATAATTAACGGTTAGAATAAAAAATATTCTTAAATACCGGTCAGACAAATTACAATTGTCCATGTCACTGCATTAATAATCGATGAATAATAATTAGATACGACAAACGTGCACATGTTGTAATTAATCTTAATGATATAGTCACCAAAAATATAACAAAAACAAATATATGAATATTTTTAACGTGGAAATAATAAAAGTGCTTATGTAAATGGAATTACCCGATAATAATCATATTAAAAATTTATTAATGAATTGGGTATTTTAGTATAATTAGATACATAAAGAGAATCATTTGTTAAACGTGTTATTAGGGGGACGACATTCAATATTAAAGCACATTAACTAAATTACAAATCATGCAACGGACTTCACTTCAAATTTCCATTGAAATTATTCGGAATTAACGGTAAATGATCTGATTAAGTGCATTCAGCGTAAACACTTCAATTTTATATCCGTTAATTGTGGAATCCATAATAAATATTACTTCGTATTTTTTAATTAAAAAATCAATTAATTTTTAAACCTTCACTTAAGCATCACCGATTGGTTTAATTGTTAATTTATTTTCGCTGCACATGGTGAATTAATTTAAATTATTTGGGTAAATATTTATTTATTACTAAAAAATAATAACCTGTCTGAATAACTAATTTTAACCTTTAGTCTGGTATTAAAATGTAATATTTTTATTGGTAGCAATATATTTTCATGTATGAGCATCAGTTCTCCGGTGGCGGCGTCTAAAAATACTTTGCCGTAATAAACTTTGGTAATAAAACGTGTGTTGCGGACAACAGTAAAATAAATTTCAAAAACAAAATTGGATTTGTTACTTGCAATTTATCATCAACAATTTGTGCACAAAGCAATGTAATTTATCTCGCAGAATATGTACAGTAAATAAAATAAATTGCTCGGACGAATTCATCATTTTGTATCACATGAAGAAACGACCCATCAAATTCGTTTTACAAGTTTTGAACAAAAAGGACGGCTAAGCCCGTGACCGCTCCGAAAGTTTTAACAAGCTACTTTTTCACTATATAAAAATGACAGAAGGTGATGCTCCCATTTGCATGGCCGTTGTGCCGCATAACAATGTCTGTTGTGTCACCGTTTTTTGATAACATTCTATTAATAATGATGGTGTGTCATCGTCGGTCATAAATAATTGAGTGGCATTAAAAATTATGACTGGAATAATTTTTATGTTTGCGACCCTAGGTGTGAAACTGTCGAAAGGAGTTTAATGTGAAGCGGAACTTTGATTGTTGGCATGAGGAAACGGTTTCCAGAAACGGTTCTTATTGTTGAGAAAATGGATTTGATGCCACATGACGGATTTAAGTTTTCAAGACGAATCGATATTCCTTTGTGTACAAATTGTGTTTTGATATTTTTAACACTTTAGATGATTTTAAGTTGCTTTTGATGTCAAATTTATTCGTGATTTCGAGTTGACAATTTCATTTGCATATGTAAATTATTTATTGTGCAGTGTGGAAAATTTTCAACAAATTATAAATTCTAATTAAAAAAAATGTTTTAACTGTAGCTATGATATTATTTTAAGTTAACTACAATAATGTATTAATTTTTTGAGAACGAAAATTATTTCAGAGACCTTAAATATTCCAATCCAATAGATTTAAAAAACATAACATATTATCATTTATTGTTTTCACATTTCAAATATTGTAAATAAATATGACATAAGAAATGTGGCAAACTTTAGGTTGAAAGTACATTATAAAATTATGACTTTAATTAATTCGTGGATTATGAAGAGAGGTGTAATTTGTTTATTTTATAACGACACAGTCAACAAATTAAATGTGTCTTTTAGTGTATATTTCTTTTTTAACCTTGTAGTTGTAGCCCCTGTTGATGACCTGAGTTTTAAAATAACATAAAAACAATATCAGAGAAGTCTTTTTATTTACATTTAATTGACAGGAGGCGGATAATGAAGACAAAATAAAAAAAAAAATGAGCAATAAAGAAAACAATTAACTACATATTACTTGTACAGTTAAATTAAGCTAACAAAATCAACAAAGATTAATTGTACTGCTTCTTTAAGCTTTAATTAAATAGAATTGTAAGGATTCTCTCTTCAGTTTAATGAAAAGTATACAGATTAGAAATTAATTAAGTTTGTTATTTTAAATACTTTAGTTTTTATAAATTACTATCATGTTATTTTAATAATGAATTTACATTTTCATTCCACAGTCAATATTTTACTTCAGCCGCCTTTAAAACCTGCTACTATGGAGTACGTATATTTGCTATGTAGTTAACTCACATCAGAAATTTGCATATTTAAATCAACTAGCTCAATTAGCCACGAAATAGCACCACATTTATTTGCAACAAATGTTCACGGCGAATGCTCTGGTATTATTACAATTTGTTTGGTAATAAAGCAACTCTGGCACAGATCTAATACCTAAAATTTTCACTTGCATATTACATGTAAATTTCTTTAAAAAAAACGTTGTATAATTTTAATTATAAAAAATCATTTTATATTTTAATGTTTTAATTTATATTTATCTTTTATTTTTAACAAAATATATTGGCAATTGTTGACTGATACTATATTATTATATTATATTAAAATGTATATTATTATAAAATGTTTAAAACATTTATTTACGCCCGCTACTGTTTTTATTCAATTATTTCTAAAAAACTCTCGAGCATTTTTCAGTAGTATTTCATACAGGAATATTGTGTTTACATTAATTAATGCCTCGTGGCCAACATTTGATGGCCTATAATTCAGAAAGATCGCAAAAAGTTATAAGCAAACAGTTTCGTGTATCAAAACAAGTGGTATCAAAAAGAAGTAGTATATTTCGTGTTCATGGAAGTGTGGAGAATCGAAAATGAGGTGGGCGAAACAGAAAAACCACCAGAGTCTTAGATCGTCGCATCTTAAATTTTAAGAGATTTAGGAAATAAATCAACTAGTTCGAAGACAACTCAGCGTCAGTTAGTGGAAGCAGGACTGCCAGGAAGACGTCCAGCAAAAAAATTCTGTCTTTCAAAATTGAATCGAGAAGCAAGACTTCTTTTCCCTGATATACATTGAAACTGGACAGCAAGAGAATCGAAAAAAGTACTATTTTTGGATGAATCAAAGTTTAACATTTTGAAGTGATGGTGGACAGTTTGTTCATCGCCAAAATATGTCATTATTAAATATGGAGGTGGCAGTGTTATGATTTGGGATTGTTTTTACACTTACGGTGTGAGCCCGACTCACAAAATAGAAGGCAAAATGGATCGATTTCTGTATCGCAACACATCATAAGACACCATGACAATGACCCCAAACACACTTCCAAGGTTGTTAAGGGATGGTTTGTTCAACAAAAAATCAATGTCTTAAAGTGACCAGCTCAATCTCCCGATCTTCATCCAATAGAAAACTTGTAGGAGATTGTGGATAAGAAGATTAAAGCAAATTTCAATATAGGCGAAGAAATAATTTTCAATCCAATTAGTGATACTGGACGAAATATTAAATTTTAGGCCATTTACGTTAGATTTACTTTTTTTTTAATTTTGACGCAATAAAAATTGATATTTTTTTGGTTTTATTCTTTTTTATGTCATCGTGATATGTGACATGATATGTTTCGTCAATAAATAACATAATTTACACACATATATGTGTGTTTTATTATTTAATAGAACAAAAATTAGTCTCATAAGTATATTGTTTAGTATTTAAACAAAAAGGAAATCGCTCTAATTTTATCCCATACTGTATGTGTGCAATAGTGAAAAATACAACAAAATTAAAATCAACAACAACATTTTGTAAGTAATTTCACAAAAAAGGTTTAATTCAAATTTTGTCCACAGTATATAACAACATATTCCAATATTCTATACGTGTTTTTTTTTGACATCATCTTAAAGACCTCAGAAATATTACTTTAAACCCACGTAAAAATTTATTGTTAGTAAGATTTATATTATTTTATTGTACTTTCAGTGGAAAGAAAGAAACATTGCTTTCCAGAGAACAAGGAAATAATACTTAACATGTCCAAACATTGGTGATATAGATAAAAACTTAGGATGCTACCAAAAAATGGTTTACAATGTTATTACACTCATTTGAACATTCAATAAGATAACGACCTAGCAAAAATACAACTCCTTTTATAGTGAGACAAATTGGAGAATCAGTAAACAAAATCCTTTCTTGCCTTCTAGGCAAATAAAAAATATATTAATTGAGTCATATAATATCAGTCTAGTGGAACAATCAGATGTCGACTGAATAAACAAAATATGCAAAGTTGTATTTCAGTAAAGAAACCATTAGTATAAAAAAAGAATATTCGGACAAGATTAAATTTTACACAAGAATATAATTATCCAAATTTTGAGAAAGAGATTTTCATGCATTATTGTAATCCGAAGTATGCGTCCAAAGTAGTTCAAAATTAGTTAAAAGATAAACGTGGTGAGGTTGTCGATGGGCCAGCGCAATGTACGGAACTAAATCCAATTGAAAACTTATGAAGCAACAAGTCTGGATTAATTTAATTAATTTTTGTTTATAATATGTATGTAATTTAAACATTAAAACGTTTACTTTTAAATAGCATATATATAGTATAAACGGTGTTTTAGTTTTTTTTTAAACCATCGGACAACATAAAACAATTTTTGTTTAGAAAATATACTAATTTTAAAAGTAATTATATTTTTTAATAATAAGACATCTACAGAACAGTTTTTGTTTTCATATAATTTAAAAATAAAAATAAATTTAAAAAACTATACGTTTTAATTTTGTTTTATCCGAGAAAAATAACTAAGCAAATGACCATAAAAACGTCATAACAATAAAATAATAAATGAAAAAATTAAAGTAGGTATCAATTATGAAGATGAACAATATAAACTTGAAATTAATATCAGCAAAAATTAATTGTTCTGTTTCTTTTATCGTTAATTAAATATTATTGTAAGTGCTTAGGAGCTATTTATTAACAGTAATAAAAACTACACGAATGCAAAATGCTGTTGAAGTGAGTGAAAGTAAAACAATATCATTAATATTAAAATGTAATTAAAATGTTTGCAACAAATATGAATTGGTAATGATAAATCAGCTACGTAAATAATTTTGCTTTCATATTGTACACAAAATGTGCTGCTCAAACGGTGCACAGAAATCGATGTTGCGTATTGCCACATAGTTAATTCACGCATTTGCATATTTAAATCGGCCGGCTCAATGAACAACGAAATGGCGTAGCCACAATTTTTACTCGAAACAATGGCGGATGCGCCGGTGTGGCTACAATGTGTTCCGTAATAAAAAGACACTTACACGGAAATTTTATGTCGAATCTATTACACATACACACGCAGTACACATAATAAAAATTTAATAGTTACAGTTATGAGGCAATTAATTCGGATGTTGCCATTGTAAGTTTTATCAAAGCACTGTATTTTCAGGAGTCGACCGCGGTCTACACCGCAAAAGATAAGCACAAACAAACCACACATTGTGTGATAATCTTTGCATTCCGTGGACCAAGTTCCATTTACGTTCGTATACGAATATTCATTTGCGGAGCGGATAGTTTCGATTTCGCGTTAATAACCGGTGCCAAAAACCATTGAACGCCGTCCGTTCCCAACCGAAGCCGTATCTAAATAAACTCACTTCTTGTGCATGCCGCTGATGTTATTTAATCCACAGTAAATTGCGCCAATACTTATGCTAATATCGGTTAATTTGTAACAATAAACCGCCGTATCGTCTGTCATCATCAGGAAAACAATACCGCACTGAATTATGCACCGTTCAACACGTCCACTGAAACCTGAACTATTGATATGTTGCTCATTATCAACACAAACCCGACGGCTGAACAAACGTAAAAATTTATTCAAAATTGGACCAATCAAAACAACCGGAATGTCCGGAAGTAGAATGGACGGTTCAAATCAAATACGAGATTATTGATTCCGACCCAATAATTAAACAGATATTACTTGGCACAAGCTTATTCAATTCGTACCAATCGATATCAATTTCCGCTGAAATATCTATCGTGAGACGAATAATAACCAGAAAAAAAAACATTAATTCAAACCGACGGTGATTTTTTTTTTTTAATTGTTCGTAAGTTCGGTTTAAAAGCAAAATCTGCTAGCCGGTTAAAACGGTTAGTTGTTTGCAGCTGAACAAAATTAAAGCCGCACATCGAGGAAATAAATTCGGTTCTTTGGTTCGGCTGTTGTTGAATGTCGCAGCCGATTTAAAAGTTTGTACATTAAAAGCTGACAAAGGTTTAATTTAATTTAAATTATCGCACCATCGCCTCTTGAATTGTAATTGAACGAGAACAAACAAATCACGTTACGAACGGCACAATAAACGAATGTGTTTCGATTGATTTATTCGAAAATAGAGTATAGAATACGGCATAATTTGACCGATTACGTAGGCGGATTGAACTTTGTCGTTGTGAATTTCAAAATGTTTTTGTTTGGAAACAAAGATAAAAATCATGTCCCGTGATTGACGGTAAATTTTGGGGACGAGTCAAAATTACAACAAAATACAAATGTTGCGCACAGGTGCATGATAGAGATCAATAAATTTAACATCTGTAGAGCAAATACGTTTTATTAGGGTTTGAGCGACGTGCCGGATAAATTCCCCGGTGTGAAGGAAACGCAGTATCGAATAAGAGTAAGAGCAAGAACAGTCCTTTGTCCCGTACTTATTTGATGAGATGAGATCTGGCCTCAAAGCAGTCGTATCCTGTATGGATTTTTTAACTATAACAAAATGTCAGGTTGGATGAATATACCTTGATATAATGTTTTTTCGTCAAAGTACACTTGGGAATTATGGATGTAGGTCAAAAAGATGTCTCTCCTTTTAATCTTTGTAAGAGTGATTATTTCCCATACATATGTTATAAGCATTGAATGAATACGTATTTTTATTATAATTAGAGATTAGACCTGCGCTTTCTGATAATGGCTAAGACAATCAATATGCCTCATTTCATTTATACGTATTCTTTATATTTTATGTTGTTCACAATTGTTCATGTTTCTTTAATGTCAGTGTGATTAAAATATATTTTTATTTATACTAATTTTTCATATGTAATATTAAGCAATTTGTCGAAAATATATTATCAATGTAAAATCTTAATTAACACTTAACTGAAATTATAGAGGGGTCAACTGTAATGTGTTAATTTTTTAATAACACTTCATTACTTTAAGTAAAGATTTTGCTATTTAATTAGGAAATTTTGATCAACAGTAAATTGTAAGGGAAGAAATAATTGACTATTATTATTTCCAGTTAAAAACTACGATTTCGAAGTAGGAATCAAATAGTACAGAATGAACTGTAATATAAAATCATTAAGTTCTAAATAACAGTATTTCAAATTGATTAATAATTTGCAAATTATAGATTGAGACCAATTTTTGTTTATATACGTACGAAATGTGATAATAATTACATATACTGAAATAGCATAATATTTATGTTTATTGTATAATACAATATTATAATATAATATACTAAAACTAATATTATTAGACTGATGACAGGATACCAATAAAAACTATTTTTATATATTTGGTGGTAATAAACGCTCATGTGGAAACATATAAAGTTTTGTGGAATTGAAACAGTTCTGATATTAATAAAAGTTTACTTTTCTGTCCAATATGATTCATTACATCACTTGGGATTAGTTGGCTAAAGTACTTTAAGTTAATTCTCCTTTATACCTAATTAGGTCTCGATAAAGGACAATTTTTTTCCCATCAACAGATGCCAATGTGTTAATGACGATGGCCGATGATTTAAAAATCTAAGTTTTATATATAAACACAGTCAAAACTCTTGAACCCCCAAATATTCTTGAGAAAATAACATGTTATAATTAATTGTACATTATTTATTGCTTTATTTCAAAGGTTTTTAGCACATTGGTTCGATGTAACACTGGCGAAAAGAAAAAAAAAAGTAAAAATTGCACATATTGTACAATATTGGATAAAAATTCAAAAATATAAATGCTTATACACATACAGTAGTGCCCTCCATAATTATTAAAATTATTAATATATTAAAATATATTAAATTGGATGCATCTACAATGTTTATTTATGTTTTTATATTATTATTGTGTATACTCTGAAACTAGTCAATTCCTAAAAATCGTAATTTTTAATTTTCAATAGGCAAAATTGCACCTTTTATTTCTTGCTTAGTAACTATACTATATGTGTTACGCACAATTAAAATTCTGATTATCATATTATAAAAGTTAAATAAATTAGTTTTTTATATATGAAAAAGAAAACAAATTAATTTACATTCTGACAACTCACAACTTCTATAATAAAAAAAAACAATCTCACAATTCTAAACACTTTTAGAATATGTGAAAATGTGCAATAAGAGCAAACCATAAACTAAAATAACAAAAAGGCCGTTCATGATAAAGCGACAGAAACATCAGAAAAATAAGCTCCGTTTTAAAAAATTGAAAATGTACTGACTAAAAGTTAAACGGCACAATTTGAATGTATATTAAATAGTGTAATAATATATATGTATTTGTTTTTCAATTGTTTTGTTTGTTAATTTATATTTTTATTCAGTCAACACGAATCAATAGATATTTTTAAATCAGCACTGTATACATATCAGGTTTTTGTTTTTGTGTTGTATTATTTAAATATTCATTTTTAGACATAAAAAATTGTTTATTATGTATAACCTTTATGTATTTAAGGACAATTTGTTGATAGAAAGTACCCAAGATATTTTGTGGAATATAAAATAAAAGTAACTAAATAGGTTACTTTCTTTATATAATGGTGTATGAAAAAGAAAACAAACTAATTGGTATTTCCGATAATTTACAAATTGTATAACGGAATGAAACAACTTAACAATTGTTAAGCATTTGTAGAATATGTAAAACGTGCAATAAAAGTAAACCATAAAGGAAAAATTACAAAAGGGTCGTTCTTAATAAAACGACTGAAACATAAGACAGATAAGCTCTTTTCAAAAGATACAAAAGGTGTTCATTGAAAGTTAAACTGGCAGCTTTCAAATCACCTATATTAAAAAGTGTTATAATACCGTAATGAGTTGCTTTGTTATTTGTTTTTCAATTATTTTGTTTGTAATATATCATTTGTTTATTAGACACCGATTAATAACTATTTTATATACTTCAGCACGGTATACAGATATTATACTATGTGTTTGTTCTAATGAAGTATAATTTAAGTAGCAAATATTAGTTTTCATTGTATTGTTTATTACATACAACTTTGCATAAGTAATTATGTATATAAAAATTTCTTGATTGCAAGTACCTAAAATGCTTCGTGAAAAAAAAAGTTCCTTAAGATAATTATAGGCAAGATATCGCAAAATCTGTCTCGTCATGCGCTAATCAAATCCATTTCGAATTGGATCAATTTCGGAGATAAACATTTCAACACCATTCCCCGTCGTTCGTTTGATGCATGTTTACGTGCACGTAGACCAGCAAAAAAAAAACACCTCAACTTTCGTCCAAAAACGTACAAAGAAGGTTATTTTCTACTTACGAACACACTAACTGACCGTCTTAGGATTGGAAGAAAGTCGTATAAAGTCGTATTTAGCGACGAAAGTTCGACTGGTCTGATAGGGATCGTGGAGGTTTTTGTTGGGTCGCCTTATATGGACATAATGTGGGTCCGGACCATCGTAATCAGGGGATTACTTATAAAGATAATAATAAAAAATGTATTATAATGAGCATAATATAACTGTGTTTATTGTAACTCTAGTACTACTAAGAATTTTTTGCAGGTTGGAATATAACACTAAGTTTTTTTCAACGAAATAACAGACTTAAACATACATCCAAAGTTGTGAAAGTGTGCTTAAAACACCCGAATTACGTTCCATTAAAAACTAATGGGTAAAAGTGGAGAGAAAGATTCAGGGTAAACATTTAAAGACCGTGACATTTTTCTGAGATGATTAAGCTCTTTAGGAAAACTCGGATCAAGACATTTTGTGCAGACACTAAAATATGTTAAACTAGACTACATATTTTGCATTTTTAATCGAGATTTTAAATTTTTGATTCAGTTAGTTTAATTAAAAAAATTAAAATTTTGTTATATTTACTTATCTCTAATAGCATTAAATTATTTTCTTTTTCACTAAATTTTCATAAATTTCCCTTAATTTATTAAAAAAAAAGAAATTTTTAAAAGTATTCCATAATTTTGAGGCGTTGTATATATTAAAAATATGAGCTGTACTACTTTAATTGGATGCCAATATCTATAATATTTATTGTTTTTTTTTTGTTATTATTGTGTCTATTATGGAATTGGTTTACTACTTTAATTCTTTAAAAAACTGCTTCACAGAAAAAGAATTTTTAAAAAATAGTAATTTAACAAAGCAAATAAAATAAAAAACATCGGCACAATGCAGATACATTGGCATAAATTTTGTCCATGGCAGATGGTGAAGGCTATGATGAATGTTTAGTCCATGCCAATATAACAGTCGAGCCTTATTAATATATAATAACATAATTTAGATATGTTTTAGATTACTTTTAATCCACTCGATTAGAAGCGATACTGTCTATTATATGAAAAATGAACTATTGAAGCCATTAATAAAATTAGTAAATAAACATAAAAGAACCAGGAGGAAGATTCTTTTGTTAAAATAAACACATTGTCACTTCCAATGTTCGTTGTTTATAAGTAATCGATGGAAACAGGAGGAAACATATTTTGATTGTCGTACACGTTTTAATTTTACGACGACGTATGATCTGACAATTATCAACTGTGAATAGACTGCAATTTTTAAAATTATATAATTACAGTAATCACGCAAAATTGCAGTGGATAAGAAAAATGACGACAAAATAGTAATTAAAAAAATGTTTGGCATTTTCGTTAACATTTCTCGGCCGCTTTTCCCAGACTTTATTAATTTAGTGTTCATTCTTTCTAAAACACTTAATTAAATTTTACCAGTTATGAGAGAATGTCGAGAAATATCTTATTAAATTTTATTATTTTGTGTACCCAGAAAAAACGTGAATACAATGCAAAAATTAAGTGTAAGTATAAGAAATGAATTTACTGGAATAAACAACATACATATGTATATCTGACATGTAAATAACTATCAATTGCTAATGCAAATGTTTCAATTGATAACAATATGCGACTATCTACTTAAACGATAATTGCTGAAGCTAAACAAACTACAAATGTATAATACCATACGTACTGTATAATTTTATTTCTTTTATATTTTTGTACATATTAAATACAGCAAGTCGCCACACGGAATTTTAAATAATTAAATGATATGAGAGTAATAAAATTTGTTATGCATTTGAGAAAATTGATTGTGAGCAGTAAAATATAAAATTATTTCTTCTATATTAATAATCTATAAGTGAGGAATATTTTTCAAGTCATTATTTCAAAATTGTATAGCTAGAAATATACATACACTAAAGAATTAATGATAAAATCTAAGAATAATTTTAATTTAATACATTAGTAGTTGTCTCAGATGTATTAGTCAAGGTAATAAGTTTAAATTAGTTCTAATTATGCACAGAACTAAAATAAATTGAATCTAATTTAATGGTCCAAAGTAAAATTTAAGTACTTTGAAAAGATTTTAGCTTAAGCATATTTTAGCATCGTTGAGTAATAATGATATTAAAAGCATTATTGGAAGATAATTATTAATCACGGAATTTTCCTTGCCGTAGAATTAATAGTCGATTCGACGTAACTTTGTTTAACGGCCTTTCTGTAGAATTAATTCTTTCGGTTTGAAAATTACAAAACGTATCAGTATTCATTGAAATGTAATAAGCTTTTCCAACAATTCGTCTACGTGAATAACATAATTATAATTGTCTTATCTCAACCACTTCCTGTACAATTCGTTGAAAGGAGTATTTTCAGGGAAATCCGATTGAGTCGTGAATCTTTGGGTTTGTTTCTCCCTTGGCTCCTTATTATTTTCTCAGATGTACTTCGTATTCATTCGTTCAAATCCCTTATTTCATCTTAACGTAGAATTTCTCATAAAATCTCGTCAACTAGCCGATCAATTTCTGTTCCTCGAAACCGTTTCGAGAAGTTGTTGACAACTGTTAATAACCAGATAAGTCATAAAATATAAAATAGGTCAATTATGTGTGTTAAACAATTTGTTGATGGGATTTTCTCTATAGCCAATTAATTAAACGTATAAATGGGCTAAACAAACATTTTTTATCGACAAATGCTTAATAAAAAAGTTAATATACTGGTAGAAGAAAAAACGAAATTTAATTTTGTTATTTACTTTTGGTTTTAATATTTTCGAAAAACTAAGAAGAATAATATGTATAGATATGCTTACTGGAAGGTAAATCACAGTTTTTAGACGGAATCATATCGAAGCGTGTTGAAGTTAAGTCAAAAAAACCAGACTTCAATAATCTGTTGTTGTTTTTCTCAATCAGCCACCGCTAAAGAACACAACTAACACACATTTACACCGGCACATGTCAATAAGTCACGGGAACATTGCGCGCAAACAACACACCGCCGACCCTATTGTCATCTTAGCACCCGTGCATACGCGGGAACTCGTTCCCCATGTCCGCGATCCCGGTCCCGCTGCGGACTTTCCACCTTTCAGGATGCGGTGCGGAAAAGTCGTCGTCTTGTTTTTTTATTTCTAGGTTATAGTCGCACGATACATGCGAATCGGCCGACGTGCGTCTGGAAACTGGCGCTACACAGAGGCGGAATATCGATTCGGGAATGCGAGGGAAAGAAAACTACGGCCGTCGAAGTCCCAAATCGTGGTTCATTGTCGTTCCGCGCCGGAACGCGGAGATCCTTCGGCGAGTCCGTGATGTTGGGTACCTGTCGTCGGTCTTGGTTGGTGTGCAGCCAATTATCGAAGGGATCCATCCACACGACGCAGCGTTTATTCGGTGGCTGGTGGATGCGTGCGTGGGTGGGCGTCACGTGACCACTGCAGGTTATCAGGCAGGAAATTGTACGGCTGGAGGCGCGAATACGGCAGGAGTAGCCGATGCGGGCGCGACACATAAACGTGACTGCATGCATTTTTCTTGTCCGGTGGTTAACATGTGGATTATTTACCAACGGACGTTGGATTTACTCGTATATAATTCAGGACAATAAGTGATATAATCCTGGATTTCTATCGTATCATGTCGTGTGTCCTTTTAAGATTAAACTGTCTTTATTTGTCGTTATAAATGAAGGGGCAACTATTATATTGCTTTGTAAAAATTTCAGGGTTTTGGAAAATTTGATATTTATTCAAATAATAAATAAAATTATTATTTTACTTAAGCAGCATAATTTCAATAGTCCTTGATGATATCTCTCCGGTGTACGTCCGGATTATCCAAGTGTCGAATTACTGGAGCTACGTTTTGTTTAAATTTGTGCATGTTTTAAACTAGTTTAGACAAATTTTAAAACATAAATTTCACAGCATATGTATCACGGTGATAATCAAGACAATTATTGGTGAACATTCAAAAATATACTTAATGTGTACCATATAAATAATTCATTCTAATTTTATACTGTAATACGAATAGCTTACTTCATTGAATTTTTATATATATATACTTATATCTATTAATGCCCCTTCAAGGTCTATTACCGAGAACTACTCCTCCTCATTAATTTTATGGTAACATAAATAGACACGAAGTTTTTAAACAATTTTAACGCTAACCTACAATAAAAGAGATTAGGCTAAGTAAAATTAATATCTAACTTTTAATGATATACTAAAAGGTAGGGAAAGTTAACAATTATTACTTAAAAAAATTGAAATTAATATAAAATATTACAGTATTGGCAGAAAATAAAGGCAACTTTAAAAATATATAAATTGTTATCGCCCTGAATAAGCAAATCTAATATAATGTATACCAATTATGAACACATGTACATGTACAAGCATATCAGTGAATATTTCTGGTATTAAAAATAATTCTGTCAGCTACAAATCAAACAATATACACCAAAGTCAACTGAGTTAATATAATATAATGTAATAGTAATATAATGTAATGTATCGTTCTTTCAATCCGATGACAGAAAAATCAATATTGCTCGAATGTGGAAGGAAAAAATAAAACTGGAAGACCAGCCATAAGTTTCAGAATAAACAAATTTTATCCTACTCCAAAATAGATCCTTTCCTGAGTTCCAGCAAAATAACTTAGAATTAATGTTTCTCCAAGAACCGTAAGAAACAGATTACAACAATGGGGTCTTCATGCGAGAAGGTCAGCCAAAAAAACACTACTATCAGAGAAGAACAGGCAAGCCAGAGTTGAGTTTGTCAGGTCCCTTTTACACTGGACTTTAAATGATTGGAAACGAGTGATCTGGATGATGAAACGAAGTTTAATTTGGTTAGTAGTGATGGGATTTTATATGTAAGACATGAAAGGCTTAACCAATACCCACTGTGAAACACGGCGGCGGGTCTGCTTTTCGGGATTTGGAATGGGTCCTCTCCAGGTATCATAGATACATAAAGAAATATTTGGAAACAACGTGGTACCGTATTCAGATGGAAATATGCCACTAAATATAATTATTTTCAACAACATAATGACCCGAAGCGTACTTCAAAATAATTAAAGGAGTGGCTTTTAAGGGAAAAAATTAATGTTATGAACTGGCCATGTCAATTTCCCGATTCAAACTCCATTGAAAATTTATAGGGGATAGTGAACAACAAAATAAGACAAAAAGAGAGTAATCAGCAAGATTTATTCACGGTTCTGCAGGAGACCTGACAAAATATGAATCCAAATATTGCTTGCTATTGCTTTCCATGAAAAAAGTTGTTTGGAAGTTATTTATAATAATGGGAATTCTATAATATATTAGTGTAGAATTAATTAAAATACTAATTACAAATTATTTGTAGTAATAAAACTTTAAATAGCATAAGTTGCTCTACTTTTTGTCAGCCCAAAACAAATAATCATCAGTAAAATTAAACACTTTATTAAATTTTATTGTTTAACTATGTAATTGTTAAATTTATAAATGGAAGTTAATTTTTAATGTATATATTTTTTTGAATATACTAATCATGACAAAAATTATTTGAATTTTAAAAAACTTGCCAAAACTGTATTTTAGAGAAAAATAGGTTATAAAAGAGGCGAATGCGCTCGCATATTGTTTTAAAATTAACCTCAAAAAACGTTACAATAAAAATATGGAAAAAGTTATTATAATTGTATAATTAAAATAATCAGGCATAAACAAATTATTAAAAAAAAAGAATAACAACATTTAAGTAATTAGTTTTTTATAAAGCAATATAAACGATAAGTTAGTACCGTACCGTCCTACTTTCAAGTTAAAAAAAGACATAATTTATTTACAGAAAGAAATCCAATATTTATATAAATATTATTTAATAAAGATATAAAAAGAATTAAATAATTGTCAACTTTCTTTATTATAAATTATAATTATTCTAGAAAATAAACAAAACCAATGTTATGAACTCAAATTATTTAAAAAACATATAGTTTGAAGTTTATCAATGGTTGACATAATAAAATACAAATTTATAAACAAATTACTAACAAAATATGTATAGAGTATTCAATTAGTTTTTATTTGTTACATAATAACAACTTTGTACAAATATTTTGAATAAATTTAATTTTGGAAACGTGTGCCTGTCTGTGTTATTTTAGAACATGGAGATGTCCCTCAAAAAATTTTCATTTTCATTTTTATGTTTTATTTATGTATTTTTTAATTACGTATTTTATTTGATTTAGCTTCTTTGAACGAATTTTAGAAGAATTCATAAACTCTGATAAACTGATTCAATTTGATGCAATTATCAATTGATTATTATCACATCATAAATCTCAAGATCTAAATATCACGATAATTATTGATATAATTAATCAATAAATATTAATATAATATACAGTGGCCATTATTATTACATCTTTTTAAAATGTTAAATATTTTAGATATAACCTTTTTATTTAATGTGAACAGTAGTAAATAATGTTTATTTACTACTAATACATTTATTAAGAGCATAATTTCTGTAGAAGCAAGTTGTTGTTTAATATATTCCTGTAGATAAATCAGCCTAAGGGTGGCACACACACTAGAAGAACTGAAACATCCCTTTAGCATAATTGAACCGCCACCATGTTTCTGTGTGGGTATAACAATCTTTTTATTATTATTGATGAATGTGGACTCGTCACTAAAAACTGCTCGATTCCTCTGTTCCTTGATCCTGTGAATGTGATCCTACCAGTCGAATGTGGTCTTTCACATTTTTAGTACAAACAAGGTATGGGTCAAACAAACCGCCATCCACAAACCATCTCTTTCTTGAACTAATTTCAACATGTTCCATTTTCTCCAGGTTGGCTTTAATTTCAGTTAATGATAAGATCGGATTGTTTTTTACATTAGAATTATCCACATCGATTTTGTTTCAAGGTTTTCGAACTAGCACTTGGTACCACTTTTATTGTTTCTCCCAGTTAAATAATATTTAAAAGTAAAATTAGATATACCAGTTGCATAATCGACACAACAATAACGAAAAAACAATAAACATTATAGATACAAATTGGCCACCACTGAAATATCAAAAATGTCTCCAGTGCAAAATTTTTTATATAATCTGTCAAAAATAATAAAATAAATTTCAATGGATCTGAAAATTCTTTAAATAATTATTGTAATTGTGTTGTCAGTACACATAAAAAATTCTATTATTCTAACTTGCATACACATTAAAATCATTATTTCCAGACAACTCAAAAAAAAAAATAAATTTTACTTGGACTAGAAGAGCACTTTCTACGAGTACAAATAACAAGATGAGTGTTATTTTGAAAAGTTTTTATTCACATTCTGAATTTTTATTTATATTCTTCAACTTTTATATTTTACTTACGAGTTTACATCTTTTCAACGCAAAACTTTACGATTCAAGTTTGCATGTCGCGGTAACATAAACACACCTTATCCGAGTGCATTGTATTATAATCGCGCGCTTAGAATATAATTAATCTGAAAATGCATACGCCTTTCAGCGGGAATAATTTTGTCATTAAAACATGACTGCATAAGCTTTTAAAACTAAAATACGTATATAATAAAAATAAAACCATCACATTGCCACTAATTTAACTAAAACCAATCATGTTTAATGGATCCACGAATTTCAGAGAGTGTTTCTGAACACTCCAGGCTCCGATTTTTGTGTTATTTTTTAATTATATTAAAGTGTTGGAGTGGGTCGACGTTGTACCATGGTGAAGCCGCACAATGCAAGTATTGTATTATGAGCTTTAAATTTTTAATTTAGAGTCTTTTGTACGTATATTAGATTTTTTACTGGAAATAAAATAATAATTTAAAATAGTAATCAGTCACTTATTTTGTGATGTATGTTATCTATAAATTAGATGACAAAGACAAAAGATATATTTAAATAACCAATTTTAAATGCATTTTAATCGTATTACATTTATCTTAATTAGTTTAAATCCCATAATATTAACGCAGACAATTGTAAAAATAATACTTTGATACCATGCCGAGATTTAGACATTGATTCATACACACTTCGCAACTCCGTCTCGTTCCAGCTGAATCTATGACTCACATTCGCGACAATGGCTAGCAAATGTTCAATGAACCTGACGAATTCAATGTACCAGACGCACGTAGCGTTTCAGAGCAAAACGTCTCTCGAAGTTCGAAAACAAAAATAACGAATTAAAAGTTAAGCGGCCAATTTCGGCCAGACAACAAGAAAATTAACCGTCCGATCCAGTAAGGCCAGAATAATCCCAAGAGCGGAGCGAAAAAAAGTGAAAGAGATACGTGTAGGCTACGTGAAGGCGTCGTACAGGCACTATCGGGCACGACACAACACAGACCTCCAGTGCACTGCAGTTTGTAGCCCGTGACAGTACTACTTTGGCATCCCAGCAATTCTCTCCTCTCAAGTGAGTACCATATATGTAGAAAATCGGTTGCTCAATGTGTATTCACTTTGACGATATGCATAATCGCCTATATTAGTTTAATAAAACGTTTCATGGGCGGTTAATTTTATTCGGTTGAAATCTCATTTAAACTTATTAATTTAATGGTGCAATTCGAATTGTTAAACAAGTTTTACTACATAGTAATATGATATTGTATGCGGTTTTTTACCTCGTTCTTGAATCTTAAATATAAGTCACATTGAGTAAACTGGATTATTAAAATTCTCTTTTGGACATACCGGTGTCGTATAATTTGACTAACGATTTTAAAAATACTTAATCTTAATGAATTTTTAATCAATCCTTTTGTTGTAATTTAATATATATCTGCTAATATGTTGACAAATATTTATGTAGGTACATGTAAAATTAATTTTTATTATATAGTCAGTACTCTTTTGATATAGTAAATAAAATTTTAAAAAAAGGATTGTCGTATATAATGTATGAATCATAAATAAGAAACAAAAAAGTTTACAAACACAGTTTGTCATAATTTAAATACTGAGAATTTTCCACATATGTAAATCAATTGTTCCTCAACACCAGGAATTGTTTATACATTTAATACCACTGTTGATAATAATAATGCCTTTGTCAACGTTCAATGTTAATTCATTGAAAAGACTGCTGTTGATTTTCCATATTTAATTGCTATTCACAATAATCAGAGTTATAAACAATATTTTTAAAAAACTGAGGTCGTGTACCAGCGATAGTTGCAGTGTTATTCACGAGATTTTGATTTTTTATAATTTTAGATTCATTAAACTTGCACAAAATATTTAAATTTCACTTCAAAATGACTATGCATATTAAAGACAATATTAAAATTAATAACCGTCGTTTATTGTCAACAAAAATAGGCTTCATTAAGATTTTAAAACTGTGAACTAGCGCTATTAAAATCCATACTTCACATAAATTAGCATCAAGTACGATATGGTGAGGTGAATATCCCGTTAAACATGTAAAATATTTGCCATGATTAGTATAATTGCCAGTTGCTAATTTTTGCTGCACTTTTATACTGACCATCGATTAATTCATTCATTATTTATAATACACTGCAAAGAAACATTTTCCGTTAACCAATAATTGCATTTGCAATTTGTACCGGAACGATATGCCATTTAGCAGCAATTTTTAATTGACTTGTCCAGTATTTATTGTGACAAAACCATCATCAGTGACATACCACACTAATAAGGAACGGACAATTATTCATTTTACATTGCCTGACACAATTTCCAATTACTTTTTTAATTAACATTCCATGGTAAAGCAACACAAAACTCTCGCGTTCGATTATTGATAATATTTCTTTCAACTTGTATCCGGCTCCGCTTCATTCCCGCTGATTTGCAGGAATCTTGTACAAAACAGTAATTGCAGTTGATACTGACACGAATAGAATGTCCGCATACAGTAATTGTTATATTCACAACTAGTTCAATCATTTTTTATTGCATATCTATACTTTTTATGCGAATTAGATAAGAGTTTCTGTTGATAAGTTTAGTCACTCGTTACGAATAAAAACGTGCCGTTTTAAGTTTACAATTGATTATAATATGAATCACTTATCAAGAAATCTAAGCATTTGCAAATCTGGTTAAACAATTAATCAAAACTGGATATGTTATTGTTATGTTATTAGATGACAAGACCATAACTACCACATATACAAAGACCATATTTACCTAATGTTTACTTCAAAACCTTTACGTTTTTGGTTCTAGTACAACCGATCTTTAAAACTAACTATCAATCAATTTTTACTGATAGCAATTATCATGTTCGTATTAATTTGATAATGTTATCGATAATCATTATTAATATATTAATCCAGTATGTACAACTGTTTAATCCCAGTTTACCTGCTTACAGAATGAATGTGAACGTAGGTTTTATCGACGACAGAAACAGCAGCCGTGTCCTGAAACCACCGGGCGGAGGAACCTCAGACATTTTCGGTACCAGATACGAAAAACCGGCACCACAAAAGGTTGCGAGCGCCGAAGCTCAAGTTGAAAACAAGGTGGAAGAAGTGTCTAAGGAAAATGGCAAAAGTGTCGATGATACAGTGAAAAATAATGAGAATAATAAAGAAGCAAATGGCGATGTTGCCAATGAAGAGGTGAAGTCAAATGGAACGAAAATAGAAGAAATCAAAACGGAAGAGGTAACTGTCGAGGAAACTACGGTTGCTGAGCAAAAAATTGAAGAACTGAAAATTGAGGATTCGAAATCGGAAGAGAAGAGTGAACAATCAGTCGGGAAGTCGGTCTACAATAATATAATACAGGAACCAGATAATACACCGAAGAAACCTAGTGGAAAGAGAGTACCACCAGGTGGTTTTTCCTCTGGACTTTGGTGATTATATTGTGTTGCCTTTTTTAATATGTGTTAATGGAAATATGTTTTTATTTATTTGTGAGTAGGGAATATTATAATTGTAAACCTACATAAGTGTATTTAAGTTTATAATAAATGTATTTGGCTTAAAATATTTTAAATATTGCAATAGGGTATTAAATTTCTGAGGAGTGAATGTAGAAGGTAAGTTTAATTAGACCTGTACTTACCCATTTATCTAATATAAATTAAATTATGATTTTAATCTGCTGTCTTAATTTTAATGTATTCAGAATATTTATTTATTTAATATCAACAACCTTGCCAATTTACATACTACAGGGTCAATTTAATGACGAGATATTACCCACACAAACAATAAATTTACATTGAGATTTACAACCAAATATCGTAGATTAAAAGAAATGCGTTTCATACTTATATAGCATTCAGTTTAGAAACTTATAGTTTTAATTAGTCAAGTTGAATTTTAATTCTTTGAGTGCATTTTTAATAGCAACAACAAATTACTATTAGAGCTCAGTTTACATATACATAATAATCATAATTTATTAGAAAACCAGTTTTATTAATGAACGAAATTAAAATAAAATAGCGAAGAGTGGGATGCATGCCAAATTCACTGCAAAATGACAATTCGTAATAGAACAAATGAATAACAATGTCATACCAACAGATAAGGAGATGTGTATCACAACCAAATTAGGACAATGGAGGTCAGTGTAGGTTGATGGAAACCAACTGAGAACATATTGTATATCCAAATAAGTCATCTTCACACTTTCAATTTTGTTGATGTTCCACACTGAGTAATTAAACAATTTTTGAATAAACAAAATAGTTAAATGTAAAAAGTTTATAGTTTGCAATTTTACTTTGCCTTGACATTGTAATTTTAACTTTTATTTCTTTCTTTGTAACGATTTGGTTTGTGATAAAAGCAGAAGCTTCTCCACTTTTTTTCACGTATGGTCATGTTCACTCTATTGAAAAACGGAATAAATCCAATAGTACCTTACCTTGTTATTATAATTATTCGTTTATAGACACAAATTTTAAACGTCCTTAAATTAACAAACTGATATTTGCAATTAAAAAAAAAGGTTCAGGGTCCAATATTTTATAAATGTTGTTCTTAAATAAACTAGTTTGGCTTCTTAACAACATTAAAATCTTAACTTAGATTTCACAGAGGAACAAAAGAAAACTATAAATATGGTTAAACTATGAATCTAACTAAACCTACAGTGTGCAATATTATTATTCATACCTGCAGATTAGTTCTTAATACTGAAAAACATATAATGAAAATAAGAACACAGAATTTGATCAACAATTCTTTAGTTTATTTCCAAATTACAAAAACAAAACTATTTGGTAAAGGATGCTAGGAACAATTAGTGATACAGTTATCAACATCGTAAAAAAAACACATTCAGTAATGACTAATTTTTATTATATACACAACTGTGTGTCCTGTAAATGAAATTATGAAGCAAAAATTAGGATGAATGAAAATGATGTGATAACTTTCGGGGATTCTACATGGTCAGTTCCATAATTGCATTGACTATGTCGTTCTGGTTATTTTTCAGCGCCTTAATGGCCTTTGCTCGACTCACATTGGCCTGCGACATAACCAACTCCACGTCTTTGTCCTCCACGCCAGTTTCGTCCACCTCTTCTTCGTCAGACTCTTCGGCAATAGGAGCAACCGAAGTTGTTGTGCTTCCAGCAGCACCATCTCCAGCCGGATTGACATCCTTGAATTTCTCAGCAGCCGCCACTTGGGCTTGTTGCGAGAGATCCTCAATCTTTGCCTCGCCGAACACAATGTAAGTGTCGCTCACTGGGTTCTTGTACACATCCGGTTTGTTAATCACGAACAGAATGTTCTTTGACTTGCGGATTGTGACCCTGCTGACTCCAGTGACCTGCAAATAAATGATAGCGTGAGTATTTTAGTGGCATAAAGTTTCTTGTAATAAAGTTTGCAAGTTCGTCAGTCTGCCAAGTATTTAATCATTATTTTTAAGACAAAATATGCGAAACCTTGGAACGATCATCATAAAAGTATTATTTTTTTAAACAAAGTATTTTGCCCATGAAGTTTTATACCAAATTTACACAATATACAAAACATGACAATATGTATCTTATACAATATTAATTTACAAAGAATTGGAAAAATTAATGGAAGTAAGATCTATTGACACATAATAATATAATTAACACAAAATATTTGTAAATTCCAATGCATGAATGCATTAATCATTTTAATTCACAGAAGGTTGAAATTCTTTTAGATTTAAAATTTGACAAGCAATCTAATAAGTGGTGCAAATGTCCTTGATAATAATTAGTAATTTTACATTAAACATTCACATCACTAAGTTGATATTGAACATGAATATAAAATTATGTAATTTCAATATGAAGTAATAGTTAACACCCAAATTCTGTTTTTGTTAACAAATTATATGTGTCAGGCAATACAAGTTTATCTGCACAGTTTACAAAAAACATAACCATAACTAAAGAATTACTTACTGGCTTCAGCCCCAACTTTGACATTATCTTCCTGGCCTTCTTTTCTCCTCTGGATTGTTTGGCCTTGGACACCATGTCAATTGGCAAACCAGTTGCAGTGGCTCCTGGGAAACCAGCAGATCCAGGTGCAGCAGTGTTGGCATCTTCCAATTCTGGAATGTCCTCATCGGACTCTGAATCTGTGGAGCTCTCGCTCTCAGGCTTGGCCTCAGCCGGTACAGTCTTTTCTGCGTCTTTCATTTCTGGCATTTTTTTTTAACTGCAATAAAATTGTATGATTAGATCACATGTATTTCACACACAAGTTCAAGTCAATTGGGGATTGTTATCAGTCTGCCAAGAAGAAACTGAAGTTAATCACTGTTTTCTTCAGATATTTAATGCGAAACCTTGGTTTTTAATCATCATGATAACATGCTTAAAAAATATTATGTATGAACTAATTATTCAATGACATGTTTACAAACAAAAATTGTAATAAGATCCTATAGGACAGTCTAAAGTGTTTTGTAGGGTAATTTATAATTGTAACGTGGAAACCATTACCGGCAAAATTGTTGGTTACATATACCATGGCATAACGCAATGGCTACAAAGTCCTTGAAAAGCAGTAAATTAAAACGAAGTTATTTTGCGTTAAATTACGACACCGAATCAACAAAAGAACCATAAAAGGACCGGCCGATCACATTTCACATGCACGATTCGATATTTTTAGAGAGTTTATCCGGCATTACTTGCACATAAGAGAGGTTAAGAGATTACAAACACAAACGGAAAAAAAAAACATGTACAAAGTAAAAAATATCGTAAAATATATATGCACGAACCTTTTAGCAAAGAAACTGTCCTATAATTAAGTTAAAACAATAAGGGATTATTAAAATAAAAAAGAATATACCTGAAACTCAGATCACAACACTCTTCGTTTGAAAGAACGGCGACGAAGGAAGACCGGCAGGAAAGTCAACTGAATGGTCTATTTGATTGTTGGTAGCACTTGGTTACTAAAAAAGTGAATGTTTATATGTGTATTGTATAGATGGCCATGTAAATTACAGGATTCTTATTTTGTATTATTCTAATTAATCGTATTTCGAAAATTCAATTAACTTTTCCATTAATCTTATGTATTGCTATGTATCATTGTAATAAATGTTTCTAGTTATTTGCAGTGTTAAGATTTTTAAATCAGTTGACTTTCTTGCATTCACAATAGGTGGCGCTCTATGCGTTTCATTGAAACATTCAAAAATAAAAATGTAAATAAATATCCATTAGTAACGCTAAAAACTATGAAACAGTCGTTTATAAAAGTCAACAAAAGCAATATACGATTATGAACAAACGATTTCTTATCAAGAAATAATTGTGAACGAACCCGCCGATTTCCCAGAACTGGCGGGAATAAGTCGAGTCTCCAATTTCACATCTATTTATTGTTATTTTTTGTTGATTTGAAATGACTGAGTAAGTGTTTTTATTTAGGCTACAGTTTATCTTCAAATATATTCCTTACGAATTATAATTTTACTCGTTTATCGTTGTAGTAACACGTTATTCTATACCTTGTTTTCACACACGTCATTAAGGTTGATTCACACATTGTTTTACCATTACTTTTATAAACAAATTCGTATGTTATGAAAATATCTTATCGTAATTGCAGTTCTTGTTATTAAATAGGTTTTGGAAAATTATAACTCTTTATCGCACCCTAAAAGCATAGGGAAAATGTTTTCAATACAATTGAAATTCAAAAATTTTACCACTATAAATTTATTTTTCTGTGCATATTTTTAGGAGAACATTGGAAGAAGTAAACGAGATGCTTCACATGGCGAAGCTGAGTGAAGCTGACATATTACCAGTGTCCCAAGTGCTCAGCTTCCATTCTGATTATGGTGAACATACGAAATATAAACTGCTGGAATTGGATGATAACTTGCTGAAGTTGATACAAGAGCCTTCAGCCCGACTGTATCTAAAAGGCGAAGATGATGAGGACGCTGTCCTTTGCACACAATCCATGACTTACAAAATAGTCGACGCCGAAACATCAAACAGTCTAGTATTAACTAGAGATCTTAAATTCCCACAAGAATGTAAAGACACCTCACAAGAAAGAAATTTACATAAAACTTTTGCTCATGGCATATTTTACAATTACATAGAGGTGAACCAGATCAAAGCTAATCTTAGGAAACTTAGAGATTTACTGTCGGGTACTATGTACAAAGGCCCTGAATATGAAGGGCTGGTTAATCAAAACGAATTATACACTCTACAAGATTTAATCTTGAAAGTGCAAGCCTCAGAGGATGAAATCAAAAATGCCTTACTTTCCTTGGATTATGCAATTATTGATGGAAAAGTAAGAATGTTTGATTTTGAATATCATTTCAGAGTGCTGTCCTACATGTTAAAAGTGGTTGAAGAGAATTCCTGGTCAGTTTTTAATATAAACGTAGAAGAAACGAAAGAAACGTTAAATGATTTGGTGCCTTTAGATGTATTAAATGCATTGTGTGATCAGTTTGTTGAAGAGATAGTTGAGGATGGTATCATAAGACATGCCTACAATGAACCAAAAGTGTGCAGTTTCTTTGCCAAAGTGATCCTAAAGAATGCCGGAAAGTTTCATTTGAACGATTTTCTTCAGGCATGGAGTGATTCTGTGCCCGAGGGTATGAGACCTAAAGAGGAAATGTTGTATGGAATTGCTATTATTGACAGAAATGCGAATCCTAATGTGATTAGAAGTTATAGTGAGGATAGTTTGCCAGATAACATTTTGGAAAGGCTGCAACAACTTTTTCAAGTCAAAGAGAAGTGGTCTGTGCCTGAGATTACACCTTATATAGAGTAAGTTTGCTTATTGTACATTTCTTATTGCATATTCATTTTTATTTTTTAGACCAATAACAACTCACAAATTGGATACAAATGCACTCCTTGCGCGATACGCCAGAGCATCCACCCATAATGGGGTAAAATACTACTCCGCAAAACATGCCAAATAAACGTTGGAATATTTTAATTTAAATTATCTATTTAACATTAAAAATGCTTTAACAAATATATATTTTCTATTTAACAACGAAAAGTTTTTAATTTCTTGTATTTCTCCCAATATAAACTCGTCCTAAACAGCGCAAGTCTATTGTGAACGTGTCGTAAAACCAGATATATAGGGTGAAAATATTTTCAAAAATGCCAGACTGCAGTGAAAATTACGAAACGGAAATAAGTGACGGGCGCAATGCTCGCAATGTTAAATGTCAGGAATGCGGCTGTCTTATTTTAAAACCTTCGATAGCCTCCTTTACAAATTTGGAGGTTAGATTGTCTTATATTTTCACTGATTCATTTATTAAACAAATTTGTTTTTTAGTTTAATTTACCGTTGCACAGGCAAAGTAAATTAACGGATGCTACCAATCCGGAAACAGAAAGCTTGTCATTATTCTGGTCAGTTGATGATGTGTATAAGTTTGAAAATTTAGCATTTTCAAACACCGTGGGCAACAACAAATATCTGATTTGTGCAGACTGTGAGGCTGGACCGATTGGTTTTTTTGATATCCGTTCAGGGAAAAGTTATGTAGCTTTGAGTCGTGTTCAGCACTGTTAAGATTGTATGTTTGTAATTTATAGTGTTTTGTGATAATTGAGCGGACACCTGCTATCTGTAATTTTAGAATCGATTAGAAGGCATTAAATTGTATTTTGATATTTAACATGTTCTGGTTGTATTTTTTTGAGAATAGAATACATGACTTTTTAATAAAGATATGAAGAATAACTTTGTAAATATTTTTCTGTTTTACTTTTTTTTTATTCTACTAACAAGTAGAAATCCCTAAAGTATTGATGATATAGTAAGGTTTCTACAAGAAAATATACAAAACAAAATATGAGACTAATATATTAAAAGCAAGTAAGTCATCGATATGCAGAATATGTAGAAAGTACATTTTAATTGATTTATGCTACATAAGTTAAATTATATTTTGTATTAGAAATTTCAAGAATCACTATTATTATACATTATGTATGTTTCAAAGTTGCTATAATTATGGCCACTACTATTTTTTCATACTAAAATAATTAAAAACAATAAATTAATATAGTTATTAACCCAGGAAGTTTCAAAAATCACCCACATTCGAACAAAATGTAGTTTTTGGAACCTACATTATGTTTCAAATGTGGGTCGAGATATAAAGTTAGTACAGTAGTAGTGGAGAGAAAATGATAATATTAACATAACAAAGATCTCAAGAATATATCTAATTTAACAATATTTTCAAACTCTATACATACGTCACAATTCTACAATTCTCAACAAAGTATCACGTGCTGTGATAAGACAAGACATAAAATAATACGACATTATATAACAACACATTTTGGTTGAGTACGATTAGCCCTAAAAATCATGATTCTGATATGGAACGAACATTCACGCATACTGCATCTCCTTGAGAATGAACACAGACCCTGATATAACCGATAACAAATACCCCCAACCGAACGACACGAGCAGTACAACACAAATGCATATAAACAAAATTAATCGTCATATAGAAGCGCGTTTCGTTCCACTATCAGGAGTGTGTAACAAAAGCCAAGCCCAATGTTGTCGTACACGGCATCTGCCGAGTTGAAGGGTCTGAAGTTCATCAGAAATGCTCTCCGTGACTGTTGTCTTTTCTTAATGGAAGGGCTCACTGCTCATTCTGAATCGAGTTAGGCTGGAACTCTTTGCCCTTCTCTGGAAATCTATATAGAAAAGGAAAAAATGCCCAAAAACGAAAAAAGGAGGGTGACTTATGACGGAAAAAGGCAATAAATGATGGTAAACGGCGAACTGGGGAGATGGCAACGAATTAGCCAAACAGGATATGAAATAGTAAATAAATGGATTATGTTAGTATCGCCGCGGAGGTGCCAACACGGAGCTAGGTACCACCATGAGTGGCGAGCCAATTATTTGGAACTTTCAATATTGTATGAATGATGACGCCAATATGAAGAAACAAGATTATAATAAATGAAACGAAAATATGTGTAAAAGTTCGTATTTATATTACAATATGAATTATAAAGTTATAAGACCGTACTTACCAGTACACACTTAGATGAAAAAAATACAGGAAATTAGATTACCCATACTCGAAATTACAGTTACCTACATACACTAACAATGACCGCGCGAACAGATGGCTCTCTATAAGTTTAAGAAAACTTGGGTAGTTTCTAACCGTTAGCGACAAACAATTTTACAGTAGTGGGCTGTGCACAAAATGGCTATTCATTGAAGTTGTTCATAAGTGTGTTGCAAGGTATTTCCTTATTAGTGGCTAATATAAGTGAAACAGTTTTAGTATTCTATTATATTACAGCATTTGTTGTGTGACTGTTCAAATCGCGATTTTGTTTCCAAGTACATAAAAGTACTTTATCCACAGAACTACAGTTCGTTACCAGTATTTTTAGACCAATTTGAGGGGCGTTCTGATTGATAGAAAAGTGCGTAAGAACGCTGCACCTTCAATCATGGAATCCCGTTCACATAGGGCAACTCAGAGTGAGAAGTATCCGTGCTTAAAAAGTTCTTGCATTGCCAATCCTAAAACCACACAACCACGTGTTGCCGACGAATCAACGGAAATACAAGAAGATGATTCATCGAGTATTGCCGTAAGTATCAACGATTAACAATTAAACAATAATTTAAAACTGATTGCCTGATTAATTATGACGGTCACAAAGTTGCTATTTTGCGGTAACACCCACCTGTTACTGTTATTTCTATATAACTTAACAATATCAGAAATAAAAAACAATTTATTATTTTGTTGCTCAGAAATCACTTTCACAAAATTAATTTACACTATTACAGTGTGCAGTTGTAATGATCCACGTGTGGGTAACAAATAATGACCACAAGACCGTGGATACAAGTGACCGACATTTTAAATGTATAACTGAAATGTCTTTTGCAGGAAATAGCTTTACCATCAGACTCAGAGAATCAAGATAGAAGCGTAGATAATTGCTCCCAGCAGATAGAAGACTGTCCATCTGAACCGCCTAACGAGAGTGGATTTGTCATCCTAAACACATACACGGTTGTTGAGGAACCAGAAGAAAAAATGGTACCAAAAGAACCCATTCCCTCTTGTTCAAGAGGAATATACCGACCATATAAACCTTACTTAGGCCATAAAATCCGTGAACCGATATCAAATTATGTATTGCAGGCGGTGTGTGACTTATTCAATAAAAATTGTAAGATTGATGGTTACGTACCCTATGTAAGTTGGGCATAAATCATCAATAAAATATCTTTTGACCTTGTAATTAATAACTTTAATTTTTTAAGAAATGCTATTTTGTACATATGTCGCGTAAATATTTAGAATAAAATATAATCCTACGATTGCCACGCAGTTTACTATTTTTAATTAAGTTTTTAGTATTTTTATTTTGTTCAGGAAAGTATCAGTTTGCGTTTAGGTTTTGATCAATTGGTTGTTGGCGAACAAGTAACTCATACGTTCGTGAGAACCAAGTATTAATTGAGTCACATTTTTGATAAGTGAAAATAGCTGACCGATCATAATTAATATTTATATTTTGTAGCCATATGACCCTACCCTGTCACAATACGGCAATGAGATAAAAGAGGTAAATCAGGGTTTTATGTTACAGTATGTATTCACTGTAGCATAAAATAATAAAATATATGTCGCGGCACGATCAGAATTACCAATTACGTTGAATATTGATTATGAATAAAAGACAAAAAGTCCTTACTTAAAAGTAATTGAACAAATATGACACGGAAGCTAAAAATTCAGATTCTTATGAAACGCAGTGAACAGGTAATGTAAGATCTCTTTTCAGCATCTCTGGTAGAGCTTAGCTGTCCATTTTCGTTGATCTTCACCCATGATTGGAGTACCATTAGCACTTCTGTTGATTTTACTCAACTGTACTACTTGCGTTTCATAGGAACCCTTCGACATATATTTTTTTTAATTTGACTAAAAAAATTGAAATTTTGATTAAATCGTTATTATGTTTTAGGAAAACTGTGAAATTGGTGAAAATAATGATGAACAAATAAGTAGTTCTACTAGTCAATATAGTTTTCCATCGGCCGATGAAAACAATGCATCTGATTCTACTGTACACCTGTCTGATGTGGAAATAAACGGGGTAAAAGCCATTGAACCATCGATTTTTTAAAATAAGCTGTTATATTTCACAATGTACGAAAATATTATTATTATTATTTGTAGGAATTCAATGAAATCGATGAAACAGGCGTATCTTCTGAAGATACTGATTTATTAGATAAGTGCCTAAGAAAAAGAATTATTTCATCATCACAACGTCCATGTAAGAAAGCTCGGACTGATTCAACGGTGACACAATGCAAGAACAATCCTTTAACTAAATTCCAGGATAATTTGTTGAAAGAACTACTCCGGAAAGGTGACCCAAAGGTATTATTAATTAAAAGTATATTTTTTATTTTAATATTTTATTATGACAATTTAATGAATACTTATTCTTGTTAGAGATTGAATGCCTTACTAATGTTTATTATAATGTATTTACTAAATATATTTATATATAAATTTAATATAGTTGCAAAAATCAAATACTAAAATTATTTTATTTACTTTTCGCTGTTAAATTAACTTGAAATCTAAAAGTGAATTGTAATCAACAAAAAAGTCTAATATAAACTTGTTTTATTTTAGAATGAATTAATCAATTTTGAAAACCACAATGTTCAATCAGTTGAATGTGTTTCTAATGATGAAATAAAACCCACAGAAAGTAATGTGGAAGTCTCTGATGAGGTCACCAGTCACCAGTGCATTTCGATCGACATTAACGAACTTCAAATGTTCTTTCCAAAGGATTTTCCACTTCTCAAATTTCTGGAAAATACCGAGGTACGGTTTTTGTAGATATGGATAGTACAACGATTGTAATAATTTAATATTTTTTAATTTTTTATACATATTATAACATTAATCTAAATTTGCAGGGGAATTGGCTTATTCCCAGTGATCACCCATTATTAGAATACTTAGAATGTAAGATTGGTGATAAGAGCACGGAAAATAAGGAAGAAGAAAATATACAAGAAGACCAAGAACATTTATGAATCGTTATAACAAATAGTATATTTTTTTTTAATAATTGTATATATTTAGACTTAGTGATTTCAATAGTATGGAAAAAATTTTTCATTTCAATAGATTTATTTGTATATTTTTTCTTATTGTATATAAATAACACCAAATAAATTTGGAAATAATCTAATCATGATACTGAGCTCGTTGATGAGGTACTTACTTCATTTTTATTCTTATTATAATACATTAAATTTAATAAGTTACAATGTAATAAGTATATGTTGACTGATGCTGACTGATAATTTTAAGGTCCAAACCATAGAATATAACGTGAAAGACTCTGCTGTGATCTATCGTGGCATTAATATCAGCACTACCAACATTCACATATTCTTTACCAAGGATCATCGAGTTCTCCAATGCCCACAATATACTAAGGTACGGATTTTTTCTTGTTAAAATATATGTAAGGAATATTTATTGTAATTAGTGCAAAGACATTATTGCATTCTTTTTTAATTGGTTTGTTGTTTATATTATGACAACAATCTAAATTTGCAGGTGGGTTGATTTATTCCCTGTGTCCACCCGTTCATACGATGTTTAGAAGATCATATTGCAGAGGTGAGGATGGCAAAAGGAAAAAAAGAAAATATACAAAGAAGTCAACTACATTTACAAGACTGAACCATTCAAATAAATGGATTAGAAAATAAACCTAAATTCTGCTTGGCATGGCATTTTTACACATGTATTTTTCATTTCAATAAAAATTATTTAATTATCTATTCTTTTTCAATATTTAGTTTTATTTTTTGCTTATTAAATTTTTCAACTACTAGGTTATAAAAATAAAACGGAATAATAAAAAACTTATCTAGAATTTATTTACATAAATATATAAGTAATATACATACAAAAGTTAAAAGAATACTGGATTGTATGAAATAAAATAACTTAAAAAGAAAGTACGGAACTACATTGGCAGGATTTGTTTCAAATTAAAACCTAAAAACTGTATTATAACTAGTGTTTCAACGACAGACGTTGATTTTTCAGCCACAAATAGGCACTAAAGAAACTACTAGTAACTAAAAGAGAGATCAGAAGGGCGGAAGAAAATACAAAGTTTTGTGTAGACATACAAACGCCATCATTTTGATTCAGATTAAGAATGGCTTGAGCGTCGCTTAGATCTTCAGGTAAAATTACCCTCAAACGTTTTCCCATAAGTACTCCGTCACCAAGTGTAGCATTAAAAGCAGACAAATCACGTCTTCTACGTCTACCTGGATCGATCTTTTGGTCGGGGTCTAGGCAAACTTCGCAATCGGTTTTGCACAGTTCAATGTTACATTCGATCATCAAGTCCATCACGTCTGGGAATTTGAATGCACTGAAGAATGCATAAGCAATGATTGATGCTCCGGTATCACCGGTATTCCTGGTCTTCTGGAAAGCTCCGAACAGTTTGGGTTTGAGGACACAACCATTGTCGTCAGTAAGAGGTACAACGTTCTCGTTGGTGGAATCAGTGGCTCTGCAGTCTTTCACTTGAAGATCGAAACCTGGATCTCCGCTAACAGACACTACTAATGTCATAGTTTCTCCGATCTTAACAAGACCATCGGCGGGAGGAGCAAATGGACCTTTGCCCAATTGAATGTCTAACTTAGCCATGGCAGTATCGCCGCTAAAAGTAACGATTTCTTGGGTTAACATGCCAACACTAAGAGCTACGCTGAGGGTATCCTTCAAACTTCCCTCCCATAAACAACGCACTGATCTGATAACATCCCATACCTCTTGAATTCCGGCTTCGTTTTGAATTACCAAGACGTTTTGCAAATACGATTTGCCTTCTGTATCGAAAGCATTTACAAATTCTGTTCCACAAGTGTTTAAGCTTACTGTAAACGTATATTTGGTTTGACCGGAGTTTTCTTTTACATACCGGCAATCTGGATTACTGTAATAGCCTTTGGAATAAATTACTCCATCAAACTGCCTGTTAAACTCAATAGTAATGGTCATCATTTCCTTTCCACAGTCGACTTGAATGTCGTGAATGTGTGGGGGATGATTTAAATCGTCATCAGGTTCACTTCCACTAGAGGTGCTGTCACCGTTTTCTGGTGTCTTGCCAGTGGGAATGGTGTTTACTTCAGGCGATTCAGTGGTAACAGCTGCAGTTGGACCAGCCGGGCTTGTTTCAGCTGGAGCTGTGAATTCTTCATGAGTGGTACCTGGTGTAACACCTTCAGGAGCTGGAGTAATTGGTAGGTGGGTTGATGGTCCAAATGTATCGGAAGGACCTTCACTGGGGCCAGATGGAAATTCGGGTCCTTCAGTAGGTCCCACTGGAGAACTGGTTGAGAGGTCTTCAACTGGAGCGTGTGTCGGAAAAGCTGGAGTCGATTCTGGTCCTTGTGGAACGCCTGTGGTTTCTTCAAGAGGAGGAGAAGTAGAGAAACCTGGTGCTTCTGTGGAGTGAGACGGGATTGTGGTGAATGGAGCCGGTGACGTTGTTGGAGCTTCTGTGGACCCTTCAGCTGGTTGAGGACTAGAACTGGTGAAACCTTGTGGTGCAAGTGTTGTGTATTCCGCGGATGGGCCTAAAATTAAAATATTTAAGGATCTACGGTGCTTAGCCAAGTGAATGCACTACCAGTGGTGTATCCAGGTTGAGATGTAGTGAAGCCTGGTGGTGGACCAGTTGGGAATCCTGGACTGCCGGTTGTGTAACCAGGTTGTTCAGTGGGGAAGCCCGGTGGTGGAGCTGTGGGGAAGCCAGGTCTGCCAGTAGTGTAAGTATAACCGGTAGTTTCGGGTTGTTCAGTTGATCCAGGTTGTGGAAAGGTGTAACCCGGTGGAGGAGCTGTTGGGAATCCTGGTCTTTCACTCGTTGGAAAACCGGTGGATGGTTGGTATGGAGGTTCGGTAGTTATCGCGGCTGTAATATATTTAAATTGTGGTGATTAAAATAAATTGTTTTAGCACTTCAGATCCTTACCTGATGGTCCTTCAGGATATCCTGTTGAAGCTGGTTGGGAGGACGGCCCGCTTGGGTAGCCTGTTGGAATAGGTTCTGTGGAAGGTCCTCCACTTGGATAACCGGTTATTGCGGGTTGAGTAGATGGTCCACCACTTGGATATTCTGTGGATGGTGCTCCGGTTGGAAATCCGGAGGTGATGTCATTTGTCTGTGGATAGCCATCTAGACCAGGCACGGTTGGATACGGGAATGGTGGTTGAGGAGTGAATCCGGAAGGAGGATATCCTTCACCATCAACAGTGCTCACAGGTTCAAATGGTCTTGGTTTTTGTGTGTTGCTTGGCGGTAAGTACTCTCTTAAAGTACCCTGACGAACTAAAATATGATAGTGAGTAAGTATATAAAAATAGTAAGTATTTACAAATTAGTAAAGTGTTAACACTGGTGTTAATGGTTCTACATTCTACTGCATTACTCTAAGTCCTGGTTTAATTGCCTACGGATGTTAAACATAAATTACTCTGTACAATATTTATAAATATTAGTAGAAGAAACGAATATTTAATTATTTAGTAAAATTTACCAATATATTTATTTTACAAATAACATGCTGTTATCGACAGAAAATATTGTTTCATTTGCAAAAAAAAATAAAAATATACACAACAATCAACAAAATTGTGATATTTTTCAAATTTTCAGTTTAGTATAAAATAATCCAAATAATTTATTGATATGTGGAGAAATGTGTAATTGGGAAAACCATTTGGGACTATTCAAACTTTCTTGCATATTGTTGTTCTTCCTCACATAATAGACCCATGACGTCAGAATTTTTTTTATCGATGATTAGAAATCGTTTTCCAATTGAACATCGGACATCGCTGGTGGTTAAGCGAATATTAAAGTTAAAGGTTAATTTGCAGTTTCATTAGTGGTATTAATTTATTAATGAACAATTTTGTCGCTATTTCATCACACCCAATTATACTCTAAACATTTTTTTTATTAAAGGAATTTATAAGACTATCTACAATATCCCAACAATTAAGTCTTGAACTCACTACATATTTCTAAATATTATCTGAAACTAAATTGTCTTAAAAGGTGTTAATAATATTTTTAAAAAGCTTTCGATGATAGTGAAATTTCTATCCAATGTTTGACTTTTTAGCTAATGCATTAGTAGTGCATTAGCGCCTTTGACCTATTGTAAATCCTTGAGTTTCACAAGACTAGAGTTAGGAATTATGGATAGTAATAAATGTTTTTCCAATTTTTACAAATATGCAATATTTCCTAAGATTGATTTACTACTAGTGTTAAAACAGCAAGTGTTGCATGCACTCTTCTGTTTAAATCACACTTGGCTTCGATTCAAGATCAAATTCCTATTTCTTCAGCAGTAATTTGATTTTTAATCGAACTACGGATTATTAATAAAAAGCAAAGCGATATTTACATGCATCTTCAAACCCAAAGTCGTCAAAACTAAGGTTATTATTAAAACCAAAGTCGTCAAAATCGTTGAAGAAGTTAGTAAAGTTACGAATGTTGTATGTGTTGGACCTACTCCTTCGACTGTTCTGCGTGTAGATGCCCTGGAGCCATTGCAGGATGTTCTGAACCATCTGATCTGCATTCGTTTGCCTAGTTACTCTGCTTTTTCCTGGTATTTACAAAGAAAAATAAAAACTTTTTACAGCGATTTATCATATAGTGGATCTAAGGTGTTTAATTGGTAAATATAGTTAATAAACTACTATTTTTGTTTAAAAGTAGTGTTGAAGTTGATAACACACATTTGGTAGTTAATGTGTGATGACTAAATTACAATAATAAAGCGCTGAAATTTATCACGATCATCAGTTATCATTTATTAGTATGGTATCAGTAAATTAGCTAAAGCTAATTTATATAGTTTTTACACGCTCTGAATATTTAAATGCTGATTTATGTGCAGCTAATTGCATTGGATTTTTTACCTTTTCGTAAAACTTCGTTTCTAATGAAGAGTGCATGTCCTTCTGGAGCTACTTCTTGAACTAATATCGCCACCAAAACAGCGACAATCGGTATTAGTAACTTCATTCTGGAAGAAAACAAATCACTCAGATTAACTCTTACAAACAATGTCAAACAAAACAGTTGCTGTCAAAATTTTTAACAAAATTCTATGGAATTATTTTACTTCGAAATAAAAAAGATTTGGTTTGTAGTATTTTCTGTTTTTCATTGGAAGAAATTGATGGAAATTATGCAGAAATATAAAAATTAATTTTATTGTTATTAAGTTAGCCCTACGGAGATATCATAACTAGTAAATAAAAACAATTGGCGTGACTCATCATTCGCATAGAAGAAACCACCGTAAAGGTGAAAATTAATAGTTTTTTATTTGGCCATTAGTTGACACACGTAAGAATTTCTCTCTTGAAATTCGCACTTAAAAGCAATTTCCGCAAGGTGCACTCCCATAAATTTAATGTCTGATAATCACATGGTAGGTATTAAATAACTAATACTTGATTATTTTAAAATACATATGTTTCTATGTATTATGTGTTAATTTTGTGGCTCACATAAAAGTACATTTGTAATTAAGTATTTAAAAATTGCAATTAATTTAATTTCACGCGACCATATATGTATCATTGTAAAATCAAGTGTGAAAATTTTAATTTCCTGTGTCTGCGTAAATGTTAAATTAAAATCGAATGATTAGGCTTATTTCTCTAACGGAATTATAAGCATAATATTTCAGGAATTATGCATTGATTGTAAAACAATAAAAACTCGGCATGTTTCCTGTTTTGGTTTTACCGATCCACTAGTATTTATAATTGGGGCCAAGTTCAAATTGTATTCTCGTTATGTCATAATTAACAAATACATTATGCATTTCTTTGACATACATTTCTTTCTAATGTTTTATGTAGAGATATCCACTAATATGACGTAACCAGCAAATTTTCTCAAAAACCATTTCGGTAAACAGAAAACTATGAATATAGGAATACATTAATGTGTATCTTGTGTTTAGCACAAACGTTACGTAAATTTATAACTTTTATTTTATTGTTAATTTATGCTAAAAATAACACCTAAATATTATTGCCGTCGTGACCAGCTGCAGGTCACGTTTTTCTGTTGCATCGAAAGCTTTAACCAACTAAACACTTTAACCCAGTTTTTTTCTCTTTTAGAATGTCAGAACTTAACCAACAATGATTCTTATAAATCTGAAATTATTTAGACACTGACACATATTTGAATATGATGCATTCACCAAAATCTTAAATTTTAACTACAATTTTCCCATATTTATTTATTATTATATTTATAAATATAATATTAAGTAAATTTATTTATTATTTAATTAAATCTCGTAAGATAAAAATATATTTGCTTCTAATTTAGAATTTATTATCATTTTAATACTTTTCCAAAAAAAGAAATCCTGTATTAAAATATTTTAGTCAAAGTAGTCGTAAAATGGAACTAAATTATATTGAATTTAATTGATTTTTTAGTGATTAAAATATAAAATTAATTTCATAATTCCAATAAAATAGGTAAACGTGTTGAAATATACTAATTAAGAGTTACTTTCACTCAGCCTACATTGTTTAACAAATTGTAAGTCAATTAATATTGAAAAGATTATTGTAAATAAGGTAAATAATTTAAATTGAATCCGATCCTGCAATTCCGTGAATAGATCGAATTAGATAATGATGAAGATGTAAAATGTGTTACCAAAGACGTCTCGATAAAACTGGTGCAATCTAGGCAAATAATGTCTAAATTATAATTTGTGGGAAATGTATTCACCTAGATAGTGAGTCGAGGTATACAACATATCAAAATAATTAAACCAGTCAAGTGTAGTTTACATCATTCGAATGAATTTCGAAAGTCGTGATGGGCATTAATCTGCATTGAATAACTGTTTGTTCTTTGACCATTTGTGCAATTGACCGTTTGGTATTTGAAGTTTGATTTGCCGAATATGTTTACGGTGCCCCAATAAAGTCGATGCATTAACAAGCACCTGCCTTGAACGTAGTGTGTCGTGATTAAAGTTCAAAGGTCTCGACTTTAATAACTGTTTGTGTCAAACCAATTGGCGAAATCTCCAAATATGAGGCAAAGAAAGTCGCGGCTATTTTTCCAAACGTGATTTGCACGAATTCACGATCCTTGGGATGTAAATATGTAAATCGTCTAGCTGTGGATCCAAAGAAAGCAGTCGGCGATACTCATCAGAGGTGTAATTCGAGATTTTCTACGATCGCCTCCATCCAACACGTCACGTAGGCAAAGTCAAGAAAGTTCTATACACCATCATCAAAAATCACATCGCATTTAGAACATTAGGCAAACGTTTAGATCGTTACAAATAAGCAGTTCCGACCGACGAATTAAACAAAAAATAAAAGTAATTTTCGTCAGATACACTCCTGCGGTCGCGAAGCCATCCGACATTTGAAAGTGAAATTGTTATTGGTGATTTACGGTTCGTCGTGACGGAGATGCACTTCACCGGCAATTTATGAATGTATGTGGCCGTTTTTCAGCTAAATTATGCGGCTTAGATGCTAGGCTGAATGCAATTAACCGCTAAACCGGTCTCATAGACTTGACTTTGTTACGAATGCCAACCTCATAGGTACGGATTCCTTACACAAAATCCAATCAATCAATCAAACGACGCACTCTTGATTTACACAAAGTAGTTTTTTAAGTTTTCATTCATCAGTTTTTATGAATATGGAACGCGTCAGTGAAAATATTATTTCTCGCAGAAGGTGAATTCTTCCTTTCGTCCTTCCACTTTTCATTTAAAATTACATTAGTGTGGGCACATTTGTAAACTGAATTGTCAATAAATTAACTTTGCAATTATGCTACACCATAACTAAATTATAAAATTATGACGCACAGTATTTACCATATGTCTGTCAATCACAAACATGAGGATGTAAATAGAACCATAACAATTGTATTTATACAATTTTACATATAAAATTTTCTTACATCTACAATATGATATTGTGTGACAATATTAAGAAATTATTTTACGTTACCATAATTACTTAAGTGATGAATATCTATATTACATAACGGTAATAAAAATAACATAAATTTTAGCCAGAAATATTTATTTTTCCTCGTCAAACCACAATGGGTTATGAATGGAATATTGACCAATAACAAGGAAATATTAGGTATACTTAGTATAGGGGTTATTAGCGAGTTTGTTTTAGAGGTACAATTTACGGATGATTTTAACATTTTAAAAACCACATAGTAAGACTCAACTGTTGCTTAACATTTATCACTAAAATCCTAAAAAAAGAATTAAAATTGTGCGTGTTACTTACGTAGACCTGTATGGAATGTATGTATCTGTAAAAAATATCTTCAATTAGTAATTGTACAACATGAAAAGGTTTAAGTTAATTTAGCTACATAATACAAATCGTTCATTTCATAACATTACACTTTCGACCCGGTTTGAAATGCCCGGGTCAGTTGATTTAAAAGTAGACCCGTAAATCCCACAACGGATTAATATAATTTTAAATTTTCGTTACATAATTTGGAGGATTCATAAATTTTGTATGTTGAAAGACGCCGCTAGTTTAATGAGACCTACCACGGACATTAATAAATTTAATAAAAATTGTATAACAACTAAGTAGAACATAGGAAAGCAGATAATAATAACAACAATTAAAAATTATCATTGCAAACTTAAATCTCATTTTTATAGAGTCGTTGCATCTCGGTTAGTTTGACGCGACCTTTGTCATAAATTAAACAAAGAAACAAATAAACTTAACACAACAAATATAAAATTATTAATAACAATATTTATAAACGTTGAAGGATGCAATTAAACACTAAACAGATTAATTTCGACTATCAAACTCTTGATCTTTATTAATTAATATAATTGGTAGAATGGTAATCAACGCAAAGCTAACAAAAGAACTGTGAAAATTTAACAATGCGAAATAAATTGTTTGTTTGGTAATTTTTGATTTCAAAAAATATTTTGACATTTATAATAATATATAAGAGAGAGATAAGTGAGATAATCAATATTAGTTTGCCGCCGCATTTTATATACGGATATTTAGTTTAAATATTAAACTTTCTTGTGTGAAAATTGTTGTTTTTATGTTTTTAATCAAGCAAACTGTTATGCTTATTTATGATGAAAATTAACCATTGTTCGAAAAGTTGGAACAAAAGTTTCTATATCGTTTAGTTTAATAACTTTGTGATAATGGTGAAATACCAATTTGGAATAAGGAAGTTACGAAAAAATTGAAGGGAAATTTTAATTTTGCATGCTCAATTATTTAAAATCAACCTTGTCATGGAAATTCATAAAATAATCATATTTTAATACCATTAGGTAATTTTCTGTAGCTGTGATAATTAAAAGTGGGTTAACGATTGCAGAACATCTTTAAAAATCAAATTACTTTTGTTCTAAATACCGTTCCGTAAAATATTCACGGAACACAAAGCCAACAAGACTTGTCGGAGCCATTCATTCACACATTCACGAAACGAGATTAAAATCTTGGGCTCGGCGTACAATTATAACGTCTGAATTATATGGTTAATTTTGTAATGAGAATTTTTTTTTTCAGAGGCATCTTGTTGCAACACATCCTCCACCGAATTTATGCGAACGAGACACGGATTGCACAATTGCGAAGGTGGTGGGTTCATTTTCAGATTGATGGGTATTTTTTGGCCATAATTTACATATTTCTCAACGTAACATTGGCCGTTTAAATTCCGCCGTTGTTTATTGGACAATAAAGTTCAGTCTGCGGGATTTTAGGATGCATTGTTTCGACGCGTGCGATCTTAAATTGAAACGGACATTTCGGTTTTTATCGCGATCGTGACGAAATAATTTATATATGAGATTTTATGCAGAAAATCTAACGTTTGGTCTGATTACCTCGTCAATTACACAAGCTGGTTAAACGACCGCAAACGATGGTCGAGAATGTGCGAACTGGAACATAAATGTCCACTATGCGGTTCAAATTAAGGCACCGCATTTTATAGGCCCAGATTTATACAGTCCTATAACTTAAGGAAAAGTGTTTCGAAGATTGTAAATTTATTAATGATCGACGTATTAATGTCGTCGATAGAAATTGGAAATTAAAAGTATTATGACATATTTTTTATGATTATTGGGTAGCTTTATTCGTTGATGGTTTATTGTGTTACTCATTTTAATGTACTTTTTTATATAAAATTGCATTGATAATCTGCAAACGTCTCATCTTATGTAATTATGATTTTGTCTCCTCCTGACGTAAGAGTAAAGTTTTAATTTTATTGTCGTGACATTATTTTTAAAGTCTATGTGGCACATAACCTCATCATTAATATGTAAATGACTTCCTGTAAAATTCGGTCCATTACAATATTTTTTTCCGCTTTTGCTGTGAAATCTTTTATTATACAACATATTATTTCTTAAATGGTTATAACAAATAAAAAGAAAAGTATATTATAATACAGTCATAAAATCTAATCTGAACACATTCTATGATACTTAAGTGAAGTGAGGAAGCCCCTTACTTGGCGACGACGAAATTTATGTAAATTACTTTCCGGGGGTAAATTAAGTCCGTATTAAAGCCATCATTTACGAAACTTTCACTAGGCGATATGCGCCTTTTTAATAGTGTTATATATTTCTTAATTTTTCCTTCCCATGTCATCATTATTGTGTAAAGATCATTTAATTTTTTATTCGTGAAGTTTTAGCCTATTCAGCTCAGTGGGACACAATGGGCTGTTAAATGTTATAAATGAATAATGACGATTTTTGTTTGATACTTTCCACTTTCTTCTTGTTACAATTAAAAGCTGCACCATTATCGGAGCTGGTAAAATCACTGTATGCTCACACCTTGAGCCTAATTTTAAGGTTGCTACACGAAATAATGCTCGTATCAATAAATCATTAGCTAAACAAAAAACGAGTCTAATTACCAATCGTTAAATCGAAATAGAGTTTTATTCTAAAATCTTCTGACCATGGTACCGTTTCTCAATTGTTCAGAAGGTCGTGTGCAGATTCGTGAGTACGAACTAAAGTTGAAATCCGAAGGAAAAATTACTTTCAGAGCTGCGTTCAAGTAAATATCCATTATCAAAGTCATTATTTGCCTATTTCGAAAGGGAAATGAGGACGGTAATTTATTGGAGAGCATTTGTGCAAGACGAGACCACTTACAAGCATTTATTTAACGGATTATATGCATAATTTCAGCAAATCCATATAAATGTCCGGCCGATATAAATTTAAACGAAATTATCGGTTAGACACTTTCTTAAATGTCTTTATAAAGGCTGTTCAAATTTTGATATTACGCTTACGTAATTCGAATGTGATAATGACTGACAATTTATCACACATTATTTACATCGAAAATACACATTTAATATGTGCTCCGCATGTCTATATCATTTTGATGCCTGGGAAGAGAAATCTGTGATTGCTAAAGTTTAATTATTCCAGCACACTAAGTTTGGGTAATCCGTACAAATTCGTATGTTCTGGATGTGTTGTATCAATGTTTAATTATTATTAAAATAGGTAATCGGAATTTGTACATCTTTACACGTACATTAGGTTCAATCGATTTATTTAAATTTATAAAATAAACATAAAAATAACGAATGTAAGTCGTTTATGCTTATTGTTATCATAATTTTGTTGGTCATTATTAAAATTACGTTTACCCACTTTACGTTAGATTAATTTGTTCGATCATCAAAAGCAATTATGAAATATATTACTGAGAAACTACTAAACGCTTATTTCCTAGATGATTAAGTTATTTACATAAACATTACTTTTTACACAATTTTGCTTGAATTAATGAACTTTACGAATGTTAAAAAACCAATAATAATCTTTTAATATACACGTACAAATCTTGAAAACCTATTTGTTTAATAACTAGCAACATGAACAGTGTGGGTTTACACATAATACATAATTAGTTAATTGCCTGATGGTAATTAGATAGTATTAAAATATTTTATTCAAGTACATCATAGGCAGCAATTACAAAGGTAATTTACTAAAAAGCAAACGAGAAATCTTTAAATTAATTAAGTTTTGCATAATGACAATAGTGTTTTATACTTTATTTTGAAGTTGCAAGTTAAACGCAAAAATACACTTGATTTTCATAGCATTTTTAATAATAAACGATTAAGATTAAGTGAATTTCAAACACACACTCAATATTAAACAATAAATACGGCATTTATGGCTAAAAACTAATAAAAAAGTATTAAAACTTCATTACAACTTGACATACCATTTGTTAACAATAATCATAATAAAATACTAAAGTTTTTTCTGCAGCATATGTCAAATAATAAAGTAGACAAAAGATTAACCAATTTCAATTAAGTTTCACAAAACGAACCGTTAGAGATATTGGAACTTTCACAATCCACGAATAAATCATAAATCATTAGTCTCAATATATCACTGATAATAAGCAACAAAAGGACATTCCACATAATCATAAATTACATAAATGAATCAGAGATGAGTTACGTCACCAATTAGAGCTCATATCCCACGTACTAAAATTGTATTTGCATTTTGTCAATCGAAAATGAAAGTAACGTCGTTGAATGCAAATCCGTAATTAGTTTACAGTTGTTTGACAAATATCTGTTTTCGAACCGGTGGCAGTAAAGATTTTGCATGATAGCCATGATGATGATGATGAGTTTTTATAAACACTTGAATTACAACATCCGTGTGGTCGTCAATAATCGATTTGATTTGCATTGATTTGTTAATTTTGAATACGTGTATAACTTAATATGCATTTGAATTTCTCGCATTATATAATTTTAGTGTTATTGCCACTGAATTTGATTAATGGACGTTTTATTTACCGGTTTCAGTTGTAAATGTTTTAGTTATTCAATTAAGTGCGCGGGCATTTAGTAATAGACGCATCATAAAAATTATTTCATAAATATTGACCAATTGTACGGTTGGAAAATGTATTTATTCATGACAAATGAACACGCACAAAACAATAAAGAGAAAATATTGTGTAACAAATGAACGTTTTTTTCTTCTTATAAATACGCACATGTGTTTTTACATTTTATTCTTTATAATAATAATAGAGTATGCCTATTCGGAGCACTTTTTAAAGTGAAATGCTGAATTATTTATTCTATAGTTTTCTAGATCAAGATCTTCCATTGCCACTCTCTAAAAAATTATTTTTCTTTAATAACTACTTACTGAGCTAATACATTAGAATTACCGTTCCTTATTAATAATATATGAATTATTAAAGTGTTTTGGTCCATTCATATGTATGAGCATGTTCTTGGAAAGGATTTTTAAGCGAATTTTTAGTTTTTATTATAATATTTTAGAATAACTTTGTTTTAAGTTGCCCACTTTGGAATTAATATGGAAATTTGTTTGGTTGATTTAAGACATTCCATTTAATAGTTTATTTAGCTGACGGATTTTATTATTAACCATCTAAAGGATGAACGTGAAAAGCTTCACGAAAACAACTTAATAAATTCAGGTTTGATTAAACAAACAGTCGATGATTGATAAGCGTTTGGAAAGTGAAAAAATTTATAATAAATAGAGATAATACAACTGAACAATCTTCATTTCACATTCACTTTCACATCTTATATCAGATTTACAAAATACACGTTCCATAATGGTCATAGATCTCCCGATATAACTCTTAAATGAAGCTAAACGTTCCAAAAACCAACAATAGATTTCATAACCGACAGCCAAAAATCATCACCAGAGAACACGTTAGAGCACAATAAAAATGTTAATTAGTGGCCCGGCCCGTTAACAATAACACCGGTTGTTGGATTTTTCTTAATTTATTATTTGAATGCGTAATTGAGCCTAAGTGAGAATTAAGCATTCGAAGTCGATACACAATGGGTTTCGCATTTGGTGCCTCCGACGATGTTTGACATGTAAATGTGGGTAAATGTGAGCGTATGCAATCCCAAATGACTTTTAATTTTGCATCCAGCTATTGTTGTTTTGTATAAGCTACAGAAAGTTCTAGTGGTGAAATCGCTGAGCTGAATGTGAACAACACTAAATATAAATGAATGTTTTATTTCTGGCCAATATCGATAGGATTTTATTGGCCTGAATGAGAACGAATTGGCCAACAAAGCTTTGACGTTGTCGCTGCGATTTTGACTGAAGCTGAAGCGTTGTGTGGAAACGTTTTTAAATCGTGTACTGTTTTCTGAAAACACAATGCTGTGCAGGAAATGAAATGAATTCTGTTACGAAATCTATAGATTATAGAGTTATCGATGAACATCGTAAGATTATCTAACGCTATTTATAAAATAAATAATTCATTAGAACAAACAAAATTTTAAAACCGTAAAAAAATCGTGCTTTCACCGATAAATAATTATTTCCAAAAATAAATTCGGCAATGGAATTGTGCGAAATTATGTCGATTTAAAATCGCACTTAACCTTTTACATAATTTTAAGTTGTTTTAACAAAATACTATAAATGTTTTTTATGCTCAATGAATACAAATGTTACTTAATTTGGCTAAACTAGATACGTTACACAAGGTGAATACTATAATTTGCCATAATCGTTATAAAATATTTCATTCAAAAAATTATCTAGTGTTTAGGTAGGAGTCATGTGAATTAATACGTCGGCAATTGTTTCAGTCTCATAATAACACATTATAATTTTACTATTTACTATTGAATCGTATCTGTCGTAAATCTATGCGGTGAAAGAGCTAATGCAAAATCTTTAAACAATAATACGTATTTTTTTTTCAACAGTCCTACTTATGTTACGAATTGTTTTTGTTTATATGTAATGAGAGACACTTATGCACACTTTCGTTATTATTCACAAAGAACGGTAATTTCTGCAACGCCAACCGCTATTTAAATACTAATTAATATACTATAAGAATGTGAAAATTGCACAATTTCCACATTATCTCCGAGTATAGTTCAAAAAACCTGGCAAGTAACCTTAAACAACTGAATAATTGATCATGATTTTGGATTGGGTGTTTTAATATGAAGATGAAGTTGGCCAAATGGTTTTTTTTCGACTTTCATCTGTTCGTTAGTCTGGTTGGTGCTCTTGATTTCTAATTTTTCAGTGCAAAACACGCGGTCTGAATGTTGTGCGGTGATGATCTGATATTTTTCGTACTCGTAGGGCGAACTGGGCGGGTTAATTAGCCTGAAATTACATGCGACCATAATGAACCTTTACGACCGGTCTAGTTTCAATGATAATCTTTTTACAACAAAGCAGCATCTGAACAATACAATGTTATTTAGACGTTTCTTAACTCGTAAAAAAAGTGTAATTTATTCGTTTTGAAAATCTGAACAGTAATAATTTAATAACATTACGAATGGAAAAAGTGCAACTGGTTCAAAACTAGGTCGAATTATCCGGTGATAATTAAGAAGACGCTTTGTTTATGTGTGTATATATTTTTTATTTTTATAAAATTTATTTCGAATCCTTAAGTGAAAGCGTTGTATTAGGATGTTGCTTCCGAATGTACGAAACCGGTCTTTGTTCTAACAAAATAATTAAATAACCGTTTACCTTATTATTATTATTTACCGCCGAAAACGTGTCGATAATGACCATTGGAAATTTTACTTTTTAAAAGTACATCCTTATGTGATTTACAAATCTTGTTACTTTCAACTAGAAAATTATTTGTTTCCTTTATTAACGCAATTAATAATGAAACTGCAATATGGCTTTAATTTTATAGTAAGTAAATAAGGAAAAGTACATTCCAATCTGTTATAAAGATGATGAAAGTAATAAGAATGGCATGACCCGAGTTCAAAGTTGCAGACCGCCCTGGGGCGGTCGTTTTTAGTCGTAAACTATATTCCACTAGTCCATTCATAAACTTAGTTATCGTAACTTTATCGGTGGCACGGTAAAAAAATAAGTATTGTTTGTAATTATGAATTATTTGTAAGGTCATTCATTCATAAGTATCATAAACTGTTTATAGTAAAAATATAAAACAGGTTTTTATTGCAAAGAAATTACGAGAAAAATAAGAAATTTGGTGGAGGTGTAGGCAATATTTTAACAGTTATTTTTATAATATTTGCCTGTTTGAAGAGTAACCATAAATTGTTTAACTAAATTTTAAGTATGTAAATTAGTAATTATCTATAGAAAAATTTTCGATATTATTAGAAAAATAATGTTTTGAAATTATATGTTTTTTTATTATTATTATTCACAAGCCATAAAATTTTAATGAAAAAACCTATTATTAGAAAAGATGTATTTTTTATTGTAATTTAAGTTTTCTTTAATTGAATAATTTAATTATTGGTTATATCAGATCCCTAGTACCAATACTTACGTACAAATTCGAAAAGTCAGTAAGATAAAAAAAAATTAATCACTTGATAACGAACACGAGACAGTGGGTCTTATCGAAACATTTTTTAAGATATAATCAGTCCGAACGGGCTCTACACAAAATAAAAAAAAAATTACAAATAATCCTTAGTAGCAGATCATCACAGTCCAGTTAAAACCGGCAAGAACAATTTTCAAAAATCACACAAAACACTTTTGCACTGACCGTAATCTTACCTGTAAAAAAGTAATCCTAAAAACTCAAATGAACACTATAAACTAAACTAAATGGAGAACATATCAAATCCTTTTATATACGGACATGAAGAGATGCTACTATGCTCCCCCATTCCGGTGATGCGCGGCGCACTTCTTTGTTTGGCGCCGGTAATTGTTTGGCCGATTGTGCAGAGAGAGTACCAAGTATGACCCAAACTGTAAAAATTATATTCAGCATTATTTAACAATTAAAACAAATGTATGACTTAGTGCCAAAATCAAGGTTTATTGGGTGCAAACGAAGCCGGCCAAAATAATAAATAAATCGGATGCCATTTCTTCGACGGAAATTATCGATAACCTCTACTCTTTATAGCGGATTCGCCTTTTTATCGAATTATTTTTATATTCTTAAGGAGTGTAGTTAACGTAAAAACTAATTATAAATAATATAAAGTAAGTGTGATGTAACATTAATATGGTGCTTTATGTGACTTAAATTTAAACACATTTTGGTTGTTAATATTACTTTCTAAACGTATTTAAAAACTAAAAAAATAAAAATAATTTTATAATATTATAAAGTGATTTAATTATTTTTAAAATATCATTTAAAACGTTTTTAAAACTATTATATTCCCCAAACTCAAAAAATGTTGTCTCTCTTGTAAAAAAAAAAATAATATTTATGAAAATATGGTCGATCTCGATTACAAAATACGTATGAATATTTGGGTCGCCAAATAATGGAGATCTTCAGCCATCTCTTAATTGAATAGATATCTAAAAAAGGTTATTAATTATTGTCTCTAATTAAATATAAAAAATATTTACGGGACCTTCTTACCAAAAATATCATTTTTTTTCTAATTTGTCATACACTTTTAATATTTAAGATATTTGATTATTAATTGATGATTAATTGATAATTTAAAAATAAGAAAATAATGAAATATTTAATTTAAATTAAAATAAATAAATAAATAAATATTTATATTGAAATTAAAAAATTTTTATAATATATTATATAGTTTTTTGATTTCTTTCGTTCTTTCACAGATTTTTTAAAAGAACATTTTTTTTAATTATCACTTAAATGTAATGCCCAAACACCGACAGTCATCAAAATTAAAACGAAAGCCCATCTCTTAATTTAATAGGTATCGAAAAAAACATTACCGACAGAAATATTATTTTCTCAATTAAAAATGTATTTAAAACATTTAATTATTAATTGATGATTAATTGATAATTTAAATATAAAAAATAATTAAATATTTAATCTAAAATTAAAAAAATAAAATATTTAATTTAAATAAAAAGAAATAAAATATTTAATTTAAACTACAAAAAATAATATTTAAATTGAAATTGAAAAAATAATAAAATATATTGTAAATTTTTTTGGTTTATTTCGTTCTATCACAGATTTTTTCTAAATTATTACTTAAATGTAATGTCCAAACATCGACATCAAAATTAAGGCGAATATCCCTCCAAAAATTTGACTGATGAATTTTAATGTCAAAATGTTATTTATAATTATCAAATAAGTAATCAAATCTTTCTTGTTAAGGGTATATCAGATTTTAAAAGTTTTCCGTATAATTTATTTAAAATTTAATTTAGAAAATCCTTAAAATATTTTTCTAGAATTTAGTGCCAAAATATCCTTTCGAATTATCAAGACTTGCAAGATATCTTAACTTTAACCCGTTTTCGATATGTAATTGTAAAAAGTTTACCAAAACCCAACTTTTTCAATATTTTTATTTAATTAAAACATTACTAATAAACTATGGGCAATAAATAAATAATATGTTACATTGTGTAGAGATAAGTCATGAAAAAATCAATTAAAACTTTGTAACAAACGCAATTAAATTTTAATTTCTATATGCCATAACTATAATATAATGATTATTCAAAATTTACGCATAAAATTAAATAATAATATTAAATAAGCGTTTAACCGCATTTATGATGATAATTTGATACGGTCGTTATTAGAGCAAAAAATAATTTGACTAATATTCACTGAAATTTATAAACCATAAAATTCTTCACGTATGACATACTATTATCGTTTGATCTTAAAAAAAATATATGCGCTTGTGCTTCATCCTAATCAATATTTCATTATTTTAATTTATTACTAATTAGAATTGTATTTGATATATGCTGACAAGTTAATAGCATGGTCAGAAACATGTAAATAATAATCATGTAATCGAACATAAAATTTCATGATTATAATAATTTCATATTATCCAGATAATTTATCTGTAAAGTTTTACTATTTTTCACTATCTTTCGGTACAAAATAGTTAACCACTCTCAACAGTTTCCATGTAATTAATCATACGCATAACTATGTATGTTTTACAGATGCATAATATTTTCACTTTAAATAAGCAACGAATTGGCAAATTCGACAAATATTTTAAATTGCAATACGTAATATAGGTAATTATTATTTTATATTGTGTTTGATTTGTGTAATATCAATGTAAATAAAATCAACTCGCACACAATTTGCCTATTACATATGCAAACATTTTAAATTATTGATTTTAATTTACGTCCGCGTTTCGAAATATTTTTTTAAAACTATAAAAGTTACTTAATATATATTTTTTCAGAAATGAAATCACTAGAATATTGGGTTTTCTTAAAATTTTCCATTTTTACATCATTATTATGAGTGATCTCACCAAATACCATAATAACTAAATGTAATATGTATTTATTCAACTTTTCTCCTAAATTCTGAAATTTAAATTTTATGCCAAAACAAAACAGTAACGCTAAGCTCTGATTACAGTGGCATTCGACTTAAGTGATGAAAAATAGAATCTTATTAACGAGTTCGATTACCATAATAAATCTAAATGTCATTTGCATTAAAATAAACAATACCGAATTTAAATTTCAAATTCACCAGGATGCTAAATAGAATATTAAAGACGAATGAACTGGCTGATCAATATTTTTTTAAATAATTAACGCGTTTATTTTGGAACCTGTGATAACATTAAAATAACGTAAATACCCTTACCGCAAATATGACACAAGCGTAAATTCCGTCAACCTTTCAAAATTATGAAAAACATATCCATAACATGTTTTGCATTCAGTTATGGTACATAAACAAATCGAGTTATTCAATGCGTAACCGTTTTAAACCGATGAAAATAAATATTAGCTTTAAAAGTTAAGTTAATATTGAAAGCTTTCCGTTCGTTGACATCTTTGGTAAATGTTCATTTTATGAGTAGTTTCGTTTGGAACAAATCAATTAAAATTGATGAAGTGTATGTATTAAATGAAGAAATTTATAACATTTAACATCATTCCGTTGCTTGGTACTCATCAACTGACTAATAGTTTTTATAAGTACTTTTACCTTCGATTCTTGAATTATAATCCTTCTCACTGTGTCATCCATAACGGCTCCATTTAAGTAATTTTACAAACAAGGTATTTTTTGTAATTTGTACGTAAATATACTGGTGTCACATTCTCGTGAGAAAAGAAGTATTTATGCGTGAGACGAGAGTAACGCATTTCAATTTGTTATAGAAGTGACATTTCGACGGAGAGAGATATTTGAACATATTCTTCTAAAAAATATTAATATACATCGATTTTAAAGTACTATTATTATTGTATGAGGTGTATTTTCTATTAAAAAACCCTTTACACCAAATTCTGCTCAAAAAGCTTACCTCAAATAGAAGCTATGACTACTTCTATTTTCTACAATCCACGAGTACCTTATAGAATCGTTTTAACATCCACAAAACTAAACAGTAGAATATCTACATTTCGCATTGTGAGAAAGTTCTGTTTATTAATTTAAGATACAGATAATTAAAATAAAAGGCACAATGACGCAAGTTTCCAAACACAATATCCATGTGTATTTATATAAAACCAAAAGTTGTAGTGAATAGTGCTTGTGGTCAGAGCATTCTAATTAAGTAATAGATGTTAAAACGTTGCGCAGCACCAGAAGCTAAAACAGCATGTTTATTTAAGATACAACATTAATATTTTGGTTTAACATAATTGTACTTCGTGATTTCCCAGTTCTAGTTTACTTTCAGTCTCGTTAATCTCAAATTTCGAGTTACAGTGTGCACGATTATTTAGGTCTTCTTTGTCCGATAATTTATGAGTACTTTTTCAAGACATTATATCTACATATAAATTATTCCTTATATAACACTGTAATTATAAAATATAATTCGCAAATAATCCGGTACTGTACGTCACAATTTGTTCACTTAACAAATGCAATCTCTTGTACCTTACAAAACAATTACTGCTAATTATTTTTGAAGAGATCTCTGTAAGATTAGACCTATTTTGCTGACAAGAACATAAAGAATGTTAGTTCATACGTTAAATGTTGAAATTCGACTTTAATTACATGAATTTTATGCCCGATTCAATTAATCCAATCAACTGATTTAACTGTGTAATAAATGTTAGTTGCCTTCAACCATGCGTCTTGAAGATGGCAAAACTGCTCACAGTAGGTGTTTTAAGAAAAATAGCACGTTCGCGAATTATAAACCTTGTATTAAAATCGACCAAATCGATTTAAAATAGAACTTTGAATCATCTATTTGCCAATTTCACAATATATTGGTACAAATTTGCAGTATTAAAATATTTAAATTGTAGGTAATTTGATAAATAAAACATTTTTTTCGTCGATTTTGTTAATCAAGGACTGAAATTTGTGTCAAGTTAAATCCTATAGTGAATGTCAATAGAACAAGTACTTTTATAAAAAATTGACATCCTCTGTAAAAGATTTGAACTTTACAAAATAAATTTGTGCAATTATTGTTTATTACAGGAACAATTAATTATCGTTTATTTTGTGTAATATCAATGAAATATATAAATTTATGAATTTTCTATTATACAACGCAATAAAGCTCCAGCCTCCATATAATTTATTCAAGCTCGGCCGCAATTCAACTTCAGCGTTTCGAAAAAGAGTCACTTCTATTGTATCTCTTTGTATCAATCAATTAACTGATATATCCATCATTGAATCCTTGTTCTTTAAATTTTACAATCAATTTAGACGTTAATTTATTTCACTATAAATGTCCGAATATAGCATGTGCTTTGTTGTTAATTTCATCCATTAATTGTAATTCGGTTTTAATTGTGATTGCCGTTGTTTCTACAGGTAAGGTTGCATCAACCTTCTTTTTTATTTGACAGATAAGCCTAGCACAATCGAAAACTATTAATTATTTAAATAATTTCCATCGTTCCGTCTAAATATTACGACACGTCGCTAACCCTGATACAATAGTATTGTAAAATCAAACTGTGCCGACAACACGGAGGTTATGGTACCATTGAAGATGAACAATAACACCATAAACGCCGGACCAGTACTATTCCATCTTTAAATGGAATAAACGGGCGTATTTAAGAAGCGGCTAAGCCAAAAATAATTTGTGGCGTGTTTTGTAAGCAGGTTGGAAAGGATTTTTAATTCCCATCAAATTTAGCACTTGCAATTGCTAACGGTTTTTTTTTTCTTATTTACAAAATGTTTACAATGATCGGTCGTATATTTTGGAAGATCCACAGTTGCATAACGTTTCAAAATTGTTCTATTGCACCGGTCTTGTTGCGTAAAATCAATAAGCAATATAAAAGATAGCGACTTGAAGATCTTTATGTCTGTATAAATGTTTTTGAACTTCATGTTCGATAATTATTTTGTTTGTCTTATGAAATAAGTTGCGTTATTTTTTGGCTCATTATAAAATGCAATCTATTTCAGGAATACGTAACATGTTTCCAAGGAACACCTATATTAGGCTTTAATATTATTTACACATCTTACACATGACATTTAGTAAATAACTAACGGGTTAAAGTTGAATGCTGAATATGTGACGCTTAAATATTGTTGTTTAATTCACACAATACACACGTGGTAAAATTAAAATTTTAATTTTGTTTATATTTATTAATAAATATTTATGTGTATGGCAAAATTTGCTGGAAGGGATTACTTTCTACTTATTATTATTATCGCATCAACTTTTATAGGTTATAAAATATATATTAGGTACCGGAAAAAGTAATTTATGTTATTAACGTTTAACTTTAAAGTAACGTAACTATTAACATTATTTTGTTAATGTTTCACAAGCAAATTTATGTTACGAGAAAAAAATTTGACTTCCTCTTAAGAACTAAACCACTTAGTATGATAAAAATAAATAATAATCATCTGGAAAAGTACCTAAACTATACACACAATCAAACTTATATGGAATCACCCAGTATTCACAAGAAAGAATTGTCGGGGTGACACAGGGTGTAGTTTCGAAAACCTATTGAGGTTTGTGGAGTTGGGAACCCTAAAAAATAGACCAAGGAGAAGTCGTGGAAGAGTCACCACAGAAGGCCAAAATTGGATAATTGAAAATTGGCGAAATGTGTTTTTTTCGGATGAAACCAGAATTGGCCTATAATAAGACGATCGGTGAATCCGTCTTTTAAGAGGCCGTAGAAGACAAACTAGGCTCCGTGTTGCCCAATTGGTCAAAAAGCTCAACTTTTTTAAACAATTTTTTTCAAGAACTGCGTCAATTTGCGATCAGTAGACAGTTTCCATTGATCGTCTGGCTTCTTGGTAGGTAGTTAATATGTAACATTTTAAACGCTCACCAAATTTTTCTAGGGTTGATACACTTTTCAAGTACTGTTCCACCAGCTTCAACCCAATAAATAAAAGACTCATGTGCAAGGAGATAATTGGCAATTGTCACATGTCTAATTTTTTTATCCTCATTTAATTTATATAGAATCCATTGGTCCAACTTATCGAATTTCATTGTATGAAAGCTATTTTTAACGTTTGATTCATTGCAGATTAATGACTGACCTATATTCAGACATTGCTTAATGCCTTCGCTGGTATCGGTTTCAGGACGACTTTGACGTTGTTCATCTTCAACGTATTCATTGCCACTTTCAAACGTAACGAAACAAAAATAGTATGACTTCATCACCATCTTTTGTTGCCATATATTTGAACTTATTTCCACAAATTATAGCATTTAAATTCAACATTTTTAAAAATTTATTCAAATACATAATTAATCAGCCAAAGAATTAAAGTTTTTATGTGTGTACTGTAACTCCATTTTCGGATTTGAGAAGGAGGGGATTTTATAACTTAATAAATTATATTTTTATCATCATTTTATTGTAGTTTAAAGTGAATAATTTGTATGACACTTGACATAAAATCGTTGTAACTTTATACGAGTTCTTCTTGGAATATTTTAATATTTTATTAAAATATTGACTGTATTTCATTTTTTTTTATAAAAATGACCGTTTAAATATTCAAAATGGTATTTAGACAATATTACAATATTTTCATCAATTCAACAAGAAGTTTAGCGGTACTAATTATTTTTTAACTAAAGCAAAGATATAAAGAATATAAAAAAATAAAAAAAAAAAAATTAAACGAGGTGTACCTTCCTAATTAAAAAAATTCTCCAAATGTTACTCAAAGTTATTTAATGAAATCGAAACAAATATTTAAAATTTGATTACAACTATTTCGGTTAGTTTATAAACAAAATCCGAAATGTCAAAACTATGAGTTAAAAAAATTAATAATATGCGTAAATATTCAATAAGGTGGGCGCGACATTTACGGCAAGACAATATGTTAGTTCATAGTTCTTTTTCAAATGACAATACTTTCTATTTAACCAATGAATGAAAAACCGAATATAATATATCTTCACGTTAAACTTTCTTCCCAGGTCCACTGTAGAGAAATTTTTAATTTATAATCAAAATAGAATCCTGGAAATTGTGACATATTATGTAAGGAATTGAATAACAAAATAAAATATGCGTCTGTGTTTGAGGAAGCAATAATATTTAACGACGGTTTTTCTTAATTTTTGTGAATTCATTAGATTACGTATATAAAAAATGTCACCCTTGACCCATGACATTTTATTAGAAAATTTCACGTAATAAAAATAATATTCAAGTGGTATTGGATTCCTTACCTTATCGATACGTCAACCATAAATGCAAATAAAACCTTAACTTCGTTTCTTGACCGTAACTTAGAATTGGATGTCTAAATTTCTTCCCAATTAGTAAAATGTCTTTTGTATTGCATTCTTTAAGAAGTATGGCCTTGTTGTCGAAATCTCATCAATTTTTCACTCCGCTTTATTACGCTGTTACTTAACAAAATTAATTCAGCTTTAATAGACGTAGTGAAATAATATGGTACGTATGGGCACGTGCTTGTGCTAAAAAATAATTTACGCATTTTTTATTGTACGTGAGAAAATGATCCAACGCAACTCATTCATTTGAGACTTGATAGTACGCAAACTACAGTTGCACAAAGCTAATCCGAAAATCGTCCGAGGATTAAAAACTGGTTATTGTGGAACTGTTCACAATTGTACCTTAATGTACTTACACACTAAAGAGATGAATTTTAAACGGTCTAGAAGATTAAAATCTGGTACATGGCTAGCCTTTTATTTCACAGTGAAAGTACATGAATTGAGAAAAAAAAATCGCACGAAACAAAATTATAAAATTTTAATTGTAATTTCAGATTCTGCTTGTTCTTACGTAAATTTTTGAAAATAACTAAAAATTATTTTTATCGTCTGTTCAAATTGTCAATAATGAAAAAATTTGTCTTATTATTATGGTTTGTTCATATTGCAAAATAGCATATTAACAATAACTATAGAAATACTATTACTTTTGCAAAATGAAGCTTTAGATCACTTTCATAAAGTTAAATAATATTAAAGAGACAAAATAAAAATGTCAACATATTTTTTTACAGCCCAAACATATTATTAAACATTGTGGTTGCAATACATAATTTATATGCATGCAATAAAATTCTCTTATATCAGTGGATGAGTCTTAAATGCCAAACCAACATAATTTGTCAATAAATACCACAATGATCTGCTATTTAAAATATCCTTGCAGCACCACTAATGCCTTAATGTTTCTAAATATTGCTGTTTTTTCCTCAAATTTGTGCCCAACTTTCTAATTCCAGTTATCCCCAGGCCTTGATTGATTTAGTTTTTGAGCAAATAGTTTTCAAACGACACAGTAATAAAGCAATCAAAGTGTTTAATTGACTATTTTATTTCTTAAAAATTACATCATCCAGGTATGCACGCACTTCCAAATCTTGTTTGTGTTTCAAGACAGTCAATACACACTTTATAAGCAATTGCTCCATCCTACCACTTTTTAGAGATACAAAGGTGCTAAAAAAATTATGATTGAAATCGAGAATTGAACAAGAGGATTTTTACAACCATAAATTTAGTAATCAAGTGTTTAATTTGCAACGGAATAGAAAACTAATGAAATAAATGTTGCAAAAAGAACATAATAATTATTAAATTGATCTACGATTCACCTAAATAATAAATTATTTTAGAAAACAGTCTTCCAACAAAGTACGGCGGCGATTTTTCAAATTAACAATAACATTAACCAATGCCAACGATTTTTAAGTTTTGCGCAACTAATCGCATGTAAATTGTTTAAAATTAATAATTTCCCGTCTTGTCCAAACAAATTGTTAGCAAGTCGAATTTTGCAGCATCAGCGCAAATGCATGCGCCTGCCTTTTATTGAATCTCACCATCCCATTAATTGGAATAAATTTAATAACTCAATAATTTTAAATGATGTGTAAATGTACTGTAAACTTTCCGATATTCTCATGGCATTTACTAATTAGAACATTTTTTCACACCGTCATTTAGCTTTAGTTACGCAACAGTATTTTTTAGGTTAGCATCGGTTGCTTAATTTATGGGGAATCATAAAAATTAGAATGGTATTATGCATTTTATTAAATCGAAGGAATTGTTATAGACGTTAATTACCAAGTCAAATTGGAAACCACATGGACTGAAAGCTCGTGATTTTTGTTAAGACACAAGACAAAGAACATATATCATCAGAGAACGACGAAGAATACAACTTGAAAATGTCACCATAATTAAGATTGTTGAACGAGGATGCTTTTCAAAAATGAACTAAAATGTAACCAGTTACTTAAAAAGGGCAATATCCAACCAATTATTACCAATGACAGCTAAAAACATCCGCCAATACTAATTCAAATCATCAAAAGACGATCCTTTTCAACATCACCATTTAGCTCAATACAATTAATTAAATAAATACGTAACGTTTATATAGCAATTAAATGGTGGCAATCATCCTTGGTGCATCACATCCCATACAATTACAGCAAGGCGAGTTCTGACATTATTGTCCAAACGAAGAAAATACCATTTTTGATACAGATTAAAAATGCAGCGAAAAATGCTTATAGTCATTTCCCCAATTAGTAGCCTCATTAAATTGAACTCGTTATAGCGGAATTCTATTTTACACCGATCATGATTACTTAATCACAGTATCGGGAAATTAACATGCTTGTTATTTGGATTGTTTACACTTGTATAGTGTTAATGGTTAATTAAATGAATATTTAACTAAACTAAAACGTAAATCATTTTGGTAAAAAAAATTTTTGGAATTATATTCTCGCTTATTTTATTAGTTTTATTTATATTTTTGTATAATAGCAAAATGTTTAATTTAGGGGGCAGTTTCAGTAAATAAATTTTGACTAAGGAATTTTTTTTAATCTTTGAATGAACTTCAGATTGGGTGTAAATATAATAAATTTTAATCAAATTGTATTTATTTGTTGTATTTTCTTCAGTTGAATAATTTTACATTTTACATTGTTAGTTATCCTAGAATATTTAATCAATCAAATAAATTTTATTTAAATTTTTATACAATAATAAAATAATTTATAAGCAGTTTGCATTAAATAATTTTTGCCTAAAGGATCCTTTTAACCTTTGTAAAAACCCATTGGAATAATTTTGAATATCTTTTTTAGTAATATGTATTTTTTATTGGACCTCAGTTTGGGTGTACCTATAATAAATTTGATTCAAATCATATTATTTTAATGGCAATAATCAACCTTAACCTCTTTAAAATGCATTATTCAAGCGGTTATAATTGATTATATTCGCTATTCGCATCGTGACTACGTGTTTGGTACATTTTGATTAATGTCGTAATTAGTTTTCGCAGACGTACCAATTACGCTAATACTAAAATTTAAGTCTTATCGAATTCGGATTAGCATCTTCCGAACACATTGTGCATCTTAATTTTAATTCTATAAAAAGACAAGTTTTATATCATTAATAGAAATCGACAGATGGATACAGTAGTTTTTTCAACTGGTGAAAATTTTGATTGGATAATATACACATAATAAATTTAAGGCTGTTATCACACGATTGTGACAGAAATACAAATGGCCGGATTTATGTGTATTTCCATTGTGAATTGTAAAACTGCCTCTTAAACAATGACCCAGCGTTGGAAGAAAGTGTGTAAAATACATAATTAAGGTATATTGTTCAAATGTCTAGGTGAAGGGTACTACAGTCGACCTACGACATACCGGAATAAGTAAAAGTGATTTAAATATTGGAGATCGTCCGATAATAAGTCAAATATTATCCAATAAGGAAGTCTGAATCAGTTGAGAGAAGTGAAATTTTTGGCAGTTGTTATTTCTTTTTTGTTTTCGAAGTAACACTATTTGGCTGCACTATTTATATTCAATTACAACCTAACATTGGTTGATTGTCAAACATAATGGCAACATTCGAGGTTTAGATATTTTCCGATTGTGCTTAATTACAAATATCAATCATCTTTATTGAAAGGCAAATTATTTCGTACTGTACTTTAATAATATTGCAGCTATATCTAACCTTCACAAATTGTTTAAGTTTCGTTCACCATAATAAAAATTAATTAATTAATGTAGTGGTAATTTTAGCAGCAGTTTTCGTCTGAATTCCTATCAATAACATTCAATAAACCACCACCATTTTCTAGCTCATGGCCAAAATTTACACTCATATTATACGAGGGCAATTCCAAACGTAGTCAATGTGAGTTTGAGCTTAAAAAGCTCGAGTCTCAAGACGCTACATTAATTAGAACTCATTTTACAGCGTTCAATAGTGAACTTTCTTGGTGAATATTGACTACAAGTTGATAATCGTTGTGTGATTTAATACTCTCATTTGAAAAGTGTTTGGTCCTTTCTGTTTCGAACAGTAAAATATTGGATGGCAGATTTTAAACCAAACTGAACAAGCTGCAAAGACGAACAGAGAAGTTGAAGCCTCGCCAGTCAGGAATTGGTTAAGAAAATCCACAAAACGTATTTAGATGATCTTTGTGTAGAATGTTCGATCACTCAGTAGCCATTTCAAAAAGTGGGTGGGTGCCTTGTTTACTCATATTTGAACAAAACCAGCGTCGTGAGGATGTTTCAATCGAGCCTTTGGTCATTTTTCGCCACAATAAAATTTTTGTAACGATTCATAACAACAGATGAAACATTGGTCAAACGTTTCACTTCTGAGACGAAAGAATAGACAAAACAATGGAGTACCACCTCCAAAGAAGGCGAAAATAGTTTCGTCTGTTGAAAAAGTGATGGCGTCAGTTTTCACTGATTATCTTCGAGGGAAAAACGATCAACGGCGAGTATTGCGGCGTTCGAATCATGAAATTAAGAAAAAACCGTTGCATTTGGCGAAGAAGAAAGTATTGTTCCATCAGGATATTATAACGTTTCACACATCTGTTACTGCAACTGCCAAAATTAATGAATAATAATAGTTCGAAGTACTTTCCCAATCCAGAGATAGTTCCCTCGAATTATTTTCCAAACTGTAAAAATGGGACGGTTGTAAAAAACTCGTTGATTTTAAGGAGGTAGAGTTTGTGGTTGACGACTATTTTGAAGAGCTCGTCGTTAAACCATAAACAGTGCCTCGAAGCTAATGAATATCTTTGAAAAAAGCCATAAACAGATTATGTAGATCGTTAGTTACGGTCATATTTCTTTATTGAATTAGATAAACAATAATACCTTAAAACATTAACTTATATAATATAGGGCCTTTTTCGGCATAACAATGCAGATATGATCTTATGCAACAAGGCAATACCTACATTTACAAGTGATATTACAACCGGTAATTATATGCATGTGAAATTTTAATTGATCGTATTGAACCCTATTTGTTTGAATATCTCTCAAACTAAAGTGAGCATTATAATACAGTGTGCCTATTTAACGTCTACTTTCAACAACACAAAAGCATGTATCGATTGCTATTTTGCATAATTTGTTAATTGCAATGATCTCGAGAAATGATACAATGATCTATTATTCCATCATTATCTGATTATTAAAACAATTTTTTCTCAATTATATTACCATTCAATAGAACTTATGTCAAATTCGTGTTGCATTTGTTTGTTGTAACTTAATAAACTTTCTTTTTTTATTTTACGTACATCACACCTATTACATATTTTATTTTTTATTATTATTAATGTCCAGAGTGATTATCCTAAATTTCATAATGCGCATAATTAATGGCCACATAATTTTACTTATGTATATTAATTTCGTTTATTATTAATTTATTTAATTTTTTTTTATAATAAATGCTACAATTCCAAATTGGATAATAAAATTTCGGTTTTATAAACATGTAAATAGAAAGTTCAAAACAATTCCGTTATAAATAACAATAAATGAATTATAACCTCGTACGTGGCACTGCGCAATGAATCTTAAAAGCTTCGCAAATAAAAAAAAGTGCGATTTGAAATATCGTAAAATGTCAAGATTGCGCAGTAAATCAATCGAACGTTTAAAACCTTGCAATTAGTCCTATGCATACGAAACGACATGTTTATTCAACGCATCACTTTACTGCTTAATTTGTCTGATGCTTTATCCCAAAAAAGGTTAGAACCATTGTCGGTAGGAAATTATCGCGCGATCGGTAACCCTGAACAAGATCAATTGACATGTCAATTACGATTTCAACAAATTAACTGATAAGGCGCATCCGCCATCGATCTTGATGTACACCTACATAAACTGTTCAACACAGTTGAAATATGGAGAGACGTTTCCATTTGACTAATAGTTTTGAGTGCCAGATCTAAACTTTGAAGTGAACCTTAGAGGTGGCAAAATAATTGAAGAAAATACTTTTTCCATGTATCATTTTATATTTTTAGTAGCTTAATAAAGATCCGTAAACAACGTCTTCTGTATTCCGCCAAGTTTCTTAGGTAAGCTGAATAATTAAATAATTTAATTCGAATCAGCAATGGAAACAAGTGGTCAATTAAATCTGAGACACGCGCAGATTTACTATTAATATTTAATTGATGCTTAAATTACATGAATTTTTAACAATTGTTTTTGCAAAATTAATTAATTAACATTTAAAACAAAGATACTTAATATGTTATTGCTTCCTTAAGTATTGATGGTGTTCCAGATATATAAACTAAGGTCGACCTGTCATAAAAGTTAATAATGCTGTATATTTTTCCGGGTGAAGTGATTATAAAATAAGTACGTATTTGTTTATTTTTTAAATCTCATATATTATTTACGAATATGAATATCAATAACCATAAGACTGTGTTCGTCAGTAATGATCATATAATCTAAAATTACTGACCTAAAAAACTTAATTACATTGATTTTTAGTGTCTGACTTTTGTCTGAAGTTTTTTTCCTTTAAAATGAATATTTTAGTAGCTTAGGTTTTAACATCTGAGGCCACCAATTTCCAAAATTAGCCGCTCTTGCTCAGTTCATTAGTTAAAGATATCCATTTAATTTACAAAATGTATTTTTTTGTTCCAAAGTATGTTGTAAACTTCGGCATGTGCACATAATAACTATTATTATGGGAACACATACGATTTTTCAGACTTCTTGAATGAAGCTATTGTTTCATTGAAACAGACAACATGTGCAATTCTATATACATGATTGATTCATTGCAGATATTAATATATAACTTTTGTCAGTCAGAATAGAATTGAAAAACAATACGAGCACCATCAGTAATTGTTTACATCTGGCGAATTAAATGTTATATTAGACTATTATGAAATGCGAGGTTTACTTTCAAATGTATTAATGTGAAAGAAGAATACGCAACAACAAATAGAGAAATACTGAATGTATGTTTTGTATTATTATTGGCACAAATTCAACACTAGTTTATAAATTTTAGGTGATATATACCTAAGTGCAGATGGCCATTCACCTAAATTTCAACCGTCTAAAATGTTAAATTTTCTTACAACTTCCAAAAATACATTGAAAACATGTCAAAACAAAACGTGTATTTTCTATGATGAAATACACTAACAAAAGTTACTTTCTAAAGATTTTTACAACATTGAAATTAAATACAATAGACTAAATTTATTTACATAAATAAATGTCAGTACATGTGTATCTACACCGCAAACAGTAAGTACTGACAAGATCTTGCGTGAAAATTAATATTACAATATACATATGCATGTATATAATAGGATATACAAACAATAAGACATAAATTATCATGTAGAAGATAAATAAGATCTGCTAGATGTAAAAATAAACATCAAAACAAATCGAAAAGTGAAAACGGAAATAATGTGAGCAAAAAATTTTAAAAATATTTATATAACATTTAAAAATATTTAAAAAAAACATACGTACAAGTGAACTTTGTAAACAAAAATGCATCCATTGAAAATAATAGAAAGTTGCATTGTATAGCTTTGACAAATAGTCACGTTTGCTCTAAGTGAAATTGGTTAGTCAATCTGTTGATCCAAATTATATAAATGTTTGATTTTCCATCACGCTAAATTTATAAATTCGTGGAATAAAGGCTACAAGGAAAAAATCGTGAATATTGGTAAATCTGTGATAATTGTAAACTCCAATTTACAATAAAGTTGTTTGTTTATTCTGCGTTTAGTGGGTTTTTGTTCCAAAAAGTCAGGGACTCGTTACATTTGTAATTAAACAAACATAACGAGCATTTAAACGAATAATACCCACAGGAGGCACATTTGAAAAGGATAGGAAAGTACGAATTTTGTTTTGCAACTTTTCTCTGAAAAAAAGTATGAAGGCTACATAGGTATTCATGAAATACAACAAATTGATGATAATTTTTTTACCTACTTTTATCTGTATGGTTGTCACGTTCTTATGAATAGATGGCAAGATTGCAATCTAATAGTTTGTACGTTTAATATGACTGTTTAGATCATTTAATTAGCCTTTTCTAAAACTCGATTAGAATATTAAATAAGATGAGTAACACATTTAACTGTGGGTTTTTTGAATTTTAATTTAATTTACCAGAAATTCAAAATTATACCAAGTACTTTTGATTATTTGAACTTGATTTCTCTTTTTATATTTTAATTTTTTAACTATGCAGCGTGACGTTTATCCTCCTTATCTGTTGTACCTACAAACTAATAAATTTTAAACGGATCTAGATGGTGTTAGATCTTAACAATTCAATTAAAGATAAATTCTATGCAAATAGTAAGATGTCAGTTCAGGAAATAGTCACGGCTAAAATCATTGATATCAATTAACCACGGAGAAACAGCCGTACTTGAGAGTTTAAGCGAACTATTAATCCAGGAATACTAAAAGTCTTGATCGCTATTGTCTTATGGAACTGACCTTAGGATTGTGACCAAAACCTTGGACGGCAAGCGATTACGATTTTTAAGAAAATTCACACACGTAAATCTATTCGGGATTGATTGCCATGATAAATTTTATTCTGCGCAGATAATTCAGGGTTAATTTTTAAGGTATATGCGAATTTTGATGTCATTAGTGTTAATGCACAACATTGTAGATAATTCATTTGAATAAGGAAGTATTAATAATAAAAACTAATTTTATAAATATTAGTAAATTAATTACACTCCACAATAAATTATGTACACAATAAAGCTATTTTAGTTCACATATTTATTCTGAACCATAGAACAACGTAAATTCAAGAATTAAAGTAAATTTAAGATATTAGGTTACCGCCTGTTCAAATACTTGGTCAAAACAAAGAAGGAGTAGAAAGAACTGAGAAAAAATTAAATAGCAGCAATGATCTTGAAACGGAGGAAATTCCTCATAATAGTAATCCTCCTGACGAAAACCGTATTGATAGCCATACAAGAATACGGGAAGACAATCTGGAAGACTTAAGAAGCTGAGGTTAACATCAGAAAGCAGTGAAGTATTTTTATAGATTTGTCCTAACTATAAAACAATAAGATATGTACTTGATCCTAATCATTTAAATAAGGAAGTATTAATAGTAAAAACTACTTTTATATATATATATATATATATATATATATATATATATATATATAAAAGTAGTATATATATATAAAAGTAGTATATATATATATAAAAGTAGTATATATATATATATAAAAGTAGTATATATATATATATATATATATATATATATATATATATATATATATATATATATATCAGTAAATTAATTACTACCCACAATAAATTATGTACACAATAAAGCTATTGTATTGTACTCTTAACCATAGAACAACCTAAACTCACCTATCTCAACTGTTTCCAATTATTTCTTCTTTATTTACCAGAACTGTGACTTATTTTTTTAAATATTAAGTGTAAAATACAATCATATTTTTTTAAAACGTGATGAAACTTGATTAAGAAGATTGGACACATAAACATTTTCGTCACCAATATGATAGAAAGGAGATGTCTATATAAATAAATAAAAGTTATTAGCATTAACATTCACATTATGAAACACTGTTCAGATTACATACAAATATCATGAGAAAATACAATAATTAAAATATACATAATTCGTATACAGTCCACTGTGAATTTTTTTAAAACGAAAGAATGGCATCTTCTAAATAATTTCGTCAAATTAAACTTTCACCGTGTAATTTTTATATTCTTTCGAGATCACTATCTTTTTCCTTACACATGAAATATGATCCTTTGTTAATTGTCTGCTTAATTATATTATTGTACTTCCACTTTGTGCTTAACGTTTTTTCAATTTTCTTATGTTCTTATGTGCCACACTTCATTAAAAGTAGAAACGGTTTGTGCTTGCACACAAACCAAATTTTAATATGTATGCAACCAAACCACTAATAAAGAAACGTGGTTGCATAACCACAACTGAGGAATAAAAACATAACCTACTTTAAACGTTTGAATTTCGCACTATTTTAACAGGTTTTTTCGCATCAAAAAAAGTTGTTAAAACGTGTTACGGTACGTGAATGAACTGTAAATTAACACCGACAACATGTCGATGAATAAATATATGCATCCACGAAATATCTACAAATCACCGCCGAATTTTAAGCAACTGGCATTGGATTTTCCCGAATTTCAAAAATTCGTCCAACAAGACTTCACTGGAAAGGTGTCGCTCGACTTTAAAAATTTGGAATCGTTGCGGGCGCTTTCCTGCGTGCTGCTAAAGAAGGATTTCAACTTGGATGTGCATATTCCTTTAAACAAATTAATACCAACAATACCATTGCGATTAAACTATATTTTATGGATTGAGGACTTATTACAACTGTTTGCAGATAAAAGGAAAACCATACAGGGCATTGATATAGGCACTGGAGCGTCGTGTGTTTATCCGCTGTTGGGTGCAAAGAAAAATTCATGGAGATTTGTTGCTACTGAGTTGGATTCAGAGAGTGTAGCAGTTGCTACAGAAAACGTAAAACGAAACAGTTTGGAACATTTAATTAGCATTGTTCATGTTCAAAATGAAAACTTGATCATGAATGTTGTGGGTGATGGGAAGTTCGACTTCTGCATGTGCAACCCTCCATTCTTTTCCAGTCCAAAGGAACTGCATCCCTTTTTTAAAGCAAGGACAAGGAATAGGCCACATCCTAAAAACGCGTTTTGCGCCACAGAAAACGAAGTCGTCTCTAAAGGAGGTGAAGTTGAATTTATTGCTAAACTTATGCATGAAAGTAAAATGTTAGGTAATAAAGTAGCAATATATACAACAATGATAGGGCATAAAAGTAGTATTGCCCCATTGAAAAAACTACTTAGAGAATTAGAGGTGCATAGTTTCAAAGAATCTGAATTCTGCCAAGGTAACACCACTAGATGGGGACTTGCTTGGACCTTTGAGAACATTGATTTAAGGAAAGTAACGGACCCAGTAAAATTGGCTTTCCTGAAAAGTAAGCCAAAACCACCAGTAACTCATGTTATACCATTAGAATCTGTTCATGACAATAGTTTAAATATTGTAACTGATAAGATAATGGACATGTTTAAAACTTTACACTTCTCTTGTGAAGAAGTCTCAAGAAATAAAGTAAACTTAAGATATTACGTCACCGCATTTTCAAATACTTGGTCAAATCAAAGAAGGAAAAGAAGAACTGAGAAAAGATTAAATAGCAGCAATGAACTTGAAATGGAAGAAATTACACATAATAATAATCCTCCTGTGGAAGACCATAGTGACAGTCATAAAAGAGGAAGAGAAGAAAATCTGGAGGGCTCATTGTTTAAGAAGCTGAGGTTATCATCAGAAAGCAGTGAAGCCAGTGAAGGAGTATTTTTTAAATTTGTCCTATCTATTAAACAATTTGAAAAAGGTATTGTACTTGATCTTAATTGTGCATCTGAGACTGACAACAGAGATTACCTGTACCAAATATTGCAATACATTAAAAACAATTATAAAAGTTAATATTTGACAATAAGAATAATAAATAATAAATAAAAAATAATGGTTGTATTATTATTGTCTAAATTAATAATTAAGTTTGGCATGTAAATGTCTGGTTTTAAAACAAAATCAGTTGTTCAGGAACAATTTAAATTTTAATAATTGATTTTTGGCAGTTTTAAAATTTATTGTCAACTTAACTATTGAAATGTCTTGTCTGGCAGACATCAAGTATTAATATAACACATCTGAGAAGAATGATCAAGGTTAAAATTGTGTAAGTATAACTTCATAGTTTTTAACAAATTTATTAAAAATAATACAGTGGTCCTGCATATATAAAACAATTAGAATTATAAAATTAAATTCATACACATTATAACATAAATATATTTATCACAATCCCAATTTAATTGATACCTTTTATGTGGGTGAATAAAATTTGTGTTTTTAAGTTTGTACTAACAAATACACTACAGTTTACACTCACTAGTTCAAAATTTGATACACAATAATCATTTCACAATAATTACAATTATAAAACTACTTCTCATAAATATAAAATATACATATAAAGCTTTTATATTCACTAAATACCTATACTACTACTTAAAGGACTATATCAAACATAATACTTAAAATTAAAGTTTCACAATCATAATATTATTAAAGGATATATCATAATCAACTCATATAAATGACAACAGATTTCATAATTACACAATATTGTTCACAGAACTAGTGAGTGTAACATATTAAACACAAACTTTATTAATTTGGAGCAGAATCATCTGCAAGTAATTTTTGCAAGTCGACCCCTTCAAATTTCGATGAATCCACATTGTTTGATGCATGTGCCAAAAACAGTTCCTTGAGGAATCCCAGCTCCTTGGTCAGCGTCTTAACTTTTTCTTCCAAGACTGTGTTTTCATTCCTCAGTTCATTCACCCTGTTCAAGGTCTCCTGTGTTTTTTGCTTTGATTTTACTCTACTCCTTTTTACTGCCTACAAAGCAAATTAAAATTAAATTTGAACATTGTAAACACTGCAAACACTTGTAATATTGTACACTATGCATTTATTTTTACACTGAATATGTATATGTTTAGATTAGACATGCATAATATATTGTAATGCAAAAACTTACCAAATTATTTCTATCCCTCCTTTTGCGATACTCATCGGAATCCTCCCCCGATTCCGGACCTTCTTTTTTGACTCTACCTCTTCTAGGCATTTGTACTGTAAACAAACAAGCACACATTATGGAACGAATGCGTACACTATCACATCCACTTACTCAGTAAGTAATTATCCTGGGCGGTATTATCGCTGTAATTTGTGACGATTTAACAACAACCTTTAAATTTATTATTGCGAAATATTTTGCAAATTAGGGTAAGTCTCCAGATGTCAAGTTCAGTCAATAAGGTTAAATTTTCTATGGTTAGATCGAATAAAATCGTTCATCGACATTTCGATGTAACGTTTCTAACAGTGGCGTAGCTATCGCCTGTATCCTAAAATAAATTTACATGTTAAATTTGTCAAAACAATTATAATTCAACAGCAAACAAAACAAAAACTTACCAAATGAACGTTTATCTTATCACATTTTAATATGCAGTTGAAGGACAATGTAAAATTAAATTTAAATAAATACTTGCAATATTATAAATATTTCATTTCAATGTTTAGTTTTAAACAGACATTTTTTGTTTCATTATTACTTTATCAAGTAAATTATTTATATATATATATATATATATATATATATATATATATATATATATATATATATATATATATATATATTTAATAAATATTTTTTGCTAAATAAAAAGATCGATTCATTTTCTTTTTAATATTTTAAATAAGGAAAACAAAAAATTACATTTAGTTAAATGTCTGAATGTTTTCACTGCCCTATTTAAAAGCACATATTAGAATAGGACAAAATAATATACAAATTTTATTTTCACTTATGCAGAATTACATATGTAAATAATTCAATCAATATACTGAAAAAATGTTTAATATACGATGTTTTAAAGACTTAATTGATAAAAATTATTAACTAGCAATAACCATTATTATTTAAGATAAAATGTTTAAATATTTAAGATAAATACGTTTAATGATTTATAGTAATTGTTTCTACTAACTGTCTCGTATAATAAAAAATATTTATTAACATATTAACAGTAATTAATTAAACAAGTTATTGTATAAGATAATCTCAATTTATTAAAAAAAATCAAAATCATTAATTAAAATATTCAATAGAAAATTATAAATAATATATAAATATATATATATATATATATATATATATATATATATATATATATAATCATAATTAAGATAAACATATTTATATCAGCGTAAGAAAAGATGTTCAATAATATTTTGTTATTGCATCTACTTAACTAATTATTTATACTGGTATGACGAAAATATTATGGAATAAGTTATCGCTTTTCCAATCATCAAATACACTTTTCAAAAACATAAATCAATAAATTCTTTTATAGAGATTTGATACTCTTACTTATTTTTACATATATACTTTATTATATTAAGTAACTGAAGTTAATTGAACTCAAAAAATACATCCCACAATGCAAAATTTACTACTTAATTTACTAGACATTACTAATTATTTGTATTTCAAGAATGTTTTACCAATAGGATGATGCCTATTACATGAAAATCGGTTCTTAACATTTGTGTGGACGTGAGCGAAATAACGTAAAACCAGTTCGGCCGAATCGATACCCAAGTCCAAACGGACCGTATGGATCGATACCCAGCACAGTTCCGTTGCCTCCACCACTGCGTGACCAATTCGGTTCTTCGTTTATCGGGAGTCAAGGGCCGCTTATTTAAATTCTATTGTATTTCAAATCAATCAAAAATCTTGAAAATGACAGTGTTATCAATGTATTTATCGTCCAATTGGATAGGTGAAAATCGATAAAATGTTGAAGATTAGTGCAGTTCTGTCCTTCATCTGCAAAACGTGTTCTTGCAGAAAATCACTGCTCAACAGTTGACGTATACAATTTGGTACGTTTTTGAACTGTTTGGTTTATACAATAGATAAGCATAACTAACTGATAAAATGCTATCTGTACTATATAAATGTTCATTTGCATTCGCGCTCGTATATTATGGTGTAATACCGCTTGGGTACTTAACAAAGTAAGGTAAGTGAGCACTAGTGAGATCGATGTTTTAACGCCGCACATAACTTGGTGCTTTTAGGTGGTGGGTAACCCATGAAAAAATGAAGGGAAATAGTACAATTTTGGTCACTGGTGGAGCTGGTTATGTGGGGTCTCACACCGTAGTTGAATTGTTGAACAACAATTATTCAGTAATAGCTATTGATAATTTAGTCAATAGCTATGCTAAAGGCAATGATGAGAAACCAGAGTCCCTTAAGAGGGTTGAAAAGATTACCGGTGAGGCAGTGACTTTTTATAATGTGGATATCAGGGATAAGGAAGCACTGGACAAAGTGTTCAAACTTGTAAGTTAATTAATTTGATTTTGTTACCTTACTAACTGAGTTGCTTTGTTTTAGCACAAAATTGACTCGGTCATTCATTTTGCTGCTTTAAAGGCTGTTGGCGAATCAGTGCAAATTCCTTTAACTTATTACCAAAATAACATTGCTGGATCAAGCACACTTTTTGAGGTATAAGCTTCAAATTAATTTAATTGTATATTTTTTGACAGTGTTAATTTATTACAGGTCATGGCCAAAAATGGTGTTAAAAGTTTAGTGTTTTCTTCATCGGCCACAGTGTATGGAAACCCACAGTTTCTACCAATAACAGAGGATCATCCAACTGGTCAAGGCTGCACAAATCCTTATGGAAAAACCAAATACTTTGTTGAAGAAATTCTTAAAGATGTGTGTGCTTCAGATCCTGTAAGTAATTTTCAAGTTCTTTACTTAAGCTGTTTCTCATGAGATGAATCATTTGTATTAATTGATTTCTGAGTCATTTCTTACAAGTTACATCACTAAATTATGTCAGTTTTTGGCATATTTCCTTGAGTATTTAAAGTAGTTGATCTTATTAGATTTAATCCAATTATTCAAAAATTTTACATAATTAATTTGCATAGATAAAAAAATTAAATTCATTCATAATTCATTCTGGGACTTTATATCACACATTTAACTTTATTGTTTTTATCAAATAATACTTTATATCCCATAAAATAAAGCTATACATTACTTAACTTTATGACTGATAATATTAAAAATAAACAAATTTTTCCAATTGATCTGTCATAAATTATACATGTTGTTTTACCGTTAATCATGATTCTGCTGACCGTCAAAAATCATAATTTTACTTACGCCAATAGGTAATTTAAGATTCATTATGTAGGTAAAGGATATCCTTTAATAATGAGTATCGAAATATGACTAAAACACGTTTCGATCAACGTCAATACGTTAATTTATTCGACCACAAAATTTAAAATAACAAAAGTACATATTTATCGGTTAAATATTTAAATAACATAAATAAGAACAACAGCAGCACATCGCATGTTAATTATGCTACACCATATTTTTACACAACTACAAGATGTCACGGAAATTATACAATTATTGCTTGAGACATGTTTCAAATCATTTATAACTAAGCTCATGTTTTATGGAAAATAAAACCCTATATAACATCGCCATTTTACGATACTTAAATCTAGTGTGAAAACTCATTTGAAATTTGTACATGTTGTATAATTCTAAAGCAATAATTATTTTAATATCTGTTGAGGTCGGTACAAAACGATTTGTATTTCGTGTCGGCCAATTTATTATTTAACAATAGAGAAAGCATGAACCATCTGTGTTTTGTCCACGTTGCCGTATTACGTCACGGCGCCTATCTTCTATTTTACATTCGATTAAATATAAACAAAATTCACGTAGAGATTCCCACGTGTTATATAACGGTAATGAGACTACCGAATTAAATTATTTAGAACGTTCTTGCCAAAAATTTAAAGTCGGTCGTAATTTTTTAACCGTATACAATTATTATTTCTACTGATATTACTGGTTCGCAAGTAGTTTGATAAAAGATTATATCTGTTGACATACTCTTATTTGAAAGTGCATCATGTTTTAAGTGTGTCACATTTTATATTAGAACGTCAATAATAAAGATAAATTTATATATACATACACACATAGTGTCTATGTAATAAATAACTGAATGCCGTAATTCTTTTTATTATATAAAAAATATATCATGTAATATGCACTAATACTTAGAAAATGTAAATATTTTGAATTAAAATGACCTAGTCAAGTTTATTGATTGACCAGATAGTGTATTTGTTATTGTTTTACTAAATTTATTGAATAACATGATACTGAACCCCTTGTTTTCGATAGAATTACGCAGCGTACCGAAATATTTAACAATTTACGTTATAGATTATGCTCATTATCACATTTTCGACCTTGTCTTCCATCGTAGGTGAAAATTCTCTTGCTAATGTTTATATAATTTTATAAATATGAATTGCTTGTTATGTCACGCACAATTATCCTCAATTTTAAAAATGTAAACTGTACTATGTTCTTTGAACAATAAACAAATCTCTCTGTTAATACTGAAAAAATATGTACCAGTTAATTAGTTACAGAAGCGGCTTTTATAAATAAGCAAATATTCTTGGAAGTCATAAGATATATTTTTAGCGTTTTAATGTCTGGTTTATAGCAAGAAAATAAACGATTGTGAGTTTAGGTATACATATTTTTCTTCGTATTTCAACTGATTAAACATGGGCTGATTAAAATCTTAATGTATTATTGTAGTAACATGAAATAATCTTATCTATATTTTCAGAAAAACTCTTAATTTATAGAACAATTCACAAAGTAGTAACTAAGCAAATTAATCAGATAAGCAATTTTGTCAATAAAATAACAATTAACAACACATTTAAAGTACTTGTACTTTTATTTTTCTAATCAAATATGACTATGCAAAATAATTTATTCAAATATTGACCTTTCTTAACGTGTAAAAACGTATACGTTTCATCTTATTTTGGTAAATGTCCTGAAAAACAACACGAAAAGAATGCAGGATGTTAATGGCATTAATTTAAATAATGTATTCATTAGAAGACATACTTTGTTAAATGAATAGTTGCCGCTGAACAAATTAGCTATTAATTTATATCTTAAGTGCGTGTTTGCTAAATAAATACATAAGGCACTTAAAATCATCCAGGACATGCATGTATGAACAGAAAATGTAGTGAGATTGAGATTATTTGGTGTTATCTGGACAGAATCAGTAAAACATTTAAAAGAATAAATAATATAATAATATATAAATATAATTTATAACTAAAATCTCTAAAAACACTCAGCACAAATTTAAATTTTTTTTATTATATACTTTTATATTGCCTTTAACCTTATCCATAAACGACACATTGTCGTTAACAACAACAATTAAAAAGTAAATAACTATTCAATCATATTTAAATATCATTAACCTTCATGAAATAATCAAAAATTCTAAAAGTCAATGTTTCATAATTCAAAATATGCATTTTTTGTATTATTTCGTAACAATATTTTTTTTAATTTCATAAGTATATTAATTTTCTAATATTTTTAGGAATGGAAAGTTGTATTGCTCAGGTACTTCAATCCTGTTGGAGCTCATGAATCTGGACTCATCGGTGAAGATCCCGCAGGAATTCCTAATAATTTAATGCCATATATTTCTCAGGTAATTATTAATTGCATTTTCAAATTGTTTCTTTAGAGCGATGTTTTTTCTACGGGGGGTTTTGCGGAAGACGATTATTAAATTAATGTAGATACAGTTTTACTGATGATCAGATAAATTTGAGTGTGGGTTCAAAGAATAATATAATTTATAATATATGAAGTAATATTTATTGATAACATTTATAATAAATATATCTAGATCAAAAAATTTTATGATAAGTCATTAACAGAACATACTATAAGCAATTATATACCTCAGTATCATTAATAATTTTGCTTTAATATACACTAGCAAATAAAAATACAAATAAGTATTTCAAAATTAATTTGCTGGTAAAAAATTACCAAAAATGAAACAATACCGTGATTTTAAGCAAAATGTTTGGTTTTCAGGTTGCTGTAGGTCGTAGAGAAAAACTAAAAGTATTTGGATCTGATTATGAAACCCCAGATGGAACTGGAGTCAGGGACTACATTCATATCACAGATCTGGCAATAGGTCACTTGAAGGCACTTGAAAAAATGTTGAACCCATCGTTCCATTCTTGGAAGGCGTATAATTTGGGTACAGGTAGAGGCTACTCTGTACTGGAAATGATCAAGGCTTTCTCTGAAGCATCAGGCAAGCAGATCAAGTACGAGTTGGCTCCAAGAAGAGAAGGAGATATCGCCATTTGTTATGCAGATGCCACTTTTGCCAGGAACGAGTTGAATTGGACAGCAACACGGGATATAAAGGCGATGTGCAAAGATACTTGGAACTGGCAGAAGAACAATCCCAAAGGATTCCAAAATCCCTAAATTTATCATTCCCAGTGTATTTGTAATACAGACGATAATCTATAATTAAGTCCATGTTGTATTACAATACAAGCTTTATTGGATTATATTAATTATATAATTGACTTTTTGTACATTATGATCATACTTTATACATATACATATTTTTGTTAATTTATTTTGTACATAAAAATGCCAGTATTGGAAAAATAGGACGACCAACAAAGTAAATTGATTTGTAAATTTTTTAACTTATTATTAGCAAATGAGGTAGTTATATATTTAATGTTATGGAATATTTATTGCATTTTCCAGGCTGTAAATTATATAAACAATTTTTAAATTATTACTTTCTTTGTATAGTGACGTAAATCATTAAATATTGTGATCGTACAAATAAAATATATTTTTAAGAAATTGTTTTTATTATTTTCAAGCAATTGATACAGGATGTATTACAAATAAAAATTATTAATGATAATTATGATTATTTAGTAATTAATAGTATTCCAATATGATATTGTGTATTTATTACAAATTTAGAGCAATAGTTGATATTTACATCTATATCTAGTAATTCTTGAACTAATTTAAGATGAATAAACGCAGTAGGGATAAATGAATCAAAGATTTACGAAAATATTTTATTCATAACTATAATATTAAAAAATTCAATACATAAATATACACAAGTTGCGTGTATTATTCATATTAACAACGTAATCACATTTCTGTATAAAATATCAATTTAAACATGAAACTTATTCATGATAACAGGTGTTCTTCAAACGTCAAAATTGAAACGTGTTATTTGTACATGTTTTTGGTCGATCATTGTCTTTAAGTCAGCACTTAGCACATTTGGCAGCCCTAAAGAATCCACCTTTTCTGTATTGTCAATTTGCTTCCTCAAAGCCAGTAGACATCTCTGTCTTAAACTATAAAGCGGTAGTGTAATATAAACTTTAACTCTAGTCTCAAAGTTTTCTGGAATCACCCTGCCAGGAAATCTTTCTTGTAAGTATTCTCTTGTCGTTCTCGGATTATAAACAAATGAATTTCCTATAAGCAGTCGGTCCTTAGTTTCTGAGTCAACAGCAATCCATGGATGATACTTGTACGTATTGGCATCTAAGTAAGTGCCTTTGGATAATACATTGTACCTGATGTATTCACCCACAAAATTTATCCATATAATGTCGATATCCCTTTCGGTTCCATTTATAAACCTTACAAAAGCTTTTTCGTTGGACCTACGAGATCTTGGTTCCTCAGTCATATTCCCCGCCAACGTTTAAAATTAACCTTAATGTTTCGTCGGTAGAGAGCTCCTGCGTCAACTGTCACAATAGTCATGGAATGAATGTAAACATGGCAGTTTGTGTAGCAATTATTGGAAAAGATGTAAGTTTATTACACAGTATCTACCGGACACGGAGAACACTGTACGATTTCACCAAAACATTCTCCCACATTTGTGTCGGTTGAGGTAAACAATGGAAAACAAAACTTTTAGACCGATCAAACCATCTCCAAAAGGCTGCCATAGCCTAGTCTACGCCACCTATCTTGACATAATTACTCAGTGGCGTATCAGACTGGTTTATTTTGAATAATCAAATTAACTACTAATTATGTTAAACGGACGATTAAACAACAATATAAATTAAAAATCGTTTAATAAATAATCAATTGTTAATAATGTTAGAAAAGGCCGTACTTTATTTACCATCAATTTTCTTCTGACCAATAAGGAAACATGACATTTAATTAATTAATTTAATTAAATTAAATTTTAACGAACCTTGGACATCATTATAGAAAATTGTAAAAAAATAATTTCTTATCATTAATCAGTAATATGATTTGTGTTATAGAACTCGCCTAAATTTTTTGCCTGTCTAAATCCAGATGAAGAACTCAGCTTCCAATATAAAGTTCTATCATCATTAGATGTTGTAGAAGAAAAATTAACAACAACAACCAAAGGAGGAACCGACGCCAGGGATTTATTTTTAGGAATTTTATATTCCCTGGAAACACACAGAATGTATCCTTTCATAATTATATCAGTATTCAACTTTGATTTCAAACCACTAATCTTTTCCTGAACAAACCCATAGATATGGATATGTGACTAATACAAAAATTAAATTTATAATAGTTGTGGATTCAACAAACACATCACTTAGGGATAATGAAATTAGATCTGTAAGTTTGGTATAAATAATTTTTTTTGATATAAAAACATATTGATTTTAGATGTTCAGAAAACTACATTCCGAGTATGCAGATATAGTAGCCAATCCATTTTATGTGCCAGGAGATCCAATTTGTTCAAAGTAAGTGTAATATGTAACAATGTTAATATGTTGTATTTATTGTTATTTCATTTTAGGCAATTTTTAAATAATGTTAAGAACATTATGACTGGAACTGTGTAATTTTATATTTAAATGTATTTATTTCTATAATTATAAGTATACATGTAAATAAAAAATGTTAATAATTGTAGAACTGTATTTATTTATTATACATATTGTCTGTCTCATTTATGTAGAATTAATTTGATTTCCGAATTGGGAAACCCCAAAAACCGATGAAGGTGTAAAGAAAAGTTACACAAATTACTGAATAATCACTTTTGTACCTTTAACATTACTAATTGTTGCTTAATAATGCATGTCATTATAATTGGTATAATGGTAAAAAATCATTAAGAATGGAATTTCTAATTCGAAATTTCATAATTAAAAAGTATACAACTTAATATTTGTATACTAAAATTGGAAGAAATTATCTGTTAATCTGTTGAATTAGACTAAATTAAATTAAATGTATTTGAAGAATGATTAAATAAATTTATTCGTTTGCAAACGTCGTCACCATTTGTTTTAAAATTGAACCCAGTAATCGCTCTCAATTATCATCAATAAAAATTCCATCTATATCTGCATCACCGATGGTTATTATCTATAAATAAAACTTCAATAAGTTACTCCTTTTTGTAATTGACCTTAATTTAACATCAGCATTGTTTATAACTAAGATTTATATTGAAAAGAAACTGCGGAATTTGGATCGCAATCTGGGTTAATGTTTACGTAACCAGTATACTGACCAATTATCGATGGCGCAAAGAGAAAAATGTGAATGAAATATGAATTTAGATTAATTTGGATTTATTTTATTAAAATGCTTATTATAAAACAGGTTTTAATTTGCAATCAAAATTGGTTCACGTGCACTCAAAGAGGATTTATAATACTAATATTAAATATCTTAATAAAATAATATTATTAAAATGTATTAAAATATTTTTGGTAATAAAAGACAAAAATCCTTCAAAATATATTGTAAAATATTACTTCGAATATTGTATTATCTCTTTTTAAGATCATTAATGCGATTATTCCACGAATTACTAAAGTTTATAAATTATATTAATTTGAAGAATGGGAAATTACTAAAATATTTATAGATAAGTTAATAGTCAAACTTTTCTTGTACAAAATATGTGCCCATTAAATGTGTTAAGCGCAATATTTTCTCATGTTTAGTAAAACATAAACACCAGTAAGAAAATTGTTTGTTATGTTAATATTTGCAAGTAAACACATTAATTACACTTTACAACCATTTTGCTTCAAACATCCTACTAAGATTTAAATTTCTACGAAAAATTTTGGTTCACTAAACACAGAAAATCACACTTCAATTTTTGGAGTTGCACCGACGTTTCTGAGTTTGACAAATCTAATTTACCGATTTGACTACACAAGCATTCAACTGAAGATAAATGATTTTAATAATTTGATAAAGGCGGTTTTTGGATAAAAATCACGTCCTAAAATTCACATATCATGAGTTGTATTAACCACAAAATTATGTCTACTTTGAATTTTTTACGTGCGGATGACATTTTTACGAAAAAAATAAGCCATTGAAAATGAATATCGAAGACAGTATTAAGTTATTAATTTTACAGTGATACACAAAAATTAAGCCTGTCGACGATTTTTACGTTTCTTCCCCCTTTTATTGGAACATTTGAAATATAAATTTGATTTTAGTATAATAAAATTGTTTATAAAAAATTTTGGCTCCATTTTTTCTATTACTACTTACATAATACATACATAACATCATGAGAAACATTTAATTCATAAAAATGTTAATTAAAAAAATAATATTTTTAATACCAATATGATTATCTTAAGGAGTACTGAGATACATAGATCCTGTTTTTTTGAAAAATATACAATTGATTAATATTTATAAAAAATAGTATTTAAAATATTTTAATTTTATTGTTGACAACATTTTTATTTAAATAATTATTTTTGTATTGATAGCTTTAAAATTATGCGGCTTTTGGTAAATAAAATCGCTCAAAATAAACCAAAAATCAAAACAATTAACTTCAAAAATAATAAATATCGTCGTGTTTGTTTTGTTTTTATTTAAAGAAATAAATAAAAACGGATTCGCAAAACAATACGAGAATTCGCTGTAACCATTGACGTACGTCTCGACTGTTTATTCACCTTTGCCATTCATTTTGGGAAAAATTTTGCAACTCGTTTTATTTTCGGTACTCCAATTTTTATGGTCGCACCGAAAATTGGAAACCGAACACGCAGAATACGCCGTTCGGCCGATAAATAAATAATAAATCACCATTACGCACTAAAAATAAAACCGGGCGCTCTACGCCAATGCGATTCATGCGCACTAAATTGTTATTCCACCTGTCAGTATTGTCATTTTCAATTCGACGGTCGCCAGGAGAATACCATTGCCGTCGGTTATTTTGCATGGTCGTCCGTGCTGGAATTCCCGAAGTTCGTGAATGACTCCCGTCGTTGTTGCGGACAATTTCGGTGACGTGCAACGTTCTAGGAATTCGCCGCTCGGGAAAAAATGTGTTGTGTCGCAATTTTACCGTGATGTGCAATGGCAGAAGACTGCACGGTGGTCAAGTTTTCAAGAGATCCGTCTCTTGCCCGCATCGAAAATTTAAAACAGACAGACAATGTCGACAAGTTTGCCGAGAACGAGCACAATTTCGGGGTGTTTTATGTGACATGCATTGCCCTATCGATCATAACCTATGTCCTAGATATTGCACTGGCATGCATTCTGCTGTACGTTTATTATGTGAACCAATACAGGGTTGATTTTGCTCTGACCGTGTCGTTTATGTTGTTGTCGGCACTCTTTACCACCGCAATCAGTTTAAGATGGTAAGTAAACTCCGGGTTATTTTTGTATGCTGTTTACAAACCGACTTGGCACTCACTGTGGTGCACGTCGAGTGTTTTTGCTCAATTTGATGCGAGGGAAGTCTTTCTATTGGGCACTTTTGTGAGCCTCAAATGGCTAACACCTGTAAATTCGTATAACTTGGAAGTAAACATTGGTAAAAGCTCGTTTTGTTTACTTAAAATCTGTGAATTCATATTAGTCATAAAGTTTAGTAAAGTTTCCAGAATGAGTATATAAAACAGCCAAAAAAAAACCGAAAGTAATTCTATAACATTTAGTCCACACATGTTGCCTTATTTTACCATATAATTTTTGTGACATTAAATCCAGTAAACAAATTTTATTTGGAAATTATTGAACATTTAAATGCTCCTGAATTTTCCATAGAATAATAAATTTTATTTACACAATGAAATATATATTTTAATGTTATTCTGTAGGCTACAATGTGTAACATTAATGTTGTATGTTTACTTTTACTATACCTATACTGTATCCTTTTATTCTGCAAATAAAATATATTTGTATAATTTCTTTGTTATTTTTAATTATGAACATTAGTGAAATTGTTAATAATAAATACATAAAATAATTGCCAGTAAGTCTGATTTAGATTAGATAAATTCTAATAATAATAATCTAAAAAATTTGAAATATCATATAATACCTTGTCAATATTATTTAGAATTTTGTAATTTTAGCGTTAAATAATATATTCTATATGATAAATTATCTATTGCCGTTAAATATTAATGTGTATACAGTGTGTTCCATTTGAAAACGGGATACTCCCATAAAGTTTGTATTTTTTTTCACCTGTAAAACATAAAAATATGTACTTATAGACAAAATGCACGTTTTTTAGCCCAAAACCAAAAACAACAGCTTAATTTTTTAGACATGAAAATTGAAGTAATCTAATTAGCAATTTTTTATAGAAAATCTAGTTACACCGCTGGATTAAGCACCCCCTGAAATGTATATACCAAATTTCATAAAAAATTATGCGTATTCATAATTCTGAGGAAGAATTTTTTTATGAATTTATTTGGTACATACCTATTTGAGAGGGTGCTTAATCCAGTGGTACAGTTAGATTTTCTATAAAAAATTTGCTATTATGATTTTTTTAATTTTCATGTGTAAAAAATTATCTAGTAGGTTTTGTCTATATATATGTCATATTTTCCATGCATTACAAAATTGTTAAAGTCGGACAAAAAATATCAATTTTATAAGGGTGTGTCCCACTTTCAAATGGGCCACACTGTATATTGTTTTCAACATATTTTGAAGTACATCATAAATTAATTTGAATTAATAAATGTTTCAGCCGTACAAGAGAAATTAGTAAATTTTACTTTTAATAATAAATGTTTCTTCATGACAAAACACAAATAAAGTAAAAGAACATTTTAAATTTGACAAATAATAAATCGGTGTGAAAAGGTCTCGTAAAATGCTAAAAGTAAAATTAATTGAATTTCAATACAAGTATATTTTTAGAACGCAATAACATTTTACTTATTGCACACGTTTGTGAATTTAAATCATGTGAAATTTCGTTCCGCTGTTCACTTAACATTAACGTACATTTAAAAAGCACATTAAAAGCTTGTACATAACGTTTTTTCCAAATCGATAAGATAAAAAAAACAATTAACTAATAAGTGATTCTGATTTTATGATACAGTTTTCTTCACAGACTGAAAGTGACGCATAATGAATAAAACATTCAAGATATTTGATTCTTTAAATATAGAAGTGATTCATAGAATTTGTTTAAATAAATATTTATGCATACATTAAATGTATATATGAACAATGAACTAACATTTGGTTTTTGATACTCTGATATAATTTTTTCCTTGTATGGACCGAGATTTACGTGACGCAACAAGAGAGACGAGACTAAATGAAACATTCAAGACATTCTTCGTCTCTAAATATAGAAGTGATTCACGAAAATTGTTTAAACAAATTCGCCAATTCGAAACTGTTTATCTTGAGGGCATCAACGTTGTGAATGTGAAATCACATTCGTTAATGAAAAAAATTATAGCCCTACTGGTTTACCACCAATTATCATGGTCACGATGGAGGAAGCGGTAATTTGCCTGTGTACCTAATTAAATATGCGACTTTCTCGCCGGTTACATAAAAACAATTTTTTTATTACAAATTAAGAAGCTTCTCGCGAGGAATATTGCTTGTTTGGTATTCGAATTGTCAATTAGCGAACGTGTGTGGGTTCGGTTTTTATTGATATATGCATTTAAATAATTTGACCCGATAAAAATATTATTGAATGTCATGTTGTTTGTGTCTGAGAATAGTTTTTTTTTTGGTTGGAGCTTCAATTTTTAAATGCGCAAATTTAACCAGTTATATTTGCGTAGTCTTTATAGGTCTGTTGACACAGTTAGTTAGTTATTAGGTGTCAAATTGTAATTAACACCAAGGAACAAAAAATAGAAGAAGTCTTCATTGATTAGGTGTCTGTGGAAAGCTTAATAAAACGAAACGATTGGCAATTAAAATATCTAATAATGCGGGACAAGGATTCGAGAATAGATAAACGCACATTTATGCCAGTCCGTCTACAATGTCGCACCAGACGCAATAAAATTTGGGGTCATGCACTTAATTTACCTTTAACGATGTACTGTGCTTGCGTTTAAAAGTATTACGCCGATTCATTGAGTCCATCGGCACTGAGCGATTGGTGGACGAGGTGATTACAAAATTTTTCCATAATGTGCGAGCGGTGCAGTGGCAAACCCGGTTTGGTGGCGATTAAAATAAATTAGAATGCGTAATAAGTGAAATGTCAAACCTGTTTTTATTTCGCCATGCACTATCAAATTTACAACGCACTGCTTTAACTTAAGGTTTATGAAATAATGCAGTATTATATTACTGTTTACGAATTGTGTATTTGCACAAGATGTTGCAAATTCATGTTTGTAAACAGTATGTGCAATATTTAGTGTTCGAATTGTGAGTTGATGTGCCTCTTCCGTTTGAAAGCCAACAGTTTATTTACGTGGAGATGTGTTCTTATCGAAATTTAAACATTGACTATTGAATTATTGAGAATGAATGTTCAATGTGGAAAGTTTTCCGTTTATGTGATAGTTTATTGAGTTTAACCTAAAGTTTAGGAAGGATTATTCGAAATATTTGCAAAATTTGTATTTTTGCATAGGCTCAAATTCGGTGGTGGTCAGAGAAATAGTACAAAATTAAAAAATTAAACATTTTATAATATATTTCATTCAATGGTTTATTTCAAATTTTGTTCAGTCAGTGTAAGAAATATATTTTAACATTCTTTAAGTTTTTTTGTACATATATAGGTGATGGAGATTAGTCTGATTTGATTGTCCAAAGAAATAGTACATCCAAGTACAGCAGTGACCATAATTATAGCAACTCATTAAAATGTATTAAAAATATGTACTACTTGAATTGCGAGTCAGTGTCTATAATTGTTTTTCTGTTATTATTGTATCTATTATGCAGAGGTCAATCTAATTTTATCCTTTAAAAAATTGCATATTATTTTATTTTTCAGTGGATAAAATTATGGCAACTTTTTGGTTTAGAGATTAGGTTTTACTGATCTTTGCGAATTTAAATCATTGGTCAACTATAAGAAAATATTTAATTCAGAGACCGAGAAAAACAAGAAGAGTTGACTAAGAGTTTATGGTGAAATAAGTCAGTCGTTTCCCATGTTATTTAAAAATTTAGTTAAACAACTGGCCAAGTGGAAGTTACGAAAAAAATTGTTTGAATTTTAAAAAATGGATGATTCGAATGTCAAAAAACAATCCAATCTTATCGTCAACTGAAATTAAAGACAACCTGGAGGAAGAGGGACTTGCTGAAATTAGTTCGAAGACTGTGAGAAACAGTGAAATATGGTGGCGGTTCAATTATGCTATGGGGATGCTACAATTCTTCTGGAGTAGGTCTCTTGAGACTTCTTTAACAATAACAATAACAACTTGCTTCCATATATTGAAGAAATGCTGCTCTTTATAAATATGTTTCAACTTGAAAACGATCCCGAACACAAATCCAAAATTGTGATAGATTGGTTAAAGGACCAAAGCATCTACAGTATCGGACAGAATTAGAGCGACTATCTGAAATATTAAATAAACTGTTAAAAAACTAAATGATGAACATTTTTTATGCCCACTATTTTATTTCTATTACTTCGTATGTCTCATACATTTTTCACATTCAGTAGAAGAGAAACTCTATTTATTCAATTATTTCTAAAACCCAAAAAAATATACGCAACAAAATTAAAGCAACTCGAGTATTTTTTAGTCGTATTTATATCTTTCATACTTGAATATTGTCTTTACATTAAGTGCAATGCCTCGTGGTAACCATTTATTGGCGGATTTAAAAAATAAAATTATTGAGGTCTATAATTGAGGAAGAAAAAAGTTATAAGCGAATAGTTTCTTGTATCAAACAAGTGGTAACTAAACAATTAAAGGTTTTGTGGTGGACGAAAAAGAAAACCTCCAGAGCATTAGAAATACTCCAAGGGTGTCAACAATTCATACTTCAAAACTACAGTTCGAGGACAATTCAACGTCGGTTAGTGAATGCAGGGCTTCCAGGAAGATGCCCAGAAAAAGAAAACCCTTTCTTTCAAAAAATAATGGAGAAACAAGATTTCTTTTTTATCATAGACGTCGGAACTGGACAGCAAGAGATAGGAAATAAGTACTATTTTTGAACAAATCAAAGTTTAATATTGATGGTGGGTAGTTTCTCCTAAAAACAGTAGATGGTTGGGGTTGGTTTTCCATTTACGGTATGGGCCCGATTCACAATATAGAAGGCAAAATGCATCGTTTTGTGTACGTAACATATTAGATGATGTCATGCTACCCTATTGTGAACGGGAAATGCCATTAAAATTTATAATGGCCACATTTGTTTGTTAAAGAATGGTTTGTTCAACAAAAAATCAATGTCTTAAAGTGGCCAGCTCAATATCTCTATCTTAATCCAATAGAAAACTTTAGGGAGATTGTGGATAAGAAGATTAGAGCAAACTGCAAAACAAGAAAAGCAAATTTGTTTGAACAAATAGAAATGTTTGGAATAATATAGACGAGGAAATAATTTCCTATCTATTCTCATCTACGCCAAAAAGATGTGAGGATACTGGACGAAATATTAAATATTAGACCATTTACGTTGGGTTTACTTTTTTTAATTTTTATGAAGCGATAAAAATTGTTCATTAAAAATATCTTTTATAATTAAAGTTAAATATAAATAAATATAGATTTATGTCAATCTTAATTCAGAAAAATAAATGTAACATTTTAGACAATAAGAATAGTTTATTATACTAATACTGTATTAATCAATAATAGTAAATTAATATTTTTTTAACAATTGACATTAATTAAAATGGTTATGGTTAAAATATTTAACATTTTAAAAACTTGCTTTAGTAATGATCACTACTGTAAGTGCAAAATGAGTAATTGCAATAAAATATAAAATATTTTAATTATGTTTCATTAAACGTGTGCATTTCCTAAATAACAATGCCATAAATGTAACGTAAACTATTTTTCTGTCCACCACTGTACCTCTGAGTTTTGATCCTACGAGAATAAGTACGCAATTTTACTTTTATAAACGGTTCAATATTTAAATAAATATACTATCACGAAGCAAATTCTCTGTAAATAAATATTGGTGGTTGATGGATTGGTCGTTTATTATTGTTTTGAAATTGTATTTACAAGTTTTTCACACTTAGGTGTCAGACATTTTGAAACGATTGAATTCACCTAATAAATTTCAATGTCAAGTCGTTTATAACCATGGTGTGCATTCGCAAAATGTACCAGATATATTTATTAACCACTTATCCCAATTTTTCAGGTACATTGTCGACCACGACGACCCGTCGCTGGGCAGGACGTCGGTGTTCCACTGGGTGGTGCGTATCGTGTTCCTGCTGCTGCAACTGTCGCCCCTGTTGCGGTACATCGACACCCTCATCTACGGCATCAAGAGTAAAATTGCGGGCGCCACCGATAACGAGAACCAACAGACGACGCTCTACAGGCGGATGCTGGACGAGGACACGAACGGGGCGTTGCTGAGGCTGTTCCATTGCTTCCTACATTCGGCCCCGCAGGCGGTCATACAGCTAATGATCCTGCTGAGGCACATGTCCAGCTCGGACATCAACAAAACCAGGAAGGAACTGAGCACGGGTATTTGTCTTTATTTAATTAGGCTTATCTGACTGAGCCGGGGTTTGTTTCTCAGCAATTACGGTTTGTTGAACCACAATCGCTAAGCAAATTGTATAGAAATTATGAGGCTTGCGGCACAGGTTACTCGTAATCTGTGTTTGCGGTCTTCTTAAATGTGAAATTTTAGCTCATAAAAATTAGGATTTTGATGATACAATAGGCTAATAAAAATTAATTGTTAAATTCTCTCATTAATCTCTAAAAAATGTTGTAAACGTTGATTTTGTAACTATTTGCTGAGTGATTAAGGCTAGACACCACTAAATAATGTTAATAGTGAATGTTCAATTACAATGACATTTACAAGACTGTATAGTAAAAGTAATATCAGAAAACTAATTTGAATTCTTACTAAGGTTAAACGATGGTTCTTGAATACATGAACCAATGGTCTTTTTTAATTTATAAGCTGTACTTCGCATTTTTGTCTCTGAATGTGGGAATAATTTTATTTAATTCACCTAATCTTTTTATCTTATTTTTTAATTTGATTAGTCGAAACACGATATATCAAAGTTTATAGTTGTAATGGAATGTTATGGAATTTACTACAGAATCATTTTACATACGTGTGTATTTCAATCAACTGATCTTATTTTATCCTATTGAATTATAATTGTGCTCACCTTGAAATATCATTGAATGCAAAATATCTTTTTACAAAAACAACGTATTTTTAAGTCGCACACCATAAACTAATTTTAAAGTCCCGGTTTTTTAATCGAATTATCGTGTATACCTTGAAAATAAATAAACAATTCAATTTATGCTAAGTAATTTTGTTTTTCCACAAATACATAGTTATAAACAATGAAGATTGAAATACAACCGTCCTTGACCAAACATCTCACATAATTCTTTTTGCTTAGAAAGCAGGAACAATGGCTAAAATTAGATGGTCCGGTTTTATTCGCGACCTCCTATAATAACCATTGCGCAACAATAAAAATATGTTTGTTATATCCGCAATATTGCAAAATTCACTAGTTAATTAAAAGCGATTTGTTATGAGTGGCTGGATATGATAATGATACCAAATTGTGTTTTTCTACATCCATTGTAACATTGAATTAAAAACATTTAGGACGAATTAGCTTTGCTGAAGTTCTGCGATTATTTTCAGATGTTGCTGTCATCCAGTCATGGACGGTGTTGGCAGCCCTCATGTCGATTGCTTGGTCATTGACCACTTACCACAGATCTGTACGATATGCCCGGGACGACAAAGACAAAATTAAATGGGGAGGAATCGTAGTTGCTTTCTCCTGGCAGCTTATGAGTGCTCGTAAGTATTAGCTTTTACTCGTTACTGCTGGCATTAGGGTTGTGCAATTGCCTGCGGTTTTATGATTATTAACCACGATTTTCATGGAACTCTTAGTTTTACGTGATGTTAATACATTGTGTGTGACAATGAAGACTCTTATGCGTACACGTACGCTTTTAATAAATCTTATGAGTCATTGTTAACTAGTGTATGTCAGATTTGGATTGTAAAATACATTTGCATAAGTCACCGTAGATGGTACAACGACTCCGTAATCTCACCACCATTTGCTGTCGGTCACCATGATCATATACTATTTATAAAATAACAGAAAAATTTATTAGCTCAAAATAGCAATGACGAAAAATGTGTTTATTACATTATTTATAGGTTGCTTTTGTTTACTTTCTTTGAAAATTCGGTTTATCATGTTGTTATACGTGGGCAAGGAAAGGATAATTGTTGTTATTTTAGTCCACCGTTCATGAATGAAATGTACCGTTTACAGAACGCACAGTTTATTTTTATCTTAACTCATTAACGATTGCGTGACAATATCTAACTCATTTTGTTTTTGTGCGTCCTCCCAAGCCCTATCGCAAACGCCAACGATCTCTTTATCATTCGTCCGAAGCACCATCCGAATCGCGAAAAAGAAATTGGGTCGGAATTCCGGGTATATATTTTGCATGTAAATTTATTCATTATACTTTATTTGTCGACGTCAAAGACACGTATTCTTCTATTATATTTTGTTTGATCAAGATCAGCTGTTTATCGATAATAATTAAAATGTAAATGCTTGTAAAAATAATTTTCAGGGACATAATTTATCTCGAGCATCTTCTGAAAAATGTTCGTGTTTTGTGTTAAAAATATTCATATTTTCCCTGACGTATAACTCTTTAAAAAATACATACACTAACCCAAAAAATTAACTTGCCATCTATTATTTTTAAAATTAAAAATCCTGCTACACTCAATTGCAAACTGTTTCTATCAATCACTCTCAAACATAGCTTTTAAAAGGAACGTAAACCTAAATAAATGTTACTCGCGATGAGCATGCTCAAGCTGTTTTGTTAGTGTAAGAAGATTGGAGTTACCTCAGGATAGTCGAAATGTTTGGTGTGCCCCATTTTACAACAGAGCATACCCGAAGACTAGGACAGGGTTTGTAGCTACAAGGGTGTTACCATCGAATTTAGAAAACGAATAAGTATTGATTCAATATGACAATGTCTTACGAAGATTTTCTGCCCGAGGCTTGATGTGGATCATCGCAAAGGATGACTAAATTTTACTAGACAGTGCTTAATGCGTTACATTTTGGACATTCTAGATGAATATGTATAGTAGGGTTGACAAAAAAGAAACGATTAATTTTTTAACTTCCCACACTGAAAAATTGGTTCTAGACACCTTTAAAAATGTTCTCCAAAGATGAGCTCTTAATTTTAATAGGAAGGTCCTTATCTCAGTTTTCCATTTTGTCTTTAGTCATATGGCAAAATACATATCTCGCCTTTACTTGATTGCACAGAAAATTTTTATTTACATTTGTAGGAAATTGAACGCTCCACAAAAAAGGTGTCTTACAATCTTTTATATATGAGACTGAAGAAAAAATGGAAAACTGAGATGAGAAGGACCTTTCTATTAAAATTAAGAGTTTATCTTTGGAGACTATTTTTTAAAGATGTTGGAAGGTAAAAAAATAGTCATAGGCTTCTTAAATTGATCCAATTTTTTACTAATACTTAGGTTGTCCACAACTATCAGGCCTTAACTCCATTGGACATGTCTAGGACATGCTTGAGAGATGATTAAGGGGCTATTCAAACTGTCCCAAGAACTTGGAGGAAGTTGAGCGCCTTCTTGTTTAAATTTGGGATAGTCTGGATCAAAAGAAAATGGGAATACTGATTATGAGTATGAACAAACAGTGTCAGGCTGTATTCGAAGTGGAGGTGGAAATATTATCCTTATATTCTTTGTACATGACCTCTACCTTACTATTATTAATAACAAATGTAAAAAAAAAAGCTTTATTTGAGTTTTTTAAAGAATTTACATGTGGTGACTCATCTCCTTATTGCATGAAGGTCCTCAATAATGTAATATTTTATCTAGTTGTTCATAAGGTCAGCAATAAAGCATTAAAATAGACTAGTGTCACCAACTTAATATTTAGTTAGTTACTTAATCAAAAAAATATTTTTATTGCTATTTCATTTATCATATATTATTACGTATTCATGTTAATAACGTCACCAATGAATCACTAAGGCTAGTTTCAACAACTTAGTATTCATGAGATTACATGTTAGATCACGTACGTTTTTTTATAGTTATTACAATTAATCAACGTATTTCCTATACATATTAATAACGTCACCAATAAAGCATTAAAATGGAGTATTATCAGTAAATTAGTATTCAACTAGTTACATTGAGTAAATAACTTTTTCTGTTATAGTTGTCACATCTAATCATATAGTGTTTTCTATAAATGTTAATAACGTCACCAATCGTCAAGCAGACAGTAGATTAGGTCACCAACTTAGTATTCTATTAGATACATGATATTATTTATATATTGCAATATTTATTTTACATTAAGTATTAAAATGACAAAATACTAATAAGCCTTGTCTTATTAATTTCAGTGTCCAGAGTGTTGGCTCTTAGCTTGCTGGCTTCCATATTCCCCGCATGGATGGGATGCGTCTGCGCCCTGCACTGGGTGGTGATGTCAGTCTGGCTGACCCTAACTCAACACAATTCATCCGCTTGCACGAACCGATGCGAAGAGTTCTTCCTGTCGGCAGCCTTAGGTTTGGCTTACGTTCTGGCCTTTATTTCGCCGCGGGACGGTCCAACACGCTACGTCTATCTGGCGTACTACTTGGTGTGTTTCATGGAAAATACGGGAGCCTTGGTCGTTTGGTAAGGCGGTGCTTTTGGAGTTTGTTATTTGGATTATTTATTTGTTATATTTCAGGTGCATTTCAAGTAATTCCAACGAAAATCCGTTCCTGTATTATGGGGCGGCCAGCGCCCAAGTGATAGCCTTCCTTTTGGCAATAGCGTTCCTTATCATTTACTACAAGTACTGTCATCCGTCGCTGAAAAACCGTTCCAAAATTCCGAGCCTTGATTCGTCAGAGTGCCTAGAAATAGACAAGCCTGGCTACAGTAGATCGTACAACGTGCGGACTAGGTCATGATCAATAGAATATGTCTAATTTAGACGTTACTTGGTGACTGGAGGACTTCGCGGAACTGTGACGTGATATTGTTTTTGAAAGATAATGACTTTAATTGGTTCATTATACTTTAAAATAGATACTAAAAACAATAGTAGTTTGTTGTGTCTAAATCAAAAATAAAACAAAACAGTATTTTATAATTATTCAATTTTTATGTATCACCGCGAGCCTCCGTATCAAGTGAACATCTAAACTAGACATATTGTCACCATAATATTTAGTGCACACTACACTAATGGAATGTAGATCCACTTTTACAGAATAGCTTGTAAGAAGAGGTTAAGAAGCAATATTATGAGAAAACCAGTGTGATTTTCTATGTTTCGTTTGACATTTTTCACTAGTTAAATTTTGGCCTGCGTCGATCCATATTGAAATTACGTCAAACGTAATTTCGATTCTTTTAAAAAGAGTAATGGATCTAAAATATTAATATTTGTATTTATTTATTTTGAGAGCAGTATTTGAAAAATGAGCATGTGATATTTTTTACGACTAAGCTAATTTATAAAAAAATGTAACTGAATATATTAGTGGCACTTGAGCAGATGAGCCTTTATTCAATATGAGACTGCCAATGTGTGCCAAGATGAATATTTATTCTGTGTCTAATATTGCCTTAAATGTATATATACAATTGTTGAGAGCTTTAAATTCTATCGTTTCTTTATTAAAGAAATACGTTGCTGTTTGTCATTCCAGAGAGTTTTACAAAAAGGCTATTTACATGAAAGTGGAATTATTGACAAAATGCATAATGCACCTATAAAAGTAATATAAATTTTGTGTAATTGACGCCTGTATATAAGTTAAATAAATTAAGTGTGCCACACAGAATCATATTTTTCTATAAAGATCTATATTTATTACTGATTTCCCTATAAAAATAGTATACAAATAATATTTGATCAACAATTGTTATATTGTCTAAGTTATATTTCCATGGGTTCATGTACTATCGCGTTCATAAGTGGTCTGCCACTTCAATGACGTCAGGCCGTAAACGGTCACATTCAGTATTACCGTGCACTGCCGACTCGATGTGGTGGGGAGTCGGCACTGCCGAGACGGCAGATACAGAATGTGACCGTTTACGGCCTGACGTCATTGAAGTGGCAGACCACTTATGAACGCGATAGTACATCTCTGATTTTTGTAAAAGATATGACCGGAAGCATTGTAAATAACGAAAGAGCCTTAAATGTGAGTAATAATATATATTCAGAACTGATATTTTACTTATGACTGTTGTACAGGGTAATTTATTAACGCGGGGATTTGTTTTTACTAAAGAATAAAACAAAGCTGATGTTTGTCATAGAATCAGCTCTCATTTGACAATGAATCATCCTGTATCACAATTTTACACTTCTTCTAAAAAAATTATACAGCGGTTGTACTTAATCCTATAAAGGATAATGTCAGGGTATTTTTAGTCTTGTTTTAATATATTTTTTGATTTAAAATTTCCGGAAACAAGATAAAACTTAAAAATTTATTTAGGTACTATTTTCTGTGATAATCGTTATTTCTTTTCCCCATCTTATTGTTTTGCACACTAACATTGATGTGTTCAAATTTCCTTAAATAATTTTTAGAAGCCTATTATTCACAGTGTCGTCGATCAAAAGTTAAAGATTGCATAAGGGAGATCGTTTAAATATGCTAAAATTTATCTAATGTCTTGTGTGTACAGATAGAAGTATAAACCGACGTCCTAAATTAGCAAGCGAAGATAACTGCCACCGTTTTTGTTTGAATTTGAATGTTGAGTGATAAACGTTTAATGCTCTGAGATAATAAAAAGTACCTATGCAAGTTTTTCAAGCCTAAAATTGTTAATTTAAGGGAACAATATTAAACATAAATTTATATTTTGTATTTGAAAATGTTGTATTATAGAAATATGTATTATATTATTTATATAAGTGTTGACATTCTTAATAAATTATTCACTAAACTGATTCTATTTTTATTTAATTATTTTACGACTTATCATGTAATAGTTTACAAACAGAAATATCATTGTAAACGATTATTTACAAACTTATCAGTTATGTAAGTGGTTAATTAACTAGATGATCAATGACCAGAGTGACAATCATTTTGGTGACTGACTTTTGTTCATTCTAGAGGTCGCCATAATTATAAAAAATTTTTGTTTTATTGCGACAAAACTACTACTAATTTTACTTGTACTTATGATTAAAATTTGAAGTACTTTTGAGGACAAATTAGTAATTAAGCTTTTACCCATTTATTCTTTGTTTATAAACATTTTTCCCTAATCAGATTATATTTGAAACACTTTAACCTAATCCTTTATTTAAGATTTTTCAATGCAAATCAAAACCTTTTTATAATTAATTTGTTGGATATTACAATGGTTTAATCACTGATAGTGCGATAATTATTATGTGCAATGCATTGCATACAATAATTATCATACGATTTGTCAATCTATTTACAATTGTTAGATATAATACATAAAATTTTCAATAAGTTTTTCCATTTTTAACAAGGGTTCTGGTATAACGTACTAAATAAAGTAAGTTTAAAAATACTTCCTTGTTTTCAATTTGTTTTTATCTAGTACTAGTTTAGGTCATCATAGAATATCATCATCAGATATCCTGATAGTATCCTTTGCCTTTATCTCACAATTCGTAAAATATTATTATTCAATTTTTAAACTTAAATGCTCAGACATCTTTGTTTGATGATGGTCCACAAAAGCCTAAACAAATCTCAAACAAAAACAGTTTAAAGGGAAACAAGTATATTGTACATAAAACTTTGTTTATACCATGAAGCCAGTTTATAAATATTCAAAGAGCCAACCTCGCGTCTAGGACGCCAATAAAGAGCCGCGAAGGCGGAACACATTGGCACGGATGGAGCAGATCGTGCCGAAAATTGGGACTTTGATCAATAAAAGCGGTTCGGCGGAAGGAACCGACCTTGACCTCAACATTCAGACAAAAGTTTCAAGTTTGTATATGGAGCTCCATCTGATGGAATATATAAATGTGGAAGAGTTTCATGCGCGCTACAGGCCGGGCCGTCTATTGATTGAGTTCAACTCAGTTAGCAATGGTGACCACGACGGGTTGTCTGATCGCCCTGGTGCTCTTGTTCGGGGCCTCGAATGCCTATCCTCCAACATTCGAGGAGAGGAACGAAAATGCGGAGTTCTACGACGAGGTCAGACAGTTGATGAGCCTCAATGCGGAACTGCGGCAGGTAGGCGGCCGGACGCATCCGGAGTACTGTTAGGTCACCTCTGTTACTTTATTTATACACGCTTTCGTTATTTACTTCGTTGGGCGAGTAATTGCTCAAAAAATAAGCAATTGGGAAAATCTCCTTTTCTTGTTCGTAGGTGTAGATTTCAATTCAATGAAATGTGGATGGTTAACTTGAATAAGAATATCATCAGTATCATAATGCAAATGTTCCAAACTGTCTACATTTTTTTCTCTTCAATTTTAGTTAAATTTACCTTTTCAATGTGATGAAAACACTATTTTGTATAAAAATGTATATGATTAGGAAGCTTAAACATTTATTAGGTCATCAAAATATACGTGCAACTTTGGTTTATTATATTTTTTATTAAAATTAAACACATAAATTAAAGATAATTAATAAAATTTAACAAAAAAACATCACATTTCTTATAAGAATTTCACAGAACATTTTTTACTAGTTGTAATTTACAAATCGTAGTACCCATCAAGTAATAAATGTTTAAATATTGTTATTGTTTGTTCAATTTTTTTATTTTTAAAATTAGCAGCACATAAATAAACATTGTAAGTAACAAAACAAAAGTAAGCCATCAGATAAAAATAAAAAGAAATAATAAGATAAACGTATCCAAATAAGGAGAAAATCAATTAAGCATATTGGTCAAATAATTCTATTTGATTTTTTTAAAAAAAAATATTGTTAAAAAAAACTATTAAAGTTAAATTTGCGTCAGAATTCTGTTTGGGTGGATTGTACTATTAATATTAGCTGTCTGTTTAGTTGATGACTTTATCAGATACTTCGTAATAAAATCTGAATAAATATTGATAAGGATTACCAGTACTTTGCGTATATTTACATTACAGAATTACGATAGATAGATGAGCAATTATAATTTATGATATTCGAGTAATTAACAGCCAAAAGATTTTTTAATATGTGTCAAAGTAATCATAATTTTAATATATGTTTCAGTAAAAAAAAAATAGGTTTAACTTGTAATATTAATTTTATAATTTATTATTTAATTGTGATACTGAATAAAATTGAGTTTAACAAGATGTAAGATTTATTTGCATTTCTTTTCAAAGCCTAACAAATAACAGGTTTATTGTAAATGAAATTTACATTATTGTTGCATATTTCTTATCCATTATTAATGAGATATTTTTATCATAGTAATAAATATACAGAAGGTGTGTAAAATTCATTGTTAATCATTAGAATAGTACTGATAAACCAGTCGTGTTCCCCCGGTATACCACACGGATATGGTTGTGCACTTTCATGCGACAGTGGCTCACCAGTATCATCGAGTTGACCATACTGTAGTCATAAATGGGCGCACAACGCGAACTGTAAAAGAACCATGAAATTAAGTAGTCCATATGTCATTGGTGGGACTACTTTTGCATTTTTTGTCCTGTTGATCATAGTCATTGCCAGTCAGGATGGGGTACGTACTACTTACTTTGTTTACATCTTTATACTGACGTGGCCACGAGTTCTTCCTGTTGTCATGGTAACGGTTTTACGAGGGTCTACCTAAAATAAATATTTCGTAGTTTATAGTATCAGATTTTAAGTTTAACTTTCAGTTAATTGTAAAAATAAGTATTAATGTTTAAAAATGTAAAACAGTTAAACATTTGAGTTAATTAATTTTATCCAGATGAATCAATATGTTTTGCTTTGCTTATTATGGTTTAGAGTATTAAGTTACTACACGCAATATGGAAATATATATCTTTAATTAATTAAATAATTTATTTTTAATTTCATACTCAATAATGATAGACATTTTATACGAAATATTAGTATTATTTTACAATATAAAAACTTTAAACCAATGTGACAAAATTCATACCATAAAACTCTGGGTATTATTATTATAATAATATTTCTTTAAATATAATAGGCAAATATAGATAAATAGACTTAATGAAGTGAATCATTATTGACACATGATTATGTATGCGCTCTTATATTAATTATATTTGTTTAGATGTTGGCGAGAATGACGTATAAAAGCAAATAAAGCTCCTCTTCAGTGATTAATAATTGAAACAAAATAGCATGTGATAATTCTTGTATTTATTGCATATTTTTGTTTCTAGCCTGAGGTCCAAGCAGATGAATCTCTTCAGGAGGAAATCTCAAATAAGCCTGATACACCAAGGGCAGTGAAAAACTGGCCCCAAGAATCTTTAAAATTAGGTCAAGTATCTGGAGTTTCCGTTAATTCAGCATTACAACCTGTAATCTTCCACAGAGCTGATCGAGTATGGGACATGACGTAGGTTGATGCTTTTTTTTTAAAAGAGCATATTTAGATATTAAAATTGCTTTTCAGTACCTTCAATTCCACATTCCATTACCAATACGCTTACTTGGGGCCAATAAAGGACCACACAGTTTTGACGCTGGACCCACAAACTGGAAAAGTTTTGGGAAGATGGGGTGCAGACCTCTTTTACATGCCCCACGGACTGACAATCGATAGACACGACAATCTTTGGATTACTGACGTCGCATTGCACCAAGCATTTAAGGTAAGCCAAAACAAAATGGAAAAAAGTTTGCGCCCAACGTGGGGCTCGAACCCACGACCCTGAGATTAAGAGTCTCATGCTCTACCGACTGAGCTAGCCGGGCTTATGATTTCGATTAAAAAATTCGGGATTCGATTTTTTTCAGTTCAAACCTGGAGAATTGCAACCTACATTGATATTCGGGGAAAGATTTACAGCTGGAAACGACGACAAACATTTGTGTCAACCGACGTCCGTTGCGGTCGCTACAACTGGAGAAATCTTCATTGCAGATGGATATTGTAACAGCAGAATTTTGAAGTACAACGCCGCAGGAGTGTTGCTTCGCGTTATACCACGTCCACCAGGTACGTGAGTTCTGTTTGGTTTGTCAGGTTTACGTTGATTTACCCTTGACGTCTATTTATCTAAATCCGGAACAATTTATTGCCGATATTGTGATTATCTATGATTGCAAATTTTTGTTGTTTCAGAGTTCTTATCTCTACAAGTTCCACACGCTTTGGCTCTCATAGAGCCCTTGGATAGACTGTGCGTTGCCGATAGGGAAAACATGAGAGTTGTGTGCCCCAGGGCTGGATTGTACACAGTCCAGGGCAAAAAAGAGCCAGCTCTAACCATACAACAACCTGATATGGGACGTGTATTTGGCGTCGCCGCTAAAGGTATTTAAAGAGACTAACACTTACACAAATTAATAAAATAAGATATTAGTCCAATTAATATATTCTCTGTACTCGGGTACTTATTGGGGTACCGAGAACCGACTGCAGAGTATAAAACGATTTAAATATAGCAAACAAATACACAGGTACAGCAGATACTTTCGAGTTAACTGAAGTACCTGCGTACTCCATAAACTAGACTCTCCCAGGCAGTACCAGGTACTTCTGTACTGCTGACATGTGTACTTGATACTAATGAGTATATTTAAGAGTAGTTCATGAATTTTTGTAATTAAGGTTGTTTATTGTTCAATGCTAAAAAAGAACGCCCCCGGGTGGGCTCGAACCACCAACCTTTCGGTTAACAGCCGAACGCGCTAGCCAATTGCGCCACGGAGGCTTTGAAAATTATTTACTATAGTCTGTATATAATAGACATATGTGTAACTCGAGTTGCCTACTATTTGTGTAAGATATGTTATATTTTAAATATTTTACAGGAAATTTAATTTACGCTGTCAATGGTCCAACCAACAATGTGTTGCCTGTTCAAGGATTAACTATTGATCCCCAGTCCGAATCAGTAATTGATCACTGGGCTCCTGAAGAGGTAAGTTTTTACTTTTTAAAATAATATTTTTTTTAGATATTTTACTATATTTCAATATATTTTAGTTAATTTTAATTTAATTATTTCATTTATTTTTTATTTTTTCCTTAAACATGTAATATTATCATGTTATATAGGTAATTTTAATTAAAATAAATTTAACATTAGGTATTCAAATTAATTGTCCAAAATTTCGTGCTTAAAGCTATCAAAATTAAACTAATATTTTCATTCTCAATTATCCAAGATTGTTAATTGTTAGGTAGCAAAGAGTAATTTTCCTTGGTACTTTGAAAACACATGTCTTCATGCGTACCCAACGAGTTTACAAACAAGATTGTCGTACAACCCGTCCATCCTAGCAATATTTCGTAATGACAGTGATAGCCACATAAGGGCATTGGGCATAAACAATAAATTTCAGTCGCCAGGACTTGTTAACAAGCAACTAATAAACTGTAACTGTCTCGTCATCAAGGTTATGTACCCCGTGGACTGTGTCGTTTTTCAGGCGACTCGGTCTTTTTTTCTTTCTTTTATGATGACCAGTTTCGTATGACAAATTTCAAGACACATTCAACACGTTATCCCACAATTATATTTTATTTGGGACCGTAAAAGTGAGTAATATCTTAGTCTTAATGGCTTTTACGGCTCGATGTTAATTACGAATGCATTTTTATGTAACACTTAAAAAATATGAGTATCTGTAAATTTGGTTATGATTTTTTATAGGGATTCGGTAATCCGCATGCTATTGCTGTCTGCCCTAACGGTTCAGCGTTGTACGTTGCGGAGATCGCTCCGAATAGGATTTGGAAGTTTGAGTTGGTACCGCCAAAGAAGAAATAAAAATATTATCAAACACAACTTATCAAGTTTTGTATAAGCTAGCCGAAATAGAATACATATATAGATTATAGATAGAAATAGATGAAATGTAACAAAATTTAACTCATGTAAAATATGTTTTTTGACAATAAGATATCTTTGTCTTTATATCGAAAGATTTTACATTGTGTAAATAAGATTGATATTAAGATTTTTCATATGACTTGGCTGTACTTAAAATATCAAAACAAATTTTGGAAATTTAGGAAAAAATCGACGAAGAAAGATTCAATTTTATTTTACTTATGTAAATAAACTCTGGATTAAAATAAGTTAAGTTTCATAGATTTTATAATTTATGTATATAATAGGTCTTTTTAAGTTAATTTTACAACTGTTCAAATACAAATAAAAATAGTAAAAAGTAAAATTGTACTGTGTTTTATTAATACCAAAATATCCATTCCCAATACTTATATACAGAAGTGGTCGTAGTATAATACTTTTTATAATTTTGGTACACCTTCATGGCATAGACCCGACCATTTTCTGAATATCCTTTAAACTTCTTGAATTGCTGTGCTGAGTTCATTTAAATTTGTCAAATTTTTACGTTGAATTTGGTGATAAACGTAATCTTCTATGTTTTCTATAGGGTTGGTGTCTGGAAAATGGCATTGGTGAGACAAAACATCGATACTTGTCTTGTAATCAATCACTCTCAATTTTGAATTTTTGTCGTAGTTTTCATATTGATACACAATAATTAAGAGCATCATTTCTTCAATATATGTAAGCAAAATGTTATTCACTATTTTTCCGTATATAAATAACTCTAAGGGGGTCTACACCAGAAGAATTGAAGCATCCCCACAACATAATTGAGCGGCCACTATGTTTCATTGTGGGTATAACAAACTTTTTGTGTAGTTTTGACCCTGTAGGATGTTTAACATAAGCAGAACCATTATTTTTTTATAAATTAAATCTAGAATCGCCAGTGAAATTGGATACATTTTTTGTAGAATGAAACAACACCTCATCCACATTTTTTCACAGTCTTGAACTAATTTCTGCAAGCCAGATTGACTTTAATTTTATTTGACGATAATATTGGATTGTTTTTTCACATTATAATAAGCAGAAGATCAGTAATGAATAATCGATTTAAATTCACAGAGAAGAATGAAGGACCATAAAAAACAAAACCAATAACAGAAAAAATAATAAACATTATAGAGATTCAAGTAGTGCAGCTTATTTTCTTAATATGTTTTAATAAATTGATATAATTATGACCACTACTGTATAAGTAATGTTGTTAGATTGTTACAGAAGTTGTTCATAATGGATTCGAAAAAATGAATAAAACGTTTTAATGTTACAAAAATTTAAGTCATAGATATTTCAAGCTCTTTTACGTTTCAAATTACCTTAAAAATTAAGCGAATAAACTCATTAACGTGATTCTTGTTCACAATAAAAGCATATCGTTAACAGACTTGCACCGAAATACCTATATTACGTCTACATCTAAATAAAGACATTTATGGTAGCAGCTGTAATATAAATTACTTAGTTAACGGACCATTTTTACAAAATAAGCTGTATATGCGTTAACAAGCAATCTTAAGCACTTGCAACAGGAATTTAAGCTCGAGGAGTTGCAATTTCAGTAGCGTCCAAAGGAAACTATGGATGTATTGAGTAGTTTCAGCAAATTTTCTTAAGGCAATTAATTAGACAACAACCATTTACAACTACTCCGTTTTTTATTAAATGCTCCGTGCCAACACCAACTGCTCTGTAACCAATGAACATATTAAAATCATTGAAAATTCCCACAGTATAAAGAACAAATTTTAAAAATAATAATATTGATGAAACAATTAATCTCAAAACTGCATACAATTAAGATAATTAAAACGTTCACTACAGAAACTTGTTAAATATTTGAATAATGAACATATAATAGACCTCAGCAAATTGACAAAATTGACTTTCGTGTATAATAAAATAGAGAGTGAGGAATGCCGATATAGAGATACAAGCTAGACTCGTTCCGTCCATAGGCCACTACACCACTGGCCAGGCTTCCTAGCACGACCGGCTTATAAATAAGACATTATCTGGCCTGTAAGTGCTGTATATAGTGAGACGTGGAGTGTTTCCGTTTTTTTATTCTCCCTCATTTAAATATACTATCCTCTCTTTGTACAGTTCGAACATAGGTTCTTGCGCCGTCCACAGTGTTTCGTGATTCTGTCTGTGACACATGTTCTAGAAGTTATTTACAGATGGTCGCATCAAAAATTGTTTGGCCCCTTGCGCTGTTTTTTTTTTAAATAGAACACAATTCAGAAATGGAAATTAGATTTTAATTAATATTGTTGCTAAATAAAATTGATCCTGTATTGTTGTAGTTGTCACATTCATTCTATGCCAATATTCATTCACTGTCATTTACAAATAAATAATTCCCAGAATAAAAATGAGTAAAACCATAGGTTTCAACGTTAGTAATAAGATTGTTTTGATTATTGGTGGAGCCTCAGGTCTTGGCATTGAATTAGTTAGAGAATGCTTGAGAAGGGGAGCAAAAGTAAGTTACTCAAAATTATATTTCAATCAAGTATATTATATTACTTTAGGGAGTTGGAATGGCTGACATATCAGAAAGGGAAGGGAAAAAATGGCAAACTCAATTACAACAAGAATATGGAGAGTCCAAAATTTGCTATATTAAAATGGACGTGACAAACAAAACTCAAGTTGATGGTAATAATACTATGTTAACCTTAATATACTAGTTTGGAGTTACATATGATCTATTTCAGCTACATTTTCAGCCATTATATTGTACTTTAAATATCTAGATATTGTTATTAACACAGCTGGCGTTTTCGACGACAACCATTGGGAATCATCCATGTTGATAAATTTCGTACTTGATTTATTTTAGTAAGAAAACACTCACTAAGTAATTAAGTTAATTTATTTTTTAGAATGGCTGTATAAATGTGATATTATTCGCCTTGCATTATTTGAAAAACAACATTAGCACCGACTCTGGACTGTTAATTCTATTTTCGAGCTCGAACGCTTTAGAAAAATGTCCCTCAGTCCCCTTATATTCTGCCGCTAAGTTAGGAGTAGTTTCCATGGCAAGATCTTTTGGACATCCAAAATACTTTGAACAAACTAAAATCAGAGTGATTGCCATAGCCCCAGGTTTAACAGAATCGCCAATATTACTAGACTACAATTCAAGATGTCTAACTCCAGTGTATGCCAGAATGAATGCTGAATATATTAGAGATGAAGTTATTCAAAAGTAAAGTATTTGTATAAAATAATATAATAAATGGAAATGTTTCTAAACTTAATTTTAGGATTGATTACCTTTTGGAATCTACATTTGACATCATTAACAGTGCATCTACTGGATCTATATGGGTTATTAAAGACAACGCTTTCTCCTTTGAATTCAGATTTGAACGCCTACTATAACTGTTTTTAGTATAGTACGTCGCCCATAATGATATTGTTATACAATTTTATACTTAGATAAATAGAGAATATTTTACCTTTAGTCTTTAGTTGTATTATAAAAGCTGAAGAAATTGGAATATATTAATATATGTATATATAAAACTCCTCACATTTGATTTTAACATAAAAGTGCAGTTTTTAAGTATATAAAATGTACAATAAGATAACAAACAATATATATTGTTTCAATTTACTTAGAAATAGTCACTCTAAAAATTGAATATTTCACCGAAACCCCATTGTTGCTCATCCTGTACATCATAAATGATGTATTAAAGTGACAGATTACTAATTTATGACAGTCTAACTATGTCGAATGTAGACCAATTTTCCCTCATAGGCAAAATAGTTATAATAACTGGTGGAGGCTCAACATTTTCACTCCATTTAGCCAAGACTTTGCTGTCGAAAGGAGTGAAGGTATGATGAAAAATATTCTTCAATTATATGTACATGAAAATTTTGCATTTTAGGGCATAACATTAGCAGATAAAACTGATAAAGCTGAGCGTATAAACAATGAGCTAAGAGAACATATGGATAAAGGCATTATCTTATTTCTACAAAAAGATGTTGCTTTACAATCCGATTTTGAATGTAAAATTTACATAATTTCATTGAACATTCTATAAAATCCGTTTGCTTTTTAGCAATTTTTATTGAAACCTTAAAGAAATTCAAATACGTCGACGTACTAATAAACAATGCCTATTTGTTCGACGATTTTAACTGGGAAGATGAAATTCTAACTAAACTGGTAACAGTTAATATATCTTAAATGTACAATCTAATTTTTTTTACGTCTTTAGCATGGTACAATCAACAGCAACTTGCTTGGAGTTGAAAACTATCTGATGAACAATAATTCAGGTGCAAAAGCTGTGATTATAAACATGTCTTCAATTTTTGGCCTGGATCCTATACCGTTCGCTCCAGTAAGCCACGGGGTGGATGCGTGCCTTGTTCAACTGGCGATGTCTTTTGGACACAAAACCAACTACAAAAGAACTAACGTCAAAGTAATTGCAATTTGTATTGGTGTGCTGGAATCGAAGAAAAAGAAAAGCGTTTCCCCTATTAATTTCATAAATGAATTTTTTTATAACACTTACAGATCGACAATAGATAAACTTCCGGTTCAAAAGTAAGTTAAATAATTTTGAGAATTAATTCATATCTATACAATATTTTTAAGGGATGCTGATATAATTGCTGGTGTAATAGAAAAAATTCAATCTAGCCCCACAGGGAACGTTTGGTACACATTAAATGGTATTGATTTTAAAGTATATGAATTTGAAAAACTTCCATCAGCGGACTCACAATAATACATTATTATAGACATTATTATTTACATTTAATATTGTTATTGAGAATACCTATTATATATTTCTAGTAATTTACATGTTTTATTTGTTTTAATCATAATTAAATGAGATTTTGTTCCAAGAAATGGGCTGCAGCAAATTAATCAAATCATTCCATCAACAAACAAGGACCTCTTACCATGTCAAGGTTGCCAATCAACAGTTTGTGAATTTCTCAGTACCAAGTTTTATAATAAAATTCCTAAAAGATGCCAACAATTAAACAAAATTACATTTGTTAGCAAAATGAAAATGTTACTTACCGTGACATGTTACACCACAAAAGGGATCTTTAAATTTGAATATGATTAATTAAATTAATTATGAATACAAAATACGAAATTTACAACTTATCGACATTTTTTTAATAAAGATTTCAGATAATTAAACTATATTCTTCCAGTTAATATAACATTGACAGTGTCCTCTTGTAAAGTATTCCACCACAGAAACACGACACCGTAATTATGTTAAATGGACTGTTCATACAAAATGTATTTAGTTACCAAATTACTGCGTAAAATGAATAAATATTTCTTTTACAATTTTAAATCCAAACTTCGGTATTGGTACTGTAAGTATAATGAATATTTACCATTGTTAAAAAAACAACACACACATTGATGGTTGGTGGTACTACCTACCTAGAATTATTAAAATTTTATAATTAAATGGTAAAGCAGCTTTTCGTTAAACGTCTTTTAACTCGGCATTGACTTTCTCTTCTTCATTTTGAATTATAAAACACCCCCATTGGCAATAAAACTTCTCGGCTTGACTGTAGTACCGGATAAATTATGACGTCGATTTTATGGTCACGAAATAAAGGTTTTAAAGCAAATTGCGGACAGTAAACTAGCTGGATGAAGCTTATTGCACTTGTAATTGGTATTCGGTGAACGGAACAGGCGGCACTTTTAAATCGTTTTTAAAGAATTTATACTGGCCACTTTTTGGAATAACCATTTTATTAATAGGTTAACGTTAGAATTTATGTGCCCATAAACTTACTCGGGCTTGGGTGTCACTAATCTTGTTTATATTTATTTAACTTTTGGCTCAACGGAGAAATAACAATACAGTTTATGGGACAAATTAAAACAATCGAGCTGAAAGTCTTTTCAGAATGATTAAATCATAGACGGAGTGCAGATCATTAAGTTCTCTACGATCGTTATTCCAGCACGATTCAGTTTCATTATAATTATTATAACAAGTTGAAATTATAACGTTGTGTTGTTTGATTTAATGCATAAAATATTATATACCACGATAAATCTTTGTAATAGCCGTTATAAACAAGCAATTAGATATTTCTTTGTGCGTTTACGTTTGGTTCTTCTTGTTCAACTAGTTTACTTTGTATGAGTTTTGAGATGTATCTCAAGGAAACTGAATAGTAATCGGAACAGCTTGGAAGAGCAAGTAAATAACTATAAATATCTGAATTGTCTAAGGGATATTTCTCCTAACAATTAAAGAAAAGGTGCCACCATTATTAATATGTATAATAAAAGAAATTTCGACCATATAGTACCATTTCGACGATGCTTTGGTGCTGTTTCCGTCTGGAACTGACCATATCTGTTCTTCTAAAACCAGTGTGTAGAAAATTCACATGTGTGGTCTGTTTTACAGTGCTAGACGTACGTATTAGCATAATCCATAAAAATGAAAAGCCCAGCTTTATTAGAAATAATAAATTTGCCGCTTTAGCACCAGGACGTTAATTCTCGTGGACTCGGCCACAATGTGTGTTTCGAATTGATTACGTTGAAACTAGTTTTCCCCGGCATTTTTTTTATAAATATTGTCGTTAATTTAAACATTTCAATCAGAATCAATTTGCCTTCGATCTACAAGATAGTTTAGCTCTTTATTTATTTATATTATGTATTTATTCATCGACCTACAAGATTTTCATGGGACGTACCCATAATTTTAGTAAAAAAACCTCATGAAATGGACGATTAATCAAATAATTAACACATCACAAAGACAACTGCACAACAAATTCGTTCAGCAACAAATTCTTTCACATTGTCATAAGGTTGAAGATTGAAAAGGAGGATAAAGCAGGACCGTTCAACCTATTCTTCCGCGAACCAATTTTCTTGTTAAAAATTATATATTGGAATTCTCACACCCAAGTCCGTTAAATTCTTCAGCTGGGTTGTCGAGATTACCTCCACAGATATGGTCTATGCATATGAAATCAGTCTCCTGGGTACTTTGTCGACACTGTCATCTCCCTCAGCTAACACGACTTAAAATAATAAATATACGTATTATTTTTATTATGCACGTCATACCACGGTGTCCATACATCCTGAAATATCGACAGGTAAAATGCGTCCATGCATTCGGGTTATAAATTATCGATGTGTCAACCTCCATCTGCATCCTAATGGCTTCGTGATAGCGAAAACAACCTTCAATAATATTAATAGATTGAATTATTGCAGCGCCTGTCATTAACATTAATTTTTGACACTGGCTGCCGGCTAGTTGGTATTCAAATGGTGCGTATTTGGTATGCGACTTAATGAATCATTACATGAATAAATTCAGCATTAATTAATGTTGGCACATTTGGTAATTTTTTTCTAATATAAACCATATATAAAGCAATCTTAGGTGTCTTCTAAAAACGGACCATTAAATTAAACAGCAAATAATGCTGGCTCCATTACGGAAGTATTTAGAGTTCATAAAGTGTAAAGAAGCTTAATTAGAGTCGGTTTAATTGTAAGAGCAACTGTTATAAGAAAAGCTACAAAGGCATCACTGTCTTCGAATCAACCACTAAAGGATATTCACCATTATTATTGCAATGTTAATTACGTAACTCGACAAGGCTAAAATTCTTGGTCAATAGCCTATAATAACTGCACTACAACCAATTACACAATTAATTTACAATACAGTTTATTATTGTTAGCATGATTGCCATTAAATAAAGCGGCTCGATTTACAAATCAAACATCCTTGGTTCATTAAACGTTTTTTCCACGGCCGCGAAATTTATAACAGATGATTGAGCGGAAACATAAACTGTGCGATAAGTAGTTTTTATGTCCGTTTATAGACTGTTTAATTAAAATCTTTGATATTAATAACCGGGCATTATATTTGTTTAATGAACTGAATAATTTAATCGCTGTAGCTCAAGGAACAGTTGCGGGTCACTAGTATTGGGTTTTACTTAACTTCTCTTAAGAGATAAATGGTTTCAATCGTTTTTACCACCAGCATTCAAGAAGATTATGTTTTTTGCACATGAGATATTACTACTTATTAGTTTTATTTTAAAAATTTTCAATATTACACAGACACAACTGCTTCTTCTAGTCAAACAAAAATATATCAGATATCATGTTTAGATTAGGTATCCGAAAAATAATTTGGGTTTTTAACTTGTAACTTTAAAATGAGTCACATGAAAAAATATCTGGACTATATGGTGGATGAGGCTGCACTTTCCATTTAATATTTTTAAGATTTATTTTAATTTCTAATGCGACATGAAGTATTGCTTTGTCATGAAGATGCAAAACGCCTTTTTTATTGACTAAAGAAAGTCACCTTTGAGGAAGGTTTCCATGATCAATAAAAATTGATTGTTCTCTTTCTTGATGGGAAGTCACGTATAATTTCACGTTCAGTCTACAAAAAAAATCAAGATGTTTCTTTGGTTAAAACTATTGTTCGACCAGGTTTATCAGCTTCAATCCACTACCCAGATTGTTGTCGATTTTCCGTTGCCTCTAAAAATACGATCAATAAAAAGCTCATTTGCTTTGCGTTTAAAGAGGAAATTGACAAATATCAAACACCTAATTTTGGTATCCTTAGTTAATTTATTTCTAATTTTTTGTACGTTGCAGTTTAGTGACCATGAGTGAATTGTACATTTTGCACAACATATTGTTTAATTTCTTTGTTGGTTCAAGACTTTGTTCTTAAACCAACGACTCCTAAATCGTATTGCTTTATCACTTCATCACAAAAAATAATTAAACACAATATAAGAAAACATAAATATCATAGTTGGAAAGAAATAAAAAAGCTTTATAATAATTATATACTTAAAAAATGTTATAATACAGCAAACACTTTTTTCAAAAATTTAAAATACTAAAATAAAAACTAAATCTTTGAAAAGAAGACCTGCAACATAAGAGTTGAAGCATCCCCAGAGCATAATTAAAAACCATGAAGGTTTTAGTAGAAACTACGTTTTTTCTTGTAGCTCTGAGGTCAAATGCACTCTGGATCCTCACACAGTCTTTGAATTAACTTCAGGTTGGCGTTAATTTCAGTCGACAACAAAATTTGATTGTTTTTTGATACTCGAATTATCCAGTTATCGATTTTCTTTCTACTGGGTCATTTTCACTAAATTTTCACAATCACAGAGAGTAATGAAAGACCATAAAGTAAAAAATTTCTATAATTTTGTCAACTGAAATTTGAAGAGATACGCTGAAATATACCACTAATTTATTCAGCAATACTTTTTTCCATTATAAATAATTTTTTTTTAAATAACTCTTGTTTGGATAATGCCTTTTTAAGTTGAAATTTCCTGAAATAATTAACATCAGCTTTCGTACATATCTACAAAACCGAAAATAACTAATTTCACGTCAGCGAATAACAGATGATCATTTCCGTTTAAAATTGATTGGCCATATTAAAACCTTCAAGGAATCCGAATAAGAAATAGAGACACAATCGACCGAATGTTTATCACATCTGTCTTATAAAAACCATAATAATGAATTTGAATTCCAAGAATTGTTTGTTGAAAAACGATGTTCCATATAAAATCATTGGAGGTAATAATAGTGCATATTTCTTAATCTACCTGAGTATAACCAAACACCATTACGTGGTTTCTTAAAAACAGTTGCCATCATTATTATTGTCATTCCCGGACTGGTAAAAGTAATAATTAAATTCGTTCCTTCTTTTTAACGTTGTGTATGTGTATTAAAATAAGGTGAAAAAACATGTGCTCGTTGCGGCCGTATTCGTTTGGATAATTAGTATACTCCGTGGCAGATACCCATAAACTATAAAATTCCATCTCGATGTAATATCTGGTTAAAGCTCCAAGGAAAAAACTTCCCTTCATTAACACGTTGTAATTTAGAGACACGCATTTACGATAGCGATAAAATTATAGGTTGGTCCGCCACGTCTACTGCCCTAAACGCGGCCAAAGGATAAATTTTACCTGTCAGCAATTATAGACGATGATGCAGATAGAGACATCATACTTTCCAACCAATTCCCCTTACAATTACTGCGCAACAACAAAAACAAGAGGAAGATGTGGCGACGATAAAAATTAAATCACGCAGCTACGTGCTTTGTCTACCATCGAAAGCCTCAGTCTCCGACCGATACACTGCTTGCCATGAAAATTTTTCTTCGTCACTTTTGGTAGGTCACTTTTTTATCGTTACAACATCTTTTGACTCGGTCGACGTCAACATGCGTTCAGCATATTTCTTTTAATTAACAAGGCTAACTAATTTAACCCGGTGGTATCATCCCTTGATTGACCATTGTCGTCAGTTGTGTGAAGGTGTTAAATATTACTTGTGCAGCTAATTAATTTACCAAATAATATTTCGTTAATTTTCCTTTAAAATTAGTGTACATTCAAAGCAGTTCGTGCCTTGTCTACCATCGAATATGAAACGCATTTGTTCGTCTCTAACAATTATATCGACGATGAGTGTGCATCTTCGGGATATACCAATTTCCTGGCCATTATAGAGGTACTGATTTTTTCCGTTCCGAGAGCTTTTGTTACAGTTTACTCGCTGTAACTTAAGTGGACCGAGATTACTTCTCCACGAACGAATTCCATTAAATCACGGGACCAATAAAAAGCGTTCTATAAAGTTGTTGTGTCAGTTCGTTTTATGACGATCGAGATTTTAATCGATTGAACATGTTCCCCGACAATTGTTCCGTTTTTATTAAGCGATCATTACTGGAGTGTAACAACATAATCCGGCCTGTCGGAGGCTGAACAAATTCCCCATTGTAACGACTACTTCTGTTTAAAATTGATAGAAATCAAAAATCTCACCTCACAACTTGCATTAGCCAAGCATTATTTTATAACAAAAAACAAACTATGGGTGAGTATGCGAGGTTCAATTTAAAATTTAAACTACCTCATTTACAAATTCGTTGTTTGAAGCGATAATGTGAAATTGCATTGGATCGCCACGTTCATATATCTCGACTTACAAACGTATCGCGGATCTTTGTTTGCACGCTCTTTTTCTTCGACCAGCCGGGATAATACATATATCAAGACGGTCGAGGCGGCTCGAGAACAAAAGGACAGCGATACAAGAGAGAGTGTTTGGTTCTGCACTTCTCTTGAAACGGCCAAGGCGGACCGACGGCACTCCAGATGAAGATATTTTTCATTGTCTACAAGAATAAATTATAATCGTTCAAATGTATTCGATGTATGTAATTTTTATCTTGTCCACGATCGCACCAAGGGGTGACTATAAATTATGGTCATTACGGGGTATTACTTCGGATACATGAAATAAAGCTAAAATATATATACGGCTGTGGCCATAATTAATAGCAACTTATTAAAATGTATTAAAAAGATGAGCTGTTCTACTTAAATTAAATGCCAGTACCTATAATGTTTATTGTTGTTCTTGTGTCTACTGGTATACTATGCAACAGGACAATCTAAGTACTGAGTACTTGTATTTTTCAGTTGGCAAAATTATAGCAAGTTTTTACTTTAGAGTCTTTCATTGCACTCTGTGAATTTAAACCGATTATTTACTGGAGGTCTTTTGATTATTATAATTATTAATTATTTATCAATCATTGGTCGAAGTGAATCTGTAAGAAAAATTATAATTCAGCGTTGCCATTACAAAATTTAGAGAAATTGACCAAGTGGTTGATACGAAAAAATTTGTCTGAATTCGAAAAACTTGAAAGAAAATCGATAATTCGATTTAAAATTAAAGACAACCTGGAGGAAATGAGACTTGCTCAGATTACTACAAAGACTGCAATTCAGGCCTACAAGAAAAAGGTATCAAAGTCCAATTTTGGCTTGCTTAGGATTACATTCACTGGACCACAGAACAGAGGGGACTAACATTTTTAGACAATATATAATTTATAGAAAAATGATGGATCTACTAATGTCAAACATCTTACAGGGACAGAACTACACTAAAAGTTTGTTATACACACATTTATTCATGGTGCCGATTGAATTATGCTATGGGGACTGATTTAAGTACAGGTATATATTAAACAAAATTTTTTTCCGTATATTGAATAAATTGTGCTTTTAATAAATGTGTTTCAACATGAAAATGTTCCCAAACACAAATCCAAAATTGTGACGGATTGGTTGAAACACCAAAGCATCCATGACTGTCCCAATCTCCAAAAATCAACCCTATAGAAAACATGGATCACGTTTCTAACCAAATTTGACATACAAATTTTACAAATTTGAGTTATTACAGCAATTCAAGAAGCTTGAAGGAATATATATTTGTATTATATTGGGAAAGTGGTGGAGTCTATGCCAGGAAGATGGATCAAAATTAAAAAACAAAAAGGATATTACACAAAGTATTACAGTTAAATTAAATAACGCAAATTTAATCATTAAAAATTCCTTTCAAAATTACTACATTTACAGTATCGAGCAAAAGTACAGGAACAAATACAAAATATTTAAGAAATTCTCAAATTTACATTTTTCAACGGATTCATAATTTTAATATTAGTATACACACCACTCTTTTATACTTACATGCAAATCCTTAAAAGAAACATTAAAAAAACAAGTATTTTTATTTTAACGAACAAAACAAGAGAAACACAAGTGTGTTTCTTTTTAAATTAATATTTTAACGAATCTTCTGCGAATAACTTATTATGTGTTTTACATATGCCATTCAGGTAAGTGTACAACTAAAGCAGTTGATAATATCTAAATATAAAGCGTAGAGAGTTAAGCAAGTTGAAATGTCTAAACAATTAGAAATAAATAGGTCAGTTATTACCAAAACAATTAAACATTTTTTGCAAAGAGGATCTGTAGTTAGTCCTCCTAAAACGGATAGACCTAGAAAAACGACCAACAAAGTGGAGGACATTTTGTTTTGTTTGTCGTCGTTTAAGGGAAAACAACTTGTATGCTCGAAAACCTGCGAGAAAACCGTTCATTTCGAAGCATCTAGCGTTTGCCCATGAGCATCTAAACTGGACTATTACCAAGTGGCAAAAGGTTAAATTCAAAGTATACGGTCGGTATAATTAAACATGGCGCAGAAAATGTGATGCTTTTCTGATAGTGAGCTTGGCCCTATATTAAAAATAAATGGAATTATGGATAGGTACCAGAACATACAGATTATCAGCAATACTATGTGACCGTATGCGAAAGAAAATATACCAAATATATGGCGATTCTTACATGACAATGATTCAAAGCATACGGCAAAAATAGTAAACAATGGTTCTAGGATAATAAGGATACAGTTTTTAAATGGCCAGCACAATTCGGTCCAAACATAAATAAAAATTCAAAAATTTGAAGACTTATTTAGTGCAGTTGTGTCAGCATGAAATTCAATTTCAAGACAATACAATCATAACCCTATTGGCTCTATGAAAAATAGATGCTTACGGGTTAAAAAAATAAGGGGTATGCCTCCAAATATTAGCATAATTTAATATAAAAATAAAAAAAATGTTTCTTTACTTTTGTTTCCTCATGTTATGTACATGTTTTTTTCAAATTTATATTTGATGATGAATGAAATTATTAATATATGTTTAAAACTTTGTATGTTTTATTGTTGACTTAAAATGAATCAATTTCTTTTTCTTTCAATATTTTTATAAACAATAAATTACAAAATAAAAATGTTTCTCTACTTTTACACGGTACTGTATGTCTAGCTCAATAGTAGTATAGTATTAGTTTAAACAATTTTATTTTAACATTTCACATTAAATAAAAGAGTTATGGCTAAACTATTTAACATTTTAAAAAGTTACTATAATAATGACCACTACTGTACGTAGAATCTTACCTATAGGTACCCATAATCTTCATAAAGCTTTTTTTTATTTTTGCCACGGTGTCAGTTAAATTAATTCAACGATTTAAAGGTCGACTTTCCACAGTTAGCTACAATAAAAACAAAGCAAACAGAATTAATTCCAAACGGCATTAATTAGAATCTGCTTACCATCTTAAATGCACAGACATTTCCAGCGCATGTACACCTGCAGTGAAACAGAAGAAGAAAAAAACGTAAAATATAGATCTCGGTAGTTTTATGCTGGCAGACACCTTATATCAGCTCATTGTTTATGCCCGGTAAAAGCGAATAATTCCTTTAACCAGTGTCTTGAGGATGGCAGAATAGATAATAGGGTATTCAGAAGATCACCATCCATCATGCGGGCCAACCGTGTCACCCGAGATGCCTGAGATTACGGGAAAAAGTGTCACTAGCCTTAAATCACATTTCACAGGTCTTTTGTTGGCTTGGCATAAAAGAAGCTGTGCAATCTTTGTCTTGGACCGTTTCATGTTTATGATGAATTGTGCGCATTATTACATATTACACGGTACGTATGCCGCATTGTTAAACCTGTCCGGACCGATGTCATTGATAATGAATTTGAACCGTAATAATGAGTAAATGTGCGTGCGACAAATTTATTGCTAAGAGCGTGCACGTATTTATCGTCCAACAAAAATCGTTCGGATGTAAATCAAACTCGTTCAGATGTTCAACTCTTTCCGTGACCTTAAAAAAATCGCGAAGCATGTGCAGCGTGCATGTGGTTAAAAATGAATTTATGAGTTAAAATAAAATAAATTACATTTTATGTTTATGGCTCTGTAGCGCAATTATCTCGGCGATAATAAAACACAATCAGGAACCTCGCAAACAACTTATTACTTTGCTCGAGCTGCTGCTTATTGTGGCGGTCACATCAAGAAGAAACGTTCAAAAAATTTAAATTGTTATGAAGAAATATGTCTGATTATGTGAAAACGCAATTAAAATTCTTGAATATGCAGAATAATTAGCTTTTTAAAAAAATTTCAACTTTTTATTGCATATAAAAAACGAGTCCAATGTTATAAAAAAATACTTTATAAAATACCCAGGTTTATTACACTTTATATTTATATTTATATATTTATTATAGGTGTAAATTTTTTTCATGGATTATAAGAAACCTTACAAGTATACTTACAGTGGTAGCACACAACTATTTATTGTTAATTCTAAGTTATTAATTTTTTTCCTAAATCAGAATAATTTCTACTTATCTTAAATAAAATAAATGTATGGTGCAGCTAGTTGAAATAAAATTCCACCAGTTTTCAATTAATTCTTTAAATTCGATGCTTTTTGATGTTTAATTGCATTTAGATTGGACTTTGCGCTGCCAATAGAGAACATAATTATTTTTTATCAAGTATTGAACAACTTTGGATTCACACTTTGTATGATTATCATGTATAAAAATCTATATAACTGATAAATTATCATTGGCAAACAGATTCATTACGTCTCTCATGATTTATCTACCATATATGTTATGAAACGATCCATTTAACCAATAATTTTCTGTATTGATCCTATACCCTGCCAAAATGTTTACTCCAGTGTGTTTCAAAATTTTGTATTGTATTAGGGTCCACAGTTTTATAATATTTGGAAGACGATGAACGTATCATTTACCACCATCTGATTCGTATTCTATTGAATTTCATCACTCCACAATACTCTTCACTGGAGGATAATTAATATATTTTGTGAAAACTTTAGTCTTGTTCGAGTATTCTTATTTGATTCCAATGTTTCCTTTACTGAAACACATCCTTGCAAGTATTGTTCATTCAGTCAGTACACGTCTGATTACTAGATACATGGCTCAAATACTTCCTTTTTTATTTGCCTAGAAGTCGTTTACTGATTCTTCCAATTTAGCTATTTATAAATGGAGTTTTTTTTTTCTGTTTATGACGTTTTTTTTGTGTTTTATATTGATTATGTTGTTTCATATTTATTAACAATATTATAAACCATTTTTCGAGAGCATCTTAAATTTTTACATGTAGGCAATGTTTAAGCCTTAAGTTTATTATTAGTAGTGCAATCTTTCTCTTTTCCCAATGTAAGTGAGCTATTGAATAAAATAATATAAATCCTACTAAGAATAAATTCTTACTATTAAATGTATTTTTAAAAAGTGCCACAAAACATGCCAAATCACCTCCGTCCTTTTTAAGTGTGACAAAAAGGCAAAAAAACGTATAGAATGTTGAAATATATTTTTTATACATACTGACTGGAAAGAATTTGTTAATTGTTTAGAATCACAGCTCCACCTATTTTCAGCCATAAAAAATGAAAAAATTGAGATAGCGACAAATTTATTCAAAATATTCTTCTCTTCGGCGCATCAAAGAATATGTTTTGATCAAGTAAAAAGAATTAAGATTTCTTAGAGAATTAATTTAAATTTGAATAAATGGTGATTTTTGCGGTTTTTGCTTGAAATTTTTATGAAAAATATGCTATATGCCTTTTTTTTCAAAAAGTTCGTATTCTCAACAAAAAGAAAAAAATATTATCTATTATTTATGAATTTCATATGTTCTATTTTTAGATGTGATAAATAACTTGTCTTGTTCAATTGAAACGAATTTTTTTTTAAATTTGAACAATACTGATTTTTGAGGTTCTTGAAATTTTTATGAAAAAAATTTTTATACTCTTTCAAAAAAATCATTCAAAAAAATAATAATAAGTAATAAAAACCTAACCTAATCTAACCTGTCTTTTTTTAGAAAACAAACAAAAAATAATGTAATTTTTCCATTTTTTATGAAATGAAATCTAAGAGAAAAAATAATTTTAAATTTAAAAAATACTTAATATTTAATATTTTTTTTTTTTTCAAATTTGTAAATATTTTAGCAATAATATAATTTTCAAATATTTATATAATAACAAAAACAAATAATATTTTTTTTAAATAAACAAGATCATGCAATTCCAAAATTATATGATATATGTAGAAAAAACAACTAACGTCAACGGATATCTCGTAAACTTTTATAAATAATATAAATATAAGTTTATATGTTTATAGTAAAATGGACACTGTTTAAAACGGAATGTTATAAATTTGATTTTTTTGTCAACTCAAAATTTTTATTAACAATAGGATAATGGAGTATCTTAAAAATAGAATATTTAATAAAAAATTTCAAAAATTCATAAAATATTGAAAAATTACGTTATTGACAATTTTTTTTTCCTGAGAATAGGTAGAGCCGAGATTTTAATTAAATCGTTTTATAAAATATCTATAAAATGTTTAATTTTAAATTTTATCTCGATCTTGATCTTTCTTTCAGAGTTTGTTAATTATTATCATTGGCAATTATTACTAATAAATATTCTTATCATTAGACTGTGCCTTGATTAAGATTATCCATGAATTTCTGAATTCTCCCATTCAAAATTCCCACAAATTCATTTTATTGATTTCTTATTAATTAATTAATTTGTAACATGAAAGTTTTAAATCTAATCAAATCAGATATCGAATATTTTAAGACCTTGCTTTTTTGCTTCCAATACGTGCATTTTGCTAAAATACTGTAAAGTCAGGTTTCCGTTGTAATCGGCGTTGAAGTCTCTCTCCGCTGTTATTCTTGTTTGCTTCGTAGATGTCCTTTGTAGTTTTCAGAGAGTAATAAACACGCGGCCAATAACACTAACAACCTTCGTCCTTGCACCAAAAAGCAGGTGAACGTTGTGCCACTGCCTGTTGCACAAAATGCAATTACCGCTGCAAAAAGCACAATAGTTAGGACCATCTGTCAGCTTTAAATGAAACGTTTAGAACTAAATTTTGTGACACGACCGTCGGACAAAAGTGTTTTAATAGAATGATTGATCTCTTATTTTCGCAAGAATGGACGGTGGATAATAAACTTGGTGGCAGTGTAATTTACCTTTGTCACTTTTGAGCTTTAAAATTTGGGCTTTACGCAGACACGCTTCTTTATTATTCCGTTTAAGTACCGGTAATTGAATGAGGCACCAAAGTAAGATATAAAAAATAAATAAAGGATGTTAGACGTGTGTTGTACAGACTAGTAAAGGTGCAGGTGAACATTTATACATAAAGTAAAAAAATGTACGTAACATACAATAGTTGGTGACATCTGCCAAGTTTAATTATTGGTATTTTTTTGGTAAAACACACGACGCGTAATGAATTTGTACCTGATACCTTCTTTTATCAATTAAGAGTTTTAACGTAATCTCCTCATTATTCAATTTAAGCCCCTCAAATTAAGAATTGTATCAGATAGGTGGGCAAAACAGGATATGACCCCATAAATAGTTTACACAGCTTGAGATAGGATTGGTCTAATTATTGGACTTGTTTCTGTCACTTGGACTAGTTTAAATTTACTGCAAAGAGATAAAGTTGCAGACGGGTCACTTAAAAAAACAACAATCCTTAAAATCGTCTCCGGATATCTCCGACACCTACATAAAAAAACAAATGTAACGTGTCAAGATTATTTCACATCTTAATTAGGATCGGGTTGGAAGGAACTCAGACATCTCTCAGTTTGATTGATAAATTAGATGTATAAAAGTTATTTATATTAAAATTATATGGAAATGGATTTCGTGATGCACTGAATATTCTCTGAATTAAATTAAATAATATATTAGCTCATTAATAAATAATGACATCAATTTGATTGATTAGATATTTGGAAGGAAATAGCAATATATTGTAATGAATTGGATGTTAGCTTATTAATAAATAAATCATAATATACTTCATGGTAATTCTTTAATTTACATAAGGTAAAATAAAATGTGGACAATTTTGGGAATGAATCTGATTTATTCTGAGTCTAAGACATTACAAAATATTGTGTGTTATGTTATCCATAAAGTTCCAAGTAAAAATAATAACTTATCGAATGATTCGATAATAAATCTTGGGAACAACACCACAGTCGGTTGGTTCATGGAAGACACCCCATAGGTTATCGGAATGAATTGTTTCTGATGAAGGTGTTGTATAATTCAGTTAACATTTTCAGACATCTTTATAATAGTTTCATATGCATCCGTTAGGCTTGGGATTCCTGTCGTTACGATCGTTATCGATCATAAACTAAGTGTTTTCTTCTCTGTTCATCGATAGCATCACTGCAATGGGCAGATTTATGTTTATGGATGGCTGTTATCGTATGGCTAGAGAACTACGGATAAAATACATGGTTAAATTTTGACATATTTACAATTTTTATTAAGACATCTCAACCAAGGATTCAAACGATAAGATCTGTATAACGATATCCAACCGTTCTGAGATATTCCAAAGATTTTAATTGGATAGATTTTATTCAACCGCAAGCTTGTTTCACAATTACGATTAAATTAATTAACATAAAATTGAGAACATAAAAACTTGTTGACTCAGTTCGTGTGAACAACATTTTTGACTAAAAACTAATTTTAAACAGCCGTCACGTTCTATTTTTAGGAAATTTCAGACAATTTGCGGTCATAATTAATTTTTCGAAACATCACGGTGGTGACTGAAGTTTGGCCAACAATAGACCCCACAAAAGAATGACAACGCACAATCTGACGTCCCGATATTAATACGTCTAGGAAAAATTGCTTCCTCGTTTTTTAGCATTATTCAGCCAAAAAACCTGACGCCATCCGAATGAGAAACACGGTCACGATAGTGAGCAACGGCAGCCGAGTATCTGGAACATCTCTCCCAAAACCAGTCCTCACAATAAAGACGTATCTGTCAGTTTTTATGGGCGGTGTGAGACGCCCCATAGTCCTATCCTGCCGACAATCTGGCATCATGCAATGGCTCTTTACAATTCTTCGCGCACACTGTCCAAACGGTCGTTCAATTTTGGGTACTAATTATTATCTTCTTAAATCACAACAAGTATAATTTATTTAGTAAATTTCACTCTGGGAAAATGATTAGTTATTATCAAATTGTACTTAATACTTGAATGGTGGACATGTTGTACCCGGACAGTGATGAGACATTGAACAGTGTGCGGCGGTATCAAAGAGGAGCATTTCCTTTCACTCGGTTACTTTTTTAATTAGGCCGGTTTTGCTGCAGTTTACTGCCGCAATTAGTTGTCATTTAGAGTTCATAAATACACGGACAAATTTTATGGTGTACCATTAAGTCAGTCTATGATTAATTTCTTGAAAAATTGTGAAAATAAAACTAGTAATGTATTTTTTAAGGGCAAATTACCGGAAATTGTCGGATTTCTTGTAAATGTATGGTGTTTCATAACTAACAGGTCAGAATTGAAATAAACAAATAAAAATACTGGAAATAACTTCTATTTGAATCAATCTTTTTCATCAAAATTTGAACTTTTCTAATATTTATTTCGTTGTCATAATGAAAACCTTATAAATATTTTTTCTGGTGAGGGTTTCTAAGATAATTGCATTTAAGTTTTGGTATCCAATTTCTAAGACAAAAATCAATTTTGAAGCGTTATATAATAAATTTTGTATAAGACACATTTGGTTAAAACTAGGATTGTACTACAATTTAGTTATTTTACAAAGTGTATATTCAAAATATAAAATTCATAATTAACATAGAAATAAACTATTCGAAAATAATGATAATGTGACGAAATTGATGAACTCTGGCTCTATTATTTCATATACATTTTTAACATTTGCTTCATGGTGCCGAAATTATGAGTTTTACTGAAGCATTTTCGAACAATCAATTTTTGAAAAAAAATTTTTGTAGTTGCTGTGACATTTTTGAGTATAACTCCAGATCTAATTGGCCGATTTGGCTAAACAAGTATTCGAATTAAAGGTAAATGAACATTCTACAATTTTTATTTATATAACTTCCATATTGGTTAAGTGGTTCAGACGCCAGCGATTTTAATAACTAACTAAAGTTGGTTTTTAGGACAAAAATCGATGCTGAATATTCACATACCGTCCTGGGAATAATAGAAATCACAAAGTTAAGCTGCTGAAAATGAAAATAGAACATGAAATGAAATTATGCATTTTCCAGAGATAGACCAAAATTAATCTTTGTGACGATTTTTTCTTTTTTTCTTCCTTATATTGAAACAATTAAATTAAATTAACATGTAAAAAAATGTATCTAAACTACTAACTAAAAGGGAAGGTAACACCAAAAATACCAGAAGGGTTGTTAGAGAAGATGAGGATGAATAATCATTGTTATCCAAAAAAGAAGAAAAACAAATAAAAGTGTCTTGTTGACTTTATGCCACTTTCGACATCTGAATTCTCACTGAATGATTCTAAAGAAAATACATTTAATAGTGGTTTGCCATCGAGGAACATTTCCTAACTAATTTGGTTTTGCAGTTTTTATTTAGTTCAAATGTTTATATAGAAGAATTATTTTTGGGATTTGGTTGTTGACAATAAATTTCTATAAAGGCAGGAAAGCTTTTATTCATCCACCATAATTTACCTCATTTTAAAAAAGTAATAACATTTAAAATTGTTCTTTCCTTTTTATTTAATTCTAATCAAACTATTTAACATTAATTCGTAGTTTTATAATGTGTTTAAAATAGTAGAAAAAAATTTCATATAATGGCAAAACACAATTAATGTAATTGAGTATTTTACGATCAATTAAAATCTCTTGGTTTTCTTATTAAAAAATTGATATTGTGTAATGAGTCGTAGAAGAGTAATTGCATTTTAATTCATTGCAATGCCGTTATAAACGATAATGCAATGCATATTTATATTCTTATTATTTTCCGGTTATAATATATTACACAGATTATAAGTATAACTGTAAAATTAAAACGAACAAATTTGCTCGTTAATATTAATCAATGTTTAAAATCAACAGCTGAAATACAGATATGCCCATTAAATCAGGAATAGAAACGGCCAGTTATCATGGAGTATAATTTAAAACGAGACGTCTTCATATATTTCATATAAGCTGAATATAATAGCACAGGTGCAAACTAACAGGTATAAATGTTTTCCGGCAATTACGGGGCTGAATCTGTTTCCAGATCTCTCCAATCGGATGGGACAAGCTGCACGAACAAACAGCCATACATTTTTTTGCAAGTCGATGAGTCTTACCACAATAAAATGAATATTCAAAAGTTACATAAAAATACGGCAATAAATGGCACGGCATGAAATATGGCGTACCATAAAATTTCGAAATTTTCCCAAATCTAATAACTCGACCGCAGGCACAACAATAATCCCCGGTGAGGAGCAACGCCCATTTTTTTATGGTATCAGAAAGCTTCCTGTGGTGTTAGGAATTATAGAATACAAATTTAGTTCGTCCCATGGACCTTCAAACGGCGGACGGGTTCGGTTTAATTTATGGTGTTTTCCAAGAGAGAAATGTCACTATGCAATAAATCCACTTAGAAGTCAATCATCGCCATGAACTCCCATTGTTTTCGATCTAATCCATACTAATAAACAACTTTTTACTTCCAATAAACGGTTCGAATGCTATTTGTATACTTACGGATATGCGCTTTAGAAAAAATACTTAGCCATTAAAACGTCTATGGAACGACAATAGAATGGCTGTGCAAAATTAACGTTAACTCGCATTATGAGTCGAAGCTAATTATTAACCGGTAGATGTAAAACCGCACGTAAAACCAATACTAATTATGCGTGTTCGAATTGCGTTTGACTAATGCTAATTCTAGACAAGTTCAAGAGTACCATCAAGTCTGGTGGTAATTTATGAACAATTACAGCTGGAAGCAATAACAATATAGATGTCTGCCACGTTTGTCTTACGCTTAATTAAGCCCCGTGATATATACCGCAACTGCAACTTTATTTTCGTCTGCCGTTCCCGTCACCCGCGTTAGTTCCAATCACTTGGTCAAAAAACTCAATCGTACGATAACGTGAAACGGTGTTATCAACTAACATTAAGGAACTTTAAAAGTGTCGATAGGAATGTGTTTTGTTATGTTAATGTGTTTATAAATGCCGTCTCAAAAAACGTTGGTACTTTTAAATAGTTTTTAATCGTTCAAAAAACAAAAACGGAGATAAGTGGTAATGTCTTTTCAACGATCTAACATTAAAAACAAATAGTTGATATGAGGGATATTTATGGGCACGAGCTTATCAGTGTCAAGGCATCAATATTTTGGAAGTACTGCTCCTCCATCGTGCCCGTCAACGTCCGTTATCTTAGGAAATTACTTATTTAGTTAAATTGCCTTGAATTATTAGCTGTCGTAAACATTTTATGTCTCAAATCGCGAGGACTCCTAAAGTGCATTCTTGTTTTTGCTCTCAACTTCGTTTTATTTTGCCATACGATGTAAACATACAATAATTACAATTATTATCTACATATCTACTCTGGATAGTTAAATTCAACCAGTTCCATTTGACATTGCCAATTATCATGTTCTCTAAACGTTAAATTTCTTTTACCACGAAGCAAATTATAATAATTATCTGAGAGCATAATACTTGGATAAATCATGGTATCGTTTACGCCGGCCGAGCATATGCTAATTGACGTCAGCTTATTTTCACACAAGGGATAATTGCTGAACATAAGCAGACACACTCGGCTAATGCTGTTGCTGGGTTTGAATTTAAATTACATCCTTTCGACTAATAAAGATATCGTAATTTTTCAGTTTTTATTGCAAGATATGAAGGCTAATTATGGATGATTAATCGTTGAAGATGATTAGGAGCCCAACGCAAGAAGAAAAAAAGCTCACGAGAGGAAATGAAAAAAGATTAACTCCACTGATTGCATCGTTGTTATTATATTTCGATTAACATTATTAATTGTCCGTACATTACAAAACGGTCGTTACCTAGTGTGTAACCTTTCATCTATGCGAAACTTTATTGTGTCCATTCATTTCGGCTTATCGAAGTGAAAAGAAAAAAAATGTTGATCCGATTGGTCGAAATTTATTGCCTACCGTTTACAGCAAATCTGGTCCGCGACACAATAAAGTGGGAGCCTATTGAAAACAAACCAGATACATATATCTACCGAACTAAACTTGTCAACATGCAAACAATAATAAAAAGCGGCACGTTAAAAAGGCTATATGGTTTTTCGACACCTTTGCATTCAAGTCGCAGAACATTTTATGTGTGCATCGCCGTCCACTAACGAATGCCTGCGTCTCGAAAGGTAAACGCACCCGAAATTATGTTGTCCGTCAATTTCAACAATGCCGCAATGCTCTATTGTGTTTGGAAATAGTGTTTCCGCCTTAAAACGAGAGAAGAAATAAAAAGGAGAGAACGGTGCCCATTAAAACCGAAATAAACGACGACAAGAACAAGAATGTCGGACGACTTGGACACAGTCAATCGAAAACTGCGCTTTCGTGCGCACCAAGGTGCTAATTAGTTACTTTTGAGCCAAAGCGGGCCGACTCCTTATAATCATACGAGGTACAAATTGTGTTTCGTGATATGCACGTTTCTAATTGGTGCGGATCGATTGATGAGCTTTGGCTCAAATGCTCAAATGAAGGCACCTCGTTCCTTTGTCTCCGACAATTTCGAACGTTTGGAGTAAAACAAAGGGGAAGCTGCACAACTGGCGAGAAGGATTAGCAGAGAAGTTCGAGCTCGGCCAACGGTGCACGGTAATCACGCAGAAGAAATAAGCATCCAGCATGGTTCGCAGCCGTTGCGAATAAAGGAAAAAAACGACGATTTCACGACAATGCCGATGTGTAGACAAAAATGGAATACTGTCCCATAAATCGTCTTTCTTGTATCATAACTCAGACATATCAATTTTTTGCCAGTTTAATGATACTGTTCGGTAATTCCGATGGCAAATTGTACGAACGTCGCTTTTCTTGAAATTATCGGTTACGTCACGAACGAATCGGAGGCCGGTGAACATCAAAGACACACCAGCATTATTAAGACATAACTCGTGTGAAAAACTCCGAGATTACGGCAGCTCAGTTGTTTTGGGTGAGCGCTAACTCCACCGTCACATCAAATTTATTTTTATTCGATGCTAATTAATAAAGTTTATATTAGATTTATCTGCGTTTAATTAACGGAACGATTAAATATTAATTGGTAAAACGGAATATGTAAATTAAATGATTTTTAGATTATTTACCTCGCATTTCTTGAAAAAAGGAAAAAATCTTGTGTGATACATATTAATAAAGCAAAATAATTAGGGACGAGATTAAAATGGTCGTAAATTAATTTTTACTGCATCGTTTTACATTAATTACAGTTGTCCACTCTTATGGTCGCAGCTACAGCAGAAGACAATGTAAAGTGTCGTTAATTAATTAACTCGAGAGTCTCGAGTCGAAACCATCTGAAAAAGAACATTTTAGACAATTTTAAAACAAGTTGATTAAACGGCAAATAGGGCAATCAACTCTTGAAACCTACAAAATATTTAAGTCAATTTAAGAATCTATAAATATTTGTTTTGTGTCTTGCCTTTAATTCGACAGCATTACTATTTATTAATTCTGAGCAAAGAGCAGGAATATTAAACTTGTATGAGCTACAGGCAATATGATTTATGAATACTAATCAATTACAATTATAGGAAATTATGATTAATGACTTTAACACATTTTTGCGACAACTGTCAATGGAGCACACGCCCAAATAGAAATAAGCAATTCTTTCACGTGTGTAATATGATAAGTACGAATTATTCCGTACAAACATCCTGTATGCATAATATAAATGAACGGATGAACACTCGAAGTTCTCGTGTTGAAACCGTAATATTCCTTTTAATGTGTATTCTTTTGTAGGTGTTGCTAATTTTAAGCTATAAATTAAAACATTAGAAAGAGCTAGTGTATTTTTTTGATAATTGAAATCAAATGCAGCACGCCAATGAACAATGATAGGTATGGCAAGTCAATTATTATGCGCCACCAAAGGAAACTTATCTGTAATTTAGTCAGGATAAAATATTCGTCTTGCATAATAAAAAACAGCTGCATGATTTGTAAATATTTACTGTTTCAGGAAAGGAACTCGTACATGTACATGAGTCTTAAATTAACTTATAAACAATAGAAATTAATAGTCCTGTTTAGTAATTCCTGAAACGAAGACGTTTACATTAAAAACGTTCACTTCAATTTTTTTTTTTGAATAGCGTAAGTTCGCCCTGAAATAGGGTTAAAATTATTGGACCGGTTAAAATATAAATACGCACTGAATAAAAAAAAAATCCGACAAACAAATTTAAATATGTAAAATACTTGTTTCATTTAAGACCCTTATCAGCTTTATAACTGTCATTATAAATTTTCCGTAGAATAATCTGAAGCGATAAACGAAGAATTCGAAGTAATAAAGTTATTAAAACTGTTTTAGAACCAATAATTTAAAAAGGCTCCAACCTGTTTTTAATAATGCAGTGTCTGTCAAAAGAAATTTAAATTTATATCTTAACCAGTTTCGGCTCTACTTGATCTCGATGCAGGATCGTATCTAAACTTTTCGATGCTGTAAATAAATAACTAATAAAAAATAACAATAAAATCCTCATTTGGTCCGTCTTAAAATGGATAACTTTGGTTTTACGTTTATGTGTCACTGTAACACTGAAAAAGTAAATACACACTTTGTATTTAATGCCTCCATTGATGCATCAGTTCACTAATAAGGGATTTAGTAATATGTGACGTAAGTTTTTATGAAATTGTTGTAGTGTAAGTAATCAATAAGAATTTAATTGAAATTTGCACTAGAACGAAAAACGTTTACTTCTGATTCGGTCCTGCGTGTTCCAATAATGCATAATCACCGTTTTAAAGTGGAGATCGTTCAAACTTTTATTGGATATCAGAATATTAATCGCCGTGATCTTGATTTCGGAGATATTAAAAATAAAATTCCGAGAACACAAGAAGCAAATCTTTTATTTATTTTTAATATTGCCGACTGGTTATTAATCTTCCGAATGCATTCGGATGTCACTTTTGTTTGTTTCCATTCGATGCACCGTTGGATGTTCCGAATATTTTTTACTCAGTAATGTAAAATAATGTTCTAGGACGATGTGTATCTTGTTGGACTGTTTTGTGACGTATGATTTTGAACGTATTTTGTATAGCGGAGGTAATTAATATAGTAAATTAAATAATCATAGTCAAAGTATCAAAATTATTGCAATAAAACCAAAAAAACAAATGTGAAAATATAATGAATTAATAAAAACATTTGTTTTTCACTAATTAAATAAAAAATATATTGTAAAATGATGTTAAAACTCCTTCAAAAATTAAAGTAATATACCCACCAAATATCCAAATATTAATTATTATGTTACTTATAATAATTATGCCATATCTGGAGGGAGGTCCTCGGTTGTTTACGACAGCCCTACATCGATTTAGCTATTCAATATCAGCCTATCGATAGGTTTTGGTCTAGATTTCGTCACGTCCTGTATCTCCAAAATTAGCTGATGGTGATCTCCATAATCGTTTTGACAATACAAAGGTTTTCTTTTAATAGCATTCCATATTTGTTTTCGGACACATTTCTGATGATTTTTCCCTAGACACTTTGAGTGTGTATATTTTAGCCTTTTATATTTAATGTGAACTGTTAAAATAATATTAATTTACTATTGTTTATTTATATAAACCCCCTTTCATCATTAAAACCCCCTTTTCAAAGGGGTTTTTAATGATGAAATCTGTATTATTTAATTTAACATTAATAATTTTTGACACTTGAAGTCACATTGTTGCATTTGTGTTTAGGGCTATTTTCATCTTGACGTACTTTTATCAGTATTATTTCTTCAATATATCGAAGCAAATTGTTGTTTAATATATGCCTGTACATAAATTAGTCTAAGGGGATCTACACCAGAAGAAATGAAGCACCTCCATACCATAATTGAACCGCCACCATGTTTCATACATATGCAAGACCATCATATTTTTATAAATAAAATTTAGATTCGTCAGTACAAACTACTGATCCTCACTATTATCGGGTCAAATGAATGTGATCCTAATCAAGTCAAAATTGGACTTTCACATTTTTAATAGAAAAGTTTTTCTTGTAGGTTTGGTGTCAAACGAACCCCCATTCACCAACCACCCTCTCACAGTCCTTGTACTAATACTAACAAGTTCCATTTTCTCCAGGTTGGCTTCCATTTTAGTTCACGATAAAATTAGATTGTTTTTTGACATTTGAATTATCCAGTTATCGCTATTCTTTCAAGTTCTTCGAACTCAGACCAATTTATTTGTAGGTACCATTTTGCCAGTTTCTCTAAACTTTTTAATATGGAAAATGATTGGCTTATTGAGCCGTAAACTCTTAGCCATCTCTTCTTGTTCCTCTCGGTCTTGGTAACGCTGAATTATAATTTTTCTTACAGTTTTACTATTATTAAATTAAATAATTATAATAAGCAAAAGATACTCAATAATTTAAATTCACAGAGGTCAATGAAAAACTGTAAAGTAAAGTGTTGCTATAATTTTGTCCATTGGAAAATGAAAGAATAAAATTAGATTGGCACAACCATAAATATTATACCAACTGGCGTCCCATTCAAGTATGACAGCTTACATTTTTAATATATTCCAATAAGTTGTTATAATTATGGCCACTATTATAAGATAATAGGATTTTGGGGAATTCACCGAGGAACAGATGAAACATTTCCATAATAAAACTGTTTATTATACGGATTTTAAGTGTCCATTGAATACACACAAAAAATCAAATCGCTGGCACTTACTCGGCAAATTCGGTGCATAGACTTATTACACAATAGTACAAAGGAAACCTCTCGGCAGATGTCTTGCCGAAGATGAAAGATTTGCAAAAGATTCAATGTCATTAGAGGGATTTCAGGGATTATTTTTGTATTTGCAATATCCAGTCGACCATTATTAGCATCCGGCTTACTTCAAAGAGCTTTCTTAGCATAAATTACCTGTAATTATCGTAAGTAGGGTTTGTTTCTTCACATTTGCGGTTACTCGTTGCGGATGGTATGCGGGATTATGCACCATTAGAAGTGAAAATTTACCACAAACATAAGCTTTTGCTTCTTTACAAAAGCAATCATTTCAATGTGGGGATCATTATTGTTGCTAAAGCTCATAAACTTGAATTAGATAAATAAATAAATCTGTACATTTATTCCTTTTTTACTCTCACACTTCGACGTTTGTTGATTTTTTCATTTGTAATGGTTCACAAACGTCCGCAACCTCTATTCAAGTTGGCCAGTTCCCGATAAACAGGAGCCGTAAAATTTTACCTTCTCGAGGACAGTAAATAATAGAAAAAATTATCGCATAGGCCTCCTCTGACAGTGTGCAAACAACTCAATAAATATTACAGTAATAAAAATTAAGTAGTAATTTACGACAAATAACCGACCTGTTTATTTAGTAAAGTAAGTAGTGGATATACACAGAAAGTCAAACAGGATAAAAAGTGTTTGTTGGGGTCCTGATACCTTCACATCAAATATTGACTTTTTAGACTTGTGTTTAGTCAAAAGCCGTCGCGTGATAATGACTTAATTAACAGAGAGCGCAGTGCCAGGCAGGAATTTCTACACATTCTTTTATTTCTGGGGGACTGTACCATGTAATTAATTATGCTACAACTTGGATTTAATTGAAATTAATTTACATACTGAGGCTGTACCTGTCTCATGCGCTCGAATCGCTTTACATGTATCTTCAATTAAATTTAATTTACAACGGTGTTTTTTTACAAAATACAACATAGAAATTGATGGTTTATTCTAATGGTATTAATTGATTAAGTTGGATTTATATTTTCTTGTCGCTGTAATCATAAACATCGATAAGATCTTCATTAGGGGAATCGTCCATAATTAAACGCCTGTCATTATTATTATTTACAACATTTTTGACTTAAAATAAATTAAATCGTCTACCAATTTGTTAACAAACATCTTATCGGTATTTCGTATCCGATACATCTTCAAGCATGCCACAAATTTGGTAATCCGTGATTAGCATCAAGAACTGAACACACACGAAGATGTGAAATTTGAATGACTAAAAGGACGGGCGTGAATTGCCCAATCGGTTAACAAATCAATCGGTTCATTGATACACGAACGTCTAAATATGCCATCGACATCAGGCTTGAAGTGTCGTCAAACAAGCAGGAAATAATAAGCGATCTTCTCGATTTTCTTTCTTCGGTTTGTTCTGGCGCACATGTTTCACAATTCGAGTAGGAGACATCTGACCTTATGGCTTGTCTGATAAATTATTGACTGTAATTTGTTTACACAATCCGTTTTTATTTACTACTCCAACGAAAATTATGTCCTCTATTGATTTCAAACTTGGCCGGTGTGATTCAGGAAATACGCCTGTTAGCATCACAAGGTGGATTACATCTGCAATTTCACGGATTAACATATCATATGCCACCTTTCTTATTACCATAAAAATCGTATAATATTAAAATATTTTTAGAATGTCGGTTTCGTAACCGCATTAACCATAACCGGGAATGGTTTTGGTCCGATAATAACATAATTCTCTACAGTCATTATGAAAAATTTTCGTAGTAGAATAGCACATTAGGTGCTTTCAACGTGCGTGAAGATTTATTGCTTAGTTTTTGGTAGACCAGACGTTCAATCTATACAATACAATAGAAAGTGGCGTTCTTGACACACCATCTACTCTATTGATGATTGAATGGATGGATCATTATTGGGGTCCATCCATTATGTCTATATTTTCTCACAATTCCGTTTTTAATATGCACCTAAGACCTCTGAGTACCTGCAAATAACATTTTAATTGCGATGAGCAAAATCTTAAAAACAGTATGGAGGAATTAAATCATGTGAACTTGAATCTCCGTATAATATTACAAAACACATTATGCATTTGTTATGAAGTGATTTCTAATTAATTGTGAATTAAATTCTCAATGTATCCATAAAGCAAAAGGGCATCAACTGAGAACATAATTAAAACAAGCAGAATAATAATGACTTGTTTACAGTCGATGTGCTTGAACTTATGAAGTGTGGTCATTACCAATCGCTCGCATCAATACATTCATTCCAGGCATTTTAATACTTCTCCATATTAGACGTGCCTTCGAGTAATCAAATAGCCCACAAAAACCGCATGCTTTACCAAAAACAAAAGAGCATCAAGCAAGAAAATAATTAAAATTGTAGGAATATGGACGAGTCGTTTGATTGCATGCGGCCCGATCTTGAACTTGAGCCATGTATCATTACCAATGCAACTTAATGCAACAACATTAGCCAGATCAACGCTCACTCGTGTTGAAATTTTTGGGTGCTTCGAAGGTCGATGGTCTGGACGTGTCCACTGGTCCACTGTACATCCTAGACACATAATAATACATCCCCCATCTGCTGATTATGGATTAACCAATCCGAAGAAAAGAGACGGATGGAAGGATGGAACATTGACGGTCCGACAAAAAGAGAAAAAAGTCTGGGCTATAGGGCACCGTTTCTTCCAGCATTGGGCCTTTGTGTGTTGTTTGTTTATTTTGAGATTAATGAGATAGGTACTAAGGGAATTTGGATTATTTGTTGAAGGCATTTTAAGATTTGACAAACAAACGACTTAATCAGGACGACGTTTGGTTGTTGGTCAGAAAAATTGGTGGTTTATTCAATATTCACACATTTTTATTGGCTCCAGAAAAAAAAAACAAATAACCATCGTTTCAGTTATGAAAGTTAATACGCCCAACAGCAATATTAAGCGCAGACTGAACTTACAATGTGGACGAATTTGGACTGACGATAGTTAATTGTAAATAATCGTTGTTTACGTTGGTGGGGAGGTTTTGAATGGAACGCATAGAAGGAAATGAGAGTTGGCCGGTGAGAGAGACATCTAGCCATACGACATAGGCTACGGCACCAAAAGAGTAACAGCTGCATAGTTCTTATAGATAAGGAAAGGTATATTTTCAGGTACTCGAGAGAGAGGCCCATGGCCTGTCAGCCTCCCCGAGCACAACTTAATTTCTTCAATAGCGCTTTGGTCGTTGCGGAGTACGGTCGTGCGACGTCCATTCTCAGTGAACCGTGGTCAGCTGTCCTTTATTTATCTCTGCGAAAGTGTTTGGTGCTTTCGCGCGCCAACCACGGCACACAAACAACGTGGTGATCTCCTCGCTCAGTAACCGTGTTTCAGTGATCGAATAGTGTGGTTGATTTGTACTAGTGGTTCCTCATTTTCTTTTTTACTGTGACTCGTGTCAGTGTGGACAGAGGATCTCTACAGTGGGGTTCAAAATACCATGTGACAGGAGACTTATTAACTGTAAGTTATTAAATATTAATAATAACCCTCTTCTTGTTGGAACATTTCATATGATAATGACAATTTTGTACCACCAAATGCCAAAAAATAAGTGGTTTCTTTCAATCAGCTTGTCAAATATACATGTTTCAGAGGTGGTCTAGTCTAAATAAACTTTAATTAACCCAATCAAAACATTGGTTCATTCGCAATTAAGGTTGATTTCAATAACAATCGCACAATACATCGGATTGAGGCACGTATTCGGCATAATAAGAAGCCAATTGTGTTCGGAGAAATCTATTTTTGATTAAACGCCTTCTTGTACCATCAACATTGGAACTGTCTTCGTTTAAAACTATAAATGTTCCTAGAAATCACGTGTTTTGACTGAACTACGTCTAGCCCTGCTGTTCCGCAATAGACAAAAAGCTCATTATACCGAAATTAATTAGCTTTGGTAATATAAACAATGCCTGGTGCCACATGTCTTATTCCCCTAAATATCCGCTCGTAAAACGTAAAAACGCACATGAAAGTTCCAGCATTTTTATTACCATTGATTTATTATTTTCAACGGCACCCGTAGCGTTTCCCAATGGGAACGACCTTAGTTTATGTGTGGACTTTTATTACATAGATCTTTCGGACATTTCGGGCCTTAACATTTAAGGTACTGATACGGATAATAAAAGAGACAGGTGGTATGGAGGGAAACTTCATTGATATGTCTTTTTATTGTACTACTTTGACCACCCTCAGCAGCAATTTTATAATAAAATCTACCTCCTATTTTTACGAGTCCAGGGTGTTATTGTCAGAAAAATTGGACAGGCGAACAAGTATATTATCTAATTTCTCTAGAATCATCATCGAGTCACCAACGACCAAAGGTACACAAACATAGTAAAACATTTATTATGCAGTCTCCAAGAGGTATCTAATAATGGATCAAGGAAGTCGCAATTAACGGCATATCAGATAAATGTCGTCAACTGCTGGAGTAGATGAAAGCAATTTTATTAACAAACCACAATTTAAATTAGTTTCTCGGCCAATTAATTTAGAATTATGATCCACTTCCCATTCCAAACTGCCATCGCACATGTTCTAATGCACTTGGATTAACTTTTCGTTTTGTCGGTGTTGTGTTGTGAGTCTTTAACTTACATTTGTTGTGATGGCTACTAATTGTTCGAATAGTTGTGCTGTTTGTGTTGTTTGTTAGATTAATGTACAACAAATGTTTACAAAGAAAATAGTTGGCAGCAAAAAGTGCTGCGTTGGAAATGTGTACCAACTTTGAATCTCGAGCAATTAGATTAATTAAAGTAATTATTTACTGAAACTAAGGAAAAAAAGGAGATTAACAGATCAAAAAGTTAGATAGCAGATTTACTTTTATGACATTATGGAACGAGTACAATTATAATAAGACTATCTAATTAAAGTAACGGCTATAAAACGAGTTAACTTGCCTCCTCACGTGCTTTCCATATAAAGCCGTAGCAATAACTCAATTTATACGCCAAGATCATGAATAACTGCCGCCTTAAGAGTATAATTAAGTGCAGTTGTTATGAATATGCTTGCAATAAATAAAGGTCACTTAAAACTTTCAGCGAGGGATTTCTTCACTGTCCCGGCGAGAAAAAAATGCCTCAGTATTTTAGTCCGACCAACATGTGGAAGCCATAAAACTGAAATCTGTGACTACAGGCGACTCATTATGGAGACTTTTTTCTGATTTTCGTTCATTCATTCATAAAATTGACAGATTGTGATAAATTTAGAACGCCTTTATGGGCCATATGTCGGGAGTCTTGTTTCAAATGATACCCAGTCGTTTTAGACGTCGAAAACACAAAACGGCTCGATCATAATTTACATTTTAAAATTCCCCAAATTTAATAAAAGAAAAACGACACTCTTTGATGAACGGGGACATTTTGTTTTCTTGATGTGGCAAAAATAAAATGTGTGACAGTTGAAGTTACAATCAACCCAAAACGAAAATAGCCGGAATGTTTTTAGAAATCTCGATGGGGTCCCTAACACCGTAATTTCAGACAGGATGATGGAACGATTTGGGGAAGGGTACCTGCAACCTGACAAAAAAAAATTAAGTACACAAACGTGACGAACTGTCAGGTGTGTATTAAGCAAAGTGTAATACAAAACACGTTTAGGTCGTTTGCATTACACAAGGGAACAATGAAACACCACTCTTTGGGACGTTTTTAGGTAACAAAATTTAATGGGGCGAAAAGACACTCGAGAGTTCGACCATAAAACGTATCGGCATGGACGGATCTTGGAGTTCACAGTCAAATACATGTTCGACGTGAGTTTTTCGTCGTTAACAATCGACCACAATGTGTGAGCACAAACGAATTTTCGTTAATTTAATAATTTGGAAAGGAAGTTCTTTGATTATACAAACAGGTGATCTCATAGGTTGAATTAATGCCAGAGAAAGTGTATCTAAGTTAATAATTCCTACTGAAGATTTCAAGGTCTGTAGTGTTTTATTTAATTAAGTTAAAAACAATGGAACAATAAATGTGTGCAGGAGAAGCTCCCAACAAATAAATTCATGTATATTACACAAATATTAGCACATGAATTTCATTCCATTTAATTTAATGATAGCTTACAATATTTCAATCAATTTCTTTAAATGTGGAAACACTGCAGCTTTATGGTCTCGTTGGGTTTTTTACTAGTAGATTTAAGAAAATGTACAATTTGAATTAGTAACCAAGTTCTTATTGGTTCAAAATGAAAACAAGTAAGATAAAATGTGAGTCAAATGTATTATTGCATTTCAGTAGGGAGCAAAAATTAAATAAATAGGAGGATACATGCCGGTTGTCACGTATTATACGAATAGTTCCTCGCAAAATTTATTTGTGTGCAACCAACCACCTTGAACGCAACTCGTGTATTAGTGATATGAAATTTTGTAAGTTAATCTTCACAAATTTTTATGAACCAACTAGTTCAATATCGGTTATTCTTTTTTCTCTGGTGTTTACGTATTACGATGAACTTTTAACAATGTCAAGTTCATCTTCTGAACAGATATTTTTAATGTGCTGATTCGCCTTATTGTAGAATAATTAATGCATATGAGGACTCTTGTCACAGTTAAATGATTATGCTAATTTTATTTGATATTATACCCAATTTGTATGCACAGTTCAAACCACTCTTGTTTTTTAATTATTATTCTAATGCAATGGTAATTATGCAATAAACACAAATTCACAGTGCATGTGTTGGCATCAGAAGTGCATTTCAAAGTCTACAATGATAGATGCCAGTGGCACATTTTCTGTAATTTTTAACACTGTTTTTTGGCATTGGTATTCGGTCCCAAAGACGACGGACTCCTAAAAAATTTATTATTGAACTTCTTATAGGCGCATCCCAGTTTTGGTAATATTTCATGTGGTACCAAAACGAGATGCTGAGAGTTGAACTTGAACACCAGTAGCTATAGTGATGATAAAGAAGACCCGAAACTTGTGTACTGAACCATTTCGTTTTTTATTTTGCAGTCGGTATGTGGTTTCTTATGGTATCGGTGGTGGCGACGATGCTTGGAGCAGACGCACTGATGTACCGCGGTCAGGAGGAACATGTGGTCATACCCTGCGAACAGGCGAAGCTCAAGTGTGCGTACCGTGTGGGCTGCGGCATGGCCCTGCAGAACTACCTTGTGGGATGCAGTGCCGTGCTCGACGACCCGAACCCGACCCACTGCCCCCAGATATGCCAGCACTCCCTCATCGCCCTCACCTCCACCGACGAAGGCAAAGCACTCATGAACGTAAGTGTCCGCACCCCTGTCTAATGTAACGTGAAATAACCAACTCAGTCCTGCGTTCTTCGAAAGAATGTCCGGACTGCGCCAATAATACAATAAGACCAGCTTCGCTAATTAGCCAGATGTTCTTATTTCCTGTTAAAATTGATTTAAAATTGCGGGGATCATTTAAATAGCAGTTTGCCTGGGACGAATTAACATAAGAAATTGTCTGCAATTAGACTGATTCGCAACGGACTAATTTCGAAATAACTCGCTAATTCATTAGCATAAGAGATCAAATCAGGCATATGCATATACAATGTCTCTTTTATAGATATCTGATATAGATATCAGTTTTAAATTGTTCGCATTTTTATTTAAACGTCAGGAAGAGTGGTCACAAATTGTGGCTACATGTTAATTGTTAATGAGAATTTATTACTTGTACGTTTGACCCCTGTTACAATTCACAAACAGTCTGATCCTGATAAAAATGTTCGTTATTTAACAAATTAATCTGATTTGATAATAAAGATTTATTGTATAATAACCGCAATAGCTGATTATTGAGATTATTTATGTTCGTAAATACATTTATTAAACGGCTGACACATTTAAATCTGCTTTGATTAAGTCTAGAAAATTTCCGTTTTTTAAATGTTATACAACAAATCAGTATCTATTTAGTGCGGCGGTTAAAATTGATGACTAGGCTAATTAAACTTATAAATAACATACGGTGCCAATTACATCCATTCGGATTTAACCAGATTCGTTCATCTGATGAATGACCGTTGCGTTGAGGATTTAACTAACTTGAATGAATAAAAGTGATCCTACAAATATAACAATATTTAAGTGTTTTTGATTGAGTATGTCAGTCATCATCGTCTTGACCAGCTTTGCTTACAAATTTATGAATGACGACAATTTCACGAATCATTTATAACTTATGATGTTTATTTGTGAATGTGCCAAAATATTTGTTTATTTTAGAACAGTTTAACCTGTACTTTATGAGTTCAAAACGTTTTGTTTATATATAAATTTTATTGTATAACAGGGAATAAATATTCAAATTAGTATTTGAAATAAATCATCTTTTTGTCAAGTTTAACTAATATCATTTATTTGTGCCAAAGTATTTGTTTATTTTAGAACCGTCTAACCTGTATTTTATGAGTTCACATCATCTTGTTTAAATATATATTACATAACGGGAATAAATATCGAAATTAATTAATATTTTTAAAACAATTCATAGTAATTATTTTTATTACGCTCAATTTTATAGCAAGCAATTTAATTTTATTATTCTATTGAAATCATAAAATTAAATTTAAATTGATATACGAGGATGTTAATGGAAAATATTAATTAGTTTTAAATGAATGTTTGATAAAAATGTCTAGAATTGTTATTACTTATTTTGAATTTTATCGGTGTTATGTTAGATGTATTTTAAGTCTAATTTGATGTTACATATTTTTTTATTCAATAATATATTCTGGTTCAAAGGATACACACACTTATCGAAATTCAATGATTTGAAAACTGTTTTCTAATTTATTTTATTTGTTATTGTAATTATTTTGTTTACTCATTAGAAAGTACTCTAGAGAATTTCAATGTATACAATGAAGAATGAACTGAATAACACAATTATATTTTAAAGGAATAGTCTTGTAGAAGTTGGCAAATTTTCAACCGAATTCTGACCTCCAACGGTCCAGATGCTGATCAATTAACTAATTTGTATTACCATTGTTGCAGTGTAAATGCAGCGACAACGAGTGCGAAGAGCAAAAGAGGCGCGCCGAAATTTGTCGTCCGGTGGTGGAGAAGGCGACAAACAAGACGGTGGTGTCCTGCCAAGTGGCCCAGTGGATATGCGCCGCCGACGCCCTGTGCTCAACGGCCCTCGACTATTACAACCGGTACTGCAAGGCGATGTTCCACGGGAAAAAGTGCACCGCACGGTGTAATAACTCTATCAGCATCCTGACCCGGCAACAAAAAGCCAAGAAGTTAACAACGTGTATATGTGACGGCGAGGAGGATTATGATTGCGCGGGAATCAGGAGGAATATGGACAAGTTGTGCTTCCACAAGCACAAGCACACGAAGGTACCGCACGTTCATCAGAACGCCGAGGAAGTTATACCGACTGTTATTCTTGCTACATCGAAGGGAACAATGGTGACGACCAGTTTGTTCGTGTTTGTTGTGGTGGCAGCGTTTTTAACGTGAGTCAGTTTGTTAGTGCCTCATTCTAATCTACCTCGCCTTAGTATTTATTGTCTATTTCGCTGTGATACCCGAGCTAATGCCATCGACGATGCAACATTACGGCCCCAACAACTGAACGGACGTAGATGATTGTGCGATTTGAGAGGATCGAGTATTAGAACTTTTCGATAGAAGTATCGCATGTTGAAAAAGGAAGTAAAACATCCAAGACTGACAGTAACTCAGAGATGGAAATTTATATGACTTATTCGACTCCCTGTTGTCAAAGCAATGTTATACTTTCGTTCTACCATTATCTGTATAAAGAAATTTCGTACTTACACAAATATGTTCGGCGACTTAAACTTTGTTTGAATGTCACAAGTAATATTCACGAAATATGTCTCAATAAGTTCCTAACAATTTAAACAAAATCTTAACGAATATCGAATCAGCTTTAAGTTATTAAGTACACCTGACTTTCTGATAAGTATTTTAGAAATCTTATATTATTTACCAAAGAAGGCGCTTGAAGCTGTATATTGCTTTAATTTATTGAAATGTGCCTTATACAGATCAACTAAATTCTTTGCGTCACGTGACCCAAATTTATTTAATTAGTTTGATGCACAGAATTTAGGGAGCTCTTCTTTAATTTGTAAATGTATTGTAAATAAACGAAATCAGAAAAGGACCGAAGTGCATGTCCGAATCCAATAAATCCCTTTTGTACCATAAATTTAAATACCACGTGCACTTCTCCTTACCAAATAATTTTCATGTGTATAGGAATATTTATAAACTGTATAAATTGTTGAGTGTATAGAATTTATATTGTGTGTTTGCAAACACGTCCATTATCATTTTTGTACAAACTTGAACTTGGACTGCAGTCCTAGAGATTGCCTAATAAAGATATTATTTGTTACTCAAACAAAGCATTTTATTTAACATCCATGGAACGTTTTCGTCCAGTTGATTTGAAAGGTAAGTTTAATGTTTTTATTCTGAAAATTATTTTTTTTGTGTGTTCCAACAGCAATCATTCTATATAATTAGATATGATACAATTAATGCTAATAGTCATCAAATCAAACATAAAAACTAAAGGTCGTTTGAAACAGGAAATTAAGGTAATTAAATAATTTTTATAAAAATCATCCAGTTCAGCACAGTCGACTTGAATTCCATTAAAGTTCATCCGCGGTTATACAGCTAAGTTAGCTGAGCTAACACTGAAACTATCGTTAATATTCTTTAATAATGTTCGTCATGGTTGACTGGTTAAAGGATAAATAGTGGTACTTTAAATGTCACTTAAGTAGATGCATTGAAGAATGGCTATTACATGAATTATGTACAGCACATACAGTTAACGCTACAGATTAATCCGTTATGCTTAAACCTACGAGCAACATGAGCTAATCATGCATAAAAGTACTGTTATTTTCTTTTGCTTGAAATTACATGGTAGGTAATTATCGGAAATTCGAAAATTGCTTTATTTCACAAAGTCGCTTTCAGAACGTTGCCTCACACCAGTCGCCAATGATATGCTGGACGCACAGTAGAATTCTTACCTTATTTCAAATGATATTGGACTGGACATTTACATATAAAAAAATGTCGTTTCAGATTTACTGATATCAAACGCAGCTATAAAACAGGGAATTGAATAAACATTTCAGAATGACGCTCTCAGCTAACGGAAAACCTGTTATGATGCATCTAAAAAATTATTAAAACCGTGGGTACATTAAGAATGTGGAATTAATTCATTTGTACAATTACATCAAAAGCCGCGTTGCGCGTTGTGTGTTTGGTTACCAAAAGTTCGACGCAAGAAAAAATAATTGAAGGTCTCAATTCGTTTGATTTATCTATTACGTATTTTAATGTTCGTTCGCCCGGTACGGCATCATCCACGGTGGTCCTTCATGGACCAATTAAGTTGTGCATTATACCCGAAGTCAAAGACGAGAGAAAGGTCAGGCTGGGGAAGATACAACTAAAAAAAAAAAAATGACAGCAAAACAGGAAATCTCTTAATCTTGCACGTGGATGGGGTCTATAGACCGCCGCGTAATTCAGAGGTAATTGCTGTTTTTCATGGACTATCTCGGATTATTTTCAGCTCAAGGCTGGACCTCCGTACGCAAACACAAAAGGATGTTGCCTTTCTTAATTACTGAAATCTATCAAATTTGAAATATCTCGTGACGGGGTTTGTGATGAGTGTAATTTGGTACAACTTTCACAGGGTATTATAATTTCGGTTTTAAACTATAATTTTGGACTCGATTAATTTTATGTACTTACCTTGCCTTTCTTTAATAATGACATCCAGTCGCCGTTAAAGCACGCCCAAGCATCTATAAATGAGTGCGTTGATTGCATGCAGTCGTCCGCCCAAATTTCTCTTAAACGTTTGGTTAATTACTCAATTTTCAATTTCTCCGAAACATAATATGCCATTGAACTTGCTCTTGAGTCGTGCACAAGGAGCTCGTGTAACTCGATGGCAACGAAAATAAATAATATTCAAGTGTCGGATTGAAATTTAACGGTTCAAGCAGGATGTGTGCTACACAAAAAGACCATTCTTTGAGTCATACAAATAGGGTTGTTTTATACGTATTAATGCACAAAACAGTTTTAAAGTGTTACTAATGTACCACAGCAGTCTACAATATACATGTATACTAATTATTCCCACTTGAAGCTGCAAATTTCAATTGTTGATTATTATTTAAGTGATAATTTATAGCAGTAACAGTACAAGAGAAATGTGCGTTTCAATAACTAGTTGATTGCTTGTTTAGAAATCACGAATATGCAAACAAGATTGTATCTATTCGCAGTGTCACAACGAGGAAATTTATTGGGTTTGTTTTTATCATTAATTGGACCAGAATAGAAAGTATGTGATACCTTTTATCGATCCAATTCTACTGACACACCTATACCTCATATTTGTTTTAATGAATGCCTTTGTGATCACTGATAAGAAATCCGGAATGTAGTCATCTATATATTTGGATATTTTAGGATAAAATAATATGGTGATGTTACAAAAGTTACTTACAAATAACAATGACAACAGGATATCCTGAAATATAGATGCCAAGGTATAATGGGCAGTTTTTATCCTGATATAAACGCGTGATCAACACAAAGCTACTGGTTGAAACGCATCTTATCAAATTTAATCAACAGATGTAATCAAAGTATTAATCAGATAAAGTTATATATTGATAAAATCATCAGAAGCCCGTATAATATTCAAATTCTAGCTGATAAAAGTGTGTACCGAGTGTTTTTGAAGTGTATACACGTTTTAAAGAATATGAAGATAATATGCATTTATATATAGAATATTTTGTGTAACTGATAATTTTACATTTATGAAATTTTCGAAAATTACAAAACATAAATAAAGCTACCAGTTTCTTCTGCGTGTCCTTCTCCTTTTTGGTGCGGGCATTTCCTCTTCAATTTCGTCTTCTTTTGCCTCTTCTACGTTTTCAGAAGCACTATTTTGAAGTGCAAGTAATGTGTTCGACAGTGTTTGAAAGCTTTCAGTCTGACTAATTTGGCTATTCATGTTAAAAACATAATAATCACCCTCTTGTCTTAATATTTTGTATCTTATACCAAAATGGACAGCTTCATTTAGCATATGGTGGAGACCAGTCATTGTCATATCTAACTTCTTTTGAGTTACTGGAAGTGGTACGAGCTTCCTCTTTGGTGCTTTTCCTCTGTTCTCCATTTCCACTATCTCCATTTGTGGTGGTGGAGGGGGATTACTTCCAATAAAACGTCCCAAACACATTCTGATGTTCGAGAACATGGACTCCTTTTTTGGATCATTAGACTTCTTAACTAACGGTTTAGGCTTATTTTTAGACATCTATGATACCATGTAATATAAAATGTATAATTGGAGATAAAATAAATTCGAGTTTTGAGAGACGTAAATGCCTGACAGAAAAATGAGAACACAAATGATTTGATAAGTTTGCACGTTACCAAGTTAACAGTATCGGTTATTGTGATTGTAAACATTTTAAAATGGTTGACTACCATTTGTTTTGGAAATTTGTCGTTTTTAAAGATCCTTATCATTTTGTATTTCGTTCAGAATTGTTTACTACGAACGAGTCATCGTACTTCCGAGAGATCGTGAGGGTATACTATCACGTTCTTTCCATATTGGACGTTGCCAAATAGGTTTGTTTTCCCAGTATGTGAAATATTTTTGGTATGATATCAAATTATCAATTGTTTTTGGTTGTTATGTTAAAGAGTGTGATTTTAATTTTTGACGAAATGCAGTGCAAACTCTACTTAACTCTTTTAACGACAGATATTTATAGCAAAATGGACAAGAAGCAATTAAAATTAGTAATATTTCTTAGAAGCAGTCTTTAATAGTTGTCAGTTGTATATTAATTATAAAAGAGCATGCATCCATCCATCCATGCGCCGAAAATGAGTTTACGTCTATCGGAATCGTCCGTGGCGGTGGTTATTTTCGTCTGCGCCCTCTTAAGGCCATTAAGCGACGGGCATGGCCAGACAGCCGCGGATCCGTAGAGAGACCAGGTTAAATCTGTCGCACATCATCTGCTTACGATCATGGGCGCAGAGTGAGTGGCTGTGTGGAGCACGAAAGAAAGGATCCACAGAGCCTGACCTGGTGCCCGGGCCCGGGGTAGGAGTGTAGCCAAGAGGGAAGGGAAGAGTGAGCCACACACGACGATCGGCCACACTGCGGACCACCCAGAACACAACGGCGATGGGCCTGGGGCCTCGCGGGGAGACCTGTGCCCCGAGCGCTTTCATCAACGAATCGCCAATATTTGTAATCGGCGTCCGATGGGACACCCTCCCGATGGACGTCCGCCAAAAATTAAGCCGCCCCCACGTCCGCATCCGCGGATGCGGTTCTCGCCGCCGGTTCGCGGTCGACTTGTCGATGATTATTGCAGTCCGAGGTCAATTGCGCACACGTGGGGCAACTGTCACTGTGACGTACGGAACCGTCATGTTTATTTCGTGGCGATAGAAAATAATTTTGTCGGTCACTAATCCAAATATTTACGTTCAGAATATTAGACAATAAGAAATTAGAAATAAACGGTTTAATTATTGGTGTCAAAGGTATTTTTTATTAAAATATAGGGATGCAATTTCTAAGATCATCAGAGTGTTTATTGCTAATTAAAATTCTTTTGGGGATACATTGCATTTTAAAAATTTTTAGTTTTTTTTTTTTGAAAATACGATCATTTGGAAGCTAATAAATGAAGATGATTCTGAAGACATGTTGTTGCTTGAAACGTTAATATTTTCAAGATATTCCCATTTTTATTCGTCCACATCTGAAAAATGCCTTTTGAGTTGTATTTTTTCTTTAATGGACACATAAATAATCTTTATTAATTGGAAAATAACTAGCCGGTTAGTCAGACCTGTCCGATCTCATCGGTGGCTTCGAAGTGCTCCTCGTTTTGTTTACCTTCAGTACGCCGGAATGTAAAGTGAAGTGCGTAATCTAGTAGGCACAATCTGCATATAGGATTTCACTTATCCTCAATCGACGATCACCCTGACTGATTCTGTGCATTATTTGCTTTTTTCGTACCTGAGTGCTTGTTCAAAGTGTCTCTGTAAATAAAGAATAATGCAAATATTTGGGAAACGAGAAAATTGCCATGGATCATCAACCATTACAGTTGTTTGTTATAGCATTAATTTATGGATTATGTAAATGAGACACCTAAGTAAATAAAATTTAATATTCTATATATCTAATATTTGTTCTTTCCAATTTGATTGATTGTATCCGATCCAATGTTGATGGAGGATACGTTAAACATACATCTCGTATTATTAATATTTTTAATCACAATCATCAATTTATGATTGGATATAACCTTGAAAAATTAAAATGTAAACTGACAAATACGACGTGGTTATCCATTATTTTATGAAATATCTCTAAAGTATCTAATTAGAATGTGGACAATAGTCTGTCAACATTTTGTAATGCACAGGTTTCACATTTTTTACAATTATTTATTTAAATTGTATACAGTGATACGTGTTATTTACATAAACTTGATGAATGGGACATTGTTGTGTGCATTTGTTTTTACTTATCTATAATAAATTTTCACCTCCGTGAGCCACTAAATCCTTTCTGACACAACAATGACGAACGTTTCCGTTTCAAAAATATTTTTTCAGTGGCCTATACATACAGCGTGCGTCGAGAACCACAAGAGTTAAGTGGCCGTATCAATGAGGTTCGTTAAAGCCATTAGTTTGAAAACGATCTCATTAAGACATAATGTCTCTTACAGTAAACAACTGCGATCAAATTTTCTGTGGGTTCACAATGATATGAAACATTTGGTTTATATTTTAAAAATAGTTTTTTTATTAAGAGGATGTAATTAATATCATTGTGGAATTTAAATGATAATTACATTTCACACGTAGATGTGATATTTTGACATTACTTAACGTTTATTTGCGGTTTTGGTTAAGATTTGGGTACATTATTATACCAGAAAGTCACATGGTTTTGTGTAACAATAAAGAAATTAAACAATATCTCTTGTAAAATGGAAATATTATCATTAAATTGCGATGAAACAATTGGAAGAGCAAAAAATTGGATGAATGGATTCAACATTAGGATAACAAATTAGGCGTTTATCCATTGCCAACTCTTGCACCCAACACAAAATACTTTTTTATTTATCACATTGTTAGATATGATAAAGAATGGACTGATTACGACAATTCTTACTGGTTTGGACGATGAGTTGAAGCTGGTAAATCTGATGGAACAGCATTAGCCCAAGGAAAGTTTTAAATTAATATGTGGTGGACTGTTTCATCACGATAACACAAGTTCAAGCAATAAAAAAAAAGCTTTAAAATGTTAATTAGTAAGTTCTATCTGTTTCTCCACATATTCCAGATATTTCTGTCGTGTCTACTGTTTATTTTTGATATTACCCAATTGCTTACGCAATAAACAATTTAATTTCGAAGAGGAGGAGGATATTGATTGTTTCGATGAACACGTTGAAGATGAACATGAAGATCATAAACCTAACGAGAAACGCATATGCCAATCATACGCGAGTGAGCTGCATCAGAAGACGTAAGGCTAGCGTAGATGCCAACCCCCTGTCAACTGGTTCGGAAAGAGCAAGACCAATCTGAGGAAGATGCGAGATCTTCCGAGGCAAGGATTGGTTTTGCTGGGTTGGATCCGTTAGCTTCCCACTGCCACTGGATTGTGGAGCGGTACTGAGCCCCAGGACCACGACAAGGTGGATCCACCCTGAGGGGACAGCCTAACCTAAAAAAGATTTTAATATATGCTTCATTGTGGCAAAATATGTTCAAGCATTAGAGACTCAAAGGAAGCTTTAAAATGTTAAATGAGAAGTTTTACCTCATTCACAATATTTCTTCATGTAACTATTTATTTTTAACTTTTCCCAATTTTTTACGCAACAAATAGTTTAATTCTGAAGAGATCAAAACTGATTTCATTCATGATATGAATTTAGCTAAAAGTTAAACATTTAAATCATAAATTATTCTTTCTAGTATCATTCTAAACCAGTTTTTGAACAAAATTTTGTAAAAATGGTATGAAATTTAAATCATAAATTATTCTTTCTAGTATCATTCTAAACCAGTTTTTGAACAAAATTTTGTAAAAATGGTATGAAAAAATATTTCATGATTTATAGTAATAATATATAATACATAATTTTATATCCATTAGTTATGCGACATCCTGTGTAAATCACAACACAAAATCTTCCTCTCAGATTGTAAAACATGAATACAGTAATTTACCATCATCATATTTTGTATTCGTTTCCTGTAAATTTCGCCAGTTAACCGCAATACTAAATAAAAGTCCGTAAACAACATCTGTAAGTAAACACGAATGTGGCAAGCGTTCAAGATTCTCGTTACGGCGTGACACTTCAAATAATTAACCATCAAACTGTAAGAACCCAATGATTGAAAGTAAATTAAAGTCCCATAAAGCAATCGTACCGAAACAAATAGCAAAATTATAAAATCGTGATCATTCGCTAAATATTTTATCAATTGCTCGCCACAACTGGGTGGTCCTCAAGTGTCTGAAATGAATTTCCACTAGATTATGTGTTCATTATGAACTGTATACACTGTTTTTTTGCCGTGTATTTTTGGAATGTGGGATTTTTACAGTTCGCCGGTGATTTTGAACACTTTTTGTGTGTTGTGTCGTGACATCCTTTCAAGACACTTGAGCTTCTCACACGAGAACTTAATTGAAATTCAGCTTATTTCATTTTGAATTGAACTCAGAAAATCTGGTATTATGTACATTTTCAATTACCACGAAGATCATATGTTAAATTTAAACAAGAATATGACTTTTTTTAAAATGGTTTTCAACCTACGTAACAATAAACAACGCACTACGACTACAATAAATGTAGAGCCATAAATGGAATACACATATAAGTTAAATAAGATATAAATTCGAAACCAAATAGTTAATAAGTTGTAGGCGGAAAGGTGTTTTATGGGCACGTTACTTTTTATATGATTGTCACGATATTTTATTTGGTACTATAGTATAGTAGATTACCATTTTGATTTATAATAATTTAGAGAAGTGATTTATTTTTCTTTTGGTTGTTGGTTAACAACGTCGTGTTATATTTTTATTCAAATATTCCAATATAATTGAGCTCAGATTGTTGAACGATTTGATAAATATATTCAGTTGCAGTTATCGAAGGTTTGGTTGCCCAACTGCACTGCGTCGGCAACATCAAAGAGCTTAATACGAAAATAAGTATGGATTATTAAAAATTACTGTGAATTAATTAGCAATTAGTATCTCGTAAATGACATACAAATATGAATCAACATACTCGCGTATCCTTTCAGGTATGGACGGTACTAAGAGTGAAAATGTTAAATTAACCTCATTTTGATAACATGTGAGGCAGTGTGTGGTTTTTTATGGCTAATTAATTTATAGGAGTGCATATTTTATATTTTTGGGAGATCAGAATTTTTATATAATGAGATGAAGGGAAAATTTATGTGAACCAAATTGCATTTTTAAACTATATGTAGTTATTGGTTTGGTTACGTTGTCCAAATTATCATATTTATTAAAATGTAGATCCAACACGGGAACCAATATAACACAATAACAATATGCAGATTGCACGCCTACGCACATTAATAAGAGCGAAATACTTTTTTGAAATTATTTAATCTATATGTATATTACATGCATTAAAAAGTTAATAAAAGATTGAGATAGCACTGGGAATAAAGAAAGGAAGCAAACAATTAACAAATTATGATAGGACAGGTAGCCTGTAAAGCAGTTCTACATATTCCTTGTTAACTTGTCAAGATAAAGTTGATGGGTTAATACAATGCCTTGTTATGGCCAACAAAAATCAAATTACAGATCTAAAGTATAATTGAAAACATTTACATACAAATAAATTCTTAGGTTTGCACACAAGATTCTTCTGTTTTATTTATATTCTTAACTTCATCAATGTGTTGAGTTGGAAAAGCATGTAATGCTGTTTCCTTTTACTGTTAAGAGTTAATAACAAAACACTTTTAAACGTTTCGAAGAGTAAGAGAATAACTAAAGAAACAACTAGATTTTTTTATGAAATATATATTATAACACTCATACAATTTAGAAAATAGTAAGTGAAGCAAGCTTCGTCTTCTTTAACAATGCCCTCTGTTAAGATTCGCTTTTCTTGGTGCTGCTTTCATAACATTATCAACGCGTACCAGCATTTCTGCAGCTTCAGATGCGGAAAGTACCATTTGCTTTTTAACGGCATACGATTCGATAATACTCAAATCTTTCATGTCACCCACTGCGCCCTTTTCCATATTAATCCCGCTTGTATCTGCTCCAGAACTGTGAGCTGCAATCAGTTGACGTACTAAGTTGACGGAGTCGTAACCACCATTATCGGACATGATCTGAGGAAGTCGAAGGAGTGCATTTGCGTAGGATTCCATCGCAAGGGCTTCTTTGTTTGATGTTAAGGCGGCTTTATTTCTAATGGCGATCGCCATAATGGTTTCACTACAGCCACCACCGTAAACGAACTTGTTTTCCCTTAATGTAGCGAGTAAAACGCACAGTGCGTCGTGCAGGGAACGGGCAGCTTCGTCCAGTATTTGCTGTGTTGCGCCCCTGATCACCACCGAACAAGCTTCGCTCTCTGGGACCCCCGAGAAGCGCAGTAGCGTGTCTCCTCCAATCTCGACTTGTTCAACAAGTTCACAGCTACCCAACTTTATGTCCGTATCAAAATTGGAAGTAATCTCGGCGCCTGTTACTAAGGCGAGACGTTCTATCCCTTCAAAATCTGCATGCTGGATGGCCATTACGCCGGCATCAGCAAATAATTGTTCGGGATAGTTATAAATCAGTTGTCTGTTGATGAAAACATTCGGCTTGTGTTTCAATATTTGAGAGATTTTTTCACGCATGTACTGTTTCTCAGCTCCCTCCATGTCGGCCATTCCAGCAATGGACTTAACACATGCGTTTGAACCGAATACCTTCGGTCTATCAGCGTCCATAGCTATATTCGCCAGCAAAACTCTTGCATTTTCAACTCGTTTGGGTTGAAACACGCCAGGCTTTTTATCTAATAAGAAGCCCTCGTCTAAAAACGAGTCTTTTAACGTACCACCAACTTTTTTAATTATCTGAATATTGTCTAAATCTTCTGAACCATTCAGACGAATGAACGCATTAACAGCTAAAGATGCAAAATGATCCATATGTAACGATAGAATTTTGGAGCTTAACGTTGTTTTAGCAACATTTTTCAAATCATTCCAAAAGCCTTCGGAGTCGTCCATGCGAATGTCTATTGCACTCTCCGTAAGTGCTTCGATAGCAACTTCCGTAGCCTTCCTCCATCCAGAGATAATAGTCTGGGGGTGCAATTTCGCTTCGATCAGATGTTTACCTTCTTTTAGCAATTCAGAGGCGAACACTGCTACTGAAGTGGTCCCGTCCCCGACATCTTTGTCCTGCACCTTTGACAAGTCGATCAAAATTTTGGCAGCCGGATTATCTACGCTGACTGATTTTAAAATAGTGGCCCCGTCGTTCGTAATTTGAACTTGTCCCGAACATCGACCAGATGATAACAAAATTTTATCCATACCTTTAGGTCCTAAGGTGGACTTAACCAAATCTCCAATTGCGATCGCTGCGGCGAAACCACTGAATCGAGCCGTCTCACGTTTCTGCTCCTCAGCATTCTCGGCGAGTATTCTAACAGGATTTAAAGATACCATTTTATTTTTTAAATCATTAACGGGACTTGAATGATTGACATGCAAATGTTAGTTCTGTTTACTTGGTTGTTAGTAAGTTTGGATGCTACGTATTTTTAAACAAATGAATTTGTTAAAAACAACAAGATCAACACTTTTGTTATAAATCAAATTGTCCGTGCACGGTGCGCACATTTAAATTTAGTGATTCCCGCTCTTTTACCATGATCGGTAACCTGTTGGCAGTGTGTTGTTATTGTGTATTGTACCTAACCTCAATTTTACGTCAACTGGGAAGGACCGTCGAATAAGTTGAATTTACGTGAAGACAGACAGTTTGTAAATAATATACTTTGTTATTTTAAAGAGCAGATAACCATGGAACTGAACGATCAGGCCATACAATTTTTCCCCGCTATTCTGCAGGACAATATCAAGTATCTTTTGTTGAATTCAATAGGTAAGTGCATAATTTAAAACTTATTTCAATTTAACATGTTATTCTTATAGGATTATCGTCTCTGTCGTTTGATGAAATCGACATAATACACAACAGAGATGTGGATCCCTTCCATTTCATATTTAGAATACCATATGCTGGTAAAAACCTGAACTGGGATGTGCTTTTTAACCCGAGTGATATGGAGTTTGCTCCTGACTTTGACTTTAATGATAATCAGTTCCTGGCCAATGCAGATGTTGAGTTTATTCAGAAGAATGTTCCATCCTGGAATAAATGGAATGTTTATAGAAAAAGTGCCCTCAGAGATCTCCTTAATGAGTACCTAGTTTTGTACAAAAAATATCAAGTACAGTTAGTAACATAAAGTGTGCCTTTTAATTAGTTTATTATTTTCAGGTTGACAAACTAAGAAGCATCAGTGTGCATAGCAAGTTCAAAAGGGATTTTGACTTGTTAACTAAAAAAAAAAGTATGCCCCTTAAAAAATTTGAAGTGTCTGTTACCGATTCTTATATAGACTTGTTAATAAGAATAGATATTGATTATACAGGTATTCCAGTGGACATAAATCCGTAAGTTTTACAAAATATTTAATTTGTGATTTTAATTAATAATTATTTATTTGTACAGCAATTCTAATTATAAACAAATGAATGAAAGTTATATTAATTTGAAATTATCATATACTCCAAGTAATAAAGTAACATCAAGTTTGGTGATGTCACCATGTATTGAATTAATTCTAGGCAATGATAAAACACTTAATTTGCCAGCTAAAAGGGACAAAACCCTACCTGAATACTTAGAAGAAATTCAGCTATTATTAGGAAATCTTATTAAGACAAAGATTTCAAATGATAAAAATCGAAAATTATTCATGTGTAATATCATTATTGATAATGAAAAACATATTGTTAATTATGATACACTCTATTTATTGAATGTTCGTTTGGTTTATGTCATAAATGAAAACGAATATTTAATTGACATTATTACTGGTGAGTAGAATTTATTGACTACTTGGCACCATTCTATTTTTTAAATTTCAGATAGAGATTTTCCACAAAAGAAACCTCGTATAATTTTACATTTTAATTGCAATAGGATAGATTGTAAAACAGAAATTTCTAATTTGCAATGGAATGCAAACTTAGAGGTTGAGGAGATGTATAATAACATAAAAAATTGCCTTGAACAAGAAGTGGCCAGAGCCTATCTGAGACATAAACATTAATCCCTTTGTAAATACTAATTTTAACTTATGTTTTAAGAATTTATGTTCCTAAGTATTTGTTTTATATGAATAAATTTTATTTTAATTTTTATATGGTCTATTATTTTATTTTTTTGTAAGAGTATGTAAGGCAAGCAGCACTAATAGGTAGTTCCTTAAGGTAAGTAAAATTTCTTCATTTAGTAATGGCCCATAATTTTAGCTAACTTAATAAAATATATCAAAAATATAAACTGTACTACTTGATTTTTTTGTTTAATCCACTACACAACTGTTCAATATGATTTTATTTAAAAAATACTACATTCTTTTTTGTTGAACAACTTGTTAGTCCATAATATTTCACAGCTTCGTATGAATTTCAATCGATTATTTGTTTACTAGCGACCTTTTGTTTATTATAATTTGTATCATACATTGTAATAAAAATTAATGATTAATTTCATAATTTCACATTAGCAAGACTAAGAGTTTACTGCTAGATAATTATAAAATTTTAATTAATCAATTCTTATCGTCAAGTCATATGAACCTGAAGGAAATTGGACTTGATATTGGCTCAAGGACTGTGAGAAGAAGGTTTTTAGATGGGGGTGAATATGAAAAGAATATGAAAATATGAAAGTCGGGTTTGGATATTCTAAGTATCATGTCCACAAAACAGAAGGAACGGATAGTCTCTTTAATGATGATCCAGCTTATATTAAACGACCTACAGAGATACGAGTAACAAAAAAGTTTGTTATATCACTGCGACACGACAGTGGATCAATTATGGTATGGCGATGGTTCTCTGCTTCTGGTGTAGGCCCCGTTTATTGTATCTAAAGGACATATGGACCGATTTATTACAGAGATATTAAACAACAATTTCCTTCAATGTATTGAAGAAACGTTACTGTTAAGAAATGTGTTTCAAAATTATAACGATTCCAAACACAAAACTATAAATACGTATGACGAATTCGTCAAAAGATTAAAAATTCGATGTTTTGTTTTGACTGGTAAGTCATCAACCCCATACAAAACATTTAGAATATTTGAGAAAAAAATATATGTAACATTTTATAGAATAATAAATATTTTTTTTATTTAATAATACAGTATAAAACAACATTAATAAATTAAATTAATCCCATTTTAACAGTTTACATTAAATAAATAATTACTAATCCTAAAGATACATTTTTTCTGTACTGAATCCCAAAAATATATAAAAAAAACTGTAAACAAAATGTTAGTCATTAATAAAAAAAATGCTGAACGCCAACGAAATGAGCCAAGGTTATGCGGAAAGTTACGCGCACTACGCTTATGAGGTTTCAACTGTGATTACAGCGGGCCCTTCGGTCCGATAAAATGAAGACATCAACGAGACAGGTGGTTGTGCCTCCGGCGAGGCGGGTTTGCTCTCATAATTTTATCTTCCGTCGGTTTGCTCCTCCGCCCTCCCCGGTCCGACCCATGATCGTGGCTTGGCGAGCTGAAAACAATATTTGTTCGGCATGCACCAGTGCTTAGATTACTGTAATAAGCCAGATTGAACCGACTCACTTAAACATTATCAATTGTAATGCAACATCTCTGGATTTGGTAAGGTGGACGGGTGGTCTGGGCATTGTGCTACCACTTTGTCACAACATTTGTTGGACACTTCATTATTGTACGTACTTTTGTACGTCGTGTACCTATTTCTTGAGTTCCTGTTAATAATAATATTCTTAAATGCATAACATAAATATCTAAGGAACTGTAGTACCTTAATAATTGTATTTATAAATAGTTTCTCATGCTCTTTTTAACCATTTTAATTATGAAACGGTCGATGTTGGCACACACATGCATAATTCAAAGTGTTGCAGTTAATATGAAACGAGGATTTCGCCAGAGCAAGACGTTTATTTAAAGTTTCATGCTTTGTTAAGCTATGTTATAGGGCACTTGCCTTTAAGATCAATCTCACCGCAGCATATATTTTGCACGCATGTTGTTTTAATTACTCTATTAGTGGCTGGTCGCTTTTTACGGTGCCGATATTAACAAGAGACCGATGGTCGTTCCGCGGGCGTATATCTAATGATTTGTAGAATCACGTTTCTTAATAGGGATTGTGAAGTGAGGCAAAGAAAATGGAGCGGTTTCAAGCTAATAAATATGGAAGAGATGATTGGAGGTCTCGTTTATTGTTCGAGATTGTTGTAGAATACAGCTAGTTTCTAAAAAATATATAGATAATTTATACTTTAAATCTATTTTATTAGTACTTCACTCTTGTTTATTGGGTAAGATATTATGTTTTAACAATAAAACGTAATTCGTTCTTCGTAATTTTCCGATGTTTAATGACAAAAATTAATTACGATACTAACGGTGAATTATTAATGGAAGACCTCCACTAGATATTAATGATTTAAAAAATCAATAACAATAAATCAATGTTGTAATGATAGTATATCTCCAAAGTCCGTTAAAATATTTTTGTAAAAAGAAATAAACCTCATCTAACAATAAGTAGGCGAGTGGGACCGGTAACAATGGGGGGACTCTAATCCAGATTAAGAAAGTCCGACGCTGCCGGATGTGGGTGAAAGAAAAGGTGTAAAGTAATGGGGATTACAAAATATCAAATCTGTGTAGGCATGCTCACGGACCGACTACTGCGTTTAAATGTGTTTAATTTGATAATCTTATTTTCTGTTGGAACTTAGGTCTTTAGACTTTTTAGGAAATGTCCAGAAATTTTAGTCAAAAACTACATATACATACCGAGAACTACTTTTTATTCTAATTTTCATGGCAAGTTACATTTTTACAGTACTACCATAATTTTAATAAGAATAACATATTAAATCTATTAATATTCTCATCAAAAGGAAATTGTAGTTCAACAAATAACTACTAACAAATATTCATAACTATTTAGTCTTTCTGCTCTTGTACAATAATTCCATTGGCTAAAAATATATATTTTTTTTTAATTCCAATTCCAATAATAATTAAAAAAACAAAATTTACAGCCAACTTTGTGACATCTTCCCATTCTGATAAAATTTACGTTTCCTTTTAATAAGGTACATCGAAGTCACGAAAATTTAGATAGTATTTTAAATATGGAACTTATATGATTATTGTGCTTCCAAAGCTTCAACGTTTTCCATCTCTTGATCTGCTTTTCATATTTAACTAGTACAGCAGGGAAAAGAATGCATTTGGTGATGTGTTACTGACTCTGGATGCCCAACGGTATCAGGATCCAACATTGTCGCTTCAATTTTATATTGTCTGCTATAATCCTCAGCCCAAGTATAATATGTTTGCTATCGGAGAATCACTCTCAATTTTGATTTTAGTAGGTAAAACAGTGGTGGTTTGTTTCCAATATGTGGGAGCATCCCCTGATTCAGTAGACAGTGATAGTGACTTTGTTTCGTGTGAGGGGAATGTAACAGTAAACCATAAGCAAATACTCTGGAAGACACTCTTCTTTTTTGCCACCGACAACATTTGCATGCGGATATTGTTGATTTCGTCCAAAATTGGTACATACTGGGAATGCTACAAATGAAAGAATTATTAACTTTTACTAATTCGTACTATGATATGCACTACTTCCACCCTTTAAATATAATCTACTATCAGCATCAGAATAGCATTACCACTTTGCAAACAAAATCCTATGTGATTCGCTATCGCTAAGCTCTGCCCAGTGCCCCAAAAAATGGTACTCAGCGGACAACAGTTAGTAAAAGAAATATTCATAACTATTTAGTCTTCTATTCTAATTCAGTTGATTAAAATATTTTTTTAATACCAATTTATTAATTTCTAATAATAACAATAAGAAAACAGTTAAATAATAGATTCTTTTTATTTGACGATTCATAAATGTACAAAAAATATACAATATAAATAACAGAAAATTTACAGCCAACTTTGTGACATCTTCCCATTCTGATAAAAAGTACGTTTACTTCTAATGCGGTACATCGAAGTTACGAAAATTTAGATAGTGCTTATATAAGGAAAAATTTGATTATTTTGCTTCTAAAGCTTCAACGCTCTCCATCTCTTGATTTTCCTTTTCATATTTGTCTAGAACAGCACGGAAGAGAATGCATTTAGTCATGTGACACTGACAGAATTCTGGATGCTCTACGGTATCAGGATCCAACATTGTAACTTCAATTTTATATTGTCTGCTATTATCCTCAGCCCTCGTCAAATATAATTCGTATGCTATCGGAGATCCACTTTCAATTTTGATTTCAGTAGGTAAAACAATGGTGGTTTGTTTCCAATGTGTGGGAGCATCTTCTGGTTCAGTTGACAGAGTTACAGGCTCTGTTTCATGTGAGGGGAATGTAACAGTAAACCATAAGCAAATACCCTGGTAGACACCCTCCTTATTTGCTACCGACAACATTTGCATGCGGATATTGTTGATTTCGTCGTAGGTAGCTTCTCGCAAATCCAACCATGAAACTATTTCGGGATCTGCTAACACATTTTCGGGGTCCACCAGGTCGGTAATGGGCTTTTCGTAGGCCTTGTTGCGTAACTTTTCGGCGAATGATTTCATCTGAATTCCATCGACCTCATCCCAAAATTCGTACATACCGGGAACGCTAAAAATGAAAAGGTTATTAATTTTTAGCTAATTCATACTGTGATGAGCACTAATTCTGCCCTTTGTTTCATAATGTATCTTAATGTATATTAGTTAATTGTCTCTAACTACTGGTGAAAAAATTTAAGTACATTCTGTACAGTTTTGTTGGTTTTTATATATAAGTATTCAACAAGAGTATAACCTAAAAAGGTTTGTCGTTTCATTTTTCATTAAGAAAAGTACTTTACAAGGGTAATGTATGGAGAGAAAATAATAAGATTGGGAAAGGTCAGGTTAGGGATCATCATCTCACATCCCTATTGAAACAAATCTCCTTAAATATCTTTATGTACCATACTACCACATTCTTGGCAGTTTTGGTAATATCACAGTACTGACCTACATGGTGCTGCAAACAGAGTTGCAGATTCAGGAAACATCAGACCACCAGGAATTAGGAACTTGTCTCTTGCATATATGACTGAATGTAACATAGCTTCATGGAATAAGTAGAAGCCCATCCATTCAGACACAATAATGTCTACTTTTTCTGGCAATACTATATCTTCTATCTTACCATGAATCACCTAAAGATTAAAGACTTTAGGAAAATTAATTACCAATATTACAAAAATGGTTACCTGTACTACATCTGCTAGGTTATTTTCACTGACAATCTCTTCTGCAATTCTGTACATGTTACTAGCCTCGACTGCATATACTTTTTTTGCACCTGCTTTAGCAAAATAGACCGAAAGTATCCCTGTACCAGCTCCCACATCCAATACGACTTTGCCCCTTATATACGCCTCATTGTCTTCAATAGCTTGTTTATATGCTTTGTTTCTTACACTGTCTTTGAGCATAATCTGGTGTATCTGAGTAACAAAAAGGAATTTGTCAGATTTGAAATACGTACTGACATACGATTTTCGAAGTGTATACTTACATCCAAATCCTCGTAACTCTCGAAATAGTCTCCAGTGTCCATGTTATCCATTTGAAATAAAAAAATCCGTTTAATATTTGTATATAATAATTGGGAAGGTAATTTTAAAATGATATAAACAAAGCACACGTGCTGCGGTACTGAGTGAAGTTTGTTATTATCGGTTGTTATGACGTCGGCGCAATACACTTTTTTAATATTAAAATTAAGGTGCCATGAATCCAATGTTGACAAATTATATAAATCTAATTAGAATCCTCTACAAATTAACGCCAAAGATTAAATAATACTAAATATAATGTCCTTTGTACTGATACCCATACTCAAATGGAATAATAATGGTAATAAACATATTCTTATAAGTAAAGTCTCTAATTAATTGATTTCTACTTCACATCACTTTACATTACAAAGTTTATGTGTTTGTCACGTATAGGTTCAAATAAATAAATAAATAAATAAATAAACTATGCAATAAGTCTCCGTGTGACAACGTCGCCTTTAACCTAATTTTACTCAAACGTCAACAGAAGTGACATCTCACCTATATTATTTTTAGAATTGTTTGTTTAATAGGAATTAATATGATGAAGCAACGACAAAAGTAAGTAAATTAATAATTAACGGTTAATTCTAACATTTAAATTTTCAGAATGAAAAATTACGACACAGCATACAGAAAAATTGACAAGGACAGTGATCACAGTGATGAAGAAACGGAATTATTTAGATTGAAACCTGCACGAAAAGAAATCCCCAGTATTGAAAAATCAATAGAAGAAGGTGACACATTACAGGCATTGGCAATAAGGTACAATTGTACTGTAAGTAAACACTTAAAGGAAAAGCTTTGTATACTATTCTCTTTGTTCTAGATTGAGGACTTGAAACGACTCAATAACATCCACAAAGATAATGAAATCTATGCGAAAACTAGTATTAAAGTACCCTACAAGCCATTTTCTATGGCCCTGGCTGGTGTACATGTTAGTGGTAAAAGTTCTCCCAACGAAAACACTGATCCATCTGTTACTAATTTAATAAGCTTTGATGAGTTTCACATAAAGCTACAAGAAAATTTAGAAGTGATCCCCAAAAAGGAGAGTGAATCTGACGTGAATAAAATCATATTTAATACCAACCTTAAGCATGCACCAGTTCAAGTGATAACTGATGATTTTTGTATAGAACATTCAGAAGAAGAAATCAATTTGTTGCCGCAAGTTGAAGAATTGCCAACTGCAGATCCAGTTATATCAAAGTTAAATTGTAGTGGTGCAGATGGTGACATCTCTTGGATAGCACTTATTGTGTGTATAGGGGTTGTAATTGTTGCAATTCCTTTAATATATGTATTTTATATAGCTGAACATCCTGAAAAATATGAGCACCATCATATATGATGAGTTTTTATTATTATTTAAAGAGAAATATGACTAAGAATCTCAAAGCAGAAAAAATATTACATGATTTAAATGATATTAATAGTGAGATGGGTTGACTATAAATAACTGCATTATTTGGTTGTGAGATTCAGTAAATTTCAATAATAGTCAATAAATTCTATTGTAACATTATTTTTTATACTACTATAAAGTGTTTTCTTAACAGTCTGTGATTGTAGGGTAATCTAAACCCATAATATTATTTATGCAAATACCCTTTACTAATTAAGATTAAATTTTATATCAAAACAATATTAACTTGTAAGAATCATCATGTTATACAACAATTTTAAGACACAAAAAATTATATATTTGTCAAAGACAAATTTACAACACTTATTTATTGTAAGAGGTTTTATTACTTTTGATAATTGCAGATGTGTATTAATTAAATAATTGAAAAATAAGTGATGTATTTAAGCAACTTATGTATATTACTGTAAATATTATATACATGTGTATATTTTTATATAAATTTGTAAATAAATATTTTATGCAGCTTCTGCAGTTTATACAGTGTTACAATTGTTTTATTTAAAACATGTAGACAATTCTCACATGTTACACTAAGGTACTACTAAAGATGATGAGTAAGTAATGCGACGTAATTGTGTGTAAACCATAGATATGTCGTATTTTTTATGAAAATACATGATATACTTTTAAATGATCCAAAATTGTTGATGTACACATAATCATATGCATGCAAAAACCTTGTAGTGTCTTAACTAATTGTAAGAAATACGTAGACTAAAGAAATGATTTTTACGTTAATGTTAATAGAAATAATAACTACACATATCTAAACTCGTTTGGATTGATCCTTGTTTTTATAATCAAATTTTAGCACATTAAATATTTAATACAGATTGTTTATTTGCATGCTAACTATTATAATAAAATTGGTAATTGAAAAATATTCTGTGAATTAATTATACGAACCACGGGTATAAACACCAATTACATATGTAGGAAATTTGTTTGGTATTTTAAAATAAATATACAATTTAGAAAATGCAACATTATGCTAGGGTATCTGTTTGGTTACTGTGTGATCATTCAGAGACCAAAAGAAAATATATTTTTCCCAGTAATGCACTTTATCAAATATCATATATCAAAATATAAAATCTGTTTAAATAAAAATATTATTTAATAAAAAACAAGTTTACTGAAATACTTTATTGATATTATTACATATGAATACATAACACTTACATATTGGAAACTAAACCTATAAAAATATTTGGTAAAATATTTGCAGTTTTGATCATGGAACAACAAAGATATAAATTTGTACTGGATTGTTCCCTGATATAAAAAATATGCAAATGCATTTTATTGTTAGTACTATACAATCAAGTTAGCTATCATTTACGATAAACAGTTCGTTTAAATGGTATATAAATATAAAAATAAGATATTTTTTCGACATTTTTCATCTAACAATAAAAACTGCTACACAGATTTGTATGTATGTAAGGGTTGAAGTATTTTTTAAAAAATATAACACCTCTCCTGAATGAGCCAAAATTCAATGTATGAATATATACGATATATTTTTAATATAGAATATTAATTACATGATAATATGATATATCATGAGACGTCTGATAAAAAAAATTGTTTAACAATAATATAATGCCCATTAAACAAGAAATCAAAATTAATGGAATGTACTTCATAATAAATTTCATGTAAACACAATATTAACGCTTTAAAAAAAACCTAAAAAATAGATTTTTATGAATATGTTTCCTTCCTAATAATTGCTACGTTCGGAGTTGTTGTGAACACTGAAACAAAATAATACCTGTTAGTACGGTTCATAATAATATTAACGTGTATATTAAACATAAATATGAACACAATATACAAAATTGGACAATAAAAACGATTCTTAAAAACGAAAAACAATTTACTTCAAAAGTTTAATTATTAATTTTTAAATTGAATTATTATATAACATTTATAATTATAAAACTAGTCATCTGTTCGACTGGGATTAATTTAGTGATTGTATAGACAGTAATAGTTAAACATTAGTCGAACAAATGGCTACCTAAGTATAATTAAAATAATTATTTTACAAGACAAGGTACATTTATACTTTAATTCAGTCTTCATCACACGCCAGTTCCCGAAGAATATTGAATGACTTTGTGGGATGATTAGTGATTCCTTGTTACATAAAATAGAACAACAAAATCACTAGTCTTCCACACAACATCATCCCTGTTAGTAGAGCCAGTCCAAACCATGGGTGTTAGTCTTCAGCGTAAATGTGTGCAAGTAGAAGTCGCCACATATTATGGGTGGTTAGGTGGATTTAAATTAAAAGTGTTTAGGAATTTTAATGAGTTAAAATGTTTAAAACATCGCAACAATAAAGGAAACACCGAAATAATTGTGTAAATTTTAGTCAAAATTTCGTAGTGGTGTTTCATTTATTATTATCTCTTACATATAAACATATCCACATTATAAATAATGTATATTAAAATGTACAATTTGTAACATGTTTACAATAAGATATATACAAATATAAAACCGTTAAGATTATTTATTAAAATCTCGATTATTACTTTCATAGTTTAGAATTTAAAATAAATGGGAAGTAGTAATCGAGATTTCACTCTATGAGTTAATATTAATATATTAGTATATGTCGTCTCCAGTAAAAATTCAAACATTAATGTTATGTACAGTGTTATAAGAGTGAAAATGAAAAGTTAGTTGTTTATCTAACCTTTGCTGTAGTAAATATTGGGCCATTTGAATTTGGTTGGGCAGTCCCGAGATGGTGATTATGCGATCGTTGGACCCTGGAAGTGGTTCGTCAATTGTGATGCCAGCACCGGAATCTTGACGAATTTTTCTGATCCTGCCGCCTCCTTTTCCTATTATAGCACCAGCAAGCTAAAAACAAAAAATATTTTAAAAACCATTTAATACTAACTAGAAGTAAAAACTCTTACGTCTTTAGGTATTGTCACTTGTGTGGTGTTTTTGCCACCTGGTCCCGGTTTGTTGATAAGAGATGGTGGTGGTCCCTGGTTCATCATGCTAGGCGGGGGTTGATTGAAACTTCCGTTGGTCGGGGGATTGCTCCAAATGTTGCGGTCGTATGAACTGTTGCCGTTCATCCTGTTACCACCTCCTCCTCCAAAATTGTTGTTCCTTCCTCCGCCGCCGCCGAGTAAGCTTCCTTGTCTGTCGTTGAAACTGAAAAACCAACAATTATTAATCTGCCGCGACTCACAGCAACACCTTTACTCACCCTCCGCCAGTCAGCGATCTTGGAGGGGGTGCGTTACCACGATTGTTAAATCGACCAGGTCCCGACATCGAGGGCGGCCCGTCCCTGACCCCATTCCGGGGTCCACCTTCGGGCCCGTTTCTTCGGCCCGTGTTGCCGGACGCGTTGCCCCAGCCCCCGTAGTTGTCTGCGTAAAAGTCGTCATAGTTGTGAGGGTCGTACGGGTTCACAACACCTTTAATCGGACTCTGAAATATTCCATGGTTATTACTGTCATTTGATGTTAATCGTTATCAACTTACGGCTTTTATTAACAACAGAACCTCTTTGATGGTGTCGATGCACTTATCTGGCTGGCCAATAATCTGGATTACACGGTCAGTACTTCTGGGAGCGGTGTTGGAGAATATCTTGATGCGAGCTCCTGTTTTCTGTAACAAAAATAAAACGGTTAAGTATTAAAACTATCGTTGTGTGAGGTAACAAATCAGAACGGATAACGTTATAATAAAACAATTCAGGGATACAGTTAGTATAAAAATATATTTATCGTTAAAGTTACGTCCTGCAATTTTAGTAAGTATCGTCGCTTTCTTTAAACTGCGGGGGCATTTTCCTTAAAGCCATCTAAACTTTACAAGATAGCTTATAAAGATATCTTTTAAAATGAAAGAGGTTATATACTGAAAGTATTCTTGTCTTTATTTGAATTTTTATGTACAAATACCGAGGAAAAATTGAGATTAATATCCGCGTTGTCTTCCTAACGTCTCCAGTGAAGTTCTCGGAGTTAAACTCGTTTTGTAAAGTTCACGTAATTTTATTTATCAGCGTATAAACATCGAACTCGTCGTTTTGTTGTTTTTGCGTCTAAATACGTTGATCCGGTTCGAGTTTATAAACAATGCTTTCGTATCGAATCGAGTTAAGGATAAAGTTTCTGTTCCGAGTTAAATTATCTAAGAACATATTACGGACCTGCAAAGTTTACAACGTAAATACACAAATATTTGCACCGAAATTCATGATGAAATAAATAAATAATTGCCGCACAATATTACGGACGTCTCCTTTATAATTTACGGCTTACGTTTTTATACGCGATTTTTAACTGATGTTCCATTAAAAGTTTAATCAGAATATGGTTAAAACTTTTATGGAAACTGAAATACGTCACGTAAGCACACAACGGCGGAACAAACTAAGCGCTTGCTCACACATGAAGAATAATAAATCAGATTTTAAACGCGATATTCAATCAACAAATGCGAATAGTACAAGTGAAACGGTCACAAAATATAAAATACGTCTAACTTTCAGGTAATTAGGTGTAGCACTAAATCATTCGAATCCGAAACGGGCAAAGTTTTATTTAATTAGAAACTCGTTTATGTGGATAAACGGAGTAGATTATGTAGTTGGGAACTGTTCATAATTCTGTTACTGCAAAATTAATGTCGGATTTAAAAGTTAAAATTAAATTAGAGACGATTTTCGCACGATTTAATGGCCAGAACACCATCAACTAATTTTTGTTAATTGCGGTACAAGTGGTTTATACTTCGGATCATTAATACAGAACGGTTTGATAGTGTCGAGATAACTTTTTGAATGCAATATGATCATTTGGAGTAAAAAAGGCACTAATAATTAATTATTAAATCGTTATTGATAGTAGGGAAGTGCTTTTTCAATTCTAAATGAAGATATCACTATAATTAATATGATAATTGTTTAAATGTATTAAATCATGCAAGTGATCAAAAAATAAATAAATATTTAACGCATATTTATTTTCTTATATTATATAATATTTACTAATTGGAATTACCAAAAAAGATGTTCTAAGTTAATATTCACAGTATACATCTTTTTGGATTAAATATCAAAAATTATTGTGTATTTTAATTAATTAATCAATCAGGATTAAAAAATGGTGGATGCGCCAGTAATAAATTAAATTAAATATTTAAGACCAAAGTAACGTAATAAAATAAATAAGTCATACAAATTAACGAAGAAGGGTGAGTAGTTTGCGGGTTGCCGTCGGGATAACGAAGTCGCCGCAAAACGAAACATCGGTCACCTCGCTCGTAAAACTCGCACGCTTCCCGTGAAGAAACCCAATTACGTTCGGCACGACCGCGAAACCGGGCCCGATCCGTCGCGCACCTAACCTCGCCGCCGCCGCCGCCGCCGGGGTGGACCGTGCACACACACACACACCGTCTGACTGAAGGGGCCCGCGTACGTGCACGCGCGCCAAAAAGTCGATAAGCCGCACGCCGGGCCGACGTCTCGACCCGCCGACCGACCGTTGCGAACTGAACGGGGCAGAGAACACACAAAGGAACCGGGGTTCGAAATCCGCCCGAAACGCGCCGACACGGCGTGCTCCGAAAATTTCGCAGCGCCACGCAGCCATGTGTACACCGACGCCGTCGTCGTGGCCGTCGTCGTCGTGCCTCCGAACGCACGCACGGCAATGTGCAACCGCGGCCACGGTCGCGCCGGCCCCCCGTTGCCAAGCCGACCGGCCGGAAAAACACCCGGGAAACGCGTTAGCCGAACCACCCCCCAGGTTCGGTGGACGGTTTGCGGAATGCGGGCCGCCGAGCCGGGGACGGTTTTTGGGCGGCACGGATGGTCAAGTGGTATTTTCTGGTGGAAAAATTATGCGGGGGTAAAAAAAAGCGTTTTATGGTCAAGTTGTATGGAAGAGGGTTGTGTGTGTATGCCTTCGGGAACATTTTCGTCAGTTTGACAACGTGGCAGGTGGACGAAACAAGCAGGCGCCCGCAGCTGGTATTGATTGTTCGTGGCTGTCTCTGTTCGACGTTGCTGGAAAAGGTTACCTACAGGCAGATCGACATACAGAGCCGTATTGCCTTGAAAAACGTACCTTGCGTTTGTTAAACCAGTTTATCAGTCGCACCAAATATAATTCGTTTTAATAAGACTTTTTTAAATCAATTTCAGAAGTTGATTGATGTTAATAGTTTTTAATTTATATACATAATTGAAACTGACAATCTTTGTAGTAGTTTCAAATTTGATGAAAATATAAATTTCATTAATAGCAAATTTGATTGTCGATTAATCATCCAGAAGCTTTGAAGTAAAACATGTTAATAAAATATAATATATAAAAAAAGGATAAAATTAATTAAAACTTTTATTGAACCTTAAAATAAGAATAAATTTTATATGTACAAATTAAAATTAAACCACTATTGATTTCGGTCCAGTTTCGTCGTAAATTAAACAAATGAATGCCTTTACTACGAGAAATTTTGCCAAAATTTGTACTCCATTCTACAGACTTCATTATAAATTTTCAGAAGTTATTAATTGATGTTATACATTGTTTTAATTTATATACATAATTGGAAGCCTTTGTCGTATTTTTAAGCACAGCTTTTAATGTGTTTCTAATTTGATGAAATTAGCCTTTGTCAACGAATAGCAAACTTCTGTCAAAAGCAGACGAAAAAATTATCTTTAATTGGTTATTGTTGCCAAATTAACTTTGATGCTAGATGATTATGTAGGATGATAAAGTCAATTTGGCAAACAACAGTAAGACTATTAAGAGACATCAAAAAGCTTTGGAATATAACCAATAATTGAATATAAATTGTAACGTATAAAATAATAATTTTTTTTTGTATTGGAGCTTACAATACGTATGAATTTTGTATGTAGAAATTAAAACTGAATCATTGTCGGTCGAGTTTATTTCAGCTTCGACGAAGTTTTAATGTGAATTAATCATATAAATTTCTATTTCTGTGACAAATTTAGTCAAAATTTTAGAAACAATGTACTTCATACTTTAATATTTAATTAAATAATTTCAGAAGTATTAATTGATGTTATTTAATGCTTTAATTTATACACGTAATTGGAAGCCTTTGTTGTGTTCTCTAGCACAGCTTTTAAAGACTTTCTAATTTAATGAAAATATAAATCCTTGACAATGAATAGAAAATTTCTATGTCAAAAACAGCTGTTAAAAAGAGAAATAATTGTTCTTAATTGTCGATTAATCATTAAATTCCAAAATTAACTTTGACGTTATATAATTGGATTGGACGATCGACTTAATTTGTCAAAAACACCGTGACTGTTATTAGCCATCGTGAAACTTTATACAACTAATATTCAAAAACTGTTGTTGTTATGATGTTAATTTTAATATCGATCCAGTTTGATCAATGTAAATGTATAAATTTTAGAAACAGTACATTAATTCTGTAGAATCTTCACTAAAACAATTTCAGAATTTATCGTATATAGTGATTTAATTAATATTTATAATCGAAAGCTTGCAGATTACTCATCTTGAAAATCTTGATTTCACGAATGATTAAGTCAATGCAACAAAAAATCTGTATGAGACATTAAGAAATTTTGGTGTATGATTAATAATCGAATACAAAAAATTACAAAATATAAAAAAAAAACGTAAAATTACTAAATATTAGGGTAAAACAGGGAAGATCAACCATGACCACGAGCGTTGTTTCATTTCGGAGGTAAAAAAAAGGAAAAAACCGTCGGTGGCGTCCACGGCCACCACCTGTCCGATCGCCGTAGCAAGCTGCCGGCGGTTCGGTCGCCACCTTGAAAGACGCCGTCCCTGAACCGGGCCGTGACTCGCCATTTGGCGGCACAAATACGAACGAACATACACACATACTCGTTCTCACACCTGCTTCACCTGTCACCCGCGACTACACACGCGGGATACTCGACTGGAAGCGTTGTTGCCGCGCTCACGGTCCGACGGCCGTCGCGGCCGTTTGTCATGTGTCCGTACGGTGAAGAGGGTTCGGTGCCGGAGTTCCAGGGTCGCGTCTGTTTCTGAAGGGGATCGCGGGATCCCACCGGCCTGGAAACGTTCGCGGGATACTTCCGACTGACTGACATTTTAATCGGCAGTTTATTGGCGAGGTCTTATTTTATTTTGTCTCGTCTTGCTAAGGATGGTACGGGGCGACGTAACGGAGACTGTCCGTTTAATTTGTTTTTATACAAGACCATTTGCAGAGATTACGATAAGTTTTACGAGCGGTTCGCTACGCTCCACATGAGGTTGATGAGAATTTTCCTCTTAAAATTTTCAATAAGACCGTCGAGAGCTTACTTTCATTGCAACAAGAATTCCAGTTAGTTCGAGTCAAATTAGTTCGTCGAGAACATGTATAAACAAATTACTTTTTAAAAACTCAATTTAAGTTAAGCCGAATAAAAGTATTAAGCAGCCCGCGCCCTCCAGGCACATCAGATAAAACTTTGCGCCATTTTCACCTTGTTAAAATGCCACCGATATTGTTACTTGGGAGTCGATAAGAGCAGATGGGCACTTGGTTAGTGCTCCAGCTTCCCGAACGTGGCCTTGCCTCCCTTATCCCCGGCATGCGATACGTGTGTGTTCCTAAAGCTGCCATATTACTTGCCTTCTTGCCGTTTCCGTGTCCCTGAGGAACGGGGGGTCGCATGATAACTCAGACGTAATGCCTGAGCTGTCTAGTTGTTCCCTTTTCGGGGAATAAACGTTTTCAGACCGGGTAAAAATTCAATATTTCAGAACGACAGAAAAAAAAAAGAAAAAAAAATGAATGAACCTGGTACACGACGAGAGTTCCTACCGAGGAATATTTCAATTGTACGGGAAGGCGGTTTCGAAATAAACGGAGCGGCGTACGCGAGTTTGACAGAACTTGTGCCACGTCGAAATGCAATCGCGTTTTTGTGGGCCATAAATCCATTTAAATTATACTAATCTACTTTTAATCTGTCTGGTATCTGAAGGCACAACACTTCGGGAAGATCTAAACGACATACGGTTGTTGGGAATGTATAATTACTTAGTACGTCGGGCCCAGGTACTCGTGCTACCTGGATAACAATACGTAACGAGGTAACACTGCAATTTCGGCACAAAAGGATGTTACGTTACAGTTAATAAAAATGGTTTGGAAGTTAATAATAGCTACATATATCAAAATTATGTAAGTGCATGTAAATAATCTACTAATTAAGGCATGCTTAATGAAGAAAAAAATGAATTTAGTCACGATTTAATTTATATATAAATTCCATCTGCATTGGTGCATATGTATAGTGGATTTACATATATAAATTTCAATGAAAAAAGCTTTTAATTTACATAAAAGGAATTTGCTATTAATTTACTTTAAATGTTAAACAAAATTACCACAACGAAGATCCATGTGATCACTATGCACTAACCAACACAACTAAAGGGTCAGGACAACTCTTCCGAATATATACCACAAATTTCCACTCAAACCCTTAAATTTTTTGACCGTTTTTCTAAAACGTATAATTTTTTGATACAGACACGCAAATGAAAATTGGTAATACATATCTATTCATGCAAACAGGGTAAAACACAAAACAGCGGTTAGAACAATGATTGTCGGTCTCAACCCTCTAAATAGTGGCATATGTTCTTGTCCCGTTTATTAAATGTCCTTGAACATATGTCAAATTGTCGCACGATAATGGTACTGCCATATCAGCTGGTTTAAATAATTATTTGAGCGTACTTTTTCCTGTTCAACCAAACGTAATAACTCACGGAAAAACCTCAACTGGTAAAACTATGCAAAATTATAACAGGACCTTTTGTTCTCAACTACATAATGCCATTGTTAGTACGGAATTATTGTGTGTATTGTTTCTGGGCTAAAAATGATTATTTTTTTTTTTACCCCGAACATGATAAAATAGATAAAGAACAATGCCCAACAATATTCTGTCCATTTCTCCTGTAGGTGAACATATCGCGTTTCAAGAAATTGATTTAAATATTTTTAACTTTTTATGTTATTGAACAGCACGTTTTGAAAGCTATCTTACCTCTCTGATCTCTTTGATTTTGTTGCCCGATTTGCCTATGACGCATCCAGCCTGACTCTGATGTATCATCATACGTAGATCCAAATCGTTTCCATTTCCAGCCTTTGCGCCGTTCTGAAATTAACATGCATACGTTACAGTAAAAATTACAAACTCAACACGTTGCAGCAAGTGCAAATTTCAGATCGTATCGTACACGTGCATATATCCGGTCTGGCTAAAACACTTTTATTGTTTTTGTTTACCCGTTTAGCCGTTTTTTTTTCGAAAATTGCCATTGAATGTTTTAGGTGCAATTATCGGTGCCTTTGTAAAGATCCGCTCCACATGTTCTTTGAATGTCAGTCTGTTGTAAAATTAGAGCTTCTGCTTCACTGAGCCTCAAAGACGCCAATAGACGTAACAAAAACAAAAGGCTGTCAAACGGTGGACGAATTAGTGCCGTGTTCGGCAATCATGTAAAATTGTGTTCAACGTGGATTATTAGTTTTTAAAAATTTTCCGAGTTTATTGCGTTTCGAATGTACGGACGATAAAATCTAATTAACGGTCGTTAGGCGGCATTAAAAGTAATTGTAGATAATGTATATATATATATTATAATTAAAAATAAAAGATCAGCCGAGTAATAAACACACTTTGAACATTTTATGGTTTGCGAAGAGTAATTTGTATTTGTAAATCGTTTACGCCAACAGCGAGTAAAAATAGTTTTTTTATGGTTTCATCCGTTTTAATTTGTTCGTCCCGGTTTACAAATTAACCCAACCCGTGGTACAGTGAACACCGAAATTTAGTTTTAAACTGTTTAATGGAAAAAGTATTCCTTGATATTTGCGGAAAGGATATTCGAGCGTTAAATTCCCTTCTATGCGAATATATATTTATAAAATTGAGTTTATACAAAAAATGTCGGGTCGAATTCTAGTCGCACAAAAGGCAAATCTTATTTCGCGTTCCGTATCCGAATAATTCGCGGGGGTAATGCACTTAATATCGCTTTACTTTATGAAATCCTCTTTGACATATATTAAATTAAAATTAGCCGGGAGTCTTAAAAGCCTTCTGCTTGGGCATAAAGAAAAATTTAATAAAAAATCCCGAATACGGTGTAATCGCGGAAATTAAAATCGACTGGTGTTTGATGCTTGTGCCCGTTTGTTTATTGTTGCCTTCCCATCACGGTGACGCGCAGAATACGAAGGAAATTAATTTCTCATACAAGTCCCGTCCACGAAATTTATTAAACATCAATACTTGACGGGGCACAACAAGAAAAAATCCCCCAAACAACTGTTGTAGCTCCGAACATGTCATTAGTGAGACTTTGCAGTGGGAGCGGACATAAATATTAAAAGGTGAAAGGGTTTTCCGCGGTCCGTGTTCCCGGCCGGGCTGAATATTATTTTGCGCATTTTAAAAATTTATTGCGACATTCGGATGCAAAAACGTCGACGTTGGGTCTCTTCGGCGGCGGGTTGAACGTTTTATCGCGTGCAATATGTCGTTGGTTGATTATTGGACAGATTACGTCTCGTGATTTATCGATCACTCGAATCGTTTTGGCGAAATGTAAAAATTATGGAGATCGGTCGTGCACATTTGTTTTTACTATTCCGCCGTTCGATGACATAAATATTAAGGGTCGCGGTCACGTAACCTGGAAATGTAAACTGTGTGGTTTTGTTCATGATAAAATAGGAAAAAAATGAACCCGGAGATGTTTTATGTTGGCGCAAATCTCGCCGGTAAACATCGCAGCATTACGGATCACCTAGCGTTGTAAATTGTAAGTTTTAGTCGATTCAGTTCGGCGTCCGGACGCCTTATTCAGCGAAGAGGATGCTGACAAAGTGTATGACAAGTTGGCTGCCTGGCATCCGTTCCGAAATTGTTTAAGTAAGTAAGGCCGGAAATTGAGGTTTGTCGTCGTCGTATCTCCATTTGCACGTGAACAGTTTCTAAACAATGTTGCCGCAGCACAAAGTTACCCCGGGAAACTCGATATTGGCGTCTGCTTCATAATTAATTTCGATAATCGTAAAACTACGGCACGTTGGAGTGTGGCGTTGGTTGTAGTTTTCGAACAATAATTGTAATCGGGCCAAGGCGCCGACGTCACCATAAATTCGCGTTCGCAAACACACACACATGTAATTCCTTGTTTAAGTTCCTTGCTTCACGAACGTGATTTCAGTTAGAAAAAACAATGTCAAAGGAATAACCTCCTGATTACCTTTTTAAGTCAACAGACGGGCACTCAAAATTGACATTAATAGAAACGGAGTTTAATTTCGACGGCGAACTTAACGACGGATCTTCTCAAATTTATTAATCACCGAAATATCAGTCTTAATTGCCGCCCACTTTACGTTCTGAATGCCTTTTCGGAATATTAAATATACCTTAAATTTAATCAGCGAAAGTTCGCCTGAATTTTACGTGGCTTCTTTCCTACTAAATCAGGACGAATTGTTTCCTCGGAATGGTAAAAATCAATTGACAAATTCAATACCGAAATTCTACCGTTCCGTTTTATGAAGGGCTTCGGGAAAATAAATAGCACAACAACAATGTGAGCGTAAACTTTATTTAATGGGTGCAAGTTAAGGTCTTAACTCAACTTAAATAAACACATTTTTCCATATTAAGTTAATTATGCCGACACGAATAAGCCAGCCTCAAAAAATTAAAAATCCACGAACAATTTAAATTCCTTACGTTCATTCACAAAATCCTAATATATATTCAAATTTTATAGCGAAATTATGTAAATTCCTTTTCAACAGGAGTCAAAATATTAATCACGCCTAAGACAAGTTAAAGTAAATTTTCTGAAACAATGACTCCGCAGTGGTACGAGCGAAAAAGTTCCTCTAAAACGAAATTAACTTCTCTAACAAGCAACTAAAAGCTTTATGTATTCGGGAGGTAAATTAATTTAAAATTAAGTTTCCCAAGAAAGCCCGCCGAAAACTTCCCCGGTACCACAATGTTCCTTTGAACTTTTATATGGCTGATAGGAAACATACCCTCGCCAAGATTTACGAGATTGAGCATTGTAAGCTTTAGGAGCTGAGCCACGAATAAATTCAATTTATGGCGATTAAAAGATACAACGATGTTTTAACTGTATAAATCAACATTGACTTAATTTTCATTTGTAATCGAGGTTTGCTCGACGAATGTCTGAACGTATATTTTTAAAATGTTGCCTTGGGCCATGCCTCATTAATTAGTTGTACTTGAGATGTATCTTCAATTGTAATAGGAGTTTTAAAACGAGCAACATTGTTTCGAAATTCATTGTGCAAATAGTTTATCTACGCAAAATCGTGAGTCTAGTTATCATAATTACGGGCTTTGTAAAAAGTAATGTTAATTGTGTTTTCAATGCATACGAAGATCTTATGATAAATTGTAATGGTGAAACCTTTAACTAAGAACAATTGGTATTATATCTTTATGATGACAGCTTAAGCGATATCTAACTTCCCATAAATCCGTATTGTTTCGTCAAATTAAATATCATGCTTACTTTGTGCGTTTAAAGTTATTATTTACAGTAGAACTTCAATAACTGGAACCACGATTTGCCAAAGGTTGACTTATTAAGATTAGATAAATAAAAGACCAGAAAATAAGAACGAATGTACTAATAAAGTTGATCTGGAAGAAGACGTGGAATATAATTTCTAAGATGGCAGTTAGGCGGTTAAGCACCTTACCAATTAAAAGCACATTTAAGACATTTGATTATTTAACTTGAGAATATTGGCCATATTCTTTAATTTAATCTTCTTGTTCAAATAGATAAATACTCGTAACTTCAATTTGGCACAATAGGAGTCGATAAAAAGAGTTTTATTTGATTTATCTTCTATATTTTATACTTTTTTTACATCAACCCTTAGAGATAATTTCTTTATTGTCTTTCAAAATCTTCTCAAAGATTTTTGCAATAAATATATAGTATAATAAGTTATCACTGTTAACAAAATCCATAGAACGTTTGACAACGTAATTAGGGCTTCCCCCCTTGATGATTGAATCATCAGAACATTGGGGTTATCGATGTTCGAATCAAGTATAAATTATACGTGATTTCCACTCTCGAATCAATCTTATTTGCTCGAGTTATGAAAGCTCGACTGAATATATTTTTGGTTACTATCTAACAGCCAGTATATGTTTGAGAAAATTATTTTGTGGCGTTAAATAAACAAGATATACGTTCCATTCGATTCGTGAATTTAGAATTCCAGAACGTCGTAAAAAAGCATTCAACAGTTTACATCGTTTGGTAGATTGTGGAATGTTTACGAAGGAAAATAATCGAACATTTTTCATTATTTGAGAATAAACTAGCTCAACCACTTGCATGTGGTTCGGATGGTTTGTCGTGCACCGACTAATGGCCTACGTGTTTAATTTAATTTTCGCTTAAATAGCCGCCGTCGGAGCACGTTAACGCTGTATTATTCACGACCGATCTATACCGACCCGTCGTCCGTGTCCGTTTGTTTGTAACGTCCGACGTGCACCTTTTCATTAGCGAGACAAACATCTGACTTTTATTGGTCTCCGTGAGGTCTACACGACACGTTCCTCCCGAATCCGGGGTGCTTCACATCGAATTGCCGTCGGCCCGACAGGGGTGACAGGGTCGCTTCTTCCTCATTCACAGTCGTCGATCGACAATGGCGTGCCGGACATTTCGAGGGGGGAGAGAAGACTATGAGATTTTTATTATTTAGCTCAGCTTAAGGTTCCTATCGATCGCCTTGCGAGACGTAAAGTTCAAACGTGTACGGCGAAATTGATTATCAATCGAGTTTCACCCGCTCAGATCTGAAATATGCAACATGTACTTACCGACGGTGGCGGAAGCCGTTATTAAATCAATGCAAATCGAAATCACGATGCATGCGTCTTGCACATCGAACTTACCTCCTCGAGATTGGGCACGACGTCGTTGACGATGCTGCATATGCTCTCGAGGTCGGACGACAGCGTCAGCATTCTGCAAACAAAATTCAGTTAGTGCACATCGAAAACAATCGGCGGTTGCGAGCTTTCAGAAGGGAATTTTTCGATAGTGACGGCCGCACATTTTCTTATTTCCCTTTACGGTGCGAAGAGATAAACGCGAGAGAGATCGCAGTGTGAGTGAAGAGTGAGAGAAACAAAAAAGGCCGGGTACATATTGGAGGCGATCAATTTTACTCTAACAGAAACAAATGGTCAGAAAGGAGCCACCTTTCAACAAGTTACCGGACCGATGCGAGAATGTATATATATATGTATATATTTTATTTCTGTTGCTTTTTCGGTTTCGCCACGAAATCGCCACGATAAACGAACCGGCGCTCTTGATTCTAAACTTCCGTATAATCGCAAATCCTCGTAGCGATACGGTACGGTATGGCGGGGCGTCGGGGACATTTTTGTTGAGGATATTTTCTAAGTTGTTATCGTTTGTATCGATAGGGCGCACGGCCTGGCATATAATCCCTCCCCGCACGACATTTGATTAATCAAATTTTGTCCATTGATTCGAATTTGGTTAGGTCAGACACAGTGTCCCACCCTATTGATACGTTTGAAACCTTCGGCTCGACATTAATTAATATTAACAACAAGTAAAAAAGGTGCTACAAAACGTAAATTTGATTCGGGATTTAAATCCACCTGCAAAAAAGTAATTAGACACAAAGAAAAAGGCCTCAACCTAAGGCGAAGCGTTTGTCGCTTTTGTTAGGGGGACCTTGCTATAAAAATTGCCACCTAGCGGACAAACCTGGCATTAGCTGGTTGCACCGCTTGTCTGTCTGTTTTATTCACTAGTCGAAAAAAAAGGGAGTTAATTAGTGTATTTGTTAATTTTTGTTTAAAAGTACGTGAACAATAAAGTAAGATTCGAGGGTGGTTTAGAAAATAGGTTTTAGTGTTTACACAAAATCAAGAGTGCCAGCGACAATTCGAACATCATATCGTGTTTAACCTCGTAGATTTTTTACGTTTTCAATACTTACATATAGACTTTTTGAACGTACGCTGAATAATTACGAATTTTTACTACATAAAAGCTTTTATAGTCTCTCCTGTAAACTAGAAAATCATTCAGTTATAAGAGTTTATTAATGCTTATCACGTCTTGCATATAGCAAAAAAACCTTAAAAATATCAAGTTAATGACACATTTAGTTAAAAATTAAAAAGATTTAGTAAAACGTGAGGTTAAACACACTTGGTTAGTATATAAGTAAAAAGTAAGTCATGCGCGTTGACACAAACAGTAGTCTTGATTATGTGCACGTATATATTAAACAATGAGCATAAAACCAAAATTAAATGAAATAGTTAATAATAAAAAAAGTAAAATAAAAAAAAAAAAAAAAACAAAAACAATTTGTAACAAGAACAGAGATATAAGAGAATAGATATAAGAGGGTATGAGTGAATATTTGCAGTGCAACCAGGGCCGAGGTGAGCACAACTAAATTAGAGTTTGAATTTATGATTTTACCGTTCAGGGCCCGGGCAATCGGGGACAGTAATGGAGGCTTTGTACTGTTGGTCGGTTTCGGTGATTTGATGTGGCAACACGCAAAATTGGCATTGGCGGGCAGGTGGGCACAGATTGGCAGTAGTAGTTCAAGTGGTTGGACGGAGACCCGGGGGAAGAGAACACAATTATGTTAACACACGTGTGGCCAAGATACACTTCGGGCCCGACCACACTCCCCAACCACAACACAATCGGACACCGTCGTCGATCACTAAGTAGCAGAAAACTCACCGGTTTCCAATCGCAATCCTCCGCACGGACCGCGTGTCTGGTGGCTGCCGAAAGGAAGCACGGTGTCGGTATGTGAACGTCACCGCGACTGTACAAGTTTCTGCACGCGGTGATTGGCAAACCAATTGTGTTAAAACAAATGATTAAAAAATAGTAATAATGAAAACAAAAATAAAATGTGACGGCTCTCTTTTGCTAATGAAAACTGAACGGACAGTTATTGGATTTTTCAGTGAATGTGGTTAAGGAGTCGGTGGCCACTGCATGGAAGCTGTAATCTTAAATATTATGTAATCTATAAAATTGGGCGGGTACAAGTACGTGTTGCAGTACGAGTACGGGCTCGTTACAATCAAAATTATATTTATATAGAGAGCACCACTATCGGTCTGTCTGTGTGGTTTTAATTTCAAATAAATATAACGTAATTGAAAGTGACAACTAAAAAATACAAACAAATTAAAATGTTGGTTTAAGAAAGCGATGTAACAGTTTGAATTACAACGATTATTTAAATATACGTTATTACAGTTGTTTTGTGTATTATTCTTAACTATGACTATAGTGTAAAGCAAACTGTTATTGGTAGTGAACATTTTAACAACAACTTTTATTTATATTCATCTAGTCTTTTATTATTTAAGTCATTAAAAACCTTATTAAACAAATCGTTGTTGCAAATATTCCTACATTTTGAAAGCATATTCGGTTCAGTATTTAACAAACATCACGTAAAATATAACACAGGATGAAGATGTGAATAATTCATTTAAAATACTGTCATTAAACTGATCGAGTATCAATTAATAAAAGTTTACCATTAAATTTAAAATAATACACAAAAATACTGAACCAAATAAAACAAGTTCCAAACGCATAAATAATGCGTTTGAAAGTTGTTATAATTAAACGGTGAAACGAAGTGAAGTGGATACTGACCTGGCTTCTTAACTTCGTAATATTTTGTCCTCCCTTACCAATTATGGAACCGGCAACCTGAAAAATTAAATTCGTTAATTTCTCGCATATTATTTCATTTAGCGCATGAGTTATTTTCTCGACGCTGTAACAAGGATTTTATTGGCCTTTATTGTTGTGAAACGTTCTATATGTTATGAAGGGAAATTCAGGCACGGGATATTAGATTTTTATTTAAAATTTAAAATGTTATACGTTTTTCTCCATGTAAATGTGTTTGTCGTCCCCCGCAAAATTGTTAAATATGCAATTTTTTTCGGGTATAGCTCAGTCGTCGGTTGTTGTTGTGTATAAATTTTGAACTGGTAAACTAAAACTTCCCGTTTTTTATTTTGTAGAAGAAGAGATAGATAACTATTTATATGACCGATATAATTTTTAACTCGAAATATCTTAAATAAATTTAATTAGGACAACATGTATCAGAGTAATTTAAGATAAGAGAATGTTCCTCACTTTTTTGTGTATCATTTATATATTTTTAACAATTTTTTGATTTGGAATCAGCTGGTTGTTGTTGTGTATAAATTTTTAGACCGTAAACTAAAACTTATTGTTTTTTATTTTGGATTGAATCGTACTTTAATGTGATATTAAATTTTTTGCAAAAGAAGAAATAAATAATTTTTATTTGTTATACATTATCAACTATATAAATTTTGAAATAGGTCCAAATATCATGAATAAATTTAATTTGTTTCTTACTTTTCTATGTATCATTTATACATTTTTAATTTGGAATCAGTTGGTTATTGTTGCGAATAAATTTTTAGGCAGTAAACTAAAACTTATTGTTTTTTTTATTTTGGTTTGAATTGTATTTTAAGGTAATATTTTGATTTGATTCATCTATGAAAGGTGTTCTGTTTGGCGCATCCACCATCCCACTTGATAAAACCCAATAACCGTTAGAAGCGCATCCGCCAATATTCCACAAAAACAGATTCGTCGTGCAAAAGCGGATTTTATTTCCGCGGTTTCGGTCTAAACGTCCCGAAAATGCATCAGACATTCCGTTTGCCGCGCCAACATCAAAGGGAACGGCGAACGACCGGCGGCGTACCGTGCACTTGTTGAGGACTTCTGCCCGCGATTCCGTAGTAAATAAATTTTAAAATATTCATATTTCCCAAGCAAAACCAAGTCGAGATTCTTATTTACATGTTTTTGATATTGTGCTCGGCGCACGGAGATTTATAGGCCTGAATAAAACATTTCCAGATAAGTTGGACGCCGGCTGGTTTTCGGGGGCACACACACACACACAAACACACACACATATACACGGAAAGCCTGAAAAAATGTCCCTGAAGATATATCGCGGGTTCGGGGATCGTTTTCGTGATGCATTTCATTGTGCATGCATCACGTGATCCGTTGACTTCGTTATTTAGAATGTTTAGTTTTTTTCCCTTCGATTTATTTTTATTTTCGTCGTCTGCCTAGGAAGAACAGGGGGGTGGCAGAGGTAAATTCGTCGTGGCGACATAGATTTTAAGCAGTCGATTATCCGGCCACCGACAGGAAAATCCACCCGACCTATCGCCATCAGGATTATTTGTTTACAATGCGAAATTCACGTTAAAGGTTACGTACGTCCCCGACGAAGACCGTGCACATCTCTCTCGGAATTGCCGGCCCGCGCTTTCGTTCGCCTGTTTAAAGAGGATTTCTCCGCCGTCTTGCCAGATACCATCTCGAACACGAACTGAACAAAGAAATTGTTTTCCCACGGGCCCCGCGGCGGGGATTTTTGCCTGAATTGTTTATGTTTTAAAAGGGATTTGCACCGTACGCCGCGGCTCTGGAAATTATAAATGATCGACCGTGTGTTTCATGTGTGCTTCTTTGCGGCCTCTATATTTTCGCTTTTAGTTCTCCGACTAAAAACGTTGCTTGTTATATTATTTATTGAACGTATCTTTCATCTTTATATATGGTGAATTGATTTAAAGTCTTGTTATTTTTAAATTTAAATTTTTGTATCGAACGAGTGTTTTATTTCACTATTTCTATATTTGATTCAAAAGATTCATGAACAAAATGTTGATAATTATTATTAATTGATTGTAATGAAAGTATGATTATCATGATAATTGTCAAAATAATCGTAATAAATTGATAAAATGAAAATTGTACTTTAAATAATCAATCTTGACTTACAACTTGATAATTCTCAATATCACAATTTTCAAAATTTGTTGACAAACTTTATATATTTATTTATAAAATTTAGGAAAAACAAAAAATTTGATCCAATTTGATATAACGTAGTAGCTTGATTATAGAAATTAAAATTTATTTAAAACATAAAACTGAATTGGATGCCAGTACCTATAATATTTATTGGTTTTTCTGTTTTTGTTGCAATTGCAACTGATCAATTTAATTTTACCTTTTAAAAAATTGCATACTTTTTTATTTTTCAATGGACAAAATTATAGCAACTTTTTACTTTATGGTTTTTCATTGCTATCTTTTTACTTATTGTAATTATTTAATCGTTGGTCGAAGTGAAACTGTAAGAAAAGTAATAATTCAGCGTTACTACAACTGAGAAAATCAAGAAGAGATGGCTAAGACTTTGAAGCTATTACTAAAAAATCAAAAGAAACTGGCCAAGTGGTAGTTACGAAAAAAATTGTCACAATCGAAAAATTTGAAAGAAAATCGATAACTTGATAATTCGAATGTCAAAAAACATCTAATCTTATGTTCAACTGAAATTAAAGTCAACCTGAAACTTGCTGAATATAGTTCACGGACTGTGATAAGATAGTTAGTGGAGGCGTGTTAGTTTGAACCTAAACTTACAAGAAAAACCCTATCCAATTTTGACTTAGGACACCTTCACTAAATCATGGAGCCACGGGATGAGTAGCTTTTAGAGCTTATATTAAATATTTCACAGAGACAAAACTACACAAAAAGTTTGTTATATCAAATTTAGTTCGATATATTGAAGAAATGATGTTCTTATTAAATGTGTTTCAACATAAAAACGATCAAGAATACAAATCCAAAATTGTAATTGAAAGACAAAAGCATCGATGTTTTGTCTGGCCTATCCCAATCTCCAGACATAAACCCTATAGAAAACATTTATAATCAAATTCGACATAAAAATTTGACAAATTTAAATGAATTTGAAGGAATAATTTTTCATATATTCGGAATTCGAATCTATGCTACAGAGATAGGCCAAAATTATAAAACGAAAAGGATGTTATACAAGTAGTAAATTAATATTATTTCAACAGTTCACATTCAATAAAAGAATTTTGGTTAAAAGACACATTTTAAAAAGCTGCTTTAATAACTACTGCTATAGTTATAACTTGATATTTATTAAGGCATAAATATCATGATAATTGACAAGTTCTTTTCGACAAACTTACGGTTATTAGATTAATTTTGGAGGGATGCAATAATGTTTGATCAATCTTGATATAATTATCAATAATATCTAATTATTGGACAAATTTAACATAATGATTGATTATCAAGGCATAGATAGATAATCATCAGTAATAATTATCAGTGAATCGTGATATAAATTGTAATTTTTATCCAAATAAAGGAAACGACTACATCTTTAAATACTGTTGCTTGGACTGATGTATCAGACTTAAGAATTTGTTTAATAGATTATTTTTTTACACGTATATTTGATATATTATAGTACTTTCCCGAGACGTGTAACTAAAAAAACACATCTTGAACACCTCAAGTTATTATCGTAGAAAATCCCGTCGTGCTTGAAATAATAGGATTATTTTTCTAAAAATAAAACGAAAAATGAGACGTCGAGCCTCCCACCTGGGGAATTCGAAAATATTTGTACATGTCAATCATTAACGTAGTTATTTGCTTTACGAGGCGACGAGGAGTCATTCGTTTAGTACAATGGATGCGTCGCCGATCGCCGATGAATAATGAATGAAAACTATTTATTAAAATACGAAATGTAACCTAAGCAGCGTCTGGAGGCCGAGCCCGGTACGAGACACCTGACGTTCAACAATCAATCAACAACCATCGCGACTCACTTATTGAAAATACCAATCGCTCGTCCCAACAAATCGGTAACACAGATGACAAAAAGTCATTAACCAGATCACCGTTCTAAACATATCTAACGCATAGTTGGCACACGAAGCGATGACGATGAGTCATGAATGGAAACCGTAAATTTGTTTGCGGGATCGCTTAAATTTAAATATGCAATTATAGTTAAAACCACTCCGGGATGACTAAGCTTTTGACTACTTGTAAATGGGTTTTGCTTGTCTGTCACGTCAGCGATGCTTGCGTCACATCAGCTCGTCGCAGTCGCAGCTCGGGAGAACTAATGCGAAACTGCACCGTACATGTTTGTGTGTCAACATGCACAAACTGGTGTTTTGTTTGTTGGCAGTTATCTTGTACGCGTCAAAGATCAATCTGAAGCGTTAACAATGCTCTGTGTTCTATGACTCTGTTCGCTACAGTTAATTTTGCCAAAGGATTCCTGTTCAGCATCAGGGTACTTAGATTACAGAGACAACGAGGTAACTGTAGACTGAGGACGATTCGTCAAAAAAATGTTCAAAGAAGTGTTTTATATTTTGTATTTTTCATTCAATGTAGAATCTACTATTGTACTATGCAGAGTGTTCACATAATAATGGTGTTTGTAAAATTGATATATTGTAAGTTTTGAAATAGAAAATTTAGTACACTTAAAAAATGCAGGAAAAACATTTTACTGGATTTCTGATGAATAGTTCCAATTTGATTCCCGTTGTCGGTGTGATTTAAGGATACTTAAAACTAACGTCCAATATCATTAGATACTTAAAAAGTTAACTTCACGTTAAGTAAAAAATCCCATTTCAAATTGATTATGAAACTGGGCGTTGGAAATTCATTTAAAATAAAGTTCCCATACAGGATTATCCGATATGCAAATGCGCGTCAATCGAACTTCTAATCCGAACTTGATCCACTTTTTGTCCGTCCACCTGAATAAAACACGACTGTTTGGCAATGGTTCCCATTTCAAGATAGATCCGATGCCGATTTACATAAAATTTACATACAATATTTTGACGATTTTTTCGTTGTTGTCGTATATCGATTAAGATTCCAAGATGAAAGGGAAACGTCGTTGCAAAACCTGTTTCACATATACCAATTACCGAAGACGTATATCGTTCTGTAAAAGTTGTGTAATTACGGGAGAATATGAAAAATTATGTTTCTTCATTTACATACAATGATGTCTTGGTACAAGGTTTCTTTCTGCGTAATGTGGAATGATACATAATTAGAAATATTTTGATACTGAAAAAAAAAAGTGGAAAACGTTTATAAACCTGTTGTCATGTTTAATTCGCTAGGCATTTACATCGAGATTCTTTGTTCCTATTTTAATCCGACAATAAAAAAAAACGAAATAAGCAAGTTTAATTAATTACGAACATCGACGGCTCGACGTTCTTTTATAACGAGCCCATCATTCAACATCACATTAAATGATCGATATTTTTAACCGAGAACTGGCGAAATCTATCATGAGATTTATTTCGGTCTGCCAATTAAGATGTTTTCTCGGTGCATGATGCCCGGCATTTTTCCAATATGTAGGTTATCTTTGATATTTCGTGGTGCTTATTAAATCTGACGAGGATAAAGTGACGACGTTTCATTAAAGTTGTTTTCGGTGTTAAAAATACATCTGACCGGGGAATCAAATAAGTAATTTGTGTTAATCGTTTAAAACTAAAAAATCTTGTAAACTGATACACCATATTGTCACGTTTCTAAAAACCTACAGTAAAAGCGGTTTATTAAAAAGAATAGAAAACCTGAAATTAAATAAAACACAGATTTGTTGTTTTTTGTTTTTCAAAAATTCATCTAAAAACCTGCAGTAACAGCAGTTTATATAAAAGCTGAAAGCAAATAAAACACGTTTTTTATTAAAAATATACAGAAATTAAACATAAAAATAAAAAGTTGCAGAATACAACATATTCGTTGAAAAATATACCTAATTATATATGAACAAACTCAGCTTAAATTATACTGATGTACGCCTCTCATTAACGCTTCTATATTTTCATTAGTAATTTATTTCCAAGTTAGTTTATAAATCATTCTGTTATTCATTATAAAAGAACTTTGGTCTCTATCATTATTTGTTTTCTGTATTAGTTTATTTTCTTAAATGTTTAATTTTATAATATTGTTTTTTGTAAAGAGTTCTATCTATATTAATTTTAACTATGAAATATTTGTTTAAAATAAGTAAGAATATATAAAAAATGATAATTACTAATACAAATAATTACTAAATTTAGATAATTTTATAATATTTATTAAAAACATTTTCAGTGATATATTGTATATTAAATATTCATTAACAAATTGAGAGTTAAAACAAAGAAGGGTCATTTAATTAATACGGTATAAATATATCAATTTTAAATTAAAACTAACAATTTTAAAGTAAAACTAACAGACTACTACTAAACCCTTTAAAATAACTTAAATAATCAATAATATATGAAAATTTTTGAACCTTGTTATGAAATGTTCATTTATTTTTAACTTTTACTCAAATTTAGTCCAGTACTTTTAAATGATGAAGTTAAAAGGAATACAAATTGTTTTTTATGTTCACACCAACTTGAAGGGGCACATTCTTGTAGATATATAGAGTTAATAAAAATTGTGGTTTCAATAGAAGAGTCAGAAGTCGTTGACCAATAGGAAATACGTCTTTGGCAATGTCCAGTCGGAAGTGATAAAGTAAACTATGTTTTTAAATGTTATATTTTTATGGTGAATAACATATTTGTCATCTCTGATATTTATATTATCAGAATTTTACGTAACCTAAAATGAAGGGAATGTCAATGATGACATTGATAGTTATACGTTTACCTCAAAAAAGCTCACTTTTGAAATCATAGCCTATTTTACCATTGTCCATTGGTCCAAGACACATTCTTATTGTATTTTTCGTTAAATGCATAATCTAAATTTGCAAGTACAGTACTATATGGGGTGTTTACACAATAATGGTGTTTGTAAAAAGATACGGTAAAAATTTGAAGTATTGGTAAAATATTTCAAATGTTTAAAAGCAAAACAATGTTTTTAAATGCAATAATTTTATGGTGAATACATTATTGATAAAATATTTGTCATCACTGACATTTACATTGTTAAAACTTTGTATTGACAAATTAAACAATAAGATCAAAATGAAACAACTGTCAATTAAAACATTGATAGTTGTATATTCACCTCAAAAAAGCTCATATTTGAAAACATAGCCTATTTTACTGTTGTCCATTGGTTAAAGTCCAAAGACTTATTGGCCAACTTTAATGGTCTTTAGTTCTTGTACTAGTGAAGCTACATTTTTTTATATACCACCTTCTACATCAGGAATGTGTTCCTTCAAGGTGGTGCTAGCATCCGTTTTATATCTAGTGTTTTGCAAGTATCAATTAATTAAATGCAGCATCGATGCCTTGTAATTTATGTGCATCCCTAATATAAGCACACGTAAGTGACTTAGAAAATTATCTTTTACCGTACCGTCGACTAGCATTTTATTAAAGATTCAGCTAAAATTCGTAAATTGTGCACGGCCGAAAAGTAATAAAAAACTGAATTATGAAAATTAACTTCCGCATGCATTTTTCACATCGACCCCAAACGGTGGTGGTTCCGCCGTTTACCCGGGGGACCGTTCATTTTCCTTGCGCAAAATCAATTACGCCACAGGTGGCAGACTATAAACGGAGAGATAATTAAGTGTGGCAACACCGACGACAATAACTTTAAAATTACCGTACCCCCCGACCGGCGGCTCCCGACGACGTTTCATTCAGTCGAGAAAATTTAATTTCAACGTTTTCTTAAACATCCCGATAACAATTGACAATTTATTAGAAAATCAGAAGCCAAAACTGAATCGCCAGCTTCGCATTGAATCGTCGACCTCCAACCGGAGAGGAAGAGACACACTCTAGTCCGCGGGCCAACGCACAGAACTAACGACGGCTCTCGAGGTTTTGAAAAAAAAAGCGGCAACAACAAAAATATTTAAACAACGGTTTACGTAACGAGTGAGAGAGAAAGAAGGGTTCCGAGAAACGTCGGAACGAAATTGAACGCATTACGCACGACGTGGATCGTGGATTTCGGGTGCGTCCGGGTGATTTTCCGGTCGTCGACCAGCGCCTGGATTTAATTGCGAAACGCGCGTATACTCACCTTACTGGGTATAAGCAAGCGAACTTCCTCATCGCCGCGCCTCGAACGTTTCTGTGGGGCGCCCATGTCACCGTCAGCCTCACGCTTCATGGTTACAGATCTGCCTGCAACAAAGGAATTAAAACCTTTAGAACGTTTAGCTTCTCTTCTGATGTTGCTGGATGCGGGGGAGGGCACAAGGAACAGACGGTGTATCGATTAGTATTTCAATTTACGTGGAAACAATGAAGGTTAATAAAGCAGCAGCATTTATTAGCTTGTTATGGGAGAAATATCGCTTCCGGTTCCGTCAAATTTGCTCTTTGACAATTCCACCTGTGAAATTAAGGGTGACATATTTAATGTTGACTTATTTGGTGCTGGCAACAAGAAAACTGCGCACGACAAAATGGAGATTAATGTGGCAGTGCGTACTTTTTTTTACAATCCCATTCGCATTCATCTCGGTATGCCGAGTTCTGAAACTTTACCAAAAAAATTGGAGGTCACATTTGGTGCTTTTTTTACCATACACAATGATAAATATATTTCGGGAAAGTTTAGCTTCAGAGAAATGCTTATTATTCAGTTACATTCTTTTGATAATGCCAGACTTGAGTTGCCAAATGATGATTGACGTATTACACTGAATTATTTTATATTGTTAACGAAAATATTTTTTCTAAAATAGAAGAGACACTTTTATTTCTGTAGTCATAAATTTGATAACAAGCTTTGAGACGCAATAAAATGTAAAATATTTTTGGAATTCGTTACGTTTTTATTGTCTTACTAATTTTAAAACGTAAAAAACCTAATCGAATTAAACGGTCCGAGATACAAGGAACAATCAAGGGAAGTGCTGACTCGTAAATTTCCTTATGAGACATAAAAGGGAAATTGTTTTTATCCCGTTTCAATTGTTTAACACTTAGGTGCCAAATTAACGATACCTTTTGTCTGATAGTTGCACGTCGATCGGTGAACAAAGCTGAAGATGAAAATCCTATTTGGAGCACCGAAAACAACGACTCATTGAAACGTGAAAATGAAATAAATACATTGTTTGACTAAAGAACAAGAGGTGACTCTTATTTCAATTAAAAAAATTCACTCATTATCAATACATTCTAAGGAAATAAGGTCGCAACAAAAATGTCCATTAGCACAATTCTTCCTTCACCTTTTTCAGCTCGTGCATTATTAAATATCAAAAAGCATGAATTCAAAAACATTAAAAGTGCACTTTATTGCCTCTAATAAAACTTTATTCTTAGTTTGTTCCTCGTACCTTAACTAATAATAAATGAAGTTTAAGAATTACTTTAGGTTCGTCACCGCACTGGCAATTCACGTATAGACATACAGTTTTTACTTTATTTGCCATAGCTGCATTCGGCACGTGAAAGATGATGGTTTTAGCAATGAAACCGACCGTAATGGTCCTCTTGAGGTTAGGAAATATGTTCATGGTGTAACCCATTCACCATTAACCGAGAGTTATTGACACGTATTGTTGGTTCTAACTATTGTAGAATTCTCTGGAGCGGGAGCTATTATTATTTAATGATATAATAGTCCGAAGTTTCCAGGTACATTCATTTCTCCGGCCTTTGTTTCCAAATAATTTTCCCCGGGGTTTCTTATATTAGTTCCGCGATTATTCAAAATAACACGAAAACCTTGGACAAAAAATAATTAATTATTGTAGCCCATTGCAAGGTACAAAGGCTGTATATATATTGGGATTTAACAATTAAAACACATGCAACAATTTCAATTTACCTTAATTAAAAACCATCCTGCGATGATTGAATATAATTGCGTAAAACTGGTGAAGCAAATTCAAATTGATTAATTTAGCGTAGCCTGCGTATAGTGAATGGGTTAATGAGAAATGAGTAACGATTACATTATTAACCTTCAGATTTTCTAGGTAAAGGTATTACAGTTTATATTATACAGAAATGTATTGAATTCATTACGTGTTTAGAACACAACAACATCGTTAGGTTCTTATGTAACGGTGTGGTTAGAAAAATAGTGTATGTGGTAACTTGGCAATCCTGTTAGTGCAATTTTACCGAATTAGACAGTTTAATCAAAACAATATCCGAGGAAATGATCGAATTGAATACCAATACTACACAGGTTGTGAACTTCAAATTACAGAAACCTTGTAACTAACAGATTGATCAATTATAACACACATATTTGACCACCAGATTGTGAAATTAATTTGTTGCCTTTGTTTTATCACATTATAAACAACTGAACAATAGCAAGAAGGATAAGATGCAAGTGGTAAAATTAGGTTTAGGAACAATTCACAAAAAAGAAAATATATCTGAATCTTGTTATATTTATTACATACAAATGGGGAGCAAAATTAAGTATTACCCGTGGAAGACAACTCTGCATTATTGGAGCAAATAAGAACCTTGTAACAAACAACATCGATCATTTATTATAATACGCACAATTATGCTAAACCAGTTTACAATACAACCATATTTGACTACCTTTAAATTATGAAATTGATTTGTTTACCATTGGCCCACAATACCAAAAAGAATGCGGTGGACAGTCTTTCAGAATGAGTTTTCCCATAACAATATTACAAAAAAATTAATTTGAAATAATCAATCAACTAATTTGAAGTAAACACGTATTGAAGTTTATCATATCTTTAATTCGTTCTCTATTGCTCTGTGACTGATCGCCGATAATTCAACAGTACTTGAAAGTATAAAATGCAAATACATTAATTGTAAAAGTTTTCCAATAAAGTTCTCACTCAGGTAAATCTGTCGCACTTTATTACGTAATATTTAACTTTAATTCGAAGCAAAATCCAATTCAAATATTATCCCTGAAAGGCATTCCCGTTTTATTGGATCAAAGATTAACTAATAACCAAACTATCTATAAATTAAGGAACTAATTTGTTCATCACCGGTTTGTGTAAGGTAAGATGCAAAGATGCAAATACCTATATTAGTAAAAATTTTTCAAAATCAGTTCTCGAACAAAGTTACAAGATAATTGCGAAATAATTCCCCAGAGAGAAAGTGAATCTGAAGTAATGAATCAGGTTATATTTAATACTAATCCGAAGCAAACTCCAATTGAAGTATTATCCCTGGAAGGCAACTCGGCATTACTAGAGCAAAGGACTAAGAAGTCGGATTAAAGAAAACACGGGAAATGTTACCGAAATTTGCGTTGAATAAAATCTTCCTAGTTTTATTTCACGAGAAACATGCAAAACGAGTCGCCTTAATAAGGAAGTTGCTGGTTAACTTTTGGTCGGATTATCAGTCAGACGATCGTATCTGTATTTTATCACTCGCCCCGGATCAAATAAAAAGGTCAAGTCCTATTGGGAACAAATACGTCGTATTATTAATATTTTCTCAATAAAGCGACATCTGAAGGTTTTCGACCCTCTAAATAGGGTGCCTGATGTCGACCGTAGATTGGGAGGGTCAGAGGTTTTCGTGTACGCTGGAGAAAATATTTATATTATAAGGGGGGGCTTATTTTTCCGTCTCCGTTCCGTGGAATTTCTTTGGTTCGGATATTCAATGGCGTAATTTGATATTTCCAGATCCTTAATCCATCATCGGCTCCTGTCTTTTATTTTACTCTTCTATGTAATTCAATACGTATAGGAAAATATTTTATCAAAGGATAAAGTTTTATATGATTTATAAATTTATTGGGTTAGTAAGTTAAACTGTCTTATTTGAGCTTTTCATCGTCCGTCGGTTAACAATCTAATCCAAACGTATGGGCAAGAAATTAATATAAATTACGACACGACAACATTTTCTCGTTTACAACGCAAAGTTAAATCATCTATGGTCACACCCCATACAATCACCACAGGCAAACGTTTTAATAAATTACCTCTAAAGCTCATTTTATTAATTAATTCACGGTGGTGCGTTAAAATTGGATTAAAGCGGCTTGTGTAACTCCAGACAACATTATTTCGAACATGTTTGGCGAGGTGCAATTAAATTTGAACAATCTGATGCTACACGGCGGTTACACGCCCCTATACGGATTTTCCTTTATGCAGACTGCTGTAAACTGGAAGACAAAGTGAAATTAACAGCGAGGGTGGGGACGGGCGATATCTAAATATAAATCCGATGGAACATCGCATAAATGTAATTCACGTTTTATTTGTTTGTATGTTTCACGTTAGGATATTTTGTTTACGATTGCCGGGCAAAATGGAACGTGATTTTTTTGCGTCCCACGATCGCCCGACTGCAAATAGATTGATGTGTGTTTTATTAATCCGTTAATTCCGTAATGCACCGAAATGCAGCGCAACCCCCTGCTGCAAAGTCGGCAGCACAACGCTGGAAATGCCCCGTCGTACAGGCAGTTTATTTTACTTGCACTAATTATAACCCGCTGATTTCTGCCAAGAACAATACGCTTATTAACAATAGCCTCAATTCGAACGGGAGTGCAAGTAATTATTGCTCATTTGAGTGTGCAGCAATTGTGCACATTGTAGAGTGCTTTGTGGTAGAAAAGCCGCAACAGGCTGTATTGTTTCTGGAGAAGGGTGGGAGATATTACATGGGATTCATTTATTATTGGCCACTGACATAATCATTCCGGGCCGTATCGCTCTTTACCAACAATTTCCATGCATTTTGTTCTACAATTGTTTCGGAATAGATCCACCACCGCTTTTGTGTGCCGATGTTTTAAAGTAAAATGTTTATTAATAAGCTCGGTTAATTAGCCACATACTATTCCAATGAAATTGCACATATTATGCATGTGAATCATGATTTTGAGAAGTAATCAATATTGATTGAATACTCTGATTCACATGTATTTCCGAATGATCTATAAACAAAGCATTTAATGACTACGTAAGTATGTTGTGAATGTTAAGTGGCCAATTTAAAACCAACTAATAACACAAATTAATATTTTAAATAGTTTTTTTCGTTTATTCCAAAAAAGAAAACTGACTCTTCGTCGATAGTCAAAACTCCAATTAAGACAATTGTTAATTGAACGTTCAAGGTCGACGCTCATGCATAATATTAAATCACAAAGACTGCGAGAGCATGACATGTAACTTTTAATTTTTATGTCAGGACAGTACGTACGTTAATTATTTTTAATGTACGAAGGAACCGTGCGGCTTTTTCTTAACCCTGAATATTTTCTGTTGGGTGTGTCTGATGTCAACGAACTGTCATTCGTGAATCAAGAATTTCAACGCAATCAAGTGTCCCCATAATGAGGATTCAATATGCAAGCAAGCCATGTGGTTATCTGACCCACGTGTTATATTGAGAAAAATCGTGATATCTTTATTACTGAAGTTATGGATTAATTCACACCACTTAATAGATGTTTTACAATGATGTGTATTATCAGTTTTCCAGTCTATTAAATAGTGAACTATCTCTTTTTAAATCGAAAAATCGATTCCTATATTATTTACACAATTTTTAATAAATGTTATTAATTAAAGTTTAGTTAGTTGGTTTGTTTATACAGCTACTATATTAAATTGTATAAAATATATCTAATAAATATAAATATTTATTTTTTAATAGAATTCTTCATTTATGAATATGTATATTTTTACAAAAAAAATTTATAAACTACTATATTTTTTCTTATTCATCTTAATTCAGTTACAATTTCTAAAAAAAAATTAATAAGAGTACGGACACTCTAAAAATACAAATTAAAATATATATATGTTAAGATTTAATATATTTAAAACATGTTTTATGTGATATTAAATTATTGTGCTTTCAACAAGTAATTGGCAGGATTTTTTTGATAACTGAAATTATTGATGCACCATAAAGAGAGAAACACAGTGATTTTAATTTTAAGACAATTTTAAATATGAAATATCAAATATTAGATATCAATATCAATTAGTTTGATATTTTCATTATTCAAAAAATAACACACTTTTTCAAATAAAAATATTTATTTACCCTAAAAATAATCGACAACTTTTTTTTATTTTATAAATATTTTTTTTTTTTTTGAAAGAATTGAGTTATCCCATTTTTTTATTCTAAATGAATTACACATTAAAAAAAATTGATGAATATTGAATGTAAATTGTACGGACAATGTAAAAATACAAATTAAAATATTCATTAAGATTTAATATATGTAATTTTTTATTTTGATAACTGAAATTATTGTTCAACAATGTTCAGAGAAACACAGTGATTTCAATGTTTAAACAATTTTAAATCTGAAATTAATTTGTATCAAATACTAGGTATGAATATTAATTAGAAATATTATATTAAAATTAAATTATGTGCTTCCATTAAAATTCCTTAGTTTATTCAATTATATGCAATATTAAATTTAAATACCACCACTAAACAATAAAATTATAGAAATATTACAGATAAATTGAATTTTTGATTGAAATATTACGAATAGTAATCAAATGATGATTAAAGAATAACAGTATTTAATTAAACAATTAACATATAGATGAATTGGTTCTAAAAAAGCAATTTTTCCACTGCGTAGCAGTAATTAGCAGTGAAAGAATTAATCAAATTAGATGGATGTGCACGAGTTGAACAATGGTTCCCTTGTTGATAAACTACCATTGACAACGTAGAAAAATAAGAAAATAAGACGAAATGTACCATGAATAACTTGTAAGTGCCTTACTCTAACAAAACTCGTAAATTGTGAGGACAAACAAAACGTCCGCATCAAAACAGCGCCGCCGCCAGTAACGCAAACTTTCCACCGAGAACTTTTAAACACAATTATCACTGGCTGGTAACGTTTTAAACTTCCATCAATATAAACAGACGTCGACCGCTCACGTCGAGCGACCGTCGCACAATAAGATAAGCGAGAGACCCAGAGTAAAGTAACGCCCGTGCAAGTCGTCGGTCCGATAGATACTCTCTTGCTCCGGGACGTTAGAAAGCAACAACTCTGCCGAAGATAATGTTTTATGCGTGTTTTCGCCGCTAAATCGGGAGCCTGTCGATGATGTCGAGATATTTAGCTCGGGTACTCCGGCGTACATAAATAGAGAAACGCTCGTTAAGTGTTAATGTCGATTGGGTTATCTCTATGGCGTTGTAAATTTCGATAGGCGGGACCAGGAGATGAGCACACTATTTTCCGAAGCAGTTTTCCTTCCGCTGTATGCACCACCAAGTTCATTTCGTCGTTGTCGACTCGAAAACTATTGGATAAGGATGTTTCAAAATTAAATCCAGCATTAGTTAACAAATTTGAAAAAACTGATTGATGATTCTGAGACTGAGCAAATTTTGACACCCTAATGTGAAATATTCAATTTGTATTTATTGGCTCTATTTGATTTCTGTTCAGTACGATTTTATGTATTAGAGTTAACGGAAGTTTACTTCCGGGTACGATGCAAAACAGAATAACCTAGGCGTAAATCATTTAATGTTTAGTCAAGCTGTTAATAACCAACATTCCAAAATTAATCAATGGCAAGTATTTAGTTTTTTTTTTTCTTGTATTCGACATCTCAACATATTTTATGTTATTTTTATTTTAAAAATAACGTTTGCATTTGATAAATATGTTTTTTTTAGTGTGGTACTTAAAATAAATGGAAACTTGAGTTACTTAAAAAGTAAATTGAACAAATATTGTCTCTATAATGTGTTTTTTTTTGTATTCATTGTTTTTAGTTGCTTTCTAATAATAAGCGAAGTACCATGCAAAGCAGGAATGGTGTCAATCTATAGGTCAATTTTAATTTTGTTAATGTAGCTGTTAATAATCCACATTCTAGCAGTTTAAAAGTGATCAGTAGCTTGTTTTTTCCTGAATTTGCCATTATCATTTACACCGACATATTCCATTTTAAAAATAATGTGTTCATTTGATATATTAAAATTTGGAAACCCCACAAAATAAAATATGTTGTTTAAAAACAAATTTCGCCACCCTATTATGGAATGGTTAATTAGTATTTACAGCTTACATTTGCTTTCTAATAAGTACGATTTTATGTTCTGGAGTAACGGAAGTTGGCTTCCGCGTACAAGAGAGAAATGAAATGATGTCAACCCATGAGCAAATTTTAATCACGTTTAATCATGCTATTAATAATCCACATTCTGAACATTTTTAAAATTAATTAATTTGAATTTGAATTTTTCAGCACGATTTACGCTGACACACACATATTAATCTCGTTTTAAAAATAACGTCTGCGTTTAATAAAGATGTTTTTTAACTTAAATTTTTGGTACTTAAAATAAATAAGATTATTTTTATACGTCACGTATGTGGAATGTTTAATTTGCAAGCAATAATGCAGTTATTTCGTATTAACGGAACAACAGGTAAAGCAGAAATGATGTCAACCAATGGATAAATTTTAATCACATTAATCAAGCTATTAATACTTAACATTCTGGACAATTTTAAAATTGTTCAATGGGCAATATTTTATTTTTTCTCTTTAATTCACCGACATCTGTTGTCCGCGACGTGGGATGCAGGTGAAAGATTTTTGTTTTGTATTTTTACACATCATTACGAAATTTCATGTGTTCACGAAATGCGTAATTCAGCATAAAATAACCATTACACACGTTTCTATTGTGACACGCCGGGGAAGTGATCTAATTTTTCAAACACCTGAAGGTAAAACAAAATTATTTGTGCGTTAGTTTAATAAATCAAGCCTTCTGTCCTAGGGAAATCATATTAATAAGCAATTTTCACATCTCACGCTCTTCAAGGATAAGTGGTATGTTCGATTATCCAACGATGTGGAACATTACGATTTTCTATGGTTGCTTTCCTCATCGGCAGTGTGAAAATTCCGATTATTATGGCGGCAATTTAGAATCAATGATGGGACCTTCTCACGGGCTGATTTTATTTGCTTCCATTAATCGCACACATTATTTGAATAAGAATATGTGTTACTAGAAAATGTATGCCTTTAATAACCCATAAATTATATTTATAATTAATGGAGAATGTACGTAATTGCATTGCGCAAGTGCTGAGACATCATCATCCTTATGTTGGTCATGGTACGGAAGAATATGTTTCAATAATAACTTTTTATTTCGTTTAATAATCAAGGATGGTAGTTCATGGTGTTAATGTCTATTGTATTAACATATTTGTTTGTGATGATGACTAAATTGGCTCTGTTAGTTGTAGTTCCTCAAGGTCCTATATTAACGCAAATATAAATAAATAAACAAATAAATATTAAACTGGTTACTTTTATAGAACCTTGTTAACCTTCCGTAGCATAATAAAGAGTTATACATTACGAACGCATTCATTTTTAATAAGATTATAACGCTTACGATTTCGGTTGTGTTGGTTCTGGTGGAACTTACCTGGAAAATAAAAATACAATATTAGTTCAGTGTTAATTAACGTTTCAAACTGAAATAGAAGGGGCCAGATAATTATGATTCGCCGTCTACATCGCTCACATAAAATGCGAGTTGATAAATTGATTTTTCCATGATAAAGCGAGAACCACACACACGCCGAGTAAAGTAATTAATATTCAACTAGAAGAATATTTAATGGATTGCAGTAATGGACGTGAGAGAGTGGTCCGTATGGACATTGGGAATACTGATAATAACAGTGTTATGAAATATAATTTACTGAAACACGAGAGTACGTACGATAAAAAAAAAAAGAAAAATTAATACGATACGACTGGCGTAGGCTTTCAATTAATTTTCCCCACTCGACAGTAAACAGTTCGCGTAGCAATCAGATAATCCATTAGGTTCCCATACGATCACCGTTGAGAAACTGCCGCTCCAGTTTTGTCAAGACTCGTTGAGTGGGCGCCCGTTGTAAACAAAACAGGAGCACACGAACGTCTCCGGTTTCACTTTTACCGTCATTACGACATAACGTCGTCTTTTTCTCCCGTGTAATTTCGCGCGTGGTCACCAGAATATTAAGCAGACGCGTGTGGGATCCGAAATATTTCGCTTCGTGTGCTCCATTGTCGACAGACGCGACCTTGTCCTTGTGATCTATATTACACACCTCTGTACCTGCACTAGATGCAAATGAATTTTGTTGATTTGTGTGCTCACTGCGAGGATGGAATTTCGTCCGGGAATATACGTGGCTCATCGTATATCCGTGCAGTTTTTGGAATGATTGCTATTTTTAATTGAGGCCTTGAAGTGAATTTACAAGACGCGAGGATTATTCGGGAATGCATCATCGTTGGATCGGAGCCGGTCTGTGCGGCAACCGGGTTTTGTTCGTGAATGTGATGCGGCTCAATTTTACGCATGTTGCACGTAAAGGAGGAACTCTCTCTGCTGGCTCTGGCAAACACCAAAGGCACACGGTTTTTCTGTTAATTTTATTTAAAAACTCTCTACTGGATAGAGTGCTTTTTATTTCGAATGAATTCAGTAAAATATAAACGTAAAACCAAACAAACTTTTTAATCCTCATTCTGTTTACCTCTATGTTTTATTAAAATGAATTGATTATAATAGCAAATTAACTCTTTACATCCGTATAAAACGTTTCATTTTATACTGTTAGTATTCCAAATTAATTTAGGATTAAGTGTACTTAAATATTGAACCGGTCAAATTAAAATATTTTAGGATTTTGGTTTGAATTAATACGGTTTATTTTTTCCAATTTGTTTTTACATCAGTCACTATTATAACAACTTTATTAATGTTAAATATTTTATTTACTATTTTTGTTTGAAGAGTATAAGCAATTTTAATCATGTTGGTATTTTTAATGATTTAATCTGTGCTATTTAATTTAACTTTAACATTTTGTATAATATCCTTTTTGTTTTATAATTTTGGCCCATCTTCATAGCACAGACCATTTTCCACTCTTGATACACGAGTCTAACTTCTTGAATTGCTGTAATCAGTTCATTTAAATTTGTAAAAATTTATGTCGAATTTGATTATAAATGTGATTCCCCATGTTTTTTACAGGGTTGATGTCTGGAGATTGGGACTGGCTTCTAATAAATTCATCATAATTTTGTATTTATGCTTGGGATCATTTTCATGTTGAAACACATTTATTAATAGCATCATTTCTTCAATATATGGAAGTAAATTGTTTTTAATATAAACCTGTACATGAATCAGTCTAAGAAGGTCTGCTTCAGAAGAATTGAATCATCCCAATAGCATAAATTGAACTTTCACTGTGGTTTTACAGTGGATATAACCATCTTTTTGTGTAATTTTGTTCCTGTAGCATATTTAACATAAGCAGAACCATATAGTCTCACTAAAAACTACTCGTTCCCACTGTTCTGTGGGTGTGTTCAGTCCTTAAACTATTTTCAGTCCCATTTCTTCTAGGATGGCTTTAATTTCAGTAGAGAATATGATTGGATTGTTTATTGACATTCGAATTAACATAAACAAGAGATAGTTATCTGCGAACTCCAAAGCTATCGTCTGATAATAAGGCATCCTTAAAACGGCTACCAGACATTTAAAATGCTCTTAAACGTTTCTGTATTGATCATTAACTGGAAACAATCTCGTAACTGGCGCATGTAATGTGGCCCCATGTGGAAACTCATTATTATTATTCATTTTCCCATACCGTCTCCAAGGACATCCCAAAAATTATTGGTTAGCAACGGTGAAATTTTCCTGAGTTATCCAGTCGATTCTATTTAAGGGTATCTACGTTCGGTATTTCCAATAGGGTATATATCTCGTAACATCCCTCTTATCAGTAGCAATTCAAGCGTTCAATCAGCCAAGGCGACCTTTTCAAATAAATATGCTCTTACACAAGTTCCCTTTCGCGTAATACCGAACCAGCAGCGTCGTGATGACAGATTGCCCTTCCTGCGACGCACACACAGTGGGACAAAAGGGCGAGATTTATATTGAAAAATTTAAATTCATCCATATCAATCGATTGATGAGTGGCAATTTACGAATATGCACGAGGATTAGGTGTCAGTTTTCCTTTTGCACAAACGGATGCTCGAAATAATAGATTCTTAAAATAACTTCGTATATAACGTTAAAAATAAAAACGTTCAAACGAATCAAGTTATTTGTAGGATTCTTTGTGTAGAAGTCACTTCCGTTAAAACTAATTTTACTCTTAGGAATATTTCACAAAGAACGCAAATCAATTGTTTCTGTTTTTTGTTACTCTTAAAAGAAGTTTGGGTATCGAAGCAGATTATGTTTCGTTGAATTCACAATGTCTCTCCACTGTGCCTACGGCTTAAATTCCATCCTTTAAAACCTCAACGTCACCTTAAGCCTCAAATATTGTATTTTCGGTTGTTCTTTCTAACTTTCCTTTTATTCTTTAGTCGGATATAAGTTACATCCTTCTTAACTTAAAGCTTGATGTAAAATCGAACCTGTCTATTTTTAATATCTTGTCGCTAAAACGTCGCTTCGATCTTTGTCGGTTTACGGTAAAAAATCACGCAAACGGAAAAGTACAATGTTGTAGACGAACAATGATTCCGTTTTCAAACCGCAACAATGAATTAACAGTGCAACATACGATTGTCTGTGCTGCTTATGTTCATGGTTGATTTATGTTAAAATTATCGTTCAAATTATAACATATTGCGCATATTTTCCACATAATTATAAGGTGATTAGTATGCTAGGCGGCGATAAATTTGCCGATAAACCTTTTGTGTCTAGCACTATAATTCATATAAATAAATAGACGTGCACACAAAAGATATAACGTGGTGTAGATGCCAAGTGCGATCATAGTTATTACAGGAGAATTTAGGCAATTACTGAAGCTTTGAAGATCATTCGTGGGCGTGCTGGGTTAAATATTCACTTAATAACATTGCAACCGAAAAAATATGCGAAGTACCCAACCACGTAATGACTTAAGCCACAAAATTAGACCAGAGAGCTAGATTTACAAAAATCATTAGCACCTCCACCGTACGCCTAACGACGCGGACTTTAAGGACAATACCCATAGCTTCTGGTCATTGCTGTCGGGTATTGAATAAGTGCGTGACGATTGTGCAAACAGAAAATCGGGGTTAATGTAGAAATAAACAAGCCTGATTCTTGTTTAATGATCGCGATAGCGATCGACAAGGTCGGTAAGCTTCCTCGAGGCGCAAAAATTACACTCTTAATGCGCCACAAAAACACAATACCACGAATTAATGCCGATACCATCCTGTTATTAAGCATCATTTAGCCGATGGAGCATTTCGAAATTGAAGGCGCACGTACAGGCATTGTTGTTCGCGTGCAATCCAAACGGGAGAGGAGGAGGAGCAAAAAAAAAAAATCACCAATGATTTCCTTTTGTTTCGAAAGACAACAAACACCTCAAGGTCCCCATTATCAATGTCAAATTCCATTCGAACGTCTATTTGCATGTGGAATTAGCAAATGCGATGATGTGCAAAAAACTGCATAATGTGTGTGGAGCTTCTGTTTGCAGAAAGAATGACGAAGGTCGGCCAAAGAATACCGTCAAGGTTGCGGTGACGTAAAGCGACGTACATCTGCAGCCAGCATTCTGATAAGGAAGGGAGTCGGGCATCCTAACCAATTAAAGGCGACACATAAATCATGGTTAATTGCACGGGCCGGAAAATTCGGAAACGCAACTTTCCGCACACAATACTGAAAAAAGATGATAATAAAATGGATCATGGCGGCGAATTTAACGGTGGATGTCAATTCCGAGATTGCGTTATAATTAGTAGCAGACCGGCGAAGACGAAACAAACGACGGGAACAATGCACTACGTCTTAATGTTTAAAATTAAAAATCTCTATAAACGGTAATTAAGAGGAATTCCAGTTTGGATCCTATTAAAGCTGGTTATTTAAAAATTTGAATAATTCAACAGGCTGCAGCACAAAGAGGCTGCACAACGAATAATTTTACAATTTCGTTCTGTTTCGAAACGAGGTCCTTAATTGGTGTATTAAGAGCCGTTTGTTTTATTTTGTTTTAATAACATCGCGCTCCAGTTTGTGCACTTTTATGCAACGTAACTTCTAGCAACTTGTCAAGAGACCGGGTATTAATTAATTTAATTAATAGTGTTGGTCGTTTGCCAAGTTTATGAACAAGGTCGCACTGGAATTTATAAGCTGGAACGAACATCTTTAATTGTACTCACATTATTACGTCGAATAATAAAAAATATTATTACTTACAATTAAGTGGAACGGAATGGACCCTTTTTATGCTGTGCGTCCATGAAAAATGTTATTCGTGTCACAATCAATAAAGTTCCGAACGAATTAATGCGACAGAAGGAATATTTAACCTACGCAAATTCATGGCTAATTCGACAACAAGCGTGAACAGCAAAAGCGTTTTATCGAAGTGGAGTTTGTACACCTCAAACCGCCATCCACCTTCCATGCGAAATCCATAGTTGGGTGGTCCATAATATAATAACCGTTTTATTTCTAATGCATATGCAAAAAGCCCCGTGAAAACAGCGAAAAGACAAAGGAACACAAACTGGCATGACCCGGTTATATCAGGGAAAGCTTTTAAATTCAGCTCGAGGGCCCTGAGAGATTTTCCACGTCTGCCAGTCTGACGAGGGCTGGAAAAAAACAGAAAACCTTATATCAATTATGGCTCTGTTTACACTAGTCATTCCGTCTATTTGTTTAACACTGCCGTGGCGGCCCCACGAAAATGTTCAGTTCTTTTTGAAACCGGATTGTTTGCTCGTGCCGGTGTTTTTGACTCTTGAAATTTGTTTGGCTTTTCGATCAGATTTCCGCAATCGCGGGAGCGAGCGGTTTATACTACGGGAAACAAGGGCGAGAAAAACTGTATAATGACCATCGATCCGATGTTTAACGCCATTCCTCTTCGGGGGTGGGGTGGAACACTGATTGACACTTACAGTCGGGTCGTCGGGGTTGCACTTTCTTAAGTTTCAATTACACATCCTAACTAATAATTCAATTTGCTAATTAAATATTAACGAGATGAGCAAAGCTTATCAGCGACAGTTCCCGAACTTTGCCATACATAAGTAACCTAATGTGCATTAATTTGCCAAGTTCCTATTAAGTAATGTTGACGTTAAAGCTGTTAAGTTTCTACATCTGCTCATGAACTGTGTACACGAAAAACATTGTTATTTACTTGCTTCTTATTGTCGCAAACAGAAACTAATTTATCAAGAAGCATTATTAATTCGCATATACTAAAACTGGGTTACCAAATGTCATTCAAAATTACACAAGAGTTTGGAGTTTCCAGCTAAAATTACGATATATAATCTTATTACTTATTAGTTTGGCTGCCCCCGCACTTTTTGAATAATGAATAAATTATGTTAATAAAAACTGTTCATGTTATAAAAAATGGTTCATTCAAGAGACAGAATGAATTCTACAGAATCCTTCAAGATGGGTACATACCAACGTTTGTTTAAGGCTTTTAGATACTCATGTATTGATCAATTAATCGAGACAATGGAAGTTCAAAATCAGGGGAACATACCAATTTTCACAAGTGAATTTTAAGAATTTAATCTTTCCAATCAAGTAAAACATGGGATAAAATGCCAAAAATATCTGACACTATAACGGTCTTGTTGTCACCAATGTTTAAATTAGTCCACTGTTTAAGAATCTCCATTAGAAGAACGTGAAATTTAGTGTATATTCATTTTGAATGGAGAATTTAATTTTCCTTATATTTTTTTGACTGTAGAAAACGTTACACTAGACTTCAGACGGACGAGAAAAAAAACAATTCCTTTTAGAATCCATCCCTCGTCTATCTTTTGAGCTATTATTAAAAGTTGCGGGGGTGTTTTTATCTTTTGCAACCGTACGGATCGACCCAGCGAATTCAATTAATACCATTTCCAAGAGATTACGACATAAACAGGTCATCTTGGCTTAAGACCTTTTGAAGCTGCAGATATGATGCTGGTGTCTGTTACAGTCTAAATTGTCATTATGTCATGACTAGCCTTTGATCTCTATTAACCAGATGGGGCGCTGAATTAATTAATGCCCCACTTTGTCAGAGATGGACCAGTAATTTGTCTGTGATACCTTCTCAGTCGACTAAGAGAGACCGATTGGCCACATGTTGAATGTTGGCAAAGCAAGTCCGCCTAATGAAAACAGCCATCACATTGATATAAGATAATATTATCCGTTTCCAGTACAAGACACGAGTTAATTAACGGCAATAAAATTGTAGATGTGTTGTTTTTCCTTCAGGCCCTTTGTATATAAAATAAATTCTTGCTCAGTGACAAAATAATTTCATTTAAAATGTCGTCACATCTAGCCAAGGTTTTCCACAATATTCCATCCGAATGCGGAATAATAAATTGAGTAATAAAATGAACACAAGACACTTTCCTCTAGGCGGTCGCTTTGGTAACACGAAAAAGGATGTCCGCTGTGTGAAAGGGTCCCTTTATTAGAGGCATGTGTGCAATAAAAACGGACATAAACGAAAATATAAAAATCGACAGAATAGAGCGGATCTCCCATATGTAAGGCTTTATTTGCAACTCAACGTACTAGACAAGATCATACGAGTTTTAAAGTGAATCTCACAAAGAATCGAGATTAATATATTCTTTGAACTTTGTTATTGAATATCTTGGAAAAGATAACAAGAGATATTTATATCGATGTAAATGTCTGCTTTTTATCCATCAAACTGCTGACCTTTAACGTGTGGTTATCATCAAACTCACCCCGAAGGAAAATAAACGTCCCAATAAGCCGAGCCCTATCATAACAAGAAGAGATTTTGGATTTCATTCATGAACGAATAAAAATTCGATGGATAAAGCCTTCGAGTCTTGCCGCTGAACTGAAATATATTGCAGAAACCTGTGTCACAGTTTGGATGTTCACAAACGAGACATTTCCCAGCGCACAATGAAATATCCGCTTTTATACGACACATAACAACGAAAACTGGCAAACATCGTATTAATTAAAACATATTTAATTATCACACATATACCATGGATGTCGCCTATTTATTATATTATTAGATGAAAACCATCCGGGCCTATCCAGGCGAGATGATTTGGCCCCTTTGGAGCCGAGAACTTAACGATTGTTTGTCAAGTCTTGACACTGCAACATGAGCAACTTAAATACGCCTTTTAATAATAAGTTCGAAAGTGGCTTTATTAACTTGTAAACAATATTCGCTGGAATTTATGCTCCAAGTTCTGTAACAAGTTTTCTTGCCGTGCAACAACTTTATAAGGACAAAATCAACTAGACACCGATTAAGGTTAACGCGAAAATCACAAAGAAGAATCTTTGTAACTTTAATCCTGTCTATTGAAATACTACCGCCAATTTTATTTTCGTCTTATTTATGAGACCGTTCGTTATTATTTTCTAATGCAGCTCTTAAAGTTATAATGAACTGTTGAAATAAGTTATTAAATATTTACAAATCTTACTCCCCTTGTAACACTTATAACGTGTGGCTAATTCAACTGCTACAAATGGGTATTTTGCAAGGATTAATACGTGATTTAGTTATATTAATCACCGAATTTTATGATCTGGTGATGAAACTAAATTCACATGTTTTTAAAAATTATATTGTTCGACGATCTTTGAGATGATATCACCAGATGCTGATAGCCTTTATTGGTAATTTTTAACCTTTTCATACAACTTTTACGACTTGAGGCTATTTCGGTGGTTAGTATATAACTATGTACTTTTCTAACATTGCATCACAAAATTGATCACGATTTTTTGGGTAATTTATCTCGCAGGATTATATCATAATCTTGGAGAATGCCACAAATAATAAATCACTAAAAACATCCTTTTTATAATTTATACAGGTGTATGTGTCACTAGTAAAAATAAAACTATAAAAGAGAAATTAATTAATTAATCAAGATGTTTAGAAAGTTAATTGATAAATGTTACTTCTAATTTAAAAAATTTAACAAGGTGTTTGTATTATTTAATAAAAGTGGAGAAATATTTGCTTTTACCAAGAACATAACTCAAATACATCACAAACAATTTTTCTCACATCTCAACTTGGGTACAAGTATCATTTATATAACCGCAGTTTACAGAACTGTAAGCTGTTGGAGCGTTAAAAAAGAAAGGAAAAAACGAATTAAACTTGAAATGTTTTACACTTTATTGCGAGTGATAAAGCGACCATTTGCAAAAGAAAACTCAAAACAACTCGACAGATATTAATGAGAGCCATTTTTAGAAGGTATCTCCCGGTTTTTGTAACGCATGACACATTTAACAATAAGTACGGCATCAGAATCAATAAAACGTAAAAATTTGATAAATCCCCAAGCGAACGGGCGGAAAAGTTTGAAACGCCAACCAATTTACAACTCTGGAATGCAATATGAATGAAGTGGTTTCAATTAGAGACGTAACAACTTTAAACTTGGCAGGATTAAATATGCTTTCATTAAGCAAGAATTTAATAAAATTCGTTATACAACGTACCAAACAACGCAACATAGTTTTACACATGTAATTTTGTACCTTGAAAGTTGTCCAATTAATCCCGCAAATGATTATTCCCTATGCCAAAGTAGAACGAGCAGAATCTGCAGTAAAATAGTGGGAATGTTGGCTTGGAAAATGCAGGAGCTGCTAATGAAATTGGTTTCAAATAGCTCGAGGATTATTAAGTTGTAACTGTATTGTCCAATGCATTTGATATCTATTAGGATCAGTCCTATCTATGATTATTCATTTGCTAATTACGAATGTTATTAGGTTGTTCAAATATATTCGGAAATGGCTGCATCAATTTCAAAATTAAAAGCCAAAGGTACTGATTGGCGTTTTTCAGGCGGAAACGCAAAACTTCTGCGACAAATTAAATTAAACAGCGATAAACTAAAGTACTGCGACTGAAGGAGTTCAAAGAATAAAAACTTTTCCCATCCACTCCGAAATCTGTGAAATGATTTTACTTATTTTTCATTTAATTTAATTAATTTCATTCTTTTGTGAGGTCCACAAAAAAAGGACTCTTAATTTGGCCGGGAATGAAACTCATTAAATCCAACGTAAGAATTACCTTTTATGCTTCAGGTAAGAAACTTACATATAAAATTTAACATGAAAGATAAAACGAATTAATTAAACTTCAAATTAAAGACACGTAGGCGCATCTGAAGGAATCCCTTGTTTAAAAAAAAAATTAAAAAAAAAAAACAAAATTACGTTCGAAGTTGTTTTCCGGAGCTAAATTAAATTTAGATTGCCCACTTCAAACTGAGGCCGGCGAATGTAAATTTCGCAAAAACTTAAGCCGGCAAAATTTTAAAATTCAATACGAACCGCATAAATAAATTGACGCGCGGGCAACGGGGGCGCGGGGGGGAGATACGGTTAACCCCCCAGAGTGGACGAGGGGGGCGAACGAAATCCATCGTATGATTGAAATTTAGGTGTAGCCATTTTCATTATTATTCCGCGTTGTTAAATCTACTTGTTCCGCTTCGTTCCTTTAATTTTATTACGGAGTTATGAATATTAATTGCGCCATCAACCGTTATTTTACACTTTGCCGTGCGATAACTTGTAATTATCCAATTTGATAGCAGCAGGCAAGCATTTTAGATGCGCTCCATGCACCACGGTCTACCGCCAACACATTTTATTAACTTGGGTTTGCGTTAGATTTGACCCGATGTTCGTTCTGGTTTTTTCTTTTGCTTTGCTAATATTGTTATTGGTGTGAGTTCCATTAACTGAACAATTAGGTTTTTTCGACACGTTCCACGTTTATTTGCATACATGTAAATTGGGTGGCATTGTTAAGAGACTTTTAAAATACGTGTAAACATGTCCTAAAATACTTTGTTGTATCAATATTTACTTATAATGCACAAATATTACACATGTGTCATAAAAATTCTTTATACGAATGCTTATAGTATTAACGTTTGCAGATAGTAAAACAGTTACGTTTATTATGGACATGGTTTATGAGGTACTCTCAAATATATACTACAAAGTAGATATTTGTTGAAATGAAAGGAGAATATTTAGAATGATAAAATAGTAAGTAGCCTTCGACAACATTTCCCCTTGTAGAAATAATGAAGTAGCAATTACATTCATGATGATTAAAATCATTCAGATATATTTTTGGTAATATTTTCTTAAAAATTATCCCTCATGAAATCAAAGGAATTTCATGTTCATCCCTAAAATTCTACGGGGATAAAGACAATTTTGTGACACCTTGTATGTAAAATTCCACTTATCGAGGATGTTGCCAAATACAATGGAAATTCGATGCAGATAGTAAAACAGTTACCTTTATTAAGGACATAGTTTATGAGTTACTCCCAAATATATACTACAAAGTAAATATTTGTTAGATATCTTATAGAGAATTATGAAGTAAGAATTAAATTCTGTGACACCTTGATCAACTTTGATGTAATATTTAGTAGAAACAGGCAAGTTTGATAAACTTTAATTTAAAGATTCCTTCAGAATACGACTTATCGAGGATGCTGGCAAATACAATGGAACGTCGAAGATTGAAATTGGTTAGAAAGACCGTCAAGAGAGTGTATTAAGGTTTGTAGATAGTAAAATAGTTACGTTTATTATGGACATGGTTTATGAGTTGTTCTCAAATATATACTACAAAGTAGATATTAGTTAGAAGGAAATGAAAATATTTAGAATGGTAAAATATCAGGCTTCGACAACGTCTCCTTTTGTAGAAAATTATGAAGTAGGAATTAAATTCACGATGATTAAGATACATTTTTGGCAATATTTCAACGTTCAACTTCTATTTGAAATTAAATTACTTAACTTTATTCCTTCTTCATGAAATTAAAGGAATTTCAACTTCTTCTTCATATAATGACAATTCACTTTTTGTATGTCAATTTAACCAACATTGATGGAATCAGTTTCACAAATTTTAATATAGAATTTAATTTATCAAAGGTGTTGCCAAATAAATGGAATTTCGATAATTGATATTGGTTGGCAATAGTGTCAAGAGAGTGGATTACGTGTAAATTTTTGGCACTAAATTCGATTAGTCAAATTTTTGGATAGTTTTTCGATGAATTTTGATTCATTTGAGTTTTCAAACATCTTCGGAAAAAGAACTACAAGCAGATTACAATAAAAAATATGACAAATGTTTACTGATAAATAATTGAATGTTCCAAATGTACTTTTAACAAGCAAATTAAAAAGAAGTGCTCACCCCTCACGACATTGCCAACCAATTTTACTCGTGTTATCGAAGTTTGGCTGTATTTAGAACGATAAAAAAGCCAATTAAAAATTTTACAACTAATTGTAATTAAAAAAATATACTTTATCAACACACTAAACATTCGTTGTGCTATATGCTGCATTTTGTTTTTAAAGATGCGGTTTCCTAAAGCTATTTCAAATATTTGTCCGTGTCTATATCACCAAATTACAAAACCTAACTTATTTTAAGAAATGACTGTCCCAATTTCACGCTACCTGCAATATATTATACACGTCCAAGATTAATATTCATTGTTAAAAACAAGACAGGGAAATAAAAGTCCAGTCGTATAACACACATTGTAACACGTTATAAATACTTACAATTAATATGCGTCTGGCAGATTAAAAACGACACTCACCTGAAACACAAAAGTCGTGAATTAGCTTTATGAATAGAGCGGACATAATTCTCGAAATATTTTCAGGATATTACGCCGGTGGAATGGAACGGCGATTTTGGCACGTGGGGGTTTTCATTAGTTCTCGGTTTGCGAAACAGTTTTCGATACAAGATGAAACATTATTAAAATATATAGGGAGATAATGTTTATATTTTATTCAAGAAATTCGCCTGGGCTTTGGTACACAAATAAATATAAATAGGCTGCAATAATATGTAAACTAAGAAAATAAAATATCGTATTTTCCAGTTTATGTAGTATTTTTAAATAAAACATTTCCAATTGATATATTGAAAAAGGACGAAGTGTTCCATACGTATAAAACAAAGGTGTAATATTTACACTGCCAATTATTTTTGTGTACAACGAATATTTGCACAATTTTATATACATGTTCATATACTATTAATTTTTTTTGTATATTAATTTATACTGGAAACCCAATGGCACATTTAAAGTGAAAATGAATCATTATATATTTTTTATTGAAATAAAAAAAATGGCTTTATTGGAAATATCCCCAGAATGTTAGCACGTAACTGTGAATGGAAAACGTTTTTGCGTAAAAGTGGAAATGCGAAACAGCCCGAGGGTGTTTGCAATGAATTAACACTGGTGAATCGGACAAAGCGACATCATTTCCCTACTTCTTTCACGAACACTCCTTTTAGAAGATTTTTTCGCTGTTTCAGAGTCTTTCCCTTTAATTTAAATTTAGTTCGTCGAATGAAAAATGTCGCCGGCGAATTGCGAACGAAGTAATATTGCCGAAATGATAAGATAACTGAGAAGGCCCCACCTGAACAACCATTCCCGTGTTTGATTAATAAACATGACGACTGTTAGTCATTAAAACTACAAAGGTACATGAAATTATTTTTAAACGTCTCGTAACGGTACACGGAATCGTCGTTCCTGATTAGTAACCACCTGGGACAAATAATCTAACAGGAATGTAAATAAAAACGGAGGGAAGTGGACACAGTCTGTTAAGACAACAACGCGTCCCATCGAACTTCCTGTGGAACCACTTCGGCGATTCTCATCACGATTTTTGAACGTGCCGCCGGAGATTCGGCCGACGAATCAATGAAAACAATTTAGTTAATTATCCCTGGATGCGGCTGTTTTCTTATTTTCGTGGTTTTTGAGCGTTCTAATTTCCATCAAGCGGCTGATTGTTGTTTGATACAGTTCGTGGTTTGAATTCCGAGATGGATGTGGATGGAAATCACAATTGAATATGTACATTTTCTAACGAGGCACAAAAAGGTGGCGTTGCATCGCATTTAATTGGTACAAATTACAAGCATCAAATTCGAAATATACGTAATGATGGCAGACGATTTATTTATTTTGTAGCAACAACAAATGATATCCCGGTACGCATTTTATTATGTAAAGGAATTCACGAATTAATTTGTTTAGTTTGGAGAGTTTGTGAAATATATGAAGGATGTTTTTTTAATATCTAACTATAATAAAACGTTGGAAGATAATTGTTTACTTTGGAAACTAGAAAGCGAGTTACTGGAGCTGTTTTGAAAATATAATTTAAAGTAAAATGCATATGCAACTGATTTTAAAACCAATTAGAAAATACGTATCCACGGATTTCTGCAGAAAGTACATATTTAATTAAATATGTATTGAAGTCGAAACGGAGTAAATGATTAAAATTTGAATTCAAATTACGATTTGGATACAAGGTCGCCATAAGTAGCAATAAATTCGAAATTACTGCAATAATATGGTAGCGTTTATATTACTAGTAATCCATATAGCATTTAGCTTAATAATAAACATAATTCTGCATGGATATTAGTTTAAAGCAGTGCTTTAAAAGCAGTGATTATGCAGAATATTACCGGAATTTTAATTGCGTTATTTTAACGACAACAATAAAAACAAGAGTAAGATTTTCTAATTACATATATTAGAATGTTTATGCTGCTAAATATTACAATTTTACACCTATCACGAAATAAAATTCCATTTTTGGAACGAGTTAATATGTTTATCAGAAAATAAATATGCAATATTTCCTCGCTTCTTGGAACATTCTCATAATACCATGTTTAGATAATTTACAACAAATTAAGCAGGTAACAATAAAATATTGTTTTCTTTGAAACCGATAGATAGAATTTAAATTTACGTGGCTATTAAAAGCTAGTTTATTTTTTGTGTAATCCAAGACGATGCCAAAAGAGTCATCGTGTATGTTCTGGTGCAACCTTAAAAGTAGTTGTTACTTTTAAGGTTGCAATATAAATTGAACAGCGTACACTCTTTTCTATGTACAAAAAAGTTGATACAACTCACATGATTATATTTAACGAAGTTCCGCTGGAAAAATTTGTAGAAAAACTACGTAAAATTAATACGTAATCATAGTTTTACGGTTGTGACTTGGAAAATGTTGCGGTTGATAGTTCAAAAATAATATTAATACTAACAAACCAAAAATGTATAAAAATGTTAATTGCTCAAACCTTGTAATCAACTGGATAAAATAAAAATGAAACGTTTCATATGAATAAATACTTTCTTCCAACAGACATTCCTCTTTTTTCTCTTAATCATGTAATTCCACATTCTCTAGAAATCCTCTCAAGGATACACACATAAATTTTTATAAAGACTTGCTTTCCAAAACAATTTTTTATATTATAAATTAATCTTAAATCATAACTATTAATATACCATTTGTGAGGTCTACAACCAAGAATATCGTCAGCAACTTCTAAGGCTTTACGATCGATCGTTCAAGCTGAAAACTCTCTTTAGTTGTAAATATTCATCTATTTGATGTTTATGATAATTACGCACGATTAATATTGAAATAAAATATAATTAGTATTGTTCCATTCAATTTATTAAATAATGCAAGTAATTGCGTATTTAATTAATTAATTTATATGAAAAACTTCTGTGTAATTTCAAAATGAATTTTAATTTGCGGTTTCCCTTCTGTGCGCGCCTTTCCGTTCATTCAACCGTCATAATTAATAATGACATCATTGCTCGTGCCAGTAAATTTACAACCAACAATTTATTTATAATTACCCCAAATAAATATTTTATTATCGACACGCTGGATGCTTATGATTAACGTGACGTTTCTACCCCCTAAATGAATTCGAATTGCCCTCGACTCGCATAATCTTCTTAAAACACGAGATGCTATGTTATACTCTATTTTGACTTGTCTGGTGGCACTCGGGCATACAACCAGTATGACTAGTTTGATTTTTACTACAAACCCGCCTAACTTCTCGGATGCCTTAGCGTTTCCCAAAGTTCATTCCCTCCGTGGTGCCGCATGGTTGGTACGAAAGTGGCCGATGGAAATATCTGGTTGTAAATTTATCAGTTTCTATAATTTATGTGGACACCTCTCAATTTTGGTATTAGCATTTTAATTCTTAATCATATGTTATGAGCCAAGTTGTTCAGGTTATTGTACGGAAAAATCAACCATGTGGAATTCATTAACTGTTGCAGATGAATGGTGATTAAGTTTAAAGGGAACTTGAACCCGCTATTTTGGAATGATGTGTTGGAAGTAAGGTCCAATTTTAATCTAATTTCCTTACTTTTATATCGACCTCAATGACTTAAACGAGTATAAATAAAAATACTTAATAAGTACATCTAGTTAAACAATATTTCAGAAGTTCAAAATTCATCTATTATCAAGGAGACATGGTACCATCATCACTATTACTGTGGTGTTTATCGAAAAATCATTTCATACAGGTTTTTATGAGTAATAATAAATGATATGCGGAGAAAAAGGCGCTTTAAATCACAAAACAAACAAACGTTTATCTCAGTTCGATAAATTTATCTTAAACGAGCACATAAACAAGTGTAAGATAAGGTTGAAATGAGACATGTTTCCTCAACATTTCTAAAAACCATGCCAATTCTCAACTGCAAAATTATTTTCAATGAAATAAAACGGATCGCGCCTTTTTAACCTAAAACTTAACCCTTCACATCCGTACCGCAACCGACAACAAAATACAAGGTAGTACTCACAAAGGAAATGTGGTGTTATCCAAAAATTTGAAGGCTACAAACAAAACAAAAAAAAACTAACAAAAGCACACCGCACAAGCACCGTTTTACTGGGAATTCGAAATGAAGCAAGTCGGATACTATTTTGAACAAACTACTCCGTGTGGTCACTAGACAGCGTGTACCTCTCGTCGGATACCACTACAAAAGCCTGGTCGATCGTTGACGCGGTGTTGCCGCACCCTACAAAACATCAATGGTTCCATACCACTTATTTCTCGTAAGATTTTAATCGTGTCTCGGGAATTTAATTCATTAAAGCTTATGTCTCTTGTTAATTAATCAACGATTGGTGGGCACTTTTAGTGGTACTTCTGTTGTTTTGTACACGTAAGGTACTGGCGATCTATGATGGTTAATTTGTGAAGATAAGAATGTTTTTGGTAACACAAGCAGCCCGAATAAAATTGAAATGATTTATTTACAAAATTGTGATCTTTCTTTGTTTTAATCATGAATCAAACTTTGACTCATATTTTGTATGTAGAATCCACAGAGGAAAAGGTTGCTGTACAAGAAATAGTAAGTAAATCTTGAAACAAATGAAATGAATTTTTTACAATGTGACAACAAGTTTCTACAATTTTTGACCATTTAAAGTAGGTATTAAAATTCGTATTGTTGTTTATGGATATCTAGGTACACAGCATGTTTACAATATCATAAAATTAATACTTTATTTTGTGCCTCTGTTATTACATCTTTGTTTACTACTTCATAGTAATACAGAAGAATTAATTAATGTTTTAAATTCCACACTTTTATAGGACTTTGGTCCAGGTACTAAAGCATCCTCTCGTTGCACAAAGAAATTTGTATACAGGACAACTTAATTAGTTTTAGGACTATAAACCTCTCTGCACACCGTTTTCCTTTTCCCCACTCACTCGTCCTTTGCCTCTCAATTTCAAAACTCTGATACAAAAGCGTTTGAGCAACGAAGTGTTTAGAAGAAGAATTATTAAGGGAGATAATCAAAAGTATTCAACAATGGAATCAGCGACAACGGCGGCTTCCCAAACAGAAAAGGTTGTCGTCTGTTGCAATTAAATCAAAAAACGTATTATGTCAGTAATGGACCCGCATGGCGTAATGGAAGAGAAACAAAAAACACACGAAAACCATTTTTATAGATACCATCAACGTTAGGAACATAGAAAAGCGCGTATTATCAAGGAAATCAGGTTTATTTATACCTGGTTCATTGACCGACGCGTTCCCCATCAACAGAATTGGCAACGCAGTGATAGCGAGTCGTTTACACGCAAAAGTGGCGGGGAAAGCGAATGAAAAGACGCACATCATTAAACCGGAGCGTCAAATAGATCGTGCATCAAAGTAGAGACGGCGATGGATTTTCTTGGGCACGGTCATAAGACCTTTCCCAACAGGGCACGTAATCATTACGCGAAAGGATTTTGTACGACTATTGCGCCAGTTCTCGCAAGCCAAACGAACAATGCGAGAGGAATGTTGCAAACGGGTAATATGCGTTATAGAATAATGCTAATTTGTAAGGAATTGGCGCCGCCGTTCGTTAAAATGGCGGTCACACGGGTGATTTTTCGTTGTTGATTGCTCACGTTGTAATTATAAATAAAAAAGAATGCACTTCAAAGGTCTTGTTACATTTGTAACTGGTGTTATTTGGTTATCTATAGAATACTAATCGTATTATTAGTACAACAGTCATAGGTAACGTATTCGTCTATTGTATTGTTATGTGAAGATTAGAATATTTAAACACATCATTCGATAAATATTACACATATATCAAGGTGACTTTTAACGATTTATAGTGACCTACATAGTTTTGACATAGAAGCTTTTAATGCAAGTTAAATACCACTTAGTGGTAATTAGTATTGAATTTCCATCATTGTTACTATAAATTAGTGGCGTGTTTATAATTAAACAAACAACAACTATATATCATTCCTAAGAAGAATGAGTCGCATTTTATTATACATCTTCATATTGAATGTCAAGTAAATTCCCTTTGGCAGACGGAACAATATATGAAATCAGCAGTGATTTAAAAATAGCATGTTCTATCAAAATGTGAAGAATGTGTGTTGGTATCAATATTCGTAAAGTTTTGCAAACATATAATTATTTATTCATTTATTCAACGAATTAAAAATTCTAATCTGTCTCGCAATCAAAACAACACTTTCAATTTTATTACTTTGCCGATTGAAATAGTAAGCAGTTACAAAAATATGCGTAATTTATATTAAATGTCTATTTTGGAACAGTAAAAATTCTTAATTTAGTCACAAATTACATTAATTCAACAATTTCTTGAATATTTGCATTACAATACGGTAAAATAATATTAAGCAGGTGATTGTGGTGGCTAATGATAAATAGAACGATTAGAAACTAGCATCAATGACCCGATGGACCGGAGAAACAATGAAAGTTAAATTGTTAACAGTGGAAGTTCAGTTATAGGTTTTTCATTGTACATTCATTACTTCGATCATAGTTATTAATTGAAATATTCAAGTGAAACGAATTGCAATTATTAAAAATCAGCTTCACGCATATAAAAACTTGACATATGAAAATATATTAAAACGTAAAAAACAGTTAAGATATTTTTTTTAATTAGTCAAATTAAAATTATATATAAGTTCTTCGAATTTAATTATTTGTAATATAAATGAAATTAAATAATCCTGTGAAACCCCGACATTCAGACCTGCTCATTATATCTACTATTACAGTTATTAATCGACACGTCCAAGTGAAACGAATTGATAATTATTGAAAATAAATTCTAAAAATGATCAGTGATATATGACACAACAAAAATGTACACAAAAACCACCTTGAAGCTTTTGAATCAATACAAGAAACGTTAGAAATTTGAAAATGTGTTAAAATTGTAGCAAATATTTTGGAATTTAATTAAAAAAGTTAAGCAAAAATTATGTAATAAGTGGAATTTAATAACCCCGTGAATCCCCCGACTTTCAGACCTGCGCATTATACTTGTTAATCGTAATTTAGAATCAGTATATATTTTAAAGTCGTAAAAGATACTAAATTAGGGAACAAATTATATTAATTCATCACAACGATTTCAAGATAATTATATGCATTATAATTGAGTAAACAATACTGAGCAAACATTGTACTGTTAATTAAATTTTCTTAACTTGTTTACAGTGGAAATCCAGTAGCCATTTTTCATTTATACACTTATGCTCATTATATCTACTATTATAGTTATTAATCGACATATCTGAGTGAAACGAATTGATAATTATTGAAAATAAATTCTAAAAATGATCAGTGATATACGACACAATAAGGATGTACTCAAAAAGCACCTTGAAGCTTTTGAACCAATACAAAAAACGTCAGAAAATGTATTAAAATTATAGCAAATATTTTCGAATATAATTAAAAAAGTTAAGTAAAAATTATTTGTAATATTTCGAATTTAATAATCCTGTGAATCCCCGAATTTTAGACCAGTACATTAATAGTAGTTTAAATTAAATATGTATTTTAAAGCTGTAAAAGTTTCTAAATTATACGGCAAATTATATTAATTCAACACAACAATTTCAAGATGACTCTGTGCATTATAATACAACGAAATAATATTAAGCAAGCAATTGTGCCCTCAATTACTAAATAAAACAATTAGAAACCGTTTGTCTTCAACGATTCGATGAAGTGGGAAAACAAAAGAAAGTCGACAACTAACGAATGCGGTATATGATTAAATTTTCTTCACTTGTTTACAGTGGAAATCCAGTTGTCGGTTTTCCCTTACACACTTATGTTTATTACGTCTACTTTAGAGTTATTGATGGAAATGTACAGTGAAATGAATGGCAAATTATTGCAAATAAATTCTACCTTCGTTAAGTAAAAAATCCTGTGAATCCCCGACATTCAGAACCTGCGCATTATATCTTCTAATTATAGTATTATATAATAATTTAGATTAAATGTATATTTTAAAGAGTTAAAAGTAAAATTAAACGACACATTATATTAACTCAACCCAACAATTTCAAGTTGACTATCTGCTTTATAATACAATGAAACAATATTGAGTAAGCATCTACGCTGCAATTACTAAATACAACGATTAGAAACCGTTTGTCATGGACAATCCGATGAACCGGCAAAACAAAGAAAGTCGACAATTAACGACTGCGATATATGATTCAATTTTCTTCAATTGTTCACGGAGGAAATCTAGTTGTCGGTTTCCCCGTTACACACTGGAATGGATTAAAACACATATAATCCACTTAGGCGGAAGACGTGTCCCTCTACTTGCGAACGCTATTTACTTAAACAAAACCCACTTTGCGAGGGGATGATATAGCGGATGTTTGCACGAAAATTTATAATTTAATCGTGACAAATTACTGTCGGGTTCAAATGTTTCGGACGCTGTTTAATTTGGAAATTAGATAATGCTCTCGTCATCTTCCCGTCTAGATACTTGGGCCAATATTGTGTAATGAAAATGTTTTTAAGGAATGATGTCATGTTATTGTAATTGTTTTGGGCACGTTCTATATAAACTGCGGCCGAACTGAGGTGAGAGAAAAGGTGTGAAATTTTTATCGACAACATTGGGGATCGTGTTTGGTTAAAATTTAAAATCCCATGTTCTCAGTATCCACTGAAATTTCCATGATAATTCCGGTTGAATGAAATTCCCTCGCATTGGCCATGGTTCGGTGTTTCAGATTTGTGGCCACCCCACCGAACATAATAAAATTTACTTCCCTCATACGAACTTGGGAGATTGATTCAATTTGGTGGATGGTAATTCAGTCGGTTGTGTCTTAAATTTGTTTAATTCTATTTTAAAGAATTTAATTTGGGACGTTTTGATGCAACAGTAATTGATTCTGGACGGTCTAACCGAAACCAATTTGGTTCGAGCTCTTAAGAACGGTTAGCACACTCAGATCTGGTCGGAAAAATAAATTAATTTATTCAAAGACGTAAGTACAACCACTCAATTACACGCGCTAAAAGAACCTCGCCGTTTATTTCGCGTTCACAACGAGTTGATAATTTTGCAAACGGTTTAAGAGAAAAACGATTTGAATTGGGCGTTGGAGGGCTCTGTAGGTGACGCCATTATACCGATTATGTTTATGTAAAGCCTAAAGCGTTTATATCGTGAACAGCGGGCATGCGAAACATTTGTTTAGGAATGTTTGTACAGCTAAATCTGAATATCTGTCGCAAAAAATGTTTGAATAATAAACAGAGCTACTGGTCACGAGATGGTGAACACAACGTGATAATCCGTTCTTAACCTTTCGATATTAAATATCGGCCGAACCGATTGTTTAACAGTTAAGAACAGAGGATTGTTACGTGCCGCTGTAACAAAGCAACAAAAGATTACATTCATCGTTTTTCCCCGGTGCCTTCGCATTTCGAATACGTTTCGTTCGTAAGACAGCATTCGATATATTAGGGCCGTGATTTCGCGTGAACTCCGGACCGCAAGACACGCAAGTCGCGCCCAGCAACTTCGACGGATCCGGGCACGTGAAAAATGCCTCCTCGTCATCGTTTCGACTTGTTGAAATAGATGTATGCAAATTAGGGACGTGATAAATCACTGGACTTTGCCCTTTTGGTGTGGTCTCTTTTATGTGGAAATCGATAGGCCGCACATTAATTTCTATGTTTTCCCCCGGATTTATCCGATGCAACTTTTTAACCGGGTTTCCGTTCCAAGGTTCAAAAGCCCCTTAAGTGATTTTGATGTTGGACGGATGGGTTTTTCGATTTTATCGACAGGTTAATTTGCGACAAAGCCCACCTTCTTTGTGTTCCGGTGAATCGGCCGCGTGTGTCCGGAATGCCGCCTAATTTGAGCCGAATTTGTGGGGATGTAATTCTGTCATTATTAGTCCCGACCAGGGAAAACTCGTTTATTTCGGAGTGTAATTGACTTTGGCGGATTTCGGCGTTGACCCACTTCCACGGGCTACCTGTAAATTCGGAGACGTCGTTGCTTCAGGCTGCACCAATTCCGATAATTAACTTCAGTTTAAACTTTAAACAAGATACACCCTTTATAATCCGCTAAAGTTCAATTACGAGCATCCTTAGGAAATCACGTTATGAGTCGCCCTGAACCTTAGAGCCTGCAGATAAGGGCGCTAACTCACTTAAAGTGTGTGAATGCAAATCGCATTTCTTCTGGCACGCCTCTGAATTGGAGACAATACTGGAATTGATATTAATTAGCCGCTGTGATCTAATAATACATCGACCACCTGACAGATGAATGGTCCATTAAACGGGTCCTTGGGACGTATTTAGTGCGTCGTAAAGTTCGGAATTCGGCCGTACATTGTGGAGGTACACGTTGCGTGACTAAAAAATGGGTCAGTCTTAAAAATATATGGTCGTTGGGGTTTGTTTTTCAGTCTTTGAGAAGCGAATGTAAATTTACGGTCTTAGGAAGGTTGTTTACGAACACTTCGTAGTAATGAGTTCTGTCAAAGGCGGCTTTTAATTATTTTAAATTATGGAGCTCACTCGCATCCAACGCTATAATTATTTTCTTTTTCCATAATGATTGCATATTTTTCTAATACTGAAATGTATACGTTGTACACCCACCAATCACCGTCGCCCGAGAAAAACAAATAGAGAACAACGAACGGCAATTGAGATAAAATTCAATCAAAAACGTAACTTGAAATGGCAATGGGCACAGTAAAAAAGTGTAATTCCGCTTTCATCAGGCCGTGGCATAAGAAACGACGTGGAGGTCTTTTAGTTGCATTAATCAAATGGAGCAGAGTTTACGTTCGAAATAGATTAGGTAAATAAAATAAAAAGGCACTTACCTCAGATTTAATCAGCGAGTCCGCGCTGCTTGCCCTCTCGCTGTCTCTGTGAACCTGTAAGAAATCACAAATAATTAATTTTTTCTAGTTAATGGGAATGACGAAAGTACAAAGGTGAGAACTAAAAGTAAGGCATACATTAAATTAATACACTGCAGTCAAATTTCATTAAAATCACTTATATTTATTATTTATTCAGTTACAATTATAAAAAGTAAATTCTAAAAATGTTCATGATACCTTAAGGACGTACACTATCCCTCCTTCAAACTTTCGAACCAAAACAAAAAGTTTGAAATTTGAAAATGGATTAAAATTTAGCAACAAGTACTTTTGAATGTAATTTAAAAAAGAGTTAAGTAAAGCGTATTGGTAATAACCCCTGTGAATCCCCGACATTCAGACTTGCGCATTAGATCCATTAATCCAATTTCTCATTTATAACGTTGGCATTTCTGGTAAAAATTTTGAAGTGGGTGTGACTATTTACGACCTTAGTATAACAAAAATAAATCACAAAATGATGAACATGTGTTAAAAACAACACCAAAAGGTCAAACAAACATTTTTACAATTTAAATCAAATGAACCGGGGTAAATAAAGTTTAATCAACCAAAATGAAACTGATATGCATATAAAATACAAATAAACCTCACATTCGATATGGGTAATATTAATTCAACATTCGATTGCAATTTAAATAATTTCACAACAGGGTATTTCGGCTAAGCTTTGAATATAAAATAGTCAAATAAAATCGAATGCATAATTGTTTTTTGATTACATTAATTAATGGTATACGTGATTTTTTACTACATACTTTAATTCGATTTATTTTGTCTAAATGAATGAATATATATTTGAATTTGAAATTTAATCGAGTTTTAACTTTTTCTTTTATGTCAATAAAGTTACCTTTATTGATACAGAAATAAAATTAACAATAAAAATTGTTTCTATATCTATATTTGTTTGGGTTTATAAGTCACGTTTGTAGGAATTATTTCCTGACGTTTCGATAGCACGAGTGGCTAGCATCTTCAGAGGTCTGATTTGGTTCATGTCTCTTTGTCAAAGAAATATGAAAAAGATAGTCACGAAAGCTTTTACGTTATAAAAATTCTATAAATTCACAGTAACTAACTAAAACAAAGATGTGGTAACCGTATCCTCAAAATAATCCAAAGAACATGGTGCCAAAGTCATCACCGAAAGGTTTAAATAAGAGCACTGGTGTTACCACAAATATTTTAAACAGTGCATAATACAACCAAACATTTTTCGACAACAGACAAACAAAAAGACAACAGAACAACGTAAGTATGAAATAATTTTTCCATTACCACCAGAGAAGATGTAGGAAGAGTGCACCCAAAGAAAAATTAGAACAAGTCCTACCTTTTCCAGTTGGAGGGCCCGGCACCGGATGGTGACAACTTCACGAGTGAACCGCCACCAAAGAACTGACCACTGGTCGGCCGAGACCCGGCTTATCAGTGGAAGATCTCCCCCTGGACGCAGGGGCACCATTGACCCCGAAGAAGGGGGTAGGAGCCGCGACATACGTGGCAGCAATTGATTGTTGAAAGGTTGTCATAGCGACTTTTCAAATACAAACAATCCGGTTGTTTTTGTGGCGGCGTTCGAGGCGTCCCCCCCGTGTCCCGTCACCGCCAACGGGACACGCTCCGGGGGCAGGTGGGACCTTTTAGCAACAGATATTGGACCGGTGGATTACGAATGGATTTTCCATGAACATCTGTTGATTGGTTGTATGATTGTTTTCGGATTTGTTGAGTAAAATGCTCGTGAATTTTAAATTTGGATAAGGTACTAAGCTTATAACTTATTGTAATTATTAGGACGCATTTCATTTTATTTACCTCATTATACGTTCTGGTTATTGACGAATGGTTCGTTTTTAATATCTAATTCAACTACACCTTTTGCTTTGAACTATTATGTTTTATGATTTGGTTAAATTATCCTTCGTGCATACGATGTTAATATATTGATATGAAATATAAAAATAATAAATAAATAAATGTAATACGAAATTACAAACGCCACAAATTTATTTATTGGGACAATTTAAAAGGTACCTTGTAAACATAGACTGTACTTTAATTTTCTAAAGAAATATATAACTTGAAACAAGTGTAGTATATTATGTTGTAAAATTACATTAATGTTTTGATCCTTGAAATTTATTTCAAATTACTAGTATATAATCATAAAAAACTTTGGAATTCAATCTAGGTAAGTAAACCTGTCAACTATTAATAACTTCACATTTAATATTTGAGCATAGAGGGAAGAAACTAATGCACTGATTTAATCTTACCATTAATTTTAACACCCAGGAAGTTTGGCTATAGCTGTTAAATTAAAAGTAAATATTTGTCAATAACTCTGATGTAAAAGATTATTAAAAGATTAAAACCAATGCTTTTTTGTGATAGTTGTTAATGATGACAAATTTATTTCTGTATACTTAAAGAACTATAATTTATATTTATAATGGCAAACACATGTATGGAAATATTGTTTTTTTAAATATCATTTTTTTAATTTGGTATTTCGACGTAATATTAAGTTACAAGTATAGTATAATTTATACTGTTTGTTTTATATAACATATTAGAGTAATTTAATTATTATGAAGTTACGTTTAGTAATGAATTTTCAAGTAAAATAATTATATAATGATTGTGTCTAAACAAATTTAAAATTTATTCAAAGGAAAGCTGAAATAAACACAATTTAAAGTTATACAAATTTTAGTTTTGTATAATAAAAGTCCGTAACATAATGAATGTATTATGAATCCGTATAAAACAATCATGAATTTTAATAATGCACTTAGGAATAAATCCAATATTAACATTTTATTTACGGGTGAAAATGGTGGAATTATTCACGGACCGAAATCCGTAATTTTAAACCGTGTTTTTTTCCAAGATTTCAAAGTTGGTCGGTCGATGCATTATCAAATGAAAATCTGAATACAATCGGAATGACTTTTTCTTTCAATGGACACAATTTGCCTGTAACCTGTTTGGTATTCGGACACCGGACTTGTTTTAATAAACATATTCGGTAAAACCGTTTCGATTACACAAAATCCACCAGACGAATATATCAAATGCATGCATTCAATTTAAATTGCTAAAAACGTCGATTATACATGTAATCGGATTTGTCGCCCAGAACCAATTAGACCGACGAATATCCAACGACGGGACAGCATATAAAACACACACAATCGGAATATGTTGATTGAATTGTTACAATTGCAGCCTCATCATTGTCTCCGAAAACATCAAAACAAACATTCGTAACACGTTGTTCGCGCTTAATTTGAGGGCAGACTCGCGATCCTTTTCGCGGACCTTGGCACATCCAAATGAAACGTTCCGGTCAGACTGAAACAACCCCATTTGCATAAATCACTTTTGCGGCCGGCCAAAAAACCATCCGCCAACCATGGTCGGGACGTTCATTATAAAATTAAATTTAGTTACGAGAACGGCAAAAAATGAGAGCTGACAGTTCCACTGACATCTGTTATTTATTAAGGTTCGCAGGGATCCAAGGAATATGGAACGGTGGCGGGACAGGAACTTAGCCAAAATCGTGCCACGTCATTCCATAATATCTGGGATTAGTTACACTATTTGTTATGTCTAGTTCAGACGAGCCAGTGATTTGGTAGATGCGAGTTTGTTTACTGGAGTCGGGTCAAAACACTCCTTCATAGATAGTCGGAGTTTAGTTGGAATTAATTAGCAATAAGTCAACTAAGAGTAAATTCTTATTGTAGATCATCATTCTAACTGTAAAAAAAACGCAACATCCAGAACGCATTCAAATATTTTCTTAAAAGAAAACGTAAAGTTTTTTGTTAATATCTTTGAGGTATCTCATCGGTGATAAGTCACATAACCTTGTTGGTTGTGCCAACAAATTTACGTAGAAAAGTTTGGCACAGTCCGTAATAAGCCGATTTTGAAGGATATTAAGAAGGAGTAGCAAATGTAATTCCAGTTGTACTCCATCATTATACATACCAAAACAAAATTGGAACTCATCACTGAAGGCGACCTCATACCAATCTATCATTCAAACATTGAAGATGACACGGCAAAGTGAGGGGAAGTACAGGCTGGGGACGGTAAGAAAAAAGTCCAAAATACTGGATTTCACCTTCCTTCTTGTAGAGTTCTAAGGCAACAATGGTGATGTTTCTTTGTCGCTTAATGACTTCCTGAATCACCCCTCACATTGTTCACGAACTTTCAGCGTTGTGAGCACCTATTTCAGCCAATATTGGGACTTCTATCAAACTCACTTAGCTGATTAAAATTTGCACATATAAATGAAATAATTATGGCAAACCTCAAATGAATACTGAACTCTGTACTCCCCAAATTTTGTTAAAATTGGACCACATGATCTATGTGTTCTATTTTCTATGTAGCAGAATATAGAATACAGTTCAATGACTACTAAAATGAATGTGTTCAAACAAGTAAAGTACTAAATTACTCGACCACCCGACTAAACCACCGACTGCATCTGGACAAGAGCTTCAGAGATTGTGTTTGCAAATCGCACAAATAATACGTGTAATTAATGACAAACGGTGGATGTATGGTGTGTTGCAATTTTTCCCAAACTATTGCGGACCGTGACAACTTTTCGCCGCCATCCGAACATCACTGATTTAAATTGTACATTTGCAATTCAAAGGCGGCCGGCTCGAAATTATTGCCAGCCGTTCGTTTTCCAACAAAGTAAAAATGAATTTCGCCCCGGTGCTGTATCAAAGGCCACTGGTTTAATATTATTAAAACGAAAGCCGCGCTATGGTTAGTGAAGGCATTTTAAACGGGAAATAATGGACTCCCGTCGCTGTGTTGCGGGCACATAAGTTTGAGGTAAATAAAATTCAAGATTTTATTTTAAAACTTTGCCTCACCGTCCTGTACGAAGTACTAATTAACTTGCGGTGGTTTATTTATAATTTCAAGAACGAAATAACAAAATATTTTAGTGTGTCACTAAAAGTTTAACTTCGAGGATGTATTGCGCTCATTATTGTTATTGTTTAAATGACTGGTTTCGAAATGTTTGCCCAAGAAATATTCAAATGTTACGTGGAACACGTTTAATTACCTGCACGAAAAAGTCAGAACCGACATTTGGCCATCACTATTATAAATCAACTTCAAGCGTGTAATTGTTGTTCGACAAGCATATCGACAAAATTACATTATCCCAATTGATATAAACAATTTTTCATTTGCCATCGAGGTAGGTATAAAATGGACGGTCCGAAATCAGTTTAATAGAAGTGATTTATTGTTTGGCTCATAAAATGAATCTGTTGGCGGTATAAAATTTCATCGGATGATAAATTAATTTACTTTGTCAAATAAAATACCTTCTTAATACGTGATATTACAATTCATTTATTCGGGAATGCTTAAAAGTAAACAGTGTTTCGTTTGTGAACAGACAGGAACCGAGCAAGGATGGGGACTACTCTGATAAATGGACTGCTTGAGAGTATACATCTATTGTCTCTTAATGTTTTATTAATTTTAAAAGCAAAGAACTTGAAACATCAACTTGACGAAAGGTATTTCCAGTACTTTATTAAGAGCTACATACCAATCCCATTTGAAATAAGTAAATATTGAATTCCCAATTTGTCCCTTCGAATGCAAAATGATAATTGCCAGGAATATTTAAATAGATGCAATATTCAGCAAACAAATTACTTTTCGAAATTGTAGAAAACGTTATTAAGGCTGCCATAAATATCGGATTGGTCTGCGTGGAGTTTTTCGAGACTACTTTCAAATGCAGCCTTCTCCAGAATGGCACTACGCCAATTTCCAAGATATTATTCATACAATAATTCAGCATTTACGCCTTGGTGATTAACTTAACATCTGGAACTTATTTCTTGGCTCCTCGCTGAATATTATAATGAAGTGCACTTCGCCATAATGCGAATTGATTTTTTTTCACACATAAGACTAGTTTATCTGCCAAATAAATAGTTGCACACAGATGGGGGTTTAACTGCGGCTATACCAATTGAAAACCTCTTTTTAATGTCTATAAATACTGGTTATTTAAGTGTCAAGGGAGCAATGGGCCATTTATTCCCGCGACTGTCGGGGGAAAACAGGGATTACTCCCGAGATGCATGCATAACTTTTCTTCAGGCCATCAATGTAAATTATTCGGCTGCCATGTTTTATACGTCAAAAATGCGCATATAAACAGTGTATTATGTGTAAAATTTTCCATTTTACTCACCTGTCTATGCGTAAAGTTTTACAATTGCTACACATACCTGAAACAAAAATTATTTCGTTAGAACTTGATTCTTTCAGTTACAGACTCGTAATTAAATCATGAAATAACTGGAAAATATCAACTTAAACATAAAATTCTATTTCGCATTTTACACATTGCTCGAATGAAATTGCCATTGCTCACCTGAACGGTGCATAGTTTCGCAAGTCACATTGCAATCACGATGGGCAAACGGCCAACGTTTTGAAATTAAATTAGTCATTTTGGATAAACAAAATTATTGATGATTTCAATGTAAAGATACGGATTAATATTTTCGTATTTCGCTCCACGGGCGTGTAAGAAATTTATAAAAATATTTTACATGCAATAGGCGGCGGCAAATATGACAAACATGTGGCAATTTTAAATAAATAAAAGAATATCTCGAGATGGAAAATTTACATATGTTGAACAGCTTTAAATAAATGTGTATAAAACTAAAATAATTTTTAAACATTCATTATAATTAATAATATATTAACAATTGTGCTAAAAATTACACTGAATGTTACACCATTTCATAACTTGAATTTCTTACTGAAAATTAGTTTCATTTTTTTATTGTACTGTTTAAAATGTTAACTGGCAACAACAGTTATTTTATATAAAACTCAGCGGATTTTCCAATTAATTTTCGTTTATTTTAAATTACTCTGTAACAATAAATAAAAATTTTTTCCTGTAAAAAGTAATTTCGGACCAATTTTGTTATTTTATAATAAAAGTTAAAAATATTTAGCACCAAATGAATTTTTTCCAATTTTGTGTTATAATTAACATTTTATTTTTAACTGGTACTATTGATTTTATACCATAAAAAAATAAAGACTATGAAGTAAAAAGTTGATATAATTTTGTATATTGAAAAATAAAAAAGTACGCAATTTTTTAAAGAATAAAATTAGATTGACCTGATGTATAGTAAAAACAAAATAAGAGGAAAAATAATAAACATTATTATTATTATTATTATATTACAGTTCACATTTTTAAAATATTTTAAAAAATTGTTACACTCTACACTACTGTATAGAACTTGTTTTAATAAATATTAGAAAATACACACCACCAAACTTATATGGATAAATAGTCGTGAAAAAAGGCGAATGTTTTTTTAATAAAAAAATGTAAATGCGTGGTAAGACTTGTACCACCTCCAGTGCGGGGTTATCAGTTTGTATCTAACTAATATAGAAGTTATAATAAGGTCAAATAAAATGTTTGAAAACGAGGAAATAAAAAATGTACTAACTGTACACAAGTAATAAAAAACATTTAAATGCACAAATTACTTTTGTAATAGTTCTTATTAAACAACCCCAGCTATTAAGTGAAATATTAATATAAAATTGATTATATCGATTGTCATTTACTATGTAGCAATTTTTAATGCCATATTGTTGGTCGTAAAATTTATTTCTAAATGGTAATACATTAAAGGTTTTATATCGTTAGCCAGTTGTTTCCAACTATATTTAATGGAATGAAATTAACCGGTATGCCGGCTTTTTAGGACAGTTTTTCAATTTATTAAATGGCATAAGGATCTTTAAATAGTTTTTTCGATTTAACGATGTACGTATCGTAATAAAAACTCGTACATTTTTCTGCATTTAATTCTGTATTCAAATTAAATTGAAATGTTTTCCTCGGCATTTTAATTTTAGCTAAACAATAATATTCAAGTAACCCGGAATTAATTTTAATACTTTTGTTGAAAACAGATTTTACTCCCCCTCTAATTGGGCGATTACGAAACGTCTATTTTTACATAAATGCTGATATCATGCCTGTGGCAGTCATTAAAATTAATTAACGTCGAGATAAACGTGCACTTTTTTTATCGAATCCATCCCTCCACAGACAAATTGTGTACCGACAAAGACAAACAAACACACGGTGACGTGTTTCCGATGGTGCAAAGACAGTGTAACGTGGACATTGTAAATATTGTCCTGGACAATCCCGGCTGGTAATTTGTCCCTGTAATCCGTACCTATCAGTCAAGGGACTGCATGTAAAAGCGGCAAATGCCCCGTCCGTGATTTCACCAACAAGGATAATGATGTTAAAACCGTGACGTCCTTTTGATTATGTTCCAGCATACGTGTGACACGTAAACTTTGGAAATTCTTAATTAACAAAATTATTGTTTTGTGTGGTTAAATTAAATTTTCCGTACCGAGTTTTAAATAATCGCCGCTGGCAATATGTTTCGGACCTTTGTGCAGGAATTTTCCATTTTGCGTAAGAGACAATGGCAAAAGTGTGGTCGGTGTCACAATCGGAATTAATAGAACAGTTTTAAACCGCCCATAAATATTCCCCCATGGCATGAATTTGCCCGTGTCAATAGATCGATACTACGGCTTCGATTGTCATATCGCCATGTAATTACGGCATTTGAGGATGCCAATAATAAATGTGAGAAAACACGGCTGATATTAATTACCGATTGAATTATGAATTTCACGGAGTATCGCTTTACCACAGTGCATTTGTCTAATTATTATTTCATTGTTAATAATCCGTCATTAGAGACTGCATGCATACGTAACGGCCGCTTTTTTCCACCACAATTCCACATGACATTCGTGCGACGAATGGTTCACATGAAACCGTATTTGGTTTTAATAGTTTAAGAGACCGTTTGCCGGACCTGCCTGCCATTCGTTCGATTATTCCCGATGGTAAAAAACTACATAATTGTAATAAATTTGATGTAAACACCGATATCAATTCCAGCAATTTGTATACACATAATTCCTCTAATTATCAATTATCGTACGTTACTATGTTCGTATCCTCTTTTTTCCTTTTAATTTATATGCAAAAACATTAATTCACATTAAATTTCAAATACTTGTCAACTCAGGGTTCAGGGTGGAGAATCATATTCATAACACTTGTTTTCTCCTGATGATGTTTGAGCGACTGTAGGATGATCTAATGCTTTCTTCACACTATGAGCTTCTTCTTTTTCAGATAAAGAAGGAATAAATAATACATCCGGTTCACTAGAAAGTATTATTTCGTTTGAAGGTTTCCTTGTTTTCTTTATGGTAATTTTCCTAGATGGCCTTTGAGTTTTTTCTATTGAAACTAAAGCCTGAGGTTCTTCTCTTTCTTCCTCTACTAGTAATATTTTCATTATTTCTATTCCTTTTTTAGTTGAGCTATTTTTTTCTTTTTAATAATTTATTTTGATGTCTCTATTGTTTCTATAATGTGGGTTTTAGTAGGCAACACCTCAACTTCTGGTAAATATATCGTCTCTTTATCTGATATTTCAACTTCTTCAATGTTAACAGTAGTTGTTGGTACTTTACTATTTTCTTCACCTACCTAGCGTTACCAAGACCAAGAGAAACAAGAAGTGATGGTTAAAAGTTTACGACTAAAAAGTCAATCTTTCGAAAAACTCAAAAGAAAATCGATAACTGGATAATTCGAATGTAAAAAATCAATCAAATCTTATCGTGAACTCAAATTAAAGCCAACCTGAATGAAATTAGTTCAAGAACTGTGAGAAGATGGTTAGTGAGGGGGTGACGAGTAGTTTTAAATAACGAGTTTAAGTTTAATTAATAAAAAAAAATGATGATTCGCCTTATGTTAACCATCCTACAGTGACAAAACTACATAAAAAGTTTGCTATATTCACAGTGAAACGTGGTGGTGGTTCAACTATGCTATAGGGATAATTCAATTTTTCTGGAGTGAGAACTCTTAGACTGGTTTAAGTACAGGAATATATTAAACAACAATTTGCTTCCATATACTGAAGAAATGATGCTCTAAATAATAAAATGTGGTTCCACATGAAAACCATTCCAAAACACATATCCAAAACATTGGTTAAAAGACCACCAAATCATCGATGTTTTGTCTTACCAGTTCCAACCTTCTGACATCAACCTTAAATGACCTCATCACAGTAATTCATGAAGCTTCAAGGAATACAAAATATTCGAGTCTATGCCACAGAGATTGGTCAAATGTATGAAACAAAAAGGATATTATACAAAGTGTTAAATAACACAGATTTGTAATTAAAATTCTATTTCAAAATTAAAATTACTACATTTATATCCAGTTCAATTCAGAAAAATATATGTGTAACATTTTATAGAATAAGAATATAGTAGTTTTTTAAATACTGTATAAAACAACAATAGTAAATTAATATTATTATGACAGTTCAAATTAAATAAAAGTGTTATGGCAAAATATTTAACATTTTAAAAAGTTGAATAACCACCGTTTATGGTATATGTGCTAAATATTTTTTATCGGTGAAAGAGCATACATAAAAAATAATTTGATAATTAGAACCAACTAAATTCAATGTTAAAATCCCATAAAACGGGAGAGAACCTGAGTTAACAAAATGTGTGTTAGTGGGCAAGGAAAAGCGGTAGACACGTCACCAATAAGGTATGAACGCCACATCGATATAAATGATAATATTCAACCTTTAATTTTCTTTGCAGAACAAACCATCACTTATTTGTAGGTTTAAATAAATGAACAGTTCTAAATCGTTGGGCTGCTGAATAATTAATGCGGAAAATGTTCCTTAATTAGTAGGTAGCATTTCTTCATCGAACCATCGATGAAACATTAATTATTAATATTTAATAATTACAAAGTATAAACGAACGGAACACGCAATGCCACCCTGTCGATTTTCTTAATTACAGATCTGCTCAAAAAGGATTTGCAACCGCCCTGGCGAATATTACTCAATTTTCCTGTTACTTGTGCTAAATGAATGTGAATTTTCTTTTTTTACGTTACATAAATAAATAATTTTCAATTAAAAAGTGATAGCCTTTAGTTATTATCGTCTGTTTATTTCTTCCGCCAATTTGCACGTAATATGGTTTGACCAAGATAATGAAAGACAGTATTAACACAGAAATGGAATTAACAGTAATTTCTGCTTGAATAGCGGTGCTCAGGTGTGAGGTGTATTGACATATCGGGTTCTTTGCACTTGGCTGGTCTATTGAACGACATAAATAATTCATGTGTAGACATTAACGATGGGTAATGTTATGTGAACTAATCTTTCAAAAATTTCATTACAATAATTTAGTATTTGCCAGATTATTTCGGTATGCATCAAATAATGGCATAAATTAATCCTTGTTTGTTGGTGCTTATTCAATAGTATTTAATATTTCAGTAATGGTTTAATTCGCCTCTTGCATATTGTTGTTATTGCGGGTCGGGAAAATAAAAGGAGAATCTGTTTATGTCCATCCAACCAACTAATTTATCGTTCCTCAAAAACAATTTATTAAATTTTAGTGCTATATATTGAATTTAATTAAATAAACTCGGCATTAAAATAAAGAATAATAAAGATTAATATTCACACAGGGTGTGACTTTAATAATCATAAAATTTCTAAAAATATTATACATAAATTATTAGTTAAACCTAAGGTAATTTATGAGCATGAGATAATTATTAAGAAGTTATAGCATATTTTAGAAAATCAACGAGTATATTTAAAAATATGTTATGCGGGAGATGTTCTCAAAAACCCAAAAACATTTATGGTAAAACATAAATCAGCAGTTTGCATTTGTATTTCCATGCTCGTTTGACTTGACTTCGATGTCCCTTTTAGCGGAGTCGTATTTTTATGCATGCAATTGGGAAACATCACAACAAACACTGATTATAATTGGAAAACATGTTTGTGTTCTTATTGGAATGTAATATAAATAATCCACCTTGTTACGTGATCCAAGCGTTTTCACTATTTTCGTTTGCGGCCACATGTTGGGCAATGGGGGAAGAATTGATTTTATATTAATTTAAAAAAAAATCCATATGACATTGATTGTGAAGGTCGTAATAATTAATAATTGGTCCCAATAATGTAACAACGACTAAAAGACATGTTGAATGTAGATCATTTGAATGTATAATTAGACTTAACTACGTTAGAAATGTATCGTTCATATTGTAAAACGTTCAGAATGAAGCCTACGCGTATTCCCAATTTGGATAAATCGGTTTTTATATCGAATGGAGTTATCGACTCATTAACTGGTTTGGATTAAGAAAATAAATAGTCCTACGTTAAAACAAATTACATATTCATTTAACTGCATAATTAAACCATTTAAATACTACCTGTTAAAATGTATTAAAGGATTTTGTTGTATTTTTTTCCAAACCAGCTTGTGAAGTCTTTTTGGTTTTTTAATTCAATTAACATAATGATTTTATTGAAAATTGGCGCATCAATTATAAAACTGTGAAAATAAAAAAGCCATTTTATTTTTACACAATAAAAGGTAGAGGGAAAAGTAATAATGCCATTAACATGATGTGACTGAATACACATCAAAATATATCCATCAAAAAATAAAAAAAAAATGTCGAACCAACCGAAATATTACTCAACAAAATCCATTTTACATCGAGTATTTTTATAATCGAATAATTCCGCTACATTGTTTGTTAATGGATTGGAAATATACAGGCATGTAGATAAAATATACATGGACGTAGGTAGCTCGAAAAACCACCTTATTTATCCTACTGTCAGAACTATGTCACACGTAGGTCTTACAATAAACATTGCTGGCGCGCTTTAGGATCGATTTTTATAATGTCTAATCGAATTACCGCATACAAAATGGGAATTAATGGCACAATGGAGACTAATATTAACTTAAAACTAAAAATTTTTAATTGATTAATATTTCACAGATTCAACAAACCAGTAATATTTCATTGGAATCGTTTATTGGCACCGGATAACTTGGTAAATAATTTCTAATGACAAAAAAAAATGGGACACTGTAATCATAGTTGGTCGTCTTTAATAAGGCCTGTTGCAAATTACAAGTTGTTTCGATAGAAAGCGGATCATTATATACAATTTGATTCGATGCTGTTGTTAATAATTTATTATTAAAACAATGCAAACTTCCACCATTCCGGATATTAGGTTTTGTTGTTCTTCAAATTATAAATCGATTAATGTTGCAATTAAATTTTGTAACTGGGATGTTATGTAAGATAATTGCTAAGGTATTCATACCGGGTGCCCCAAAATTAGTTGGTTGGGTCTTATCAGTATTTTCAGATCAAATAGAAGAAAAACTACATCAAACCGCATATTAATCTCTATTCACTTCTGAGTTATCTTTAATATATAGTTTTAGTATATTAAATTATCTTTAGCAAGACTTAAAGATATTTCTGGTAATTTTCTACGTATGTAATATTATAGTCAATAAAACAAAAGATGGCGTAACTATTGAATTATTTTTGTATTTTAAAGAACAAATTTTATATACTTTAATGTCGCAATATATTAACGATTAAGTAAAGCTAATAATAAATATTAATTGTTAATTTAATTTTATGGAATTTTATAAAAATAAAAAATTAAAAATAACCAATTAAATTTTTTAAAAAGTAAAAATAACAACTAAATTAAAAAAAAAATAATAATTTTAAATTTTATAAAATTAAAAATAATCAATTAAATTAAAAAAAAACAGGTTTAAAATTAAATATAAACTGAATAAAAAGAATTATTATATTAAATTATAATATATATATATATATATATATATATATATATATATATATAGTATATTAGACTTAAAAAATTAAAAATGATTAATTAATTTTTACAATAATTAAAATTATTATTACTTAAATTTATAAAATTAAAAATAACCAATTAAAAAATTAGCCTTAAAATATTAAAAATAACAAAGTAAATTAAAATAAAAATAAATAAATTGACGTCATTAATCAAATGTAAACAAATGTATAAGTATACTTGAACATTTACGTATATATGTTTTTATTTTATTTTAAAAATCAGGTAATAAATACTAATTAAAAAGAGTACTTGTTATAATAAAAATAAGTTATTTAAATTAATATGTGAGGTTTAAGTAGGAATGTGAAACATTTAAGAAATGTGCAACCAATTTCTTTGAAGGTTACTGTCCATATTGTTAACTATGTACAATCTAAATTAGATTTGCAGATTTCGACAGCATCTGTAAATATGGAGGAAATTCTGAAGTAACAAATTTTCCAAGCTTAAAACTCTATTTAATGTTTAACATTTTTCATTTGAACTTTGAACTTCGAACAAAAACGACGGAATTTCACCATCTTGCTTCTATTTAGAATATTTTTTAAAACAATTGGAGGTGGTCTCTGTTAAGTTCTATTCTGATGGCATATTTGGAACGAAAGGCAAGTTTGACAAATTTAGGGATTCCCTTAAAAAAATCGACTTATCGAAGATATTGCCAACTTGACAAAAAATTTTATTAGACTTATTAATTATTAATTTGATTAGATCTCGAAATTTACTAGAAATATTATTGTATAATTTTACCAAAAATAATTTAATATTTAACAAATTCTAAATGTATTTTTGTAGAGATTCCTTTATGAGGTTTGAGCAATCATCATTTTTAAAAAAAGTTGACCTCTGAACACTTAAATCAGTTTTCTTCTAGAAATACACGTAGCATCCAAAATAAACAGGACACCCCACAAAAAAAAAAATAAATAAATTTGAAAATAAGAAACTAAAATAAAACTATTTAGAATAATCCAAGAGTCACAAACGCAGTGGCCATAAAAACCAAAATAAACTGAACGGCCATTGTTTTATTTATACACAAGAAACCGAGAAATTCGCCCAGGTGAACTCTAAAAGTAAACACTTAACACATCGAAAGTGCCGCATCAAACCTGTTGTAAAACTATTTTTACGCCCGCTTTGTCTTAATCACGCCGTCGGAATAGATTTACAACATGTGAAATGTAATAATAGAACTATGAATCACGGCCAATTGGGATCGGATGCAAGTGATCCCGCATTACAAAAGTAAAATTAAACGTGTGATCTGTCACAATATATATATCAAAGCTTTAGGCATTATTCGTGCGCTCAAATGATAAAATTGTCGGATTTATTAAGCATGGTTTGACATAAACACATTTTACTGCTCTGTAACATATTGTGTATGGGGGATAAGTAAACCGCATCATTACTTATTTTTGGATTACTTTGAATGTTACAAAACTAGGTTGATTCTCTGTAAACAGCATTCTATATAAACAACTAGATCATCTTGTATATAGTGTCGACGTCAGTTTTTCATAAATAACAATAACAATTATTAACCTACCACTCTAATGGAATATTCATAAATAAACAAATATTTCTGGTTGTTTTATTTCAATAAACAATTTAAAAGTAATTTAATTCATCCTCCAGGAATGATTTACAACGCTCGTGTTGAAGCCATATTGAATAACGTTGAATAAAAGTTGGTATTAATGGTTATAAACTGATGATTAATTAAAAATTTTAATTAAATAAATTTACCTTCGGTCCGCTTCTCCTCTTAATTACAAAAGTTAAGTTTTGTTGACTTTTGTGACAACAAACACGTACACCAACAAAATATTAGATTTAAATTGGCTGACTAAACAAATATTTATTACTTGTTTAAATAGAAAACTAAATTAATTCGAGTTAAAATTAACTTTTAAATTGAAATATTCCCCATTAATGTACCATCAGAAACATTTAAATTGAATAACAAAATAAAATAAATAAATAGACTAGTCATATTAATTTACTTGAAAATTAAGTTTGGATGAGAGGCGACGAGCTATTTAATCTCTTGCTTAGTTAACAAAACAAAACAATTAATATTACAATTCGGAGATACTGTTCCTTTAAACTAATTGTTATAAAAATTTAATTAATTCTAAACGTTTTACTACGTAACGTAACGATCCGTGTATAATGAAGTAACGTGAAACGTGACGAAAATTTACACCAAACACGTGAATCAAGATTACATAAGAGAACCAGACCCACATAAACAGGTTGATTCTTTCGCACATTTAACACTTCTGATTGGTGTGGGAGCTCCGAACCATTTCCAATGAATGGAGAAAGTATTGTGTATTTGCAATGTTCGTGATCGATGTTAAATTAAGGCCCCGTTTGTCGGAAAAATGTTGTAAACACAATGCAGAAATATTTGTTTGGACTTTGGGGAAACAAAAAGTAATGTTTCAATTGCCGGTTTCCACGTTGCACCGTTTGTTACACAAAACTAGATGCACGTGATGAGACGAGGAATGTTTGCGGCGATGTTATTACCATGAAATAATACGAATTTGCAAATACGGTTTGTGTCAATATTTACTAATTAACTAACGTTAATTTAAATGGCCAATGTTGTTCTTCGTCCGCGACTAATTCACTTGATTGACAAGTGCATATCATAAAAAAGTAATATTGAATCAGCTTTTATATATATGTTTTTTTAGTTTTACATTACGTTTTTATGATAGTTTAACTTTAACTACTTTACCAACAATAATACTAAATTTGGGCGTTTACGTGTTTCAACGTAAGGATAATTTAAAAACTCATTTACTGCCGCTGATACACAAAATTCCTTTATGTTTCACATTATTGCACTGCAAATTTTATTGCCCAGTTTAATTCCCATTACGTTAGATATCGTAAAATAAGTTTTATAGCATGTCCAAGTTTATTTTTATGATCCTGGAAACCCAACGAATATATATATATATATATATATATATATATATAACTTATTGTAAATTGTCAAATAAATTACTTACTACTAGGAATTGTCATCCAGGATGAACACTAAGAAGAACAAGAAGAGGCTGTAAATTTATTGTAACTAACAAAAAAATGTTAAATAATCTCAATACGATTTTATTGTTAGAACAATTGTAAGCAGATAATGCAAAACAAATAAAATAAATATTTCTCAATGATTACGTATAGTCGATTAGCTAATGGTTCGAAGAAAAACAAGAAAGGATGTGTGTACTAGATAGACATTAGATTAGTGAATTTCGTATCGTTTTCTGGTTATTCACTTTACGAATATTCACCGGATGGCATTCGACCTTGTACAGTTCGATCATTATTACATCAAAGCATCTTGCTCAACTATAATGGGACAGGTGAGTATTAATATGGAAATATTTAGAACAGAATGTTGCTGATATAAATTAAAAATTAACAAGCGAATATTAATTAATACTACGTCATAGGATATTTTACGTATAAAATACTGGGTGTTCGGATACATTTGAACTATCTTGAAGGGGCATATTTCTGATACATAAGTGAATATGTTAATAAAAAATTGTAGCTTGGATAGTAGAAGGGCAAGGTGAAAATGGTACAAAATTTTGTACCATTTTGTGGATCGATTGGCCTGTCCGGATCTAAATTAAATTGAAAACTTGTGGAATTACATAAAGTATCAATTAAAATACAAGAAACCATTAAATTTAGTTATTTCAATTGTGGTTATTAGTTGTGGACAGGCGTTTATAATGAACAAAGGGTATCCAACAAAAAATTAACAATTTATAATAAATTTATATTATTTATTTATTTCTAAAATTTTAAAACACAATTTTCTATAAATTATTTAATAAATATATATTTTCTAGTAGAAATTACTTTGATTTAGGTACAAAATTAATAAGTGTAGAAAGAATTAGCAATAAATGATAAGGTGTGTTGTTTCTCTGGCCACTACTTAAGCTAATTAATATTTTTAATTTAAAGCAAAAACAAAGGCATCAAATGTAATATGTATAATTAATATAATAGGAAAATTACAGCATAATTAATTCAAAACATTATTTTCAGTAAAATTAAAAAAGCTGCTCTATAATTTTGATAATTAACAAATATTTGTGTATTAAATGATAATTAATAGCTTGCGGAATTATAAGTTTTTTATTACGATGTAATGTTATTAAATTAATTTAAAACATTGTTTTCGTAAAATTGTAAAAAAATTTTACAATATTGGTAATCAACATACACATTCGTATTAAATATTAATTAACAATATAGAGAATTAAATGTTGTTATTGCATTGTAGTGCTATTAAATTTCAATAAAACCTATTAGTACATTATAATCAATAATTCATTGCCATTTCCCTTAATAAACAATGGGATTCGTCAAATTTGCGAATTATGTATTTTCCAATAACAACAATAATATGATCGGATTAATCATAAAACGTAAACGTAAACGTAAATTATCGATTGAAGTGTATATATATACATATATATAAATCGAACCGTACATGGATTAAAATGGTGAATTCCGTATGGTCGCAAAACCATCCAATTTAGTTTGGAGAGCGGTTCGGACTGCGACAAATTCGCCGTCGACTCCTGACCGATCCGAAATGGGACGCGTGTTCCCGTCAATTATCAGGTGCTCCTCGGGACATTTTCGGGATGGATTTCATTGGGACCCACTTCGTAATCTGTTTATCGGCGGCTCATCGCTTGACGATGGTATCGCGTGTCGCGTCCACCGCCGGTTGCCAGGCGACGGCCGTCCATCACAATGGCCAAGGAATCGACGCACAATGTGCACGATTTTTAATTATAAAATTTTTCCAATGGACAATGTAATAATTAATTTAATTAATTTTAAACTAACGGTATTTTTTGTTATAAAGTTAAAAAGTCACATTATATATTTCCTAATTATTTGTTTAAAATTCACATTACTGGAATTAATTTTAAATTTGTTTCTCTTTGGAACATAACCAGAATTTTGTCCATATTGTCATTTATTATAAAACTAAATTGATCAAAACGCTCATACAAACAAAACTAAAATATATTTTCAAAAATAAATTAAATTAAATAAATAAGTTAATCAGTTCTCGTATTATTAAAAAATTTAGAGTTTATGGTCAAGAAGTTGCTATGAAAAAATGTGTCTGAGGTGAAATCTTCAAAAAAATTCGATAATTGGATATTTCAAATGTCAAAAAACAATCCAATATTATCGTCTGGTCTGGAGGAAATGGGACTTGCTGAAATTAGTTGGAGGACTTTGAAAAGATGGTGAATAGATGGGGCTTCGATTAATCCCAGACTTACAAGGAAAACTTTGTTTTCTACTAAAAATGTGAAGGCACAATTTTGGCTTGCTTAGGATAACATTCACTGCACCACATAACAGTGGAAACGACGAGTTAAAATTTAATATATAAAAAGTGAGGGTTCTGCTTATGTTAATCATCCTACAGGGACATGGTTTAATGTTTATGCTATGGGGATATTTCAGTTTTCTGACATATGCTTTCTTAGACTTCCATATATTGAAGAAATATCCAAAATTTTGACGGATTGGTTAAAAAACCAAAGCATTACCATAGGTTTCTATAGAGAAAACATCGGGGATCACTAATCCAAATTCAACATAAAAATTTAACACAAATTTAAATGACCTCATCACAGCAATACAAGAAGCTTAAAGGAATAGAGACGTGTCCCATATTCGAAAAATGGTTGAATCTATGACAGAGATGGGCCAAAAGAATAAAACAAAAATAATATTAATAATTAAAAATCCCTTTTTAAAACCAAAGTTGCTATATTTATGTCCCGCACAATTCAGAAAAATATACGTAAAGTTTTATAGAATAAGAATATAGTAGTTTTTGTAATATTGCATAAAACAACAATAATAAATTAATATTATTTTAATATTTAACATTAAATAAAAGAGTGAAATGGTTAAAATATTGAACATTTTAAAAAGTTGCTATAATAATGACCACCACTGTGTGTATATTATCCGCTAGATGAGACAAAAAATTCTACTTCCTTAATATTTTTATTGTTTTTAAATATTTTTACAAAATCAATTTTTGAATTAAATTTAAATTCAAGCAGTGACTCACAATTAAAAATATTTTAGATATTTAATTAACAAATAATTTTAATTTCAAATCACAATCGGTAAGTAAAAATGTGTTCAGATAAACTGGTAGTGTCCAATGTGCGATTTAAACTGGCCCCGCACGCGGCTTTTCCCCGGCCAATGTTCGTAAATATTTAATGCCCGCCGGGTTCATCATTTATTCACGAATCGAAATTATTGGTTAGGAGTCGAACCGTATTGACAACTCTTACGGAAACTTCGCCTTAATTCCCGCGCACCGTCCGTCTTTCTCTCGTCGGTTTGTCATTATTTTCCCGGTGGCGTAAAAATAGAACATAATAGATGTCACACGCAATTTTATACTTACTGGTCGCCATCCAAACCCCCCCGGGCTAATACAGACTATTAAGTTTATTACAATTTATACTATATTGGATATGAATATTTCCGATAAGCGTTTCAGGCAAATTGTATTTATGTAATTGATTTGGTTTTTATTCGTCATTTTTATCTAATTAGGGGAATATGAAATATACAAATGCGCTTTAATCGTAATCATCAATAATATTTTTAATAAAATTGAACCAATGTGATATTCGAGTTCTTTTGTTCATAAAGGAAAACCAATTTAATATCAATTAAATATGTTTTTAAATCTATATTAACAAAATATAACATAATAACGTTTGTAGTAAATATAAAAATATTTTTACAACACTAAATCACAGTTTTTCTTTCTGTAAACTCGTAAGTGAATGACAAAATTAATTGATCGAGCATGCCACATTTTACCTGCAGGTGTTGTAAGGATAAATTTTCTCACAATATTTATAAGTTGTTTCCCTCGTGTTCACATGCCACATTCTTTTACCACGACGATTAGGGGCACATATTGATGTTAATGATGATGTAAGAACAATATGTAATAAGTTTATTTTTTCCTATATTTGAGTTTATAAAATACATGTTACAATATAAAAAAATATTTTTAATATCGTGTATTATTATAATGTATATTGCATTATAATTATGTATTCGTGAAATTTGTAATATATTATTATATTAATGCGGTATTTAACATTAATCAAAGTTGATTAAACAGTAGCTTATAAACCTCAAACATGTTTTGCATACAGAATAATAAGTTATTTATGAGATTCGACATTTTGCAGCCATTTTAATTAAAAAAAAATTTTTAATCAAAACTTTTAATAGTCTCAATTAGTTATCGTTTAAAGTTGATCTTCAAGCTCTTAGATTACATAGACAGTTCTAAAACATTAAAACAAGCAAAAGATATTTGATATATATTGAGCTGATTTAAGTATTAAAAGCACTCTTACAACTTAATTTACCCCCTTGGTTATCGATTCCGAATAAAACAGGGTAAATTGTTCTATAACCATAACATTTGATTGACGGCTGTTTGTTTTCTTATTTCTGTTCGAGTTGTGTAATTATTTACACAAACATTCTAATTGTACTGGAACAAAAAGTGTTGTGAGTTGTGCCATTTTTATTGTGGTTTCCCCGAACCTAATTCCAATTTTATAAATTATTCAGGGTTTTAATTAATTTGACGAATATATCGAAGGCAACGTAGTAATCACTTAGTAAATGCTCGACAAAAGAAAATTTGTTAGAAGTAAAATTTTATGTATATTAAAATTTCAACTCCATATTATGACACTATGAGAAAATTGAACATAGTATTACTAATACACAAACATAATTTTACATTTTCTTATTTATTTAAACATTTGTTTTCGATAAAATGCTCAAAACACAACAATTAATTTTCTAATTGATTGTTGTTGATTTAACTTTTATTTTAATTTTCTCGGCAGATATATTTCAAGTGAAACCACCAGTTAGTTATAGTTTTGCGAAAAAAATTAAAACTATACAATAAATCATATTGCAGATATAAAATTAATAAAGTAAAATTATACTTAGCTGCAAAATTTGTAAAACAATTATCGGCAGTTAAATAGTTTTTCGTATATATGTTCCAAAAGTTTATTAACATATTTCACACGACAATAATATCTTATGTTAAAAATTGGCTAGTGATAAAGATATAAAATATTCAGTGTGGTCCATTTGAGATCGGGACACTTTTATAAAATTTGTATTTTTTTCCGATTTTAACAAATTTTTTTCAATTGTAAAACATGAAAATATGTACTTATAGACAAAATTTTACGTTTTTTCACCCAAAACTAAAACCTACAGGGACACTTTTTGTGTATGAAAATTAAAAAAAATTATAGTAGCAAATTTTTTATAGAAAACTACACTACTGGATTATGCTCTAAAATGGGTTTATATCAAGTTTCATAAAAAATTATGCATATTCATATTTTTGTGGAAAAATTCAAAATCATATTCTTTTTGTAAATTTATTTTTTAATCATGTAGGCTATGGAATAAACTGTCAAAAATAGTGAACTACTAACTATTGGAATATTATACTAATAATACTATACTTACACTAATACTCTTAATACCAAAATTTTATTTACTACCACCAATTCAGTGTCCAATTCAATTCATTTATTATAATTATCTATCACGAACTTTTGAAAAATTTGAAATTTGTGGGTATTATTATAAGTATAGTATTAATAGTACATTTCAATATTCTTGAAAAATAAGATAATTTGTGCTATTTTTGACAGTTTATTCTAAGGTCTAGTTGATAAAAAAACTAATTAATAAAAGAACTATGAATATGTGTAATTTTTTTATGAAATTTAGTATATACCATTTCAGGAGATGCTTAATTCGGTGGTGTAGTTAGATTTTCTATAAAAAAATTGCTAGTATGACTTCTTCAATATTCATACTTATAAGATTATACTGTAGGTTTTGGTTTGGGCCAAAAAACGGGACATTTTATCTATAAGTGTATATTGTCAGTTTTAAAATTGAAAAAAACATTGTTGAAATCAGACCACAAACACAAATTTTATGAGGAGTTCTTCTTTCAAATGGGCTATACTGTAGTTCGAATTGTACGCAATAATATTTTCAAAAAATATTGTAACATGTCGTGGAAACTTGTATATTTAATTTACGTTACAAATTCAAGGAGATTAACAAACTTAACTTATTGCATATTGTTAACAAATCATACTCATCACTCGTTCTAGTGAGATAAAACTAAGAACACTGACGCGCATAATAATAATTTAGAAAATAAAATAATAGCTTATTATAGTCAAAAAGTGGTGCAAGAAATTGAATAATTTAGCGTTTTATTTAAATAAATTTTAGGCGGGAAAGGAGATGCAATTTGTATTGACAAATGTGGCGCTGCAATGCACGTGTAAATAATAAATGAAACTTCCAGGAAAACCCAATAAAACGACCACTTAAATTGTAGATAATAATATAAAATATGTTGCATGTTGTACAGAAGTTCAAATATATCGATTATTAAAACTTCTAATATAGAGCAAATTGAAGCGTATTGTAATATTTTATGTGGTTTCTGGGTAGCATTATTGTAGCAAACGTGTTGCTAGGAAACGACGAATTAAATAAAAATAATCTAAATGACAGCCGATTGGTTTTCGATTGCATGCGATGCCCAGTTTAATACAACAGACAACGCTATAGCACACAAAACGGGTGCTTTGAGGTTAAATTACTAAAACTATAAAACTTATTGAGAAAATGTGGCGAAAAAATTCGCATTTTATTTACGCATTTATAGAGTCCTTTGGGGATTGCGTGTTTCTTTAATTTCATAATAATCGAGCTTGTTAATATTTATGTTTGAATTATAAATCGCCGGCGTTACGGAAACACGACGCCGGCGGGACATTTTTTAAATTTAACATTTCGATATTCTAGTTCTTAAGATGCAATGTCACTTACCTTATTCTCGTATACAATCACAGAATTAAAATGCAAAAACACAAAAATCTTATACAATGGCGTCAGACGTTGGTGAATAATATATCGTTGTTGATAAAGCGCATACCCTCAAAACACGCATGCCCTTCATCGCTGGTTATTCATCCTAGAGACATCTAGTGGCCGGAGGACACACTGGTGGTGTACCGGTGCAGTATCTAAAAGGAAATTATAATTGGTAAAATTCGTATACATTTAAAACACGCCATATACAAGTGCATGTGCCCTGGTAACATTGTTTCCACGTATAAAATATAATTAATAATATAAGAAATTAATTTGCTTAACAATCTATTGTGTGTGGCTAAGTCTAATTAAAATAATTAAATTGTGAGGGTTAAATTAATGTAGTTTTTTGTTCTTTCAATTTAATAAATTTTGCATTTTACAAGATTTTGATTAAATCCTACAACATTTTTGCATAAACATTTGCTTGATTTTATGAGTGAAAATAATCGACCGTTGAATTCTCAGACACCCCGTATATTACTGAATTATAGATATTGAGGGTGGGGGGTATATGGCACCACCTGTGTGTACTTATAGTAACTAAATAAAAGGATTAAACATTTCTTTACTTCGACTACCAAGAGATTTTCTGAAAATGAATATTCCACAGGGGGAAAGTTCTACAACAAATTCACTCATCCGCATAAAAAAAGAAGCCGATGCAAAATTACAGCTGGGTAAGTCGTTGCTTACAATGTTTTCCATAAATGATAATGACTTGAAGTTGCTTAATTACAGAAGTTCAAGCTCACATTTTTGGGCTCCAGCATTTAGTTTTTGGAAAATTAAAAATCTCAATTTACCCCAAAAATAAAATAGAATTTTATATTAAAACAAAATTATATTTAATACATTTTTATTACAATATAATAATAAAATATAAAATTACATAATATTACCAAATTATTCATCTTGTTGATCATTTCTTTCTTAGAGCAGTAAATAAATAAAGTCAAGTCTCTGGAAGAGAAGAATTTGTTCAAATATAGTATTTCAAATTGAAACTAAGTAAAATACACTGTGTGGATAATTTGAATTATTTCAAAAATCACAAATTATCAAAAATAAGTTTAAATAAACAATGTAATATCCCGCATAAATTAAACAAAATTGCATCAACAGGAGAACCATTAGACCATCATCAAATTTCAATCACTACTTGATTGCTTCTTACCTAAGAGCATTAGCAAGCTACTCTAAACTTTGAGACTGGTCGTTTCGATTGTAAATAAGTCTTTGAAGATCATTCCATATGTGTCAAATTGGATTGCAATATGGTAGAGTCCACTGCATCTAACTAAGGTCATGATTTTGTAACGCCTAATTTATAAGTGTCGCACGGTCGTCTATAAAAATGAAATCTGGTTCAAATCTTGAGCAAATCAACAATAATTGATTGAATAAACAAGATTACTTAATTTAATTTATTCTCGTTTTAATAACTCATAATGTATATAAAGAAATTCCACCTGACACTGTCTGTGAACAAGAAATCCATTTGGCTGGCTACAATCTCTAGACGGTGATCATTGGCTTATGCTCTATGGGCAACCCTATGCTATTAGTTTAACAGAGGCTGCAGAAAACATTTACTGGCTTTAACATCTTCATGGTTGTTTAACAGTGGTCGACTTACAGTGATTCTAACGTATGCACCAAGCTTGGATGTACGAGTAGTGTTATTTTAATCAGAAAATATATGTCATTGCCAGATGATTTTATGATGTTAAAACAACAGATGAATTAAGATTGAACGAAATAAAATTCAAATTCGCAAAACGCGTTTATTGTAAATAAAAATGTTAGAATGTTAGAAAAGTGTTCATTTGATGACTGAAATATATAAAATGAAAAATAAATTGAAAATATTTTCAAATCTATTTATCTAGGAAATTCAAATTATCCACTTCAAAAGACAATACAATATGATCGTATCAAATCTCACCATATATTAATAATAAATATTTAATTTCCGTCTAAGAATATTTCCCAAAGAATGGTAGAATGGTATTTTTTGAAGTAAATATCAGTAAGTAAATTAATTCTTGGTGTGGATAAAGAAATCCGAGATTATACACTTAGGTGTTACTTACACGGTCAATATTACTGAAGCAATATGCTGTAAATTTCGGAAATCCCTAATGTGACTCGTAATATTCATCAGTAATATCATTTGAAACAGTCACATCAACAAAGATTGATCTACCTGATATATTTGTTCTCTCATCTCAAAATGAATTTCGTCTCTTCTTTAAATTCTTCAGTTTCCTTGTCTTATATCTATTTGCACTTGTACTTATCAATGTCCATTTCAAGCAATATATGTAATGTAGTGTAGTCAACCACGTTTTGAGAATCTATGACGTTCTATTGCACAAGGAATCTGCCCATACACGTGAAAATGATATTGACGGCGCCTTAGTTTGACGGGTTTCTATAAAAATTAGAATGTTTTAATTTTCTTCATAATTATTGGTGTTAATATATTACTCAGGATATCAATAGAGTATATAAATCATCTGTATATTGACATAATATTGACTGTGTAAGGCCTACCTCAAATTGGAGGCAAATTAGAAAGCACAAAAACTATTTATTATAACTATAATCACAAATTAATATAGTAATAATAAATAATTGTATATCTTCCTGTACAATTCTTGGAGTTTGTTTATCAAGAGAACAGTACAGCAACGTCAATGACGTCTTTTTTGGGTTTTACATCATTAAATAAAAATGATATTGTTCAATGTGCGCTGACGACGGTACAAACTAGATAGTTTGTACTATTTTCTGGATGAACAGGCCCTACTGCACAATTCCTCCTTTATAGTAAGACACCTGTGATAGAAAAGTTATTATTATATTAAAATATTTACTATAAGTATAAACATATTAAAATATCCTCTATAACAATGAAAAAATAATTTAAGTCCTTTAAACAATTTTCTATTTCTTAATTAATTACATTTATTGGTTCTTATATTTTTCAGCGCAAGTTAGAGAAACGCAAACACTGAAGCTATATCTTGAGCGAAAAGCTAAGAAACACGCTCTAATTTTGGAGAAATTTCAACTACTGGAGGATATATCATATTATAAGCAAATTGCACATGTATCTTGTAATAGATTTTGAATGTTTATATATTGAGTAATATATTTTCAGGACTTGCACACAAAAGAAATAATTAAAACCAAAAATTTTTTAAAAAATGAACTAGAATATGGAAAACTGAAATTTCAAATTGACCAAGGTCTAAAGCGTCTTAACAAACTCAGGCAAGGTACCTAAATACTTCCTTTTAAGATACTATTACATTATTCTTGTTTCAGTAAAAATTATATCAGTTGAAGAAAATAAATTGATAGATAAAGAAAATGAAGAAAGAGAGAAAGTCCAAGAACTACAACAACAGAAAACACGTTTAGAAGAAACTTACAAAAAGAATAAAGAAATTATAGAAGAGTTATTGAATGAACTAAAATTAATTTTAAACATTCATGAAAAATCCATTTAAAACTGTAGAACAAACTATTACCTTGTGATAATTTCTGTTCCAACACCAAATGTGTTTTTAATTTATGAGAGTAAATATTTAGATCCTTCATCAAACTATTGTTCTTTTGCTTCATTTGTTCTATTTCTTCTTTTAAAAATGAATTATGTTGGGCGAGTTTATTCACTTTGGCCAAAAGTATCTTGTCTCCCCTCTCTGTAACTTTGCTGCAAAAATCCTTTTTTATTGCAATTTCTTTAAATACTGTAAAAAATTACCATTCATTTCTGTGTGAATTTATATTGGATTTTTTATTTTCTATGTTCTTTAAAAGGTCTTCCAAGCTCTTTAATTGGATGGCCAGTTCTCTTTCGATTACATTGTAAACGTAACTTTCTTCAATAAACTTTTCTAATCCTACACTTTTGATGTAGTCCACACTGAAAATTAGAAAATGGATTAGTTTTGAATTTAAATTTGATAAATGAAATTAAAATAAATAAACAACATTATATTAGAGCAGCACCTTTCATTGAGTTGCGAATCCCATTAGTCACATAAACAACAATACTTACTCATATTGGAATTGATTAAACAATTAAGATTTTCATGTCTTTGATGATAAAACAGCACAATCAGGCCGGGACAGGTGCAATATGACCAGAAACCACATAATTGCACAAGTCACGACCTAATTGAACCGTCACAATTCAATAAAACTTATTCAACATATCAGGGCGTATTGAAGACGCATAACCGACAAAACCACCTATGATAATGTAGGTGTTAAAAAGGAAGACGAGAAAGATCCGTTATCAAGAATTTCAACAAAGAACACACCAGGGCATTGACTTTCCATACCTGACAATCGAAATTAATTCGTCCGACATTCGTATGATATTTTGGATCGGATCATTGCCTGTTTCACCTGCGTCCACCATTTTTCATCTTGCAAGCCACAGTTGTTGGTGGCCACACTTATGTATTTATTTCACACGTTTGGATCGGTACGTTGGGATCTGCAAGTTTCAAAAAAAGCCGTTGTTATGACGATGGATTGTGCGCATGCTCAGTTCAATGTTAAGCGGAGAAGAAATTGTGAATAGTGATTTAAGTGGTTACGACTATCAAAAACAAGGTGGCGCTGGGACATCAAGCGAAATGTTTTTAATGGAATTTTTGAATTTTTATTTAAGATTTCATTTTATTTTAATATTATTTAAATCTTTTACAATTTAATCGTTGTCGACTTTAGTATTTTTAGTTAAAATTGTATGTTGCATACACAAATATCTGTTAATTAATACATTATTTTTTTCAAATAAATATTGCTTGTTGGGATTAATTTTAGAACTATTTAATATTTTACTTCTGTAATTAATTAATTAATACAATTAGATTGAATCATATTTGGTTATTTTTTATATGTAAAAATGGTTTTATGTTTAAAAATAAAATTAAATTACGAAATAAAGATCATACACATTGTAAACACTCACACAGCCTGTTACAATGATATTAATCCTCGATATTAATTTTACAACATTGTTTCGCACCAAACCACCCGTTTGTTTCTGGCAACGAGGTGGATAATGCTTTCCAGTAAATTCATGCTTGTAACGTATAGCAAATGTTTAACTGTGTAGGCATACGTTACACACTTCTGCAATTTGACTTTCGCTATGTTCGGCATTCTCGGATTTTAGGTCTTTTGATGGTGGAATTAGACGGATGTACAGCGGGTGTGGTTAGGCAATTTTGTCAAACTGTCACCACTATGTTCACGACATTCATTATCGTTCCTCTTGTCTTTGCTTGTCTCCAGGATGCGGCTTGCAGGGAATCTGTGTCAGCTGCGATAAAACTGCAGGGTTATTTTTCAACCGTTGGACGGCGAATTTAACACGGATGTGCAGCTTCAAACTTTTCAAGCTAAATCAACCGATTTCTATTATTGGCAGAGTTTTAAGTATGTAATACCTTTCTCAAACATTAAATATAAATTGGTGCAACGTTAAGTCAACGATTTTTGTTAATCGCCTTTTATCTGGGGTGAATAAACTTCTTAAAAATACCCTTCACTGTTTTTACTCTCATCAGTTTAACAGGGTTCTTTAGAAAATACATTAAATAAGTGATAATTGGCTACGTCATTATTTGAGGATGCACCTCCAATTATTTGATATTGACTCGACGAAACTTTGAAAATAATTCAATGTTTTAACCATTCGAAACAGTGCACTTAATATCGTAACGTGAACTTGTCGTCAGTCGACGATGGCTCGGGGAATCCCCCTCTTAGTTGAACGGGTTCAGTGGGTCTCACGGGTCACTTTTTGACCCAATAGTGAGCATATAACTTTAGAGGTGTGTACTGTGAGAATAAGTAATATGGATGTATATTGGGGAGTTTTGTGAAAGAACACTAATATAAAAATATATTTGTGTGAATAAATATATACAATGTAGAATTGAGGGGTTCCCAAATGCAGCTCAGTTCTACTGTATCCTCCGAAATCACAACTTTCAAGACAAAACCAAGACATTTGCTCCTTTTTTGAAATGAATAATGTGAATTTTATAGATTAAATAAATTTAAAAATATTTTCAATATGTTTTATTTTAACCTGTAATGTTAAAAAGAATTTTGAGTATGTTAAGGGGAATGGAATCTGTTCATAAAGTTAAAGGAAACCGACTGATTGGAAAAATGTTTCCGTTAATTACAATTTTTTTTTTAAAACTTGAATTAATTTTATTTTCTACATACAAAGTACGTGGTGTAAAATTACCAGGACAAATTAATAATCTGCATACATATATGGCTCGTGTCAGTCTCTGGTCAACAAGCTCCAAGGCTGTGGAACATGTTGAACAATACATTTTAAACATGACCATCATTTATGAACGGTTACCAGTTATCCTGAATTGCCAGAAAAAAACACGTCAACCGGATGTTTGTCCTGAAATATAACAATATTGGGGTCCGCGTAATCCATTTTTCATAATGACAATCTCCCGAAAAAACCGGGTTAGTGCAGATTTGATGGGTTTCAATAGAATATCCAACAAAACATTTACGAGGACCTCTGCCGCAGTAAAAACATGTCTCATAACTTATATTAAATGGCTTTCTGAGAGCTGGTGATCCTCACTGACAAATTTATTAAAATGCAACCAAGAAAAAAAACGGATCATAAAAGGTGAGGATCCCGTGAACATGTGTCACAGATGTCGAATTTTTAAGTTTTTCTTTTTATTTCAACCGCTTTTCGAAACAATTGGGGTATTATTGTATCAAATCGGCTTTACATTGTATTGAATTGGACATTCATTTCATTTTGTGATATATTTCACCTTTATTCATACATATTTAGAAGTCGATACTCGACAAAATAACCGAATGTGCAAGCAGATAACTGAAATAAACGTTTCCAAACTACTTAATACTTGCCGGTCTTAATACTTTTATTGTCATATGGAATTGACAATATAATAATGTCCTTTGATCACCCGCCGTGATTTGACTTGTGGCGGTGTTTAATTTACATAAATCCATTTAATTAATATAGGATACACTTTAATAACAAAATCAATTTTTCATTTATATTCTAATATACGTTTTAATTAATTCCGACAAAGAATCTATTGTGCAAGTCACGATGAATTTAAAAATGCCATTTCGCATGTTCTATGAATAATACATTATAACAAAAAACGAATCGTTTCCTGGAGCAAAATTAATCATTTAATAAAGTAATATACGTCTAAATTTGCAAAAATAGAATGGGAATGTTCATAATAAAATGACGTTTCGTATTCAAATATAATAAAAGAACTTTATTTATGCTACTGCTAAAGTAAAAGCACCGACGTGAATGTATGTAGTTTGTAATTATGTGTGTTTCGACGACAGAAAATTACATTGCTATTCATGAAATCCATGTCATTGACTTTTGTTTTTAAATTTAATATGATTTTTTCCTGAAAACTCATAAAGGAAGTACGTGAGAACATGTTTACTAGATGGAAAATGTTGAATGATTATGTACATTTCCGAACTCTCAAAAATTGATTGATGATTCATAGTAAATTCCCTTGTTGATCAAAAATGCTTAATAGATGTTATGCAAATTTCGTAATATGAATTCACAAGACTTTTACTTTAGTAACAAAGTTTAAAAATTTCAATATTTAAATATACTTTTAAAGTGGATAATTTGAATTTCTTGGATTATATAGATTTAAAAATATATTCAATATGTTTTATTTTAATCAATAATGCCTAGTTTGACGATAATTCTACACGGTTAATATATTAAATTTATTTTTCTTTCAGAACGTATCAAGATATTTTTATAAAATTTGGAACACGAGTACCTATTGAAATAAGAAATAATTAAAATTGACATCAATCGTCAATTGTCAGTGTTTTGTTTTGTTTCTTCATATCTTTGAGATATCTTAAACAACCATGTATTTAGTTTTTGTCACAATTTGTTTTATTCAGTAATTTATACTAAACGTTTAACATGCCTAGAGTACGAAGAAGAAATAATTTTAGCCAATTAAGTGAGTTTGATAGAGGTAGAATAGTGGGTCTGTCTGAAGCAGGAATTTCGTTTCGAGAAACAGCGTTGGAACAGAATTGTGAGTATTGTAATACAATGTTCACAGTCATGGACTGAAGTGGGCAGAAGAGGTAGGGATTCTGGAAGACCCAGAGCTACCACAGAGTCACAAGACCGGCGTTTTAGATTATAGGGACAGGATGAGTTCAATGCGGGTGATTCCTGATGATTTTTTTACCGATGAAGGTAAATCAATTGATATTCAATCCATTTACCTCTGTATAACATCTTTTGGTGTATGCATTTATAGCTCATTTTAGGACTTACCTTTAACACCAAACCATAGGCGCCAACGTAGTGACTGGTGTATGGAACATCAACAGTGGGATGAAGAATTAAAACACATTGTGTTTAGTGATTAATCACGCTTTTGTTTGGGCATGCACGATGATCATGCGTTAGTAAGACGCCGACGTGGAGAAAGACGTTATCCTCGCTTTGCTGTGGATAGTCATGCTCACAACACAATGGATGTAATGGTATGGGGTGCTATTGCTATTACAGGTCATCTTTAGTTTTCATTAGTGGCAATTTGTCGTTCCAGCGATATGTGGATGAGCCTTATTTTCTTCCCAACATAAGAAGAGATCTCAGACTAATTTTTCAGCAAGATAATGTCCGTCCACATGTTACCAGGAAAACATTAAACTTCCTAGAAGGCTCCCATGTAAATTTTCGGCCTTGACCACCCGGATCTTCAGACGTTTCCCCAATCGAACATGTGTGGGATATGATGGGGCGACGCTTAATGAATTTATAACGCCCTCTACGGACTCTAAATGATTCAGTTCGTCTGGGATGACATACGATAAGAAAATGTCGATAATCTCATTAGATCGATGCCATGACTCGTCATTCTTCTGACAATTTATGCTTTAAGATTTTTGTTTATTTTGATTTTTATTGCGAGGGAGGGTGGAAGTTGTGTGTAGAGCAAAGGGGATCGATCAGATAGAAATGTGGCAGTTAATATTCGGTTGTTTGTTGTTAATTTTAATTAATTTTGTTTATCTTTGGGAAATTACCAAAGAATTTGATGATGTATTCAAATTATCCACTTGCGGGCAGTATATATTTGAATGAATATTGGATGAATTGAATTTTATTTAAACTCTTCTTCTTATGGGCTAATTAATTTTAATTTATATATTAACTGTATGTATTTTATTAATATAAAATATGTATTTCAATAAATACTTTTATTTATTTTTTTTGCTAATAATTAATGATAACATAAAATGCTGAATGATTAATAATGCATGTGCTTACAAAAACATTCTATACTTATAAATAATTTAATTAAAAATATAAAATATCTGCATCATCTTCCAAATTATGGATGAACACAATCATGAAAATCCACTGTTACTCGAATGACTGGAATGCATATGTTACTAATTTACGTACATGTGCATGCTTCATTAATATCAACTATTAAATTGTGTATAACAACATATAATTTAAATAACACCACTCCATTAAATAAGTAAACAAATTGTTGTTGTGAAACGTGGAGTTCTATTATGGAGTATAAATTGACAACGTTTTGTAACTAATGAATTTATTGTTTGTCAATTTTTCAATATAAATAAATTTATCATTCATTAAAAATAAACTTTTGAATTTTACTAAACCCTTTAAACTCGCAATTTATAACAATAAATATTTGCGTGGCTTCGTTCCAAAAATAACGGTATTAATAATTTATCAATTAGTCGGATTTCTTTGCTCCAATATTGGATTAAATGTTAAATTTGAATTTAGCACGTGTCGAAGTCATATTTTAAAAATTTCTCTTCATTTTTATTTCAAAAGTACAGATTACACTTACCTCTCAAAATGAATATTTTAAAATTAAAAGGCATCTCTCCGTGTATGAAGTGGAAGTAAAACTTTCCAGTTCGAATTCCGTTTGCCCATCTGTTTACTTTAAATTTAAGATTATAAAAGTTACATTACATTTTCTCAACATATCCTGAATACGAAATGAAAATATTCAATTGACTTTATAATTCTTGGGAAACTTGAGAATCAATCAAAAGCCGAAGTTAAAAAATGAAAACTTCTCGATCTGCGTTTATGTCCGAGCGAAACTTGGCGTGGTGTTCTAAAATGAACGTTGACGTTCGGAGATTATTAATTGTTGAATCTGGAACGTTAAATAATTGTGTTGTATTGTCATCGAGTGGAATTCATATAATAAATATCTGGACTGAACGGCATTTCGACATTTCGCTTTGTACGTCAACACCAATTTACTTACGAGAAAAGTTAATTCGGCGACATAACTTGATGAATGATGTTCAATTCTGGGTATTTCCTCTGGCAGGTCGACTCCTGAAGAATAGAAGTAAGACTATTGAATTTATTTCCTTTTATATCAAATGATGTAAGTACCCTCGAGCGACTAAAAATATAACGGAAGATAAATTGTTTTTGCTGTCTTGTTTCTGATTACGATGCAATAATCTCGAATTATCAACGTAGACGGGCGGTTTTGCGGTTCGACTTTTGGGGCGGGGGTACATCAGCTAAATAAATTTAAAACTTTTTTTTTTCCTTTCAAGTACATCACGGACGCGTAAATTATTGAAAACAAATAATTTTCAAAAGTCGTTTTGAAATGAACAAAAATATGTTTATGACAGGGACCGTAATGACAAAAAGGGACCAATTTAGCAAAGTGCCACCTGACGGACAGCCCGGCAAGTTGTGATTTTCCCCCCTAAAGTGTATAAACTTGAGTTATTTTCCGAGACAACCGTTCTATATAAAGTGACTTTTTGTAATGCGACCTCAACTTTCAGGATAATAAATGATGTGTCAACCGACTAACACCGATAATAACGATTCGTCCAACCCAAGGAATTTTCTTCGTGAACGTAATGTACTGCCCTAGCGGCTGATCACGTGCAGGTCTGTGGACAGAGATAAAAAACAGAAAGAATTGCATATTTAAATGGAAATATTTTCGCCCGCTTCCTCCGATAAAAACGACACGGTAATTCGTGGCGGAAAATTGTTTATTCAATCACTGTCTGATTTATATGCACGGTCTTAATCTAAGCGATAAGGTGATGAAAATTATAGATAAGAACTGGAGACATTTTTTTAATAAATTGGATCTATTCGTTTGATGACTTTATACAGTTTAATTAGATATTGACAGATATACAATTTTGGGCACCTAAAATGTCGGAGTCTGCACAATTTAGGAAATATTTGTGTATATTATATGACTCTTTTTTTGTAAAGACGTGCACCAAAAAAAAATCTCAAAGAGATGTCGCAGACGTAGAGGTTAGTTTTCTTTTTAGTAGGGAAACCTCAAACGGATGAAAAAAGGTTTCTGAAACGCCAAGGTGAGTTTCATAAAGTTATACACAAGCTTGTTTCTATATACTGCAAAAAATGTTTGTGTAAACCTACCTGCCTTTATTACAGAAATGTTCGTTAAACAAGAACTTCAATTAGATGAAAGTGTTAATTGTAGAAATTTTCGTGCAAAAGGCAGATTAAATGTGTCACCATTTCAGTATTTTTTTCATCAATTAACAATTTTAATATGTTAAGGGTTAGAAAATGTTATGATGGAAGGAAAAATAAAGAATATTTAACTTTACTGCAAAATTGTTGTGTTTCATCAATAAAAATTTCCATTTTTTGTTTAATTTTGGTCAACCAGGGCTTGTAATTAAAAATATGGAACTTGGAAAAATGAATATGTTTTTTGTGTTCAGCACACCCGAATTAGCTTAAAATATACAGAAATGTCCCATATTTTTTATGGTTATTTTTTCTTTAATGATGATGATTAATTAATTGACCAACAAATAATATAATAATCTTATTGTTACAGAATCAGGATCAGTGACCAGTTTCAATAAAAAAGAATGATCTCTCAACATGATTCTTTCAAATGTATTGAAACTGAAAATAGGTACAATCTTACAGACGTGTAACCAATAAAAACATGGTGAAAATATAAATAAATAATTGATAACAGTATGACTCCTTTACCCAATCTTTGGAGTTCTTTGGAGTATTAATGTGTGTGAAGTGCCATTCACATCCTTTAGACGTAAGGAAGTTCACGCTGCCCCCTTCATGTTCTTCAGACTCTTTATTCTTTAAGATCACGTCAGACTCTTTGACCATGAAGACCACATACCTGCCTTCACATTTTTCAGTCCCTGAATCTACTGTGTCTGAGATCTTCCAAGTTCACATCACCACCTCCATAATTCCAATTCAAATTTTCTTCTTTTCATTTTTCAAACGTATGCTCATTATTTTCAATTGTATGTCGAAATTTAATTCTTCAGACTTCAGACAGATTTTATTAACATCAATTTGAAATGGAATTGTTCTTATAAAATTAAGGGAATTTTTGGAAAAAAAATAGATGAAATAAATAATGTTGAATTATTTATTATTATATTTATTAAGACATATTTTAATAGGACCCTATAAAATATAAATAACAAATAATAAATTGAGAAAGTGAATAATATTTATGTTTACCTTTATATTGAATTTCCAAGCCACAGAGTTTCGTCAGATAATATGTTACATACGTAAAATATCTGCCGGTTATAATATATATTTTCTACGTGTTTTCAGTCCATATATTCAAGTTACTTTTAAGAGTGACATATACCCATTCTTAGTCAATGTCAAGGTCTAGTATTTCGAGAAGCAGTTTTCATTATTTTTGACGAGGAATTTTGTACATTTTACACTATGCACGGCTGTGTATTATTTAAAAATGAAACGTAATAAAATAAATGAAACATATACCGTATAGACTATATGGTGCACTACATCTAAGATATGACATAAAATTCTCGTGCTCTACGATATCGTAAAATTTATAGTTCGATTTTCCATAATAAATGACGAGTTTCAACTGGTGAGATGAATTTTATCATAAAATAAAATCAAATAGTGAAATCATTTTTCTATAATTCTTGGCACTGCCCGATATATCATATTATATTTATTAAATTGAATGTGCGTTTATATTTTTATTACATTTTAATGAAAATTTCTAGCGTGTTACATTCGTCCGCTTAATTTATTCCAGAAAATTTATTTATTCAGAAAATTTAATTATTACACATATGAAAACCATGTTCGCCACAAAAATTGAATACGTCGTTTTCAACAAATTAATTAGAAAAACGAAATTGCAACGGCAACGACATAATTGGCGATTCCCGGTGAGCTGATCAAATTTACATTTATAAATTGGATAATATGTCGGAAAATCATGTTGGCCTGCTACGCATTTTTAATCGCGTAACTTGTGAAATTTACATAGTACATCACACAAAATGTGATCCGCACATAAAGTCTGATTAATGTAAACAAATAATTTATGATATTAATGGTCAATTACGGTCCCAACGCCATGTACAAAATTTAATTTTGTTCGTAATACTGTTTATAATATGCGAAATAGTTATTTCAAATAAAATAGATTTAATTTTACTTGTCACATTTTCTATTAATCTGAATATGGCGCAGGAAAATATTTTAATAAATTTTATTTTTGTTTATCATCTATTTACTCTTGACACACACCAATTACTGTATATTAAATTATTTTATTAAATATTATTTAACTTTTAATTATACTGCATACTTCCCGAAATGGATAACTTTAATTTAAAAAAATCAGAATACCAATTTGCGACAAATATATTATGAAAATAAGTTTTAATAAATATTGTAGTATCATGTACAAATTAAGTAAATTTGCACTAACAACAAACATTTTAAGCCAGTAATACAATTAATATTACCAAATAAAATACATCACGTCGTAAAATTATGGAATATTTATCGTTTTGAGTTTTAAAATAAAATTTAAACGGGCTTTAATTTCGCCAGGTGGTATCCTAAAATTTTTGCCAAAATGTTTGTTTGTCCGTTCAACAAAAAAAAAAAATTAAACATCGACATTTTTTGTATAAAAAAAAAAATTAAGAAAAGTATTCCATAATTTTGACACGCATTGGAGAAAATCCCGACTTATTCCTTCTTTGCATTATGTTTTTATATTATTGTAGTGCACAACGATGATAATGCTTAATTTAGAAATTGAGAATAAAAAATCAGTTTACTATAATCGTTATTAAAGTGAGTTAAAAGGTAGAAATGAATCTAAATTTCCTGAAATTGTTTATGAAATCTCGGCACGTAAAAGCGTTAAAAGTATTGTGTTTTTTTTTGATATTTTATTAGATACAATACGTGTGGATTTTCTTCAAGGTCGAAAGAAAATAGTCTAGTGAAACGAAATAGGATGAAACAGGATAGCTAACACTTAAATAATGTTATAAATTGTAATTAAGGTTTTCCTTTTCTTCAGCAACCCGATATTAATGTTAATTTTTATGATGGAACGTTCAATTTATTACATTCTCGTACTAACATCCTTGCTTACTTCGAAGCATTAGTTTGCACTTTATTAGTGCCTTTTATTAACCATATTGCTGTAATGGAACTTCAATTCAGGATAATGGCCATTATACACGCACATATCTAATGGCATAGTGTTTCTAACTAATCCTTACTTCACGGGGCCTTTACAATAGACAAGGTGTCCATAAATTTTATGTATATATTACCCACTTGTGGTATTACTACAATGAAATCGTTTAATTGAAAGGTAATTTAGAAGTTTTGTATTTAATAACTGATATCTTTATTAGTTGAAATGCTTGTGGTGTTCAGCCGGAATAAATTGGATTAGTTTGTTAAAAATAAATCCGTGTGGGATTAGTCGATGCACATCTGCATAAGAGTATTTACATTCAGTAGAAAATTGTGGATTTGTTTGACTCTAGTCGCTTCATGCAAACAAACATATTTCTATTTCATCCCAGTTTATTATCAATCGATAGATTAGTGAGACAAAAAAAAAAAAAATCCAGATAATCCTTTGATCGTCAATGTGCCAGTGGAAGTGAACGTCGCGACGGTAGTGCAAAATATTTGAAAATTGTTAGTCTAAATCAAGCTTTGCAGGAGTTTAGCTGACCACGGCACGTTTGTAGCTGTCAATAACAAGACATGGGTGTTGCTGACTGGTCACACAATTAGTTGAAATTTTGGATTGGCCATCAAAACTGTTCATTAAGTAAATTGAAGTTATTTATTGAAAATCGATTTTAAATTATCAATTGCGTTTTAGATTTATAATAAGCGGAGTGTATTATCCAACTATTTAATTACAATTTTATCTTGTTTATCGCCCGTTTATTTAGTAACCAAATTAATTATTAAACGTTTTAAAATATTTTAACATCAATCTATTTACTTATCATTTTCGCATTTATTTACTTAGCGTTTTACGGATAAAACAACAGTACCGCATATATACATATGCAAAAGACCCAATTGCAGTCCCACTTAACACATAATTGCACTATCAAACATTCAACAAATTACCATTTACATTTGGTAATACAAATACGTGTTGCGATTTCGAGTATTATTTGGATTCTATTGGTGGATTTAAACTGTTTGCAAGAACATGCAAACCGTTTGTTAATTTATCTCGTAAATAAGTTAAATCATTGGTAGTACACGGGTCTTAGTGAGGAACTGATATTAAACTATACCTGCTCTATGTAATCTACTACAAATTTGGTATTCACAGTCGAATTTGTGTCAAATATAAGTAACTAATTCAATTACAACAACAAATTATTTAATTAGAACTTTTGTACCCCACGAGGAAAAGTTGTAAAATATGTATAATAGATGTGTTACAGGTGCACGTATTATTCAAATTAATTCAAATAATTTGAAATTTGCAAATACTCGTTAAACCTTTTAATTTAACTTGTACGTATGCTAACTTATGTAAATGTGGGAGGAAAATAATGGTTTTTAGAATTTTAGGGATTCATGCTTTTTTATAATTCAAATTTTTGTGGCAATGTGGCTGCATTGCTCAGTCTTACTCTTAAAATTATTAAAATATTTGTTTATTTCTACTAAATTTTACATTTATTTAGCCTAGTATTCTAGAACAACGTAATTTCTGATTTTTAATATATAGTTTAGTATAGCTGTTTCTTTTGGATGACCAGTTTTTAATTATTAAAAATCTGAATGTTTAAAATTTCAATTTTTTTCAAATATTCAAAATTTCTAATTTTCAAATATTCAAAATTTCTGATTTTCAAATTAATTTTCAAATTTTCAAATTTTCAAATTTTCAAATATTCAAATTTTCAAATAGTCAAATTTTAAAATAATCAAAATTTCCAACATCCAAAATTTCAAATATTCAAATTTACAAATTTTTTTGATTTGTTAATAATTTTCTAAGCAAAGTTATTACATAATTTTTTTGTTGGTAATGAATGAGTCCCGTGCATGAAATGTAAAAGAATTTTCAAACTTTTAACAAAGTAAGTTAGTTCAATGTACACATTTTAATTTAATTTCAACGGAGTTCTTGTTAAAATTTTCTTCTAGTATATTCAAGAACACAATGAAAAAATTACCACTACCGGTTCGGGGTTTCTAATTAATTATTCATAGAGAATGTTAATTATAGTATTTTAGTCAACACATTAATTCGTAAAGTTGGGAAGTTTTACATTTCATTACAAGAGGAGTGAAATAGTTTTGGGATCAAACGGGTGTAATTCAATCAATGTGTCGTCTGCACTTCATAAGTCCAAATTACTGGGCGCATTCCTTGAAAAGTGGAACATATTAAGCGATTTGCGGTGAACTTAGCGAAAAGTTTGCTGTTTAGCAAGACCCCGAGATAAAGTAACCCGCAGAAGAGCAGTTCATTCGCATTTATGGGCCATTCATGGACGAGAGTAAAAGCGCACGAACCAGATAAGACGTTAAAGGGACCAACGGACTAGCCACACACTATGAGAGATCGAGTGATAGCCAAGACAGATCCGGCACATAAATTTCAGGACACCCACCCAATAAGATTAATTCTAATTGCATGCAGCGAATGTGGAATTTATGAAGATGAGTCGAATTGAAACGAGATATAAATGGAGGAGACTCGATAAGAGGATATTTCCATTAAAGCGCGCAATTTTGCTGCATTTAATGTCGCATTTATGCCACTTGGCTGTTTTCAGGTAATATACTAGGATTATACATCAATGAATATCGTTTAATGAAATTTATCCTGTCATAGATGAATTAGTACATCTAATTAAACGCATCAATTATATTTAAATTAATAACTCATTAATTAGATGATATTAAACAATTATTTTGTGTTATAACACTTGAAAATACATGTACGTACGGTATAAAAATGCAAAGCATAAATTTTATTCTCAGGACGAAATAGTAAAAAAAAAAAAGATTTATGAAGAGGAAAAGCTCACTAATCAACTCAAAATAATATTGTACCATTGTTTTTTATTATTTTCAATTAAAAAAGCAATTAATTTGTTTTAAATTCTTTTCAGGAACACGCAAAATTAAATAGGAAACCTTCCGAAGACAATAAAAACTCGAATATTTAATTATAACAGCATCGCCCATATAATCTTCTTCGGTAAATTACAAACGGCGCGCAACTAGAAAATTACGTGTAAATATGTTCTGTGTACTCAAACTTTAAAATTATGTCTCAACAGAAATTAATTAACAAACTTACTGTTCAACTTTAACTTTATGCGCTTAATTTCTCCGGGCTTGAAAGGCGAAAAAATGCCTCCTTAAGCTGCATAACTTACCAGTTTCCCTTTTGCGTTTGCCTAATTAACTGAAGGAACTTCAAGTCAATGAATAATTGTTTATGTTTTACGCGTCGCTGTAAATATTATTTAAAAAATTAATTTTTGGACGAATTATCTGCGGAAATGTCCGATTTAACGTGATTAATCGTCGGCATCGTATTAGTGTATAAACACCGAAAATTTATTAATTAACTAGTGATTTAATGACGATACACGGATAACGCGACAGCAAATCGGCGCAGGTTTGCATACATTCATTCGCGCCTCTAAAGATTTACTTGTCGATATCTCACAGAATTAATACGAAATTTATTAGTACCTTAATCTGGAAATAGCGTAAATTAATTCCATCTGGTTCTGTTGGATTTATAGTCATCCTAATTTATTAGTCAGCGAAATTCCCTTTATCATTCCATTGATAATTTAATAATCAGATGATCCAGGTATATCTGGAAATTATTTGTGAGTATTTAAATTTAATGATTAAAATCGGAAAAGATTGATTAACTGATTTGTTTCGCCTAGTGCTATTAAATTTTCCCAGATCAGTGGCCATACATTTTTTTTCTTGTAAATAATTTCAGGTAAAATAATTTAATAACGTTCGAATGCACGTTATTAAATTATTTGTCGTGGTGCAGGACTAATATTTCATATAAAACTTCAGTTTTTCATGTTTCGTTATTTATTCTAATTTGTGTTCCATTATTTTATTGAACTGTTGGTCTAGATAAAGATTATTATTGTAATTTGTGTTCCGTTTTAGTTTATGTTTTATTGGGCACAATAAAGACTATTATTATTATGATTGGTTTTATTACTGTTGCGTTTTATTCATTTGGTCTGAACTGGCGCATTCGCCAATTTCTTAAATTACTGTGATTTAGATGATGTTTTTTATTAATATTATTATGTGGAATAGAGTAAGTGAATTAAGTATTTAGAAACCGTTATTAAGTCTTAATTCTTTAGTTAAATTATTTGTATGTGAAAAAGTTATCGTATAAAATTTTGATTATCTTTTGGTATATATAGAAAAATGTTCTAGTTTTATGTTCAAATTATTCCTTAATTTAATATTGAGGTATGTGTATATATAAATTGTTATTTTATAATTTTTGATAAATAATTACTATATTTATTTAATATAATTATAGTTGTTTAAACAAAAACTATAGATATACCAGTGATATTATTGTAAATGTTAAAATTTATATAACTAATACGTGCATTTAAATTTGGTTTGTCCAAAATTTAAATTGAATTATCGGAACCATGAATTAATTATCGATCATGTTTTGCTCAAATATTGTAGAATATTATAATATTTTTGTCTAGTCAAATTTATTATTTTAATTAAAAATAAATAAGGGGACAGAAATTTAATATAAAAATTAAAAAAAAAATCTGATTGTACTATTTTTGATATGTCTTTTTCAATAATAATAATAATAAAAATAATAAATCTGGAATGTAAAAAATCGTTCATTTTATTTACGAAAAAATGACAAAAGAAAAATTTTCTAAAAACTGTTTTTTATCAAATTATAAATTTTAATAATAAAAACAAATTTATAATAAAATCGCTTTGTAGTATGACTGGAACTGTAAGTGAATTTTGCCAATGTTTTTATTATTAATATTCATAATTTAATTATTTTAATTATTACCAAAATTTATATAGGATTTGAGTAAAATTAAACATCGACCAAATGCAGCTTAAAAATTGTTAAGAGTACAGAAATTTAACATTTAAATATTAAAAAAAACAGATTATATTAGCCTTAAAAAATGCGAATCAAAATTAAAAATCTCTAATTAAAAAAATCAATATTTTTTTATGAAAAAAAAAAAATAAATAAAATACTTTATTTGGAAAATTTTGTACGAACTTATTATAATTTTTTTACATTACGAAAAAATTATTATATAAAAGTTTATTTCTTTGTATATGATTTTGTTTTTTATGTTATATAATTTAAATCAGTATGATGCTAAAAATTTAAAAAACTAGAAACCAAGCTATAACGTATAAAATGTTTTATAATTATGTAAAATTATTCTTTATTATAATATTTTATATTTTTGTTTTTTTATATCTATCTATTGTGTTAAAAGTTGGAATTTTAGAAAAAAATTTAAATATACAAATATATTGTGAACATTGAAATTCATATTAATTAATACTGAGATTTATGTTGGATTTGATTATATGTTAATTCATAATAATTTAATCGTCAATTAACTATTTTCTTCCTTCATTTCTTCAAAAATATTCTTATCTAATTAAATTCATTTATGTTTTAAAAATAAACAATTACAGCCTATGATTAAAAAATAGTCAAGTGAACAGATATTTAATATATATGTATATCCTATATAAAAAAGAAAAAAATTAAAGGATATTTGTTGTTGAAAATAAGTATCATTGAATATTTTTGGACAAAAGAAATAGAATTTTTTGCAATAATTTTTTTTAAATACAATCGTTAATTGAGGTTTCAAAATTATAAATGAATAAATTGATTTATGGTCTGCAAATATTTGAATACGTTCTTAGCAGATTGTATGTTTTCGTCACACCCCCAAACAATTGTGTCGTGCACAGTTAAAATATAAATGACCGCCAATAACAGTTTCCGAGTTTCAAGCATGAAGAACAGCCCATTCAAGAGAAAGTTAATCATCCCGGTAAACATTTGAGTAGAACATAAGCCCCGGATCTTAATTACCATCTATATAAGTTTGTTACGCGCAACATAATATTTATTTACTGTCTAAAATGTGACGTAAACGTAGTGGCAGAGTGTGCTCCCGCCTCAATGAAACTGCATATCTCTAACATTAAAACCGGGGTCTCGGATGGTGGGGGTGTAAGTTTCAGGCTCCAACCACATTAACTGGGGAAGGATTATCGAACGGCTGTTTATTAATGAGTTGCGTGACAAGAAACCGCATCCTTGGCGCCGGCCGCAGTTCAAGCTGTCCGGGAGCTTCGATTATGTGTGTAACGATCCGGTGAGGTCTTCTCTACGGACTTTGATACCATTCCGTCGACTACAACCATATCGCACTATTTACTTTACATAATAACTACCTCTATGATCCGATTCTTGCCATCTGATACCCCACTTAAGCTGACAGCCTGCCACCTTTAATGTACGTCCCCCCCAAAATATGAGCTCACTTGCATTATAACGACATGGCACTTAGACTAACTATTATAGACTGCAGCCGCAGTTTACTGATCGTAATTACACTGTAATAGGGTAAAAACTGGTTTACTCGTGTTACATTGTCTTAAGACGCTACAAGTTTTCGACAAATTGTCCAAAATTTACCCTGGGTCTCCATCTTAGGTAAACTTATTTCTATTGTATATTTTATTTATTACTGGATATGACCGGGTTTTTTCTCACAAAACGTTTGTTAATATTTCAGAGACCCCTATCCAGCCCACGGCTTTGTACTCGGTATTAAAATATCACACATTCTTCCACTTAATAAATAATAAAGAGATAATTCTATCCCGCCACTACCGAGCAATAAATTCAGTTTACACGTCAGTAAATGCACATAAACAAAACTGCGAAACTCCTGTGTATAAAGCATTCAGTACGATAAAATGAAGTATTTATTAATGCCCCGCAACGTACGGGCTGTTCTTTTCGGTATTCTCACATTGTTGATTTGCATTTAAATGCATCCGCCGACTGTTTCATGCCTCCCTTCGTTTTCGAAACTCACCATTCCATGGATATTTAGGAGTGCCGCTCCAGCTGACGTCACGTGCTTAGACGAATTTGAATTTTTATTTGTATTCTTTTGATTTGTTCGGGGGAAATTCGCAGGTGCACGCACAAATATTTGGAGTTTTTTTTTTTCCTGACAAAAATACGTTCGTATACTATGCGGAACGTGCAGTTGTTATTTGCGTTATAAAAAAATATTTGAGCCGCAGGGAAGCTATTAAAAATAGCAGTTTCAACAATGTTATCTAAAGTTTTATTGTCCGGAGCAAAATTAACAGGATGTTTCACCTTTTCTCTATATAATTATTAAAATATAAAACCAGTTTCAGTTTGAAATATTACGAGGATATTTTTAGGAGTATTTTTTTTAATAGTCACATTTTGTTTACTACTATTTATTTTGTCGAAGAAAATAAGTTTTAACAATAAAAATTCTGTAGTGAATTCAGAAGAAACCGTATATACTTAAGATCATGACGACAAGGAAGATAAAAAGAAGATCGTTTTCTACGACTCTAAGTTTTGTGAGATAAGATATTGCTTGCCACTGGCACTACCTTAGTTTCATCAGACATTATGTTAAGAATGTTAAGAGAACATCATCCACCTGCCACTGAAGTTCTCTTAGGCGTAATTCATCGCTGGAATCGCTTGGAATTTAAGCGGGCTCATATCGATTGGCGATGCGTTCTCTTTACAGATGAGCCTCGTTTTAACAGATATTTAACTGATCGCTGTCAACATTTGTTTCAACGACCTGGAGGTCGACATATTCAGTGTTGGCTTTTTTCCAGGACAAGTTTGATGATGAAAATGTCTTGGTACATTTCTTTGTAAATTCATACGATTTTTGTATCATTGTGGAAAGTTGAACTAATACTGACGGGAGTCTGTGGTACCTTTTGCGCCATTTATTGGGGAGAATGTATATATATATATATATATATATATATATATATATATATATATATATATACTAAAGTTGCTATATTTATGTCCATCTCAATATATGAAACATTTTATAAAACAATAATAGTAGATTTTATAATACTGTATAAAATATCAATAGTATATTAATATTATTTTAACATTAATATGGTTTACATATGAAAAAATCAATATTTCTTCATATTTTTTTTAAATGTTCTATTTTTAGGCGTGAACTTGTCTTGGTCAAAATAATAAATCAAAATATCTTAGAAAAAAATTAATTTTAAATTTGAACAATACTGTTTTTTGAGGTTTTTCCTTAATAATGTTCAATTTTGTATGAATTTTTGAAAATTTTGTAAAATTTATTAAAATTAATAAAAAAATATTTATATCTTTTCATGATTTCTCATGTTTGGTTTTAATACTTTATTTTTAAAATACTCTAAATACTTAATTTTCAATAATTTAAAAAAAATTTGATTAAAAAAAATATATTAAGTTTTAAATAATTTCTATTTTATCATCAACAGGTTTCGAGTGAATTTAATCAAAGTTAGAGACAAGATATCCATTGGGCCTCGTTGTTTTTTCTATTTATATCATCATCATTAGAATTTCACGCGTTGAAAGAACAAATTTAGGCCAATAATGTAAAATTTGAAAAATTATGTTATTTTTTGAACATATTCTTTTATTGATGAACTTTCTGAAAAAAAAAAAAATAGGTTAGGTTAGGTTTGGTTAGTTTGGGTTAGGCTATGTTAGGTTATATTTTTATTTCTTTTCTTTTGAAAATAGTCCATTTTTGATGAACTTTTAGAAAAAAATATAGGCATATAGTATAAACAATTTTTTTCATAAAAATTTCAAGCAAAAACCAGCATTTTTTCAAATTTAAATTTAATTTGAAAGAAATATCTATATTTTTTTGTCCATCAAAAATATTTTTTAATGCGCTGAAGAACAAAATATTTTGAAAAAAAAAATAAAAAATGTTTTTTCGATTTTTTACAGCCAAACATAGGTGGAATTGCGATTTTGAACAATTACCATTAATATTGTTTATTGTACGATAAAAATTAGTTAATAAATTTAATAAAAAAATTATACGGACTTTTAATGAGGAAGTGCGTTTTTCAGAATTAATGTGAAAATTATTAGATATAGTTTAATATTAAATAATGTGTTGGGTCTGTAAATAACATTTATGAGAGAATTTTATTTGAAATCTCGTTCTTTAGAACTTTGATTACTTTAGAAGTCGATGAAAATAGTTTTGACAAAATCAAATTGATATTGAATAAAATAAGAAATTATACCTGTAGTTTTAATAATAATAAAATATAATATACATTCGAATTTTTTTATATAAACTGTTATTGACATTTTATAAAATGTCACCAATAAGACACGAGATTTATTTGTATGCACTGGACATTTTGGTATTAACATTTTCTGTCATTTACACCGCACCCCGTATTTTCAAATTAAATGAATTATTAAAAAAAAGCAAAATTATGGTGACTATCAGGATGAAATATTAGTTTGCCTCATTTTATACTTGCGCACATTTAAATTAATTAACTATAAATTCATACATAATTTATAAACTGTTAATTTAACATTTTGTTTAATTTTATCGTCGTATTAATCAATGTTGTGGTTTAAATTATAACCGGCCAAATATCCATATTTCTGGCAAACCAACGAAAACTTTTTTCCTTTAATTAAATTTTAAGTAAAACATCGAAAACTTTTGTCAGACATTTTAACCCCTTAATAAAAAAAAATTTCAAATTCACGCCTCTTTCTCGACTCTCGCGTACAATAATATATTTTCCTTCTGTCTCGAGCCGGTATATAATAAATTGAAAAATATTTATGAAACACATATATCGGCTAACAAAGCACTTTCACATTTTTTTTTGTTATTTAAAACAGCAGTGGGATATGAATTGTAAAACACGCAATTTTCTAAAGAGATACTTGGTCTCGAGATTGTATGAAAATTTATTTTTATCGTTCATGTTAGAAATTATCACGTAAGTTTAGCAATAAACTGAGTATCGCACTTTGCAAAATCAAAAGTTTAATATGCACACCCTTTTTATTTTTTTATTATATATTTTTTTATAAACTTTGAACATGAAAGGAAAGTTTTGCATTTTATTATCCGTGGGGCCGTTATATTTAAATGTGTGTATACAATCTGGATCCTTTCGTGGAATAAGGCCTCGATAAAGAAAGATCTTTCATGGCTTAATTTAAGTTAAACGAAATTCTTCTTTGTAATACTTATAGGATGTAATAAAACCTTTTTTGTTATATGTTTACAGTTGATGTACTATTATTAGAAAAAACTTCAGTAATTAATGTGTATCAATTAAACTCGATGCCTTTTATGTTGATGAAATGAACACACACATATTAAAGTTCAATATAAGTAGAAGTTAAATAAATAAATCTTGTTATCCCCATATCCTTTTGCAAAAAGTAAACGATATCAATTTGCCCCTTCAGTGAATTTAAACTAGTTAATACGAAAATCCAATAATATGTAAGAAAGATTTGAATTGACGTCGCAGCATATGCTCCAGTTAAACGAGATTTCGATGGTTTTTATTTCCTTCTCGATCCCATTTTATTTTTTTTTTTTTTTAGTAAACTTTTTGATATAAAAATTTGAATAACTCATGCTGGATCCGCTTATTATATTATTGAATAGGCAGTCTACTTTCGGTGAAATAGATCTTTTGGTCACTGAATTAATCGTGTCATACTTTAATTCACGGGTCACTTAATTTTTATCAATTTTATCATAACCGGATTCAGATTTATTGCCTTTAGTTACATAAATTCATGTGAATGCAAACGAGTTCCGAGATTAGGGAAATGGGGGAAATTAACCCCTAAGATCTAAAGTGATAATTTGGTTATTGTCAATATTGTACATATGCCATTAAAGGGAATATTAAACTACTTACTAAACATAATTACTTTACACCAGATGGACACACTAATTAGTTGGATACTCATCGTCATATCCCTTTAGTTTCACGCCTGTGTTAACTAATTATTAATCAGGATATTGATTTTGTTTAGGAAAATCCTCTATTTGATAATTCGTCATGCATGTATGACGTTTATTTATAATAAAGCTACACTATTGTTATTAAGGGGGATTATAGGATTGATCAATATTTAACCTTAAACATTTCGTTGAGGCAAGATATATATTTAATATCATAGCAGTACTAAAAACACATTTTATGGGCAAACGGATATGATATTCCAAAGAAATCTTACATATCCGAAATCCTATAAATAATGTAGGGCAATTATATTTTCCGTTCGGATTCAGGGTCTGAATCAATGTATCAAAAATCAAACTTGGGATTTTCGTCGATAAGAATCAAGTGACAATCGTTTCCTGAGATTCCCTTCGGATGAGATTTATCATAATCTGCTTTATCTATTTTTGCTGTCAACGCAGCCTATTGCCTGAAAATTTCAACGTCCTGTTTGTGTATCCACGTACTTCTTTTTGGGGTTTAGACAAATTAAAATAACCTTTACACACTTATACATTATTGGAATCACTCACTTTATTATTTATATATATTTAAAAGATGATAAATTACTTAAAATTCTAATACTTCATGGCACAAAGGCTCGTAAAAATAATAATAGTGTAACATGAAAAATGTCGTGTACTTAGGAAAAATCAGTATTGCCTTTGTAACTAAGATAAATGTTATTCAATAAAAAAGACGATTTAAAAGGATAAGGACAATAATAGGAAGATAGTTAGGTTATACTGTCATGGAAATTGCAATATATCGGTTACATTTTATCTCAGCGTATATTACCATTTTCTCGCCTCCAAATAATGTTGGAGAAATGCTACTTTATTAAGGTCATTACCTACTTCACCTTCAGAAAGTTCATAAAATATGGATGATGTAACTTATTTATTCAGACGTTTTATTTCAATTCACACCGAAATTAATTAATATTAAAACGTTAAATAAAAATCGTTCGAGATAAATTGAAAGATAAAAAAAAAGGACGGGTTACTTTGACTTTTTCACAGCCCACGAGCAACTCCTCCTTATCTTGGTTCCGCAGCTAAAATGTGGGCGACAGTATGTAAAATTGATCTATCTGCAAGTGACAAAAGTCGGACGATACACGGCGAGTAAAAAATGACGCCAACGAAGACTTCTAAAATGATCATCTAATGTCCGATTTATCATTATTTTTCTTTAACCCTGGAAACCTTTTGTTGCGGGGTGAATTACCGGCAGGATGTTGAAAAATTGAGAAACTTTGTTTTCCGCCACACACTTGGAGCTCCGGTCGCTTTCTTCTGCCCCCACTCATTCCTAAATCTCAATTATTTTTAAAACACCGAGATGTTTTACATTGTCATAAATTAAATTTCCGCGAAGTTTGCAACGAAATAATAAATTTTACTACAGTTAAAATGTTCCTCTTTTGTACTACCACTAATTTGTGGACGTTGAAAAGCCCCGGCGATACCAAAAATGGCTTAATTAAGTTTGATTTTATTAATTTAAATTTCAATTAATTAACGTAATGCGAATTATTTACAGAAAATTTAATTTATTTCACAATTTTGATGTGGTATCACTGCTTAATAAATTTATCATCAACAAAGATATATTGTCAGGTGTTAATATGAATTAAAAGCTTCTGCTAAATAAACGACAAGAGGGTGACTAATTAAAATAGCATAATTAGGAAGTTTCCGTTCCCGACCACCTTTCACGGTTTTTGGCTAATGAAAATAACTTCGGATGTATAAGTAAATTTGTGGAGCGTTTGAACTAGAGATTTCTTGAGGTTAATGGCAACTTAAACTTAAATTAACTAACTATAGTCAACAGTGCTTATAAAATTTCATGTAACGATCAACTGCCACGAGAGTAATGCGTTACTACAATTAATATCTTCGCCACTGGGATTATTAAAGGCAAATAAGGGAATATGGATTTCAAGGGTCTTGCTTGATTCATTTTTTTGCGTTTGCCGATTGCCGAACCATGAAATTTATTATTGATTGATCATCGTCGAATAATGGAAAACTTTAATTTCGAGGTAAACAACCCGTTATTTGCTTTGTAATTTTCATTTACAACTGTAATTTTTGATCTGCTTATGAAAGTTATTTCTTAATTGGTTATGCGTGCACTTCTTTAATTAGGACCGAATGCCAGTTTGAATTATTACCCACAATGTATAGGTTAATAAACATGTATATTGTAGTTCAATATTGCTTGATTTAGTGCCTATAATATACTGGAGAATGTACTCTATATAATCACATGCACAAATTATTGACCATTTGAAATTAAATGTGTAATTTTTAATAATAAGATCCGTTTAATTGTAAATTAATGAACTAGTTCCATTATTCTACAGAGGTGAATATTTCATTGTGCACAGTTAATTTTTAAAGCTGAAACTTCCCGGAGAAGATTAAAAACTCTTTCCATGCAAATAGTGTTTGCGCAGTTCATAGTTGTTAAGTTATCATGCCCTGTTTATATGTCTAGACCGAATAGCGCTTAGGACGTATTAATTCATCCGAGACTCCAGTATGAATACCTAAGATGGTTATGACACGAAAAAAAAAAAGAATAAGATTTAATGCTTTTACTGCACGGGCGGGAGTATCTGCATAATGTATAAATTTTTTCGTCCCGTTATCATTAGAGCCCGAAAATGAGCGTGTGCAAGATGTTGCAAAAACGAGTTAATTCGCGATCGATCACTATGCAAATTGAGGAGTGCAATAATCGGATATTAAAGCCGTTGACAAAGGTTGATCCACTTCATTACTTGCGACTTTCATTTTAACATCCTGAACTCAAGTGGTTGAGGTAATCTCCGGATAATTGTTTGCTCTTATCGATTGGGGGGAAACGCTAGTTCGGTGGGAAACTTTAGCTACTACTTTTATAATTAATGGTTCCGTCCGATCGAAGGCATCAATTTGCTTTTAAAAATAAAACGGTTCGACGTAAATTTGCATCCATTGCCGCAAAATTTGTTATGGGTCTGGATCACACAATGAGTACATCACTTTGGCGTGTTTAATTTTGTTGTCGACGTTGATCATACATTCATTTATTTTAATTTTTCGTATCTATTACAAAATAGAAAGGCAATGAACTGATGTTCGTAAGTTAAATACTGCGCCTCTTTTGAGGATAATTTGAATTATGTCAAAAATCATAATACCAATAGCATTATATTGAAAGTTCTTGGGTAATTAGTAAAACAAAATTAATTAAAATTAAAAAATAAAAGAATATTAACCGCTACATTTTTCTGGTCAGTACTTTGTCTACGAACAGCTTGTGACCTTTTTGGTAAACTCAAAATTAGCTAACGAATAAATTCTGAATCTATATACACTAGTGGCCATAATTATAGCAACTTATTAAAATATACACAGTCAAAGTGTCTAGGGAAGGCTCAAAAAGATCGAATTAAATTAAATTAAAAAATAATTTATCTTATTTTAAAATAACATAACTAAATATAAAAGAACACAGTGTATAACACTTTTTAATGTAAAAAATAATGTTTTTTTTCACTATTTATTGTATTTATGGGTACCTATTAAATTAAATTTCTATAAAAATACTTTTATTATTATGGAAAGGCACCACTTAACTGACAAACACAAATAAAGGGCAATTGGGATGATTGAAAGTGGACCATCACAACGTGAAATGACCCGTCAAATGGACACATCTGTGAGTGTTATAAGTAAACTGTGGAGACGTTACAATGATTATTAAGAAAGAGGATAATTATTCAGGTACAAGACGGATTTTGGCTTTTGCAAACTCTACATTTAAATAAATAGAACAAATACAGATATTGTTACAATGGCAGAATTTTTAACAAGAAGCATAAATATAAATTTTCATACCATACCTAGATTTTATTACTCCTCTCGACGTCTTATCAGTTCAACAGTTGAAACCAAAGAGATCGAATCGTATTAGTCAAAAGTTGTACTATCCATTTCTATTACCAACTTGAACAAAAAAGTAAAACAATGACAACAAAGAAGAGCAATATTACATTAATTAAATCGAATCCCTAAACAATAAACTATATAAAACAGTTACATTTTATATATAACAATATATATTTAAATATATATAAATAATAACAATTATTCATAGTTTTTTTAATACTTATTTGAGTATCTTGGGTATTCGTGTGCCAGATTTGCGTAATTATCGGGTATTGGTCGAAATGAAATAATGCGGCGAGGTAGCGGGAATTTAAATTCAAAATCCGAACTACTAGAAATTTAAAAATATTCAGATGTTCCCTAAAGACATTGACTGTGTTTATATAATATTTTAAAAAGTTGCTATAATAATGGGCACCACTGTATAAATCTATTTAATCTAGGAAATTGAAATTATCCGCTTCAAAAGAGGCGCAGCATAGATTCAAATATGCGGTTGCTCATTGTGGAAATGATCATTGAAAGTTGTAAAAGCTTTTAGATAATATATGTTGACGCCATTGACAAAAATCACGTTCCCAATCCCATTCCACGTACATATATATACAAAATATACAAAGCCAATATTTTCATCTTTCACTTATAGTTCACGAAAGAAAATACCCGGAGGCCCGAAAGAAAACAAATTCACCAGAATTTATATCCATTTCCTTGTGCTATTGATTTCCCACTCTATTCCTTTAAAAATATTTACTTCATAGCTGGCGGCTGTTTTTCCTTAACCTAATACATATCTGACAAAAAGTATTAGTGTTCGTGTTACTTTTAACCGTAAATTGGTATTTTAGCAATAAATTTAACAGCTTGACGCCGGTGTACCATATTGGCCCGAGTGATGCATAGCGTTTTCAGCTTTTTTGATACACCAGTGTTCTACGTCTGACATGGCGCATATTGAGGAAAGTAGCATGGAGACATATTATCAGTTAATGGGTTTCAAACTGGAGAGAGTGTTGACGACATTACTTTTAGGACGTTATTTATCTATGTGGCATCCATTGAGATAATTAACCTTTAAAAGCAATACGCCAAAGATCTTTTTCTGATTAAGTTAATTGATAAAATTAAACCAGTTATTTATTAATTCTATTTCAATAATATTGCAAGTTATAATTTAAAACAATATATAATTTTTTCTCTGTTTGGAGAAGGCAATTAATTTTGTATTTATTTTAGACCTATGTCGGTGTATAAAACATTCATCCAGTGTGATTATTTTTCATCATTAAATTCAACTGAATTTGTCATTTTACGTATTTTATTTTATTTATAAAACAAATTTCAATAGAAACATTTTAATAAAAAAATATAGATATATTATATTTGTAATTTATATTTTATTCTGATGGACAGTTTAAAATATTTTCAAACGAATGATTTATTGTTAAAAGTAATTTTCAAATAATGCAATTTTTTACATTAACATTTTATCTAACGGAAGTATAATAAAAAACTGCAGAGTTTTTATCACAATGCTTTCAAAAACATCAAAGATCTTGACAGAATAGTAATGCAAAGTAATCCAGAATGTGCTCTATCTGAATATAATGGAGAATATGTTATATCAGTTAAGATGGAAGACCGTCGTTGCAAAGGACACATTTGCGATGCTATTCATCAAAGTATGTACATCATGCAGAACTATAATAAATTGGTGACATTCTAAACATTTTAGCAAATTAATATTTAATAAAATAATAAATGATAAATTTTTATTTATTTATTCTAGTGAATAAATAAATATTATTTTAAAAGAAAGTCAAAACGGAAACAAGACATTTTGTGTATATTCGGCAAAGAATAACAAATTTTAAAGCTGTGCAATAGGAGTGCCATAAAAGCTTATAATATTTCGGTGTAAGACATTAAATTATGGCGGGCTTCCATTGCACACTAAAACGATCTGACAAATCTCATAAAATTGTTATTTATGGCGATATTATAGACACTGTATGAACTGAGCACTTTAGATAATATCTAACTATATTGTAACGCTGCGGTTGTTATCGTACTATTGCTCTGGGCACATTAAATGGACAAAGTTGTTGCTGAATATGGTGGTAGACAACTTGGTAAGTACATAATGTCGATTTGACTGCATATGGATTGCTTAGTTTAGATAGAAATTCTAGTATTATTATTATCTCCAATTTCAATTGCACTTCTTTATCAATTGTGTATAAATTCGGTTAAACGTTACTCTGATTACCACTAGAAAAAGACCAAACTCCCTTGCAAGATTTCATTACACTAACAACTGCATGTTTCGCTGTTTGTCTTATTAAACACCTCTATCTAATTAGTGATTTTATAAAAACACTCATAATTGGATTACTTAACTATTTATTAAGCATTCCGTGATTCTATGGTAATTTGAAATTTTCGATTTTATCAGCAACTGCTCGCAAACTTTCCTACTTTAAATATAAAATAATCTTAACTTCCACAACTATCTCCACCCTTCAGGCAGTTTTGTTTTTTATTATAAAACCGAATTCCGGCCACTCCTGAAGTTTGGATTAAAATTAAAAAACTAAAGCCCGGAGTTTTTGTTGGATGTTTCACGAATTTATGTCTTGCAGACACTTTCCTAACTGGATAACAAGAGTAAAATATTTCAAGTAATTAATGTAATATCACGTTTATTGATTTTATTATTTTTGTTTTAACAAGATGAAATGTTTTTACCAAAATTACGGCTTCCTTATTATTTTTTTGCCAAATAATATATTATATTATACCAAAAATGATATCATCATCCCCTTATGATTAAAAGTAGCCGAAAATTGAGCCGATAGATATAAATTAAAAACAAGCGACAGGTTCGATGTATCTCAATACGATATCTGATATGGTTAGTGGACGTGACCATATTTATTCTAAGCCACCGCCTCGGCATAAGAGTTGAGTTGACAGGGTTAACTGCCGCTATTCATTTGTTCGAAGGTCTCGATAACAATGTTTGCTTTCCTACAAATTGGTTGCCAACAAATACATTGCCCTAACTGCTGCCACAAATCTCTGTTCCTCGATGTTATTATCACATTAATAAAGACGAGTAAGTTATAATAAGAACTCCACTAAGATATACCTTATAAATATATTAATATCTAATTATTTATATCGAAATATTTTTTTATATTTTTGTCATAATTAATTTTTTTATTATTTTAAAACACGTAAAAACTTCTTGTGTAAAAACAAAACAATAAGTTATTCATAGATAGATAATTTAATAATTTTTATAGCAAATATCCAACAAGTTTACAACTAAAATTAATATATTTGTTTAAATAAATATAAATTAATTAAAAGTCGTGTTTTGTGATAATTTTTAATTTAAATACATTTAATTAATGGTTGGTGTTTCATAATTGGTTTTCTATTATACTAATGGTTAAATATAATATAACATAATTGATGTTATATGTATTCATGAAATTAAAATTTTAATATAACAATTGCTTTATCTAAAAATTATTTGAAACAAATTGGCCTGGCTATTAATCAATACAGAATCTTTGATTATAAACATACATATACGTTTTATTATAAATATTGTTTGTTTCTATTACTTTTTATATAAAATATAAAAAATACATTTAATATGTAATAACTTATAAATATTTAATTTGTTCCATATAATTTTTCACAGGACTTAAGATATTTAGAGGACTGGGAGACAATGTATGCTCGAGCCATGACATAAATAATACCGCCAGCACTATGGCACGAGGGTAATAACTGTACAAGACCAATCTCATTGGTTACACCGGGAAAGTTGTCTAAAAATTTAATTTTATATTAGTATCAATTTGTTGCTTCAAAATATCTTAACCAAAAATATCAAAAAAATGGAGAACAGTAGTATGTGAATATGTTAAATCAACTCAAAAACCAAGCAGTTTCTTCAAATAAACAATCTGGAGAATCGGGAACTTTCTCACCGTCTTAAACTTAAAAAAGGAAACTGCTGTATGTAAATACAATGGTTTCTTAGTTAATCTATACATAAGCAAAAATATGTAACCACTGCATCATCATGGCAGATACCCGGTCCTTTTTTCAATAGTCCTTCCTTCCATATCACATTTTTTCACAGGATTATTAAGGTATTTGGGTGACTTAAAGACAATGTATCCTTGAACCATCATATAAATAATACTGCCAGCACAATGACACTAGTGTACTAATTGTGTGGCAGATGCCCGGCCTTTTCATTAATCCTTTGTTCCACATCAGATCTGCCATTTTTTCACAGGATTTAAGGTGACTTAAAGACAATGCATCCTTGAACCACCAGTGCACTAATTGTGCTACAAGTGCAATTTCATCAGTTGCATCGGGAAAGTTGCCTAAAAAATTTAATCTTATATTAATTGGTTGCTTCAATTAACATTTTTACCATTCATTGTCTAGAATGTTTAATAAGAAATCTACATATAACTCTATGTATTTCTTTACATCAAGGCAGCACCCAAGTATTCAATTTGGTAGTATGAGTACATAAGAGGCGAAGCACTCTTGTTCGCCTTAGAATATTCTCTTCCTGATGAAACAATTACTGAGCATATATCCCAGATTTCATCTTTATTTATAATTATTTTAATTTCCTTCGTTATCCACAACGCTCCCATAATATACCCTGTAACATTTGAACATTTAGTAGTATACAATGCAAATTAAATAATACTAACCAGCTCTTCCATCGAACAGCTCATCAGAACCATTGTTTAAAAACGAAGGTGCATTGCAAATCTGTGCACCCTCTTGGTACTGTTGCGAGTACGAGTGACCTTGCTCCATGTCGCCCAGGGTGCTGTAAATGGCGGCCGCCACTGCGTATATTCCACCGTTACCCAAAATAAATGATGGAATGTCTGCGGGGTATTTGGTACTGTACTTAGCTATGCTCAATTCTGGCTTCATGTAGTGAATTGCCACGTTCAATAAATGTGTTTTCTGATTTTCGAAAATGGGGTTTTTACTTATTTGGTAAAACATGTAGGCTATACCGGCAGTACCCAAATATATTCCATCGGAAGCATTCTCCTGTGTGGCTTCGACCTGTGTAGCCTCTTGATACTGCTGCGAATACATTTGAACTTGCTTCATATCGCCCAGTGTACTGTAAATGGCGGCTGCCACTGCATATATTCCATAGTTACCCAAAATAAATGTCATTTCATCTTTTGGCACTTCAGACTCTGATTCAGACAAATCAGAATTTAGAAAGGGGTTTGTAAAATACCTGTTGATGAGCTGAATACTTGTTTCCAGTATATAAAGGTCGTATAATTTTTTGTAATTGCTGTTTTTGATAATCCATTTAACAGCTCATCAGAACCATTGTTTGAAAATCTTCTAAACTCCATCCTTATTTATCCCTGTTTCCTTTAAAATACCCTTATATCTTATCTTGTAACGTTAAAATATTTAGTAAAGCTATTATTACAAGGAACAGTTCATCAGAATCATTGTTTAAATAATTCTTATTTAATCAAAATGAATGAATAAACTCAATATCTGTACCATTTCGAAACCGAATCGTTGCTCTTATCCATCCAACATCAAACGATGTTTATTCTAATTATGTTAATCACAACAGATAATATTTAATTAAATGTGAAACGAACCGCCATTTAAATTAGTACTTCTAATTATATTGCCTGTGTACCCTTAATGAATTTTAAATCCCCAATTGGAATGGTATGCCGTATTTAAATTCGCCGAAAACAAAAGCAAGATTTTATTTTTTCTCCTTGTCGAAACCGGGTCATTCGGCCAATATCCGTAATATCGTTAATCTCCTTCCTATAACCATTTATCTTAGGATAAAAGGAGACAAGTCATTAAAATCTGCACAGTGCTGTCTAACGTTCGCAATCCGTTCAACAACTTTGCCTGCAAAGCTCCGGCAAACTTTTAATCTTGTTTTTGTTGAGAAGTTGTATGACAATTTTAATGCTCGAACGAAAAATTTCTGAAAATTTAAAGTGTTTATTTTAATTTTGAGTTATTGCTTGTCAATGTACATTGGATTATCCTATCCGGTTCATAAATAATGATGTTGGCAAATAATAAGTCAATCATTTATTAAACATGAACTATCCGAGCTGAAACAACGGCACGATAATACTTCAGAACACTTTTTACTTTCACAAAACCTCCATTTAATAACGGATCCCAGATCTATTGTTTTTTTTATTCTACCTTCATCAGCAATAACGTTTTACTTTGTAATTTCAATTGGAATCAAAACAAAGCATTCTTTGAACCTAAAATTGCTTTTTTTTTTTTAAATTTCTTTTTCACTAATTAAATTGTCTGCAAGTTAATGGACAATAGCGAAACTTTAAAGCCTTCCAGAAACACATTGAATTGGATGGATGTGGATGTATTCACTTTTCGCAACAGTTTGACCGACACTGATGCGCCTCGAAGAATCCCAAAGGATACCGACCGGAATTCACCGGACTAAAATTGAATTTACTATAGCCCCTCGCTAAATTGTAAGAACACTACGTCAGCTTAAAGTTGATGAAAAACTTTTAAAATTTAATCAGGATACACGTGGATATTTTTGTTTGGGCGTTTCTGGTTCGAGGTGTTTTTGGTCGATTAACATTTCAGAATTTATTATAATATAAGTTCATAATATGCAAACAGTTTAACTACTAAAATGTATCACGGTAATTTATAACACACATGGAACATAGTTATTAAACTAACTGTAACCTAACAATTACTTGTTAAACAAATAAAAGTATAAAGCCGTACTTTACAAATTGAGTTTCGGTGTTTTATAAACAAATTGATAATTAACTAAACAAACTTGGACGAATTTCATCGCTTAAAATTAAAAATAACGACCAATAAGCAAAATTATTTTTATCAGCTTGTGTGATTTAGCCTTCATTAGTATAGTAAATATTCACATAAATTTACATATTCCATTTGCTTTAAATAAAAAAAAAACCTAATTTTAACATTTGAAGTTAAATTAATTAACTGGAGTGAAATTCCGATGCAGATATCCAATTAGCAAGTACAAAGAAAACCGTACAATTTATTCATTTTCACAAGAATTTAGAGGGCGATCTGTATAAGATCAATCCTTTAATAGCACTACGGAAAATTCGCTACCTAAGCTTTGAGGATCGCCAGTGTGAAGTCGTTTTGGGATTACGAAAATTCTTCGAATAATTAAATACTTCATTTGGTTAATTAACTACATTGCACCATGTTACTTGCATCGCCTGAATTAAATTTTATGGTTACCAATAAGGCGCTTATTTGTTTTGAAGATTTTCAAGTGGTTTAGTTATTTTCGTGCAATACAAAAAGGAAATCCGCCATCTAACCAAATCGTTTCGGAAAATGCGAAATTTCGTGGTCGAGGTATGTATTTGTTTATTTTCACCATTCAGTGAAAGACACAGCGTAATTTATTCAATTTATAATGGTTTAAAATCTTCAATTGAATTTCTGTATGCAAATCACATTCCAAGGCAATTTATCAAGCTTTCGGCGAACGTGTATCTTTTGTTTTCCTATTTCTCCACTTGGACTATCGGGTGTCTGGACCAATATGCATCAAGTAATTAATCTTCGCTTATTTTAAGGATAATTTAAGAGTCAAGATTCGTCCTTATGCGCTGTTAAGAGAGGACGAACGGCTTGTTGTATTAATATTCATATTTAATAATGGGTCACATTAAAAAACTCAAAATAAATCAGTAAGTACAATCAGAAGGTCTTATTAAAAATATTTAATCGATTGAAATTTCCATAAATTAAAGTAATCATGAACCTTTTTATTATGCCTAATGAAATTAACATTTTTAAAATGGTGTAATTACTTTTTAGATATTTAAATTAACCAGATGTTAATATGCATCGATAACAGCTTCAGGTCATTGACTAAATTGTTCGCAGATGTTGGAACAAATAGGTTCAAAAGGTCTGAAACAACGTGGGTAGTAAAATCGTCCTTTAGATAGAAAAGGAAGTGTCTGAGGACAAAAACAAATTGCTGAACTGATAACATGCAAATTAAATATTTCGACGAAAATTGTGCTCTGTGAATGTTTTTGTGCATTATTTTGTTCATTTCTACGGAAATATTAATTAAAATTCTTTTAAATATTGCAACTTCAAAAGCTTTTAAGTTTCCACTTTATTAAATATTTGTGAATGAGGAGGATAAAATTCATATTTAAAATATTTTTATTGTGCCATTTATTAAGTTCCAATAATGGGTGTTATTGTAGTAACAGCTTGACTGTTAATAACGATAATTAGTATGTAGATAAAACTTTCTAAACCACGGCGCCAACGTTATTCTAAAGGTATCCACACACTGTTTATATATTTTTTTTGGAACAGAGAGGGGAAAATGTAAAAACCCCTCTCCGGGTACCGATCCGGAGATCATAACCAAATGCTTCTCATATGCGATTACTCACATATGGGGAAAACAGGGCGTATATTTGCATATACGGGTTTACTGAACCAGAAGACGTGGGACTGACAAAGATGCCAGCCCCCTGTCAACTGGGTTCGGAAGAACAAGTCCAATCTGAGGAAGATCCGAGATCTTCCTGGGTATGGATTGGACTTGCAGTTAGATCCGTTGGCTTCCCACCACCACTGGCTTGTGGAGCGGTACTGAGCCCCAGGACTACGACAAGGTGGATCCATCCTGGTGACACTCTGTTTATATTAATAATAATGTGAATGAAAGTCAATGGTTAGGAAACAGTAAATTTAATGGTTTCCAACACGAAAAATATCTCAATCAAAAACATCAAAAAAGGGGAAAACAGCAGAATCCGGATAAGTTAAATCAGCCAAAAAGCAAGCGGTACCAGCAATTCCTTCGAACAAACTGTATGGAGAATCGGGAATTCTCGCGTCGTCTTTAAATTCTTGTGTTCCCATAAACTTAAAAAAGGAAACTGCTCTATGTAAATACAACGGCTTCTTAGTTAACCTATACATAAGCAAAAATACGTAACCACTGCCGGCAACACCGTGGCAGATGCCCGGTCCTTTTTTCAATAATCCTTTGTTCCATATCAGATCGGCCATTTTTTCACAGGATTTAAGGTATTTGGGTGACTGGAAGACAATGTATGCTCGGGCCATCATATAAATAATCCCGCCAGCACCATGGCACCAGTGCACTAATTGTGCCACAAGTCCAATCTCATCAGTTGCATCGGGAAAGTTACCTAAAAATTTAATCTTGTATTAATACCAGTTGATTGTTTCAATTAACATTTTTACCTTCATTGTCTTGAATGTTTAATAAGAAATCCACAGATAACTGTACGTCTTTCTTCACATCAAGGTGTTCGTCCAAGTATCCTGGTACTAGCATAAGGGCTAGTAATATAGATGACAATCCGTGGGCAGCACCCAAGTACTCAATTTGGTAGTACGAGTACATAAGAGGCGAAGCACTCTTGTTCGCCTTAGAATATTCTCTTCCTGATGAAACAATTACTGAGCATATATCCCAGATTTCATCTTTATTCATTGCTATTTTAGTTTCCTTTGCTATCCACAACGCCCCCATAATGTACCCTGTAACATTTGAACATTTAGTAGTATACAATGCAAATTAAGTGATACTAACCAGCTCTTCCAACGAACAGCTCATCAGAACCATTGTTTAAAAACGAGGGTGCATTGCAAATCTTTGCAGCCTCTTGGTACTGCTGCGAGTACAAGTGACCCTGCTCCATGTCGCCCAGTGTGCTGTAAATGGCGGCCGCCACTGCGTATATTCCACCGTTACCCAAAATAAATGATGGAATGTCTGCGGGGTATTTGGTGCTGTACTTAGCAATGTTCAATGCAGGCTTCATGTAGCGAATTGCCTCGTTCAATAAGTGTGTTTTTTGATTTTCGAAGACGGGGTTCTTACTTATTTGGTAAAACATGTAGGCTATACCGGCAGTACCCAAATAGATTCCATCGGAAGCGTTCTCCTGTGTGGCTTCGACCTTGGTCGTGATTTTGGATAATATTTCTTTAACCGTCTGGCATATTTCATCTTTTGGCACTTCGGGCTCTGACTCGGAAAAATCAGAATTTAGAAAGGGGTTTGTAAAATACCTGTAGATGGGCATAATGCTTGTTTCCAGTGTATAAAGATTGTATAAATTTGTGTAATTGCTGTTTTTGATGATATTAATAGTTTTCGTTGGAAATTTATTTTGTCAGACTTATAAATACTTCAAAATTGTTACTGGTGTTACATAGACGTGCAATTAATTAACAACTAACTATAGATATTTAAAAAATAGAGACACGTAACGTCAGTTTTCAAATGGAATTTACGGCAAATTTGTGATACAAGTACTGCTTTTGACTGAAATATCTACAAATGAAATTATATTCCAATTATTTTGTTTACCGATGTTAGTTGTTTTGTATGAATTTCAGTTATACTCTTGTTTTATATTATCATACTACGAGCAAAACATCAAGTTTACGTTTAACACATAAATGGCTCGGGGATGATTTTAGTGTATTAAAATACTAAAAGCACCCGATAAATTTAATCAAATTATGATTTACAAATATTAGTTTATGTATGTTTATGTGGGAGTTTTATAATATTAAAATTATTTACACAAATCTTTATTTAATTATGGATTAGGGATACTTAACTGTGACCGATAACCTTATCTCAAAATAACAAAACTTTAACAATACGAACCATATTGTTGTTGACAATATTTGCGTGGGTGGCCAGCTTTACAACTACATGTACAATTCATTTATCAATACGTTTCAACATTTTTGTAAATAAATTGAAACATCCACGTACTTTCTTTCTTTAGGCAAACTGTTGCCTTGGCTTTTAAAATCAATAATTAATATAAAAATGCAAAGTCGTAATGTCAAACGACTATTTTATTCTAATGAATGAAATATATTTGATTTATGCTTTATACGGGTATACCGGAGTTTTTTTTATATAGAAATTAAATATCGATAATGTTAATCTTCATTATGTAATCAACCGTCGAATCTGGCTTTTAACGCCTCTAGATGGTAGATAATGAGACGATTATTATGCATAAGGAAATATTTCGCCGCTTAAAATATCAGTTGATGATTGTGTTTAGAAACTTGCGGGTCGCCTGCTGCTTAACTGCGTAAATTTCGTTGAAAAGTGATTTGATTCGAGTTAATATTTGTATCCCACCGGTGAATTGCGACGTAATTAAATTCTTGCTATACATATATGTAATGTAATAAATATAATTAATAAATAAAACTTTTATTAATAAAATGTGTAGTTATGTACATGATTTAGATTCAAGATTAATGTAGCTGCGATGTCCGAGTGGTTAAGGAGTTTGACTCGAAATCAAATGGGCTCTGCCCGCACAGGTTCGAATCCTGTTCGCAGCGAATATTTTTTTTGAGCAAGAACTTGTGGATAAATAATAAAATACGACTACATATCCTCTTCATCTATGATGATTTTTTTGGAGATTTACTGTACAATAATTACAATACCTCTTTTTAGTGAATATTTTTATTTTGTTCATTCTGTTGCTTAGCACCACAAAAAGCCTCAAAGAAGACATTCTCAGAAAAGACTCGAAGAAGAATAAATAGTTAATGGCAAACTGGTAATGCCAGTATGACCTTCAGGTTCTGTCTGGACATGGACTGTAAGTCTATCTGCCATCAAAAGAAGGTTGCATAAAGCTTTCAAATCATCATTCGTTTCCTGGAAGCGGAATATGATTTGTGAGAAGACATTTGTTTTGGATACTGATTAGCACTGAGAAGTGGTCGGAGTCATAGGACTAGATCTATTTTTGTGCCCCCGTTATTAGGGTAGTCCTCAGGTAAAAGGAGGTCAATGTCCGAGTTAAGTATGTAGTTGAACAGGGTGGCTCCGTTGGAATTGTTTCTATGACAATTCCAGGTTGTGTGGCGAGAGTTAAAGTCTCCTAAGATTAAGGATTTATTGTATTTTTTGCAGAGTTGGTCTATTTGTGGTATAGAAAAATAATTGTATGGAGGGTTGTACGCACATGTGATTACAGTTCCGTCGGCTAGTTTGACTGATATTCTCTATATGACTAGGTATACTCTCTATTTTGGAGTTTTTAGCAAAAATTGCAACTTCTCCATGTGTATGATGGGTGTGCCCTGACTGTATTGCGTGTTTTCTCTGTGAATTAGGTAGTTTTTAATTTTGAAATTATGTCTGCTTGACAATTTTGTTTCAGCTTTGCAGATTATATCTATTTTATGTGTGTGTAGAATATTAAACAAACATGGAATTTTATTGTTAACATTGTTAGCGTTCCAATTGCATACCTTAAACCTAAATGTCATAATTGTTTACATTAAAGATACAGAATTGAAGGAAAGCTTGGAATTTTTCTTGCTTGGTGTTGACGTTGGACACTTTTGCTGAAAGTTTGCACCATCGCTTTCAGATTAACAGTGTTCTGCAATTCCTTGGGCTCCTACGTCCTCAGAGCCATCAGTGTCATTTTGTGGTTGCTCAGTTTGTTGTGTATGGAATGCGTTTTTGAATATCCTCAATCGTAATTTAATTAAATATATAAAAATGTCACAACAAAATTGATGGACATTTATTATGTAAATTTGATGGAGAAAATTCATTATATGTATTCAACATACATATTAATTAGACAAAAACTAAAAGTTAAAAAAAAAAAACTAGAAAAAAATAAAAATTTTTCGCTGCGGACAGGATTCGAACCTGTGCGGGTAGAACCCAATGGATTTCAAGTCCATCTCCTTAACCACTCGGACACCGCAGCTGTGGTGAATACCTACTCAGTTTCAATAAAGTTACGCACAAATTATTATAATTCTTATCTAAATAACATTAGACGTATGTATTATTAATATTTTATACATTAATAAACAAATTTTAATACGTTATTGTTTTAAATAAATATTTGTCTATGTCGCGTATCCTGATTATACGAATTTATAATTTTAGAGAAATAAGTAAAGTTTGATTAACGATATAACGATATACGTAAGGATAATTAGCATAACCAAACAACTTGCTAATTTGGCAACTTTTAAATAAGTTACTTTGTAATTTAATACATCTAAAATTTATTTAGTAAACATTGTATAGATTTCAAAAAGTCCTTACCGATTTAAGTTGGTTAGAAACTTTCGTAGTTTTGTATAACTTAATATCTTAATTAAAAACGTTAATGGCATACATTACACTTTGAAATTTTACCCAGCAATCTCGTTAAAAATTATAATTAACTAGTTTGTTAGATACTGCAACTAACTAATGTACTTACCCCGGGGTGTTTCTTAATTAATTTGATATTTTTATTAATAACGGAAGCCATTAATTTTCGAACGTAAATATTGGAAACTCGTAAAGATTTATCTACAGTTTATCAACATTATGACAAACATTAATTTACAACTTGATTTTGAAATATTGAAGCAAGTTATATTTTAACGAAATAGTTGCTTTTATATAAACAATTTTGTCTCAGCCATCAAACAATTGACACATTTATTTGTCTCCTGAACTGAATTATTAAATCTCTTCCCTTTCTTGTCAGTGTTTAATCTATTTTTGTTGGCCATTTAATTGCAACTCCATTGGCGCGTCGTCGGCTATCTCCTTAAGATGTATTGAAGTGCGCTAAAGAATTCCTTTTTCCACTTGTCACCAGGGGGAAGTTTTCTAAGAGGGACTTGTTGAAAACGAGACGGACGTGCTCTTAGACGATATATCTTCATTACAGAACTGAGACTGGTAATAACCATTTTGGTTTAGACGCTAGCAGATCGAAGGTCAAATTAAATAACTCTGTTACAGACCAAATACGGGAAACGTTTCCGTAATTTAATTTAAACTCTTCAACTAATAAAATTTAATAATACATTTGCCCGAACTGGGTTGTTTATATATATTTTTTTTTTGTTTAGTTTTTATTAGTTGCTCGAAGGGGACTTTCAGTCGGACCGCTAAGTGGAAAATTTCTCGGTCAATTAAACGGAAAAGTAAAAATAAACTAAGGACAATTGGCCTCTCGGAAGGACGATTTAATAATTCAGCTCACGAGAGAAATAAGAAGTAATACATCATCTTGTATAATATCAGAGAGGAGACGAAATGTCGGAGAATATTATTCTTGCGACCTTTTGACAAAGAAAAACGTATCAGATGCGTCAAATAGGGTTAGAACTGAACGTGTCTCCAGCCGACATGTTCATCCCTTGTGAATAATGGATTGGATTCGACACAGACTCTGACAAGTGGACAACATGTTGATAATGTTCAAAATTTATTGCTACCGACTAAGTTTATTTTCAATAAGTTGAGAGTTTAAACTGCTTTAAGAAACTCTATTATATGATCGTTTTGCTGTTTACTAACACACAATTCGGCCGCTGTATTGAACTGGTTAAAAAAATTCTCCTCAATGACATTTTTGTTATTTCAGTGATGGGAATTTATTAAACGAAATAGTTATGCGCACACGAACACATGCAATAATAAAAATGCAAATATACGTAGATAATGAAAAAGTCCTTCAATTTCTAGTCGGTGCCAATTTTCTGCTTTAATTCAATACCGAAGAGAGAAAGTCGAATGTAAAATTTGAACAATTAATCAAATAACAATTAGCGATTATTTATCTAAATGCAACGAACAATATTGATTGAATAAGTACTTGAAGATTTGGGTCTGACCTCTTTTGTTGTATTAGTGGAAATCCTTGAAGTTGTAAAATTTGATTATGTCGAGCTCGTGACCCGATCCGAGTGGGAGGAATTTCATTTTTTAATTAGGCAATGATTGTTTCTATAAATATTACATAAATTTCATTCTTAAAATTTCCATGGTTTTACGTACCCACTGGATATGCTAAATTTTTGAATACATTGACAGTAGAGCAGTAGTTTCACCTGATAAAAACGTAGTGGTCTTCACTTTCCTTTCAAACATAAAATTAAAACCCGACGCCATTATTTAATTTAAAACCTACAATTTTTCTCTCCGTTTTACATGAGCATAAACAATTTTTCTAATGGCAAACAACGAACATCAGCCGGGCATCCAGCTTCGCTCAAATGAAGTAAGGGACAGTTATTAATTCGGCGAATTAAGTTTCTTGTTTATTTTACTGAGGACGAAACAATTACAAGCCCGAAACCTGATTCTTGGAGTAGGCAGTTAGCGTTGATTGTGTTTTTCCCATAGTTTCGTTGCCCGGGAGTTTTGACTCCGCTCGGTGAAAGTAATAGGTAGAAAAAGAAACTTTAATAATGTAAGGGAACCACGCAGATGTGATTCCGGCCTTTCAGCACGTGTGATCGCAGATAACCACGTTTAGTTAATTTAATAGAGGTATTTATTAAATCCTCTATTAAAGCTGTTGTATTTGTGAAAAGACGAGCAAGGTTTAAATTTCAATGTGGCTCTTAAAAAAAGCAGAAAAAAATATTCTAATTCGTAATTTTTTCACAGTGAATAATTTGATAGTCACGTGCTTTATTTAATAGTATTGTTACTGCTACGATAATATAACATAATCGTTGTTTATGGATATATCAAAGATTATTATTTGCTACATAAGATTTGCCGGAACCGAATCGATATCGTCATGTTTGATTTCCCTTTAATGGTATATTCAATTACAATTATAGGTAATAGTCGGTTTACGTGTGGCAATCACAGTGCGGGAAATTCGCCTGTCAGCATATCATTTACTGTTAAATAACTTACTTAACAGAGTAAATAGATCTCTGACGGATCAGTTAAGTAGATAATTATTCTGAATGTTAATTTGTTTCTGGTTTAGGGTTGTTAACAGCCATACAAGTTGTCTAATTAATTCCCGAAAGATTTGCTTATCATAAAGGTTAATTTATTAACAGTCTCTAGATTATTGGTCTTTCTAAATTAAATAAAAAATAGTAAAAGTCTCATAAAATTTCACATGTTTTAAATAATTTATTACATGACTAAACGAAATTTCTTTGGAGCCAATTTGAATTTTATCAACCAAATCTCATCGTTGGCAAAATGTCAATCAAATAGGAATGATATCATTAAAGAATCTAAATATCAATAAACCTTGATATTGATAAATTTTGATTTCAAAAGAGTAAACGACCACATTAGTATAAATAGATGAACCGAAGTTAGTAGATCATTGTGTTCTAGAGTGTTATAGCTATCAGATCAAAATGAAAGCAGTAAGTAAACACAAATACTTATGGTGGATAAAAATTAAAAAAAGCTAGTGTGAGTTGAGTAAAAAGTTGCGAAACGGCAGGTGAAATATAATTACCGAGAACGAAGAAGTTCCAGTGAAAAATATGACAAGCCGTTAAAAATTGGTGATATAAATTTAATAAAATAAATAGTGTTTATAAGCCCGAAGCAATATTTAACTATTTATGCTGAATTCACCCCAAACTCTGTTCACACAGTTAATCGCCATCTGACGTTTCAGTTCCTGGTTCTTGCCTTCGTGGCTGCCGCCTACGGTGCGACCTTGTCCAGCGAACGCGACGCTCCCATCCTGAGTCAGGAATCCGACATCAGTCCGGACGGCTCCTTCAGGACTGCCTACGCCACTGGCAACGGCATCAGCGCCCAAGAACAAGGTGTATTGAAGAACGCCGGCTCCCAAGACGAAGCCGAAGAAGTACAAGGCTCCTCCCAATACACCGCACCGGACGGAAGTCAAATTGCCATTCAATATATTGCCAACGAAAACGGATACCAACCACAGGGTGCCCACCTTCCAGTTGCTCCAGCCCCACCACCAATTCCAGATCAAATTGCCCGTGCTTTGGACTGGATCGCCGCCCATCCACCCAAGGAAGAACCAGCCAAGAGGCTTTTCTAAACAGAATTAATGTGATACAATGTTATAATATATATTTAATAAACAATCAAAGAGTGTTCTTTGGTTAATTAATTGTAATATGTGTTTATATTTTGATAATATAAGTTGGCTTCCTCACATTTTGACCTTTTCGTGTTTATGTTATTTTTATAAAGAAATCCCTTGAACTACAAGTCAAATAGAAAAATCACTTTCTTTTAAAGCTCAGCATTTCGTTGAATAAAATATCGTGTCGAAGGAGTACTTAACAAATCTGCAATAGAAATACTGATATTGAGACACAATGGGAAAATGAACGTCCCGATGCTGCAAAGTGGTGAGAAGACGAGGAATTAGCCGATGTCGTGGCACGTTTCATTCGCCTGGTAAATTGGAAGAAAATGAATGAACAGGTAATTGTGAGTCTTCTGGCTTTTGTAACGTTGAACGTTGTATAATGAAATTTATGTAGGAGTAATAAAAGTTTATTTACTCTTGCGAAATTGCACTACATTATCGACGGTTTATCAAAATTGCAGAATGTTTTCGGAATGCTGTTATTAAATCCATTCCAATTAGAAAGTTTCATATAATTGGAAGTCGATTCTTTAGGTATTTGAATATTTAAAAAGTTTTCATTAACAAAATAAAATTGCATACACGTTTAATAAAAAATGATAATTTTAGTTTTATAATCAATGGCAGTGAATTACAAAATATTTCTGCTGTAACATTTAGGTAAATTACAAATCATTATGTAATGAATTATAATAATTTATTAGATACAATAAAACATTTTTGTAATTAAATAATAAATTTATAGAACCACTAGTAATGAATTTAGTAATTAATTTTGACTACGAAGATTAAGTGAGTTGAACTTTATAATTATTGCAAAATCACTGTTAAAACAACACATTCTTTATGCAAAAATTTCATAATTCTATAATATATTGTAAAGCATTTTATCTATTATTTTTCTAAAGTTAATACATAAAAGTTTTCTTCAATTCATATTTTTCATTACTGCAAAATTTCGACAGACATCCAATGCAACAACGTATATTTCAATAAGTCCCTGAAAGATTAAGGAGGTTTATAAATTGATGGTTGGCACATAAAAATAATATATAATAAGATTTCTAGATTACAAAACATCACGTCGATGGATTAGTATAAATGCTTGTGGTATCGATCGAAATTTACATAGTGAAAGAGTTTCTCTAGATCACAGCATCATGAAAGCTGTTAGTATTATCCCTCTGAAGTCAATAATTTGTTGTTATAACTAATACGTTTATTCTTTCGCCAGATCCTCGTTCTTGCTTTAGTGGCTGCTGCTTACGCAGGCCAGGCCGACAGAGAAGCCCCGATCATCAGCCAAGAGTCTGACATCAGCCCAGACGGTTCTTACAGATCGTCCTACCAGACCGGTAACGGAATCGCAGCCCAAGAACAAGGTGCCTTGAAGAACGCCGGACGTCCAGAAGAAGCCGAAGAAGTACAAGGTTCTTTCCAATACACCGCCGATGATGGCTCCCAAATTGCCCTTCAGTACGTCGCCGACGAAAACGGTTTCCAACCACAAGGTGCCCACCTTCCAGTAGCTCCAGCTCCCCCACCAATCCCAGCTCAAATTGCCCGTGCTTTGGACTGGATTGCCGCCCATCCACCAAAGGAAGAACCGCTCAAGAGATTCTAAATTTGATGTGTTATTCTTAGTTGTTGTTTATATTTTTTACATTAAAAAATAGCATTGTTTAACTATTGTTTTTATTGTGACACAGATGCAACAGATATTTTTATTGTTTCAGAACAGTTTAATCCTGATTTTGTTTGTGAAGTATGTTTTCGTAATAACATCTAATTGGATTTTAATATTCATTAAAATTTTGTAGACTTCCTGACACTGATCCTGCTATTTTATGATATTGCAGTTAGGATAAAAGTGTCTTGTAAAGTGCATGTTTTTATTTGTTTATCAAATGGCAACAAAGCTAAATACATTTTCTTATTATATATATTATTATTAAAATTATTAATACTTTGATTCGTTTTATTTATTTATATATTTTAAATTTTATTTTCATTTAAAAGCATCAATATTGTACTTAATTTTTTGAAAGCTTAAAGATCAATTTAATAATTTAGTTATCACCACAACAGAAAGAACTAAATAAAACATAATACTCTCTTGTTGGTAAAGTTCTTCCTTGAGGGTGTGCTCTATTTCAAAATACAGCTGATACAAGATAGAATCGTCTCAAGTTCTGTGAAAATTGGGATGTAAATCTGGCTTTTTTTGGTGGGGTAAATGAAATCCTAGGTGGTACCATGAAAGAATGCATGATACTGTTGAGGAATTTCACATTGGTGATAAACTCAAATAAAATTCTTATTTAGTGTTTGAGACTTAACCTATATATTTTTAATATAAAAATATAACACAGCATTTTAACAAAGTTTAGAATTTCCTGAGAGGCTCTTCCTTTTGTGGGTGAGCGGCGATCCAGTCCAAAGCACGGGCGATGGCAGCTGGGATTGGTTCTGGGGCTGGGGCAACTGGAAGATGGGCACCTTGTGGTTGGTATCCGTTCTCGTTAGCTACGTAGGTCAGTTGGATTGGGGTGCCGTCAGGGGCGGTGTATTTTACGGATCCTTGTACTTCTTCGGCTTGTTCTTGTCCAACGGCTTTCAATACACCGGATTCTTGGGCGGCGATTCCGTTTCCGGTTTCGTATTGAGATTGGTAAGAGCCGTCTGGGCTAATGTCAGAGGACTGACTAATGATTGGGGCGTCCTTTTCGCTGGAGAGGGAAGCAGCGGAGGCTACAGCCACGAAGGCAAGAGCAAGGAACTGGGAAGACAAGAAAGCATTTCAAAATTTTCGCTCGTTTATGTGTAATAAATTCATTGCATTGTAAAGTTAGAAATATCGTTAAAAATTGTGTATAATAAATTGCTTAATTTGCACTTAATAAATAGTAACTTACGAATTTCATGTTGATGCGTTCAGATGAAATCACAAGACCACAATGATACTAATGACCACAGTTCGACATAATTTATACTAATTCAGTCCTTTGGCTAAGGTCATGAAAATTTTCAAGGACACAAACGTGTTTTATTTAATCTAATTCAGCCTATCGTATAAAATTAATACGATTTCGTTGTATAACATAACCACAATTCTGCAACATTCATAATTTGTATATATCTTTAAAAAAATTAATATATATGTGATCTATTGTAATTTAATTTTATTGTATTTTTTAAGTAATTATTTAAGTTTTTCCGAAGTATAAATTTTTCACGACAATTTTAGTAGAAAAAAAAATAGTAGAGAAGAAAATAGTAAAAATATAATTTAATATATTTTTATTACTAATTGTAATTATGATTTAAATTAAATCTTTTACATGTCTGACTTAAAAGTTGGACATATGAATGCCAGATTTTATAAAATTTTCTTAATGATATCTAAATATGTTTAATATTTTTAATAAACTTTATCGTTATTTTTGTGATAATAAATTTTTCTTTACTTATTTATTTTGGTAATCATCGCATTTAGAGGTTATTAAAGAATTATTTTTGAAAAGTGTAAAGGAGATTTTCAACAATAACTCTAAACTTTTTTTTAATCAAGTGAAGATTCTTCTCAATGTTTTAAGTTTTTAATAACAGAATATGTTATAGAAGAATTGATTAAAGTTGGTGCATTTCTAAAAATGAACTTGACAATTGTTCAATTCAATTGTTATTGAGATTTTTAACAATAGTTCCAAACTTGTTTTTAATCAAGTGAAAATTCTTCTAAACGTTTTAAGTTTTTAATAACAGAATTTATTATAGAAGAATCGATTAAAGTTGGTGCTTTTCTTAAATTGAACTTGAAAGTTGTTCAATTAAAGCCTTTTTTTTTAAATAAACCTTGGCAATTTGTTTTTTATTTTAGTTTAAATTGTTTACATAATAATACACATTCAACATATCCTTAAACAAATTTGATAATCACATTATATTGTCTTTCCCATCAGCTTCTGTAATATTTTAGTATACGACGCAATAATGTCGGAAGAGTATGGAGGCGATCTAATAGAACCTAACTGACTATTCATATATATTATGGAGATCCCCAGTAAACTAGTCTCTAACTGGGATCACTCTATTTGCTGAACAAATGTAACGGTCTCGAAAATGAAGTTTACATTTGACTTGTAGATTTACCTTCATTTATGTGTTCATGTTTATTGACGTATAATTATTTTAATCGAAAACAATTCAAAGATCTGGGTCATAGATGTTAAAATTTTTATTTCATTTTTTAAAATATTTAAGGAGTACTAATAAAAATATGGAATAAAACTCATGGATAATATATGAAACTTAACCTATATATTTTTAATATAAAAATATAACATAACGTTTTTATTTAGAACTTTCTGATGGGTTCTTCCTTTTGTGGGTGAGCGGCGATCCAGTCCAAAGCACGGGCGATGGCAGCTGGGATTGGTTCTGGGGCTGGGGCGACTGGAAGGTGGGCACCTTGTGGTTGGTATCCGTTTTCGTTAGCTACGTAGGTCAATTGGATTGGGGTGCCGTCAGGGGCGGTGTATTTTACGGATCCTTGTACTTCTTCGGCTTGTTCTTGTCCGACGGTTTTCAATACACCGGATTCTTGGGCGGCGATTCCGTTTCCGGTTTCGTATTGAGATTGGTATGAGCCGTCTGGGCTGATGTCAGACGATTGGCTGATGATTGGGGCTTCCTTTTCGCTGGAGATGGAAGCAGCGGAGGCAACGGCCACGAAGGCAAGAGCAAGGAACTATGCAGAAACGGAGGTGTTATATCAATTGGAAGTAATTATATATTTAAAACAGTAAATAAAAAATATAATATAAATATAAATGATAATATGAGACAATCGTGCAAAGTGTCATTTAGATACTTCGTCTCAATAAAATATCATTGGAGAAAACATATTAATTTTGTTCAGTTCATAATTTTTTTTATAAAATATATTTTGAACTAAACCAAAATCACTTTTGAATATATTGAATTACTTCATAATATATCTTTACTTACGAATTTCATTCTGATGCTTTTAGGTGAAATCACAAAATCACTATGATGACCACACTCGCAGACATCATTATATATAGCAAAGTAGTTCTTTGCGAAGATAAATAGAGTGGTGACTATTTTCAAGGACACAAACGTGTTTTTTTTAACATCTCTCCCATAAAAAATATATCTAGCTTCCTTTTGTAACGTGTAGAGATTAAAAGACCCATAAAATTATGGGCATCATATGTTCCAAGAACAGATTTCAACGTATCTGATGGGTTTTAAATTTAAATTTATTCAAATATTTATTCATTTAATTCAATTAATTAATTTAAATTTATTTGGTTTTATGTAATAATCATAACTAACATGCAGATTCTGTAAAATTATAAGAAAATACTGGAATATTTTGTGCCATAATACGAATTTAGACGCCTAATTAAAAAAACCTAATTATACACATTTTTATATTACCTTGATTTTTTTCATAAAAAAATGTAAATTGTAACTGATGTCAATAACCTTTTGTAAAATAAATTTTATTTCTATATCTTTAATCTTCAATTAATTTGATAAAGTTTCTGGTAGTCCTTAACTTTTATCCTCCTGCTGCAACTTGATTAATTTGCATATTTAATTAGTCATAATGTGTTAAGTGCATCGATTTATGACAAATTAGTACTAATTGGTTTGTTGTAATGCCAGTTATGCAAGCAAGGATTTTAATTATGCAAGACACACATTTTTATTTTTCAATAGAAAAATTTTTCTTTTATGTCTAAATAAAACTATGCATTCTCTTTGTAATAAATAACAGAGTCAGAAAGAATGATATATAATTGAATTCTACAGTAAAGAAGATCACGCAAATGGAAAAGGAATTGAAAAATGTTGAAAATAGAAAAAACTACTCACTGAAAGTTATCTCTTACTTTGATAGATTGAACACAAAAAGTAGTTTTAAGTGAATTCTAAAATTAATGTAGGTCTTAGAATGAAGTGATTTTTCTTAGGATTGGAAATGCTTTGAATATAACAAAGTCTGATTAATAATTTAAGGCTGAGGATACTGTGGACAGCATTTTTGCCTTTTAAAACGAATCCAATCAAAATTAACATTAATATTAATAATGCGATGATTTTCGTACTAAATTTATTTCGTCAGAAACCACATCAAATGAAGTATCTATAATATATTTATATTATTGCTCCATAATTTGCATATGAGAAAATTTATTATAATAATATAATTAATACTAAGTTCAACAATAAATTATTACTGTTGTTTTAATCTATGAAAACATGTCAATGAATTACTCCATTGTAAGGTGTGCTAATACTATTGGTAAAAAATTAAATTAACGGTTTTAGAGACGTCTGCATTCCAATGATACATTCATCATTTCGTATATAATTAACACTATTACATAATGATGCATTGTTTATTCATCCATTCATAGAAACGGCTCTTCCGAACTTAAAAGTGAAATTGATCTTAGATTTCAATGCTATTCTTTAAATAACGATCTGATCAAGTTGCGTGTCAGAAACACAAAGAGTTTTAATTTGGAACGATCACTTTTATTAGCATATTTAGAAATCATTTTGTATTAAAAATAGTTTATTTAAATGAGGACACAACGTCTGGGTGATGATTGATGATTTATTACTATGGAGTTTGTTGTAATGACTAATCAAACATGTTTTATTATCTAAATTAAACAGTAAAAAAAAGTAAAAATACAAATTAGTCAATGCATTTGTTTATTTCAAAGCAAATGTAATACAATGAGATCAAACAATGGTTAATTATTGTTTGAAATTTCTCAGTGGTCCTACATATTTGAAAAATATAGCTAAAATTGCTCGTTACAATAACCTGTGTAAATTTACAGTGATAAAACCTATCGGATAAATGTGCCATTTTGTTCGAAATTCGTGGGCAATATCATTAAAAATGGATGGAGTGTTGCAGGAAAACGACCATTAATATTGATATTTATGACGATTGTATCATAATAGGTGCATAAACAAGAGAAATGGTAGTTGTAGAGGAAATAATACCTACTTCAGTAATAAAATCTCACTTGCAACACACACAATCCTGCGTCGGTATAAATAACAAGGTTTTAATTACTAATTTGCATAGTGCATCTCTGCATCTACAAAGGCACATCGCCATGAGAACTGTAAGTTAAAACATTTATTTTTTATTCATATTTTTTAACCTGCAATGGATATCGAAATATAAATATTTTATTCAAAGTGAATGTTGTGAAACTTAGACAGTTTTAAAATAAAATTTTACTGGAAATATAAGTTAGAATCATAACGAATGAATCGAAATATATTTATATTTACACCTCGCTGCACTCGAATAAAAGATAAATCTGTAAAATAAATTTAATACTTAAAGTTACCGAAGGAATTTTATTTTATTTTAGAAGATACCTCACAGAAAATTTGTTAAAACAAAACATCATTCAAGTTTAATTTTAATTTTTTTGTTTCATTTAGTCGTACGTTTTATTGTTCCAGATTTTAATATTATCGTACTTGGGAGTGGCATTGGCCGCGTCCCTATCGGGCGACAAGGATGCCCCCATCCTCAGCCAAACGCAAGAAGTCAACTTCGACGGCACGTATCAATCAGCATTCGAAACGGGAAACGGTATCTCGGCCCAGGAAAGTGGTTCACTGAAAAACGCCGGCAACAAGGACGCCGAAGCTGAAGAGGTACAGGGTTCGGTTAAGTACACGGCACCGGACGGTACCGCCATTCAGCTTCAGTATTTGGCCAACGAGAATGGCTTTCAGCCGCAAGGATCTCATTTGCCTGTGGCACCAACTCCACCACCAATACCGCCGGCCATCGCCAGGGCTTTGGACTGGATTGCGGCTCATCCGCAGAAGGAAGAGTCTCCCAGAGGATAAATGTGTGTGAAATGTGTTCTTATAAATATATGTCTTCATTGAAGTGCAACTTGCGTTATTTTTTGTCCTTCTATTATTTTTAGTTGGTTAACTGAAAGCAGAAAATTTGTGGTATGTAATTAAGTAATACTAATTGCACATACTGAAAATGCATAAAATTAATTAAAATTAGTTAGTAAATAAATCAGTTTAGATAAGTTTAATATTTTATCAAAAAAACCTAAGTATAAAACAAACGAAATATTAATAAAAGAATTATAAATCAAATTTATCTCCAATTCCGCACAAACAAAGCACACAATTAGCATTTTGAAATAAATCTCTGGAAATTTGGTTAATCAACTGTATCCAAAACTTTCATGCATGAAATATGTAGCATATATTTAATCACGTCTAATTAATAGGTCCATTGTGTTTGTACTGACTGTATTTTAATTTTAAACAATAATAATACACCTATATTCTGTATCTGATATCCTGTTTATAAAACGAAACAATAATACAGGAACGTATTAATTTGATATGCAAATTTGATCTGAAAGTTGATAATTAAAATCATATATTGGGTTTAATCGAATATCTACTGTCATAGATAGAATACTCCCCTGATCAGACACTGTTTTATGGTATGTGACCATTTTTTAAATTTATTTGCAGAAATTTTTAATTGATACATGGAAAAAAATGTATATTTTTGTATTATATGGTAAATAGTTAATGTTGTAGGACATATGCGTCTACTGATGTTAGATAATAGAAAAATTTTTTCTTCGGTGCGTTCAAATAATATTAAGCAGTTTTAAATAAATCGATGATCACATATTTATCTTCGTGTTTTAATTTATGGTCATGATTTATTTATCAACTGAGAAACAATGCAGCTGAATAAATAAATAAATGAATGCAATAGGAAATCACGTGTACTACTAAACTATTTAAGTAAAAAGCGTAGAACAAAAGGGATTGTTTAAGATTTATTTAAGCATTTTACTGTGAAACAAAAGATCGACCAATAATTTCACTTTCACTTCACGCTGGCGTCGGATGATCAGGAATCTTGATTTAATAAAGTTCAGTGTCAATTTTTTCATAGAACCGGAATGTATAAATGTTTACAGCCGCTGAATAGTAAATGAAGCGCACTGGCAATAAAATCGAAGACGTTGGGAATTCATGCATAATTGGTTATTCTTGCATCATATCTTCTGAATTAATCAGTTGAGGACGGTCAGTATAATGTAATAACAAAATTCGGAATATATTTGAATATTGAGCTAACGTATATGTCCCAGTTTCTCTATCATAATACAGCATGGTGTTGGAGCCCTTATTTTACATGTCTGCTGTTGAATATATGAGTGAAAATATTATTTTTGTCCAACCATTTTTGTTTTATGTACACCATACGTGGCATAAATTATGCCACAAAAATAAAAAGGTTGTGGCTTCTTAATATTGATTTGATTCAGCTTCTGAGGAATAACAGTTTCTTTTATGGTCAAGTCGTATAATTCACATGGCAAGAGATAATTCACTTTCTGCGAATTAAAGATGTAACAGACAAATCTGTCAGATTGTTTTCAAGGTCTTTAACGAATATATTGGTTTGAGTATCCCCATTGTTTGAAAAATGGTCAAAATCTAAATCTTGCTGGTATTCAGGGTCAGCAACACTATCGTTATCTACATACACATGATGTCACACTGATATCATTAAATATTCAAATTTTTTAACTCTGGACTTGAAATAAAGTAATTTATGATTTTATTGTTTTATTTTTAGAAACCAGAATCTTTTAGTAATGATACATAAATTTCATCACTTAGTTATTAATTTTGTTGTTATTTATGTTCATCAGCAATTATCTGTTTCATAAACGACCTATATACCTTTGGGCACTGCTCTTTCTTTTGTTTCATCTGCTAAATATAGAAGAGTTAAAATAATAACAATACATGTGTGTAATTATGATGAAATAAAATCATAATTATTAATTCAGTGATGATTTATGAATATTCAATTGTGAAATCTTTTTAAACAATTTATGTACCATATATCAGTACCTACAAAAGCAGTTAACCTCTATTATAATTGCTTAGGATTGGTCATCGTAGAATTTTCAAATAAAGTCGTAAATAAAAAATGGGTGTAATATTTATTTTACAATGTGTAATAGGTTATTTTCTTCCTACTTAGATTGCTTAATGCTCTGAAATATCAATAGCCGATTATGGATGCCGAAAGTTTACACGCTTTAGGCAACGATTATAATTGGTAGTTTTATTGTTTAAAATGATCTATCACAATCTCATTTTACGTCAAACCTATAAATATTTACGTAAATTTTTAATTGATAATTTAACTTGATACCTGTATTATTAATGTAATATATTAAGATGAAAAAAAAAAAAAAAAAAAAATATGAAAAAACAAGGATAACAATTCAATTTTACAAGCGACCCAACTGACTCTCTTTTCAATAACAAAAACAGTGTTAGTTGGTCAGGTTATAAATAAAAATCGATTTTAGTAAAACATAAATGCCATTTTATTTACAAAAAAAAAATCCAAACACCAAGTCGACTCAGCCTACAGCTTCCTCAAGGGTTCCTCCTTCTCTGGATGGGTGCGTTGCCATTCAAGGGCACGGGTAATGTAAGCCGGAATCTCAGGAATGTGAGCACCTTGGGGTTGGTAGCCGTTGTCGTCGGCTACGTAGCTGACGGAGATCGGGGTGCCGTCCGGTGCCGTGTACTGGAAGGTACCTTGCACTGCCTCGGTCTCGGGGGTCTTCAGGGCGCCGGACGCCTGAGCGGAGATTCCGTTTCCGGTTTCGAAGGAATGCTGGTACGTACCGTCCGGACTGATGTCGAGCACTTGGCTCAGAACCGGGGCGTCGATGTCGTTCGAGACGGACGCTGCGGATGCGACTGCCACGAAGCAGAGTGCGAGTATCTTAAACAAAAAAAGGGTAATAGATATTTGTTTTTTAGTGAGTCTTGAAAAACTTACGGCTTTCATGTTGTGTTTGTTGTGGAAGAATATGATATGTTAATGAGTGGTTCCAGTGGATATTTATATAAAGGATGATGCTACGGTAACGCTTCTAATGAAGGTCGTAGGAGATTTTTTCTAGAAATGGACATGTCCAGACAATTTCGTGCAAAAAATAATGTCCAGTTCGAAATATTTACGGCTCACACGTGTGGATTTTGCGTGTAGTTATAAGTTAATTAAGGATTATTGATATTTTAAAATGGAAATTGTATATTAATTGTTAAAATATTTTGGGACAAAAGAATTTTTTGTAATTTTATAGTCCACATCATAAAGAAATGATCTTCTTGATAGATTGAAATAGTTTGGTTAATCAACTTTCAATACTGATTATATACATATTTCAATTTACTAAATGTTTACATTTAATAATAAAATAATATTTTGTTTCATTCCCTTGTTAATTAATAATTGATTAACTTATATTTAAAAACTGAATACCCATTACGTAGTAAATTAATTATAAATGAATTATTTTTTAATCAATTAAAATTATTGTTGAAATTGTACAATTATATAAATTAAAATAATCGGATAACAATGTTAACTTAACATAGTTTTTGTTAACTGGTATTAATTTAAAAAATACCAAAATCAAGTTTTTAATTTATTCATTTATACAGGTTGAAACATCCCAAACTAGGAATATGCAAATACTGAAGTTCGTAATTTTTATATTATTTTTTAATTTAATTAATCTATATTTACATTTTTACAAAGCTAAAAATTAATACAATTCCTTCTATTGTCTATATTAACAGATAAAATTAAATTAAACGTGTTAAAACTGAAATCAATGTATCATTCCTATAAGTACTTAATTTTAATTAAGTTGAACTTTGTATTTGAATAACTTGATTGATTTTATTAGTGTAGGAGCTCGTGAATATAAATTGAATAAGTCATCTTTAGATTTAACTATAATGGAAGTTTAATACTTGTCCGACTTAATTAATTAAAGTATAGTAGTGTACATAAAAAAGGTATAGTAAGCAAACAATATTAGCTAAAAATAAAAAAAGTGTTAATATATGCAAATGCGTCAAACCAGTTTAAACAATGATAATTTTATGCAGTGCGATATATCACTTAAAAATAGACAAATATTTGTGGATGGAGTTTGTAGAATAATTTTGAATTATTGCTCTGCCATTTACGAATTCTGTTTAATTGAATTGACATATGCCGAATAAATTATTAGGTTATTTCAACGACACACAAATACTTTTAACTTCGTTAACTGTGTTATTGATTCTATTATAACCTGTATATCACCGATGCTAAATAAGACGTCACCGAAATTATTTCAGCTCATTATGATTATGTTTTATAAAATATGTCTCCAGTTTTTTGAGGCCGAAACAGCGTTTTACGTACTCGTATGAATGTGACATTAAATTTAGTTTTATGTCCAGTTGAAAAGAAAAACTGTATTTTTTATATCATAAAGCACATGCCTTTAAAATTTACTAGCATATAATTTTTAAAGGATATAAAAGACAAAGTATTAAACATGTATTGTCCTTGAGTAATAAGGAACAAAGTAACATTTAATTCGTTTATATTTTACAACACTACTTACGGAAATTTTATTTTCCATTTTGTAATTCCTCATAAAATGTAGTTTTCTTAACTATAGTCTTTTTAGATGTGTCAGCCAGCGGAAAACTGGTTCGCTGTTAACGAATTGGAAGGATTCGTTTAATTTCAAATAAAAAATAACAATATCAGGTTTTTGTTTTTGTATCTAGGCAGGTTTATTGACACCCGTTTGATAACTGTCGATGCAGTTTTGTGCAACAAAAAATGTTAAAATATGTTGATCTATGAAACTTACCTATCCTTGAATTAAAAAAAGATGGATTGGTATAAATATACTGAACCCAAACCAATGGGACCATATTTAGTTTGTGTTTGCTGAAGTATTGTCATCATGAAGCTAGTAAGTAACCGACGCTAAAATATTTCGTGATGCATCACACCTGCTAAATTGTCCATTTTTTCTTGGACCAGAGGACCGACTTTAGAAATTGTTTTAGTAAAGTCGCTCAGTAAATTCCTCATCCGTGACCTCTGATGCTTTCCGAGAATTAATGTGTTTAATGAAATTCGGTTTCAGCTCATCGCCTTTTGCTTCTTAACCGTTGCCTACGCCGCATCCCTTTCCAGTGACGCCGAAGCCCCAATCATCAAACAAGAGGCGGACATCAGCCCGGACGGTTCTTACCAATCTTCCTATGAAACCGGCAACGGAATCTTGTCCCAAGAGTCCGGCATCTTGAAAACGATCGGCTCCGAAACGGGCGAAGAAGTGTCTGGTTCCTATAAGTACACCGCACCTGACGGATCTCCGATCGCTGTCAGTTATTTGGCCAACGAAAATGGATTCCAACCGTCCAGTGACATTCTTCCAGTAGCTCCGGAACCGGAACCGATCCCCGCTTACATTGCCCGTGCTTTGGAATGGAGTCAGGCCCATCCTTACAAAGAAGAAGCTCTGCCTCTTGGAAAGAAATACTAAGCGAACTGCCAACAATATTATAGGATGCGACTGTGTTACATGTAAATATAGTACTTAAATTGCAATATATTTTCATCTGAAAAAGATTTGTGTAGTTTTTTTGTTTCACCACTGAGTTGCTCTATTTTTAAAAAAATAGAGCAAGAGATAAGAAATGTTTTGGAAATAAATCTGAAACGATACAACAAAAATAATGTTGTTCCAAAAATGAAAAAGTATCCACATAAGTTTCATATCATTTAAAGAAATATTATATTTTGAATAACTACTACATGATATTCAAGGCAGATGGTATCTGGGGATTTTATTATTAACAAAAATTAATTTGAAGTTTATTTGGAGTTTCTAAATGACGCGAGAGAATTTCTCATCCATGATTCAACAGGTTTGTTTAAAGTTTCCAGACAATGATGGTTGTTGAGAAGTTTTCATTCATTACATTGTATTTTAAATGTTTATTGTAAGTTGTTTGTTAAAGGAAAATAAGGTTCCTTAATAAAGACATCATTCAAAATTGCTTCATCCTTTTATAAAGAACCAAATTTAACAATAATTTTCTATTGCAAAATGTTTAATTACTTGTGTTATATTAAAATTGTATAAAATCACTTGTACAATCAGAATATTAAAAAATATATACCATAAGTTGTTGTATAATTTTTATATCCTCTGTAAATGTATAAACTGATTTAAGATTTTATTTAATACTAAATTTTTATTTGTATTTTTGGAGACATTTAATTATCAATCCTTAATTGGAAAGAGGATTTTGAAACGATTCATTTCTTATACAACATTTATTTGTTCATAAACTAACAATAAATACAATAGTTTAATCTGGCCAACATCATTCAATTAAATTAGTATTTCCTAGCAAGTACGGCTTCTTCTTTGTACGGGTGGGCAGCGATCCAATCTAAGGCACGGGCAATGTAAGCTGGGATTGGTTCTGGAGCTGGAGCAACTGGAAGATGAGCACCTTGCGGTTGGAATCCATTTTCGTTGGCGATGTAGGTCAATTGGATGGGGGTGCCGTCAGGAGCGGAGTATTTGAATGATCCAGACACTTCTTCGGCGGTTTCATGTCCAACGGATTTCAATACGCCGGATTCTTGAGCGGAGATCCCGTTACCAGTTTCGTAGGATGACTGATAAGAACCATCTGGGCTGATGTCAGATAGTTGATTCAAGATTGGAGCATCCGCATCGGGAGAGAGAGACGCTGCAGACGCAACAGCGATCAAGCAAAATGCCAGGAACTGTAAACAAGTTATTTTGTTAACTAGACGATTTATTTTGTGATTGCTTTACTTACAGCTTTCATGTTGATGTTTGTCGTTTGACTAGAGAGCAAGCGATGACCTGCTCTATCTGCTTCGGGGTTATTTATACACGGATTATTAGTGTTTATTGTTTAATTTATTCAAGGACGAGATGACTTTTTCAATTATATTATGCAGTTTTTTTTCTACGCGAATCCCAGAAGTAAAAGTTTATTCAGATATTTATTTAAGTGCAATCAGTTGTGACATAGTTATATTATCTAACAATGAAACTTGTACACATTACATGAATGGCACACAATGTTTTAATTAATAAAATACATTTTAATCAACCCCCTTATTGATGACCCCTATTTAATAAAAATATATAATATTTATTGTTTTGTTAAAATAAAAAATAACATTGTTACGTACAGGTATTTTAAAGTTAAATTACATGGGTAGTAAATGTCACTTGTTTTTTAAGTTGAATTGTAATTCACATTGACTTTTGTGCAGTAAATATGCAGTGAAATAATATTGTACATAACTATGTAAATTAAGTTGGTACTCGAGCTACTCTTGGTTTATTTATGAGGTCTTTAATAGTTTTTGAAGACATAGAATAATTCAATTTTATTTATTTTTTAAATAATATTTTGTCAAAATAACTTTTAAGTTTAAATAAACATTTTTGTCGAATCTTCAATTAATTTAAATAATAAATTTAGTAGAAATAGTAAAGACTGGTCCAACTTGTTCATATTTTAGCGAGTTCTGGTGACATCAAGAAGAGAAAGATATAAATACAAAACATAAAATCTTCTTCCTTTAATTTAACTATTCATTCATAAAATATGTCCCCCTAGATCCTTAGGTGTGTATAATTACAAATCCTGGTTCTTAATTATCAGAACAAACTAACTTTATTAAGGCTCATTCATATTTTAAACTAGTCTAAATAATTATTTCTATATATATTAATTTATACTCCATTCAAACTAGCTACGGATTAGATAGTTACGTGAACAGCACGTGATCGCATGATGGATAACATGTTTCTTATTGGTTGTTTGGAAGGGTTGACTGGTGTTATTATTTATTTAAAATTACGGTAAATAATAACAGTTATAATGTTCATTTTTATCCTAAATTATGAGTCCAAAATAATTTTAATATTTTTATAAAATTATTTGGATATCTCTAGTTTTAAATTCGACTCTTTCGACAATAACTGTATTGTACGTGACAATTGTATACCTCACTCCGTACTTTATGTGAATACACTATAGTTAACTTAATGAAATAATGTTTTGTGTTCGTTGGTTGCGACAATGCTTTATTAAAATATCTTTTATATTAGAATAAATAAAAATTAATGTTAACAATAATGCAAAATAACATATTATGAAATTTGAATTAAATAATATTTCTTTTAAAAAATTCATTCTAATATTTAATAGTGTAAAAATTGTAATTGCAATTATCATTAAATTGTTTAATTTTATAGATTAAATTTTTATTAAAATATATTCCAAATTAAAAATAAAAAATAATACCAATTGCAGAGATTTCTATTTAAAATGCATTTAATACATTAACGGTTTTGAACTATTTTAAAATTTTAATTTTCAGTACTCGAAACGCATAAAATCGCATCTTTTATTCATTCTAACTCATAAATTTTACAAATTACATTAAAATAGACAAAATAGCTTGTAGTGTTGTGGAAGTCTGCAGTATTCGTCTTGTACGTGATTCGTTTTTAAATTAAAGACTATTTGAATATATATATTATGTTATCCTTGAAATTAAAAGATGCTTCTGCATTTCAATAAATAAATTTTCGGTGTATATAAAGCCGTTGTACATCAATTATTGTTGCATAAATCGCAGTGCTGTGTAATTTGTGAGATCCAAAATAATGAAAGCCGTAAGTAATAATTACTCACCCTCGTAAATTTTTTATTGTTTTTACATGGTTATTTTTCACTTGATTTTTTAGATCACATTTTGCGCACTATTTTTCTTTGCATACGCTGCATCCGAATCAACCGAAAAACAAATACCCATCATAAGTCAAGAGCAGGAAGTGAACTTCGATGGAACCTATCATTCATCTTACGAAACAGGAAATGGCATTTTGGTACAAGAGAAGGGGGAATTAAAAAACGCCGGAGACAAGGAAAAAGAAGCCGAAGAGGTGCAAGGTTCGGTGTCATGGACCGCTCCGGACGGACAACAAATAAAATTAGACTATGTGGCGAACGAAAATGGATATCAGCCTAAAGGGGCTCATCTCCCTGTAGGGCCTGAGATTCCGGCGCCAATATTGAGAGCCCTCGAATGGATAGAGGCCCATCCACCTAAAGATAATGAAAAATTTTAAGTTAATTAATTAAAATTCGTTGTTTGAATTGATTTAAAACTGATGATCTACACTATTATTAAAATAAATTTGCAACTTGTCATTTTTTGAATAAGGATAATAAATTAATTATCAAATCTAACTGTTTTAATTATGAAATTGATATAAATTGTGGGCTGTCGATGGTTAATTACTTATACTGTATCATGTGTCTTTTCTAGGAATCAAAATACGTTAATGTTCTTTCTACGTAAAAAATAAATTTATAACAATGATACAACAATTTTTTATTATTAACAGCGTATTCCTTGGCCTTCGGACACACCGAAGATTCGGCCTTGTCGTAAAGTTTGTCTAAGAATTATTACAACACCTTCGAGTACGTCTTCAGGTATAAATAATGAAATTAGTTATGTGATTGCCATTACCAATTTAAAAATCTTTAGGTACACATCAACATGAAAGCTGTAAGTACCACGCATATTAGATAGTTTTATATATTGTGCAACTAGTGTTTTTATAAGTGTTAATTTTTGGTTGTATGATGTGTTAGAGAGTGGATATAAATAGTATGTAAATAGTGCAGGATCGTCATCGTATTAAATTAATTTTTGTACGATGCACTGCGTTGTTTTTGTGTGCATCTATTGGTAATATTATTTGGTTTTCTTTTTTAGTTCATTGCTTTGTGCTTTTTGGCTGTAGCCTCCGCTGCATCTTTGTCCAGCGACAAAGAGGCCCCAATTATCAGCCAATCTTCAGATATTAGCCCTGATGGCTCTTACCAATCCCAATACGAAACCGGAAATGGAATCTCTGCCCAAGAATCTGGTGTACTGAAGAACGCTGGACAGAAAGACGCCGAAGCCGAAGAAGTACAAGGTAAGCAATAGTTTATCAAATTTAATAATATATGATGCAAACACTTTCTAATTCATTAATTGGAATCGAGGTTAGCCCAAAGAGAATATTGTTTGAAAGTATTATAATTTCTTAGAATTGATTGCGACATAATTGAAATAACTATAATAATAACTTTAGGATCCGTCAAGTACACCGCCCCTGACGGTACCCCAATCGAGTTGGCTTACTTGGCTAACGAAAACGGTTTCCAACCCCAAGGCGCCCATCTTCCAGTTGCCCCAGAACCACCAGCGATCCCAGCTGCCATCGCTCGTGCTTTGGACTGGATCGCCGCTCATCCATATGACGAAGAAAAGGAACTCAAGAGAAAGAACTAAACAACTAACTGGCTGTGGGAATATTTTGTACATATGTAATATTTTTTATATTAAAAAATAAAAATTATTGCAATTTATTGGTGTTTTTTAAATTGTAGATATTTATTTGTTCACGGAACAAATTCCAATATTAACCATGGTGACAATAAATCGTTTGTTATATTTGATGTTGCTAAATGACATGTGTCAATTGATTCAAAATTGAAAGTAGTTGTTAGATTATCTTAATAAAATTCTAGTAGAATGGACGCTATCTTTTCGATATTGACGTTTCTCAGGCATTGGCGAAACTTATCGGTTGGTACTGAGCCTACGTTCTTCTTGGCTATCATCACCGCTACTCTGTGTGTCTTACATCGATTGTTTGGACGTCATCGTGCTAGAAGGGTGGAAATCAGAGAAGTACCCCGTACTCAAGGTTTGTAAAAATATATAGCTTGACCAATATTAACTTTGATACATTTTCAGAAGTCCCTAAAGATACAAAAGAACCAGAACCAAAGGATGAAGAATTGGAGATGTATAAAGAACCTGAAGTTTCTGAGATACCTGTTAAAAAAGTCAGGCAACCATCAAACAGTAATGTTCAAATGCCGAGGGATAACAGTAGATATAACGAATTTTTAACTTTATCTCCAAGCTGTCTTATTAGAAACAAAATGAAAAGTAGACTTCCAGAATGGAGATATAATCGTTGCTACCAATGCTCTAGACCCATGCAGGAATTAGAAAGTTCCATGCATCTCAGAAATAGTAGCCATGATTATATTCCATTAGAACCAACTGCAAATAATCACAATTTTCCACCAATAACTAATGCAGATAATTTCCAAATTGGTAATAGTCAAATAGATTTAGATTACTTAAAGATAAATATAAACGACGAGAATAACAGAAGTCCAAGCACACATTCGGATTCAATATCTAACGACATTCCATCGATAAGGCCAAGCACTAGGTTTAGTGAACTATTAGCGCAACTTCCTCGTACTGCTATAAACATTGAAGAAAGTAGTGGTGATCAACCTAGCCAGCGTAATGTCCAAAACGATGAACTGCTGGATATTGCCCCATACGAAGACAATAACAACGACCACGTGGGAAGTGAAACTGTACTTAAGAAAAGATCTCTAGGTATTATCATATAACGTCACTAAATAATTATTATTGTTTCTAATATTTAGAATCTTCGTCTGATGTAACAAAAGATAAAGCCCAGAAGCAAAGCTCTTGTACCCCATCGTCAAACACACAAATCGGCGCCAACACATGTTCTGTAAATTCAACTACTAGTACAACTACAAAAAATAAAAAGGAAAAGGAAAGTGAGAGCTGTGATAGCTGCACACGATGTCAAAATATAATTCAGGAAAGCAGCAGTATTCAAATAAGGGGTCGAGACCGTGATCACTACAATCTGGAAAATCGAATTAATGAACAACCGGCACCAGGTAATTATTAAAAATTCGCCTACCACCTTTTAACATTTTTTGTTTTACGAAGGTTTAAGCCATCAAAGTCAGGCAAGTTGTTCGCACACGTTGTACGAAAGGGATTCTCCAATATATAGCACATCAAGAGCGCACTCTACGTCAACGTTAACGAATCTCCCTACTGCAGGACAAAGTGGTGCCATTCGACGTAATAAACTAATCACATCGTCTCCTAGTGCCCTTATCAGGAGCAGAAAGAGAAGCAGGCTGCAGGGGAGTCAACTCTTGCCACCTTTGGAAGAGACGGAAGATTCTAAGCATCCTAATGATCGCTCCAGTTGTTCTGACACAATTGCAGAAAGTAAGTATGGGTCACAATGAACCTCCGATGGCATTAACATGTTTTTCTCCAATTAAAAAATAATTAGCTCCTAAAGGACAGAATGGAAATCTGGACATGTTGTATCTACGGGAAAAACCCGTTAAGGTTTCTCCAAGCAAGTGCCTTTCTGTTGAACAGCAGAGTGGCAGCTCTAAATATAATTATTCGATGCCTTCAACATCAAGTGGTGTTATGAACAATAGAAGGGAGGAAACTTTGATTTCATGTAGAAATTCTGGTCAAGCAGTAAGAGAGAGTAGACCATCAAATGGTGATTAATTAATTATGTAATTTTTATGCCAATTGTAGTATTTCTCCAATTTTTTAGAAAATAATAATAGCAAAAAAGAAGAAGATTTGATGAATCTTAAGTATTGTGATCATGAAGCATTAACGTCAAAGAGGAGTAGCCATCACTGTAAATTGAGTAATCAGTCTAAGGAGCAGAATACATCATGTGGTAATATAATAAATTTCTTTTTCAAATATAAAAATCAGTAAATAATATTTTTTAGACTTAACTAAAATTGATACCAATACAGAATTTTCTCTGTTGGAACATTCTGCCTCAACATCAAGTAGTTTTACGTTGTCCAAAAAAAACCGCAGTGATACTAATGAATTAACAACATCAACTGCGACCAGCCTTATAAAACCGGAAAAGCAAAAGAAATTGCAAGCTGGGAAGTTTAATTATCACAGACCGCCGTCCAAAGAAGAAAAACCGACTTCCAAAAGAATATGTAATCAGCCCTTGGAACCGAATATCACAAATCAAAATACTAAACCAACGAAAGATTCCAACCAAAGACGATTAAGTAATTGTAAAATGAACGCAGGTGATTCGTCTGTTAAACAAGCACGCGACAAATCAGAGAAAAAGCGTTCGCATCAGTAGGCAAAGTAACGATCACCACATTAACTGCTACTTTAGTTTACAGCAGTAATTTAAATTTTAAATGTCTTTAATTCTGAACAGAATTAAATCATAATATTAACATTAACCACCTCCTTAAATAATAATGTTTTCATCTTTATTAAAAAATTCCTGTCCAACATTTTCACAACTAATAAATAAGCAAGCGAACCATGAATATTATGTAGCCCGAAGTATAAACCTCATACGTTTGTGCTTGGAGCCAGAACACGGACGAGAGTTTGTTATATACGACCGGCGTTTTACAACGATATGTTGACATATTCGGAAAGCCAGGAAGGACATTTTAGTATTGCTGCTTCAGCAACTTTCAACCTAAGTGCCTGTACAAATAACTTAAGAGAAGACTTCGGAACAATGATGAGGGTCCATTTGGGTAGTAAAACTTTTTTTAAAGGACTGGACTATATAAAAAATTTAATTGAATTTTCCATAAGTAGGCATGGTCTACATAAAATATTTGTATTTGTAACAATGTACCAAAATTGTAAACGTGAATGTTAACTTAATGTTTGTTATAAGCAGTCTAAATTTAAGTGTAACGTATGTTTTAATAGATTCAATGTAACGTATTAATTCAATAAATAAGATCTTTTATTGAATTTGTTTTTGATTATCGTTGTTAAATTGGACGAAACAACCTATATAAATTAAATAATTTATTATTTTTTCTTGCCAGATGTTCTACAAGGTCGGGAGATGACATTTGGATAACTCTCAGTGAATACCATAAAATCATTATGTAATTAAATAAGTACCGATCGTAGTAAAAGTAGTTTCAATTTTTTAAGCAGGAATTTGCAGGTTAATGGCAACTACTTGTTATCGTTAGACATTTGATAGAACTTACACAATTAAATTATTAACACGATTTTTAGCTGAATCAATAGTAATGATTTATGTAAGTACACTACTAAAGAACTGAGAATTCGTTCAAAAAAAGTATTTAAAGTAAACAGATACTTGAATTGACTTTCTTTCAGAAACAAATAGAAATACATTACGGGGTAGCTTTGATCACATTGGAGCTTTATCAGCCAGAGAGCTTCATAGTTATTCCCCTGGGATGAAAAAGGTCGACCTACTAACTTTACTTCCGTTAAAAATGTGTTTGCATCACTGATTGAAATGGTAATACCGATGTATCGCCGATTCTTAAATTATTAGAGTGTTCTCATATTTTTCATTTCAATCGATATAAATAAAACATTTGCATTTGCAATTTCTGTGATTGATAGTGATTGAAAATACTTGAACAATTTTTATCGATAAACTACACGCGTAACAATAATTAATGAAACGCAAATATTTATATTGTGATCGATAAAAAATTGTTACTACTAAAAAAAATCGACACACTTGGCTATTTTGATTGTTTTGAATAATTGGAGGATTTAAATAAACACATCCTAAATATCTCCACAGAAATTGCGAAAAATATTTCACTAGCCGTGTATTTTATTTTTTTTTTTGTACTCCAAATTGGGAATACCAATAAATCAAGCCATATCTCACTTATACGTTTGGGCGATTTTTTGTTATATTTTCAGGATATAATAAAAAATACACTTCAATATCTACTATAAATTCCACTGTCAAAATTTAAAAAACATGGTATGTGATATATCAGCTCAACGGCAATTTTGCAGTGTGAAAAAAGAAACATTATTATTGTTATAATATTATTGTTGTTGCTTTTTATGGGGAATAATATATAAAAATAGTAATGACTGCTTCTGGTTTGTTTTTAGATGATTTATAAGAGAGTTAATGAAACATTTGGAAGAGAAATGTTACCATAAAAATACATTGGGTGTTTTTCTTTTGAATAGATAACTTGAATTTTCAAGTTTAAATAGATTTAAAAATAACGTTGTGTGAGATACTATGAGCAATCATGGCTTCAACTGTTCTCTTTGGAGGTGGTTCTGTAACAGTTGCTCATTCAACCAGATTTCGCTTTTGTAATGTCCGACTTCACCGCTCAAAACTTATAAATTTGATGATGCAAATCATGGTATGCAGCATTGTTTTTGTTCGTTAAACAGAAAAAAAAACTAAACATCGACATTTCTTGTAATTTTACGGTTTACGATTACTTTTTAAAATTTTTAAAATGAACAACAGAGCAAATAAATAATCGCAACATTTGATAAGAAAATTTTGTGGCACTTGCGTATGACGCAATCGGCGATTTCAAAAGTGATTAAACGATTTTACGAAACAGGTACCAATGAAAGAGGACTAGGGTAGGAGCAAAAAAAAAAAACCAATATTTAAGAATCCAAGACGTTAGATAAAGGTTTGTAACAAGTACTTAACTGCAGCAACAGTTTTCGTTCATTTATAATGTAAGAATAAGTCAGAACACTATAGAGAGAAGACTAAAGGAAGACTATATAACTCTGTTATAGACTTAAATCCAATTGAACATCTATGAGACCATATGGGAAGACAAATAAGAGCACTTCAATCACCACCACTTTAAATCAACTAATCAACTAAGGAAAAATATCATAGAAATTTGGGAGGGCATTGATCAGGATGTCATAAGAACATTAAATTTAAGTATGGGGCGACATTGTTAAAAGGTCATTAACGCACGTAGTGAAATTCTCCATATTACTGTAAATAAACTTGAAAAATATTAAAATTTTGTTATATTTAATTATTTTTTTAATAACATTGTGTTTCTTTTACGATAAATATTTATAGATTTTCCTTAAAATTGTATCCTTAATTTATTAAAAAAAAAATAATATGAGAAAAGTAACATACCTATTTAATTTTTGTTAATTTTTAAAAGTATTCAATAATTATGTGGCGAAATGTATATGGGGCCATATTCAAAGAGAAGTTTAGACTCTAAACCATCAGTCTCAAAATTTAGGGGAGCTTGTTAATGTTCTTAGAGAAGAATGGCAAGTTATGGATCAAAAACATGCGTTGACTAATTTTAAGTATGCCAAGGAGGTTGAGAGTTGTTCGCAGAGGTAGGGGGACCGATCAAGTACTTATTAGTAAAATATAGCGGTTAATATTGTTTTATTTTTATTTTAATTAATTTCCCAAAAAATTTGTTCTTCTATTGTTGATCCAATTTTGTTTGTATATTATTATTTTTAGAAAATTTATATATTTATTTTTCGTATTCATCTAGTAATAAATCTGACTGTGAGATATTTTACATATATACATTCATTTTAAATCGAATGGTGTATACCCGAAGGATGACATAACAAAATCCAGTATAACTGGGACATGTATGAAAAGTATGGAAAAAGCAAATATATTATAGTAATAAAAGCAGTAAATCTTTCTGGTCTGGAAGGTAAGACAGTAATAAAGCATAAGGTTTCTTTATGAAATTACAATAACTCAGGAAAGAAAACAACACAAAGAAAGCGTCTTGTTAATCTATATGCAGGCCGCGTGTGTGGAAAGTATTGCGATTCAGGGTGCAAAACGGATAGAAAGAGTTGGATGTGATGCTTTAAGTTTACGAAGTATTATCGATAAACCGCCGTTGAATGTGTTACAATGTATATTAAAAAGAAGAAATGCTTTAGAGGCGGTGCCGGTTCAATATAAAAGAGAATAATTGACGTGCTGATCTCAACAATTTCCAACTTACAACTACATGGAGACGATATTATATTACACAACTACACGGAATGTAAAAATATTTATTTAACTTTGTAACTTTGTAACTAATCCCTGATTAAAGTGTTAGCGAGACATTAAAACTCTACAAACGTAATGGGTTTCCTTGCCGTCCTCAATATGATTAAAACTAATCTATCATGGATATTGACATAAAATGTTCTATTCGAAGGAGTGCAGCTTTTCTTAAAAAGGGAAAATCTTTATTCGAACGTTTTTCAAATACAAATGTAATCCGGCTATCGGAACTAGGAAGCATTACTCGTAAATCATATTGAAACACTCCACTGTGTTTGACTTCACGTCCGGAAACATGTCCGCATCGGTTTTTACCATTTTCACGGGCTGTCATCTGATTATAAAGGTTTTTATGTTTTTCATCATAAGTTGTAGGAAATTCGAGAGAAAATTTAACGATTTTACGTAACCGTGATTACATGTTTGGCAATAAATTGAGGCTCAAACTCGAGACACCTTCCAATAAGTTTCAGTAAAAAAGAAATAGCGCGGCTTCGAGTTTCACACGTTTTATGCTAATTTCGAAAATCCGTTCTAGTTACGGAAGCATAATGAGTCATACGAAATAATATTTTAAAAACAATTTTTCTAGGCAAACTGATACAGTTTCCAGTTATTACTGCTCCTTGTAAATGTTGTGCAGAGAAGGCAAATAAAAGCCAGTTTTATATTTTTCTGATGTCGTATTATGCATCATTATTATATAGTTCCCTCTTCCAAAGTTATCCCGTTCCTCGAAAGTACTCATCTTATTATAAGAAGAACATCGTTAATCCGAGCTTAAGTAGATTTTTAGAATGTCACTACATCAAAACCGAATCTGAATACCCATTCAAAAAGCGCACTTGCAATAACTCGAAGGAATAATTCAAGCCGTTATGGGAGAAAAATTATTTTTCGTGTCGTGGATATTTCCAGTGCACCCTAGGAAACAGAATTGAATTTTTATTGTAAACAATTCAACCACTGTTGTGCTACATAAAATTTAATTTGAAACTATCAGGTAAATTGAAAATAATGTTTACTGTGCGTTGCTCTAAGTAATAATGCCCGTTTAATGTTTGGATTTATGCATTTGGCAAAATCCGTAAAATGTTGCGGGGTCTGATTTTACAAAATTAATATTATTACTAACCTAACGAGAATTATGGATTTAAGAAAACAGGTAGGTATAAAACGTGGGGCTGTTTACTTTAAATTAGGTTATTAAAACCGAGCGGCATCTGAATTTTTATAGCTTAGACTGGATAGATAATTCGATTAGTTTGTTGTACCGCGTTCGAAGTTTTTTTCTTTTGCATTTTACGAGTATCGATCATATGGTTATACTACGTAAGCCGACCGATCCTCACATCGTAGCCATTTTATTCTGGTAGTTTGTGCTTTTATTATGTAGTAATTCACAGAAATCGGTTTCTCGGATACATATATTATAAAATGAGAAGTGCCTCAGAATCCTTATAAGATATCCGATATAAAATTATATAGGCAATTTGCCATAATTTGATGCCAAAAGAACAGATCTCCGTATCTTTATGAGTGCACTTTCCTGCAGAAGGTGTCAATGTCTGACAGGTCGATTTATTAGGCATGGGAGCCCGAAACGTTAAAAGGATTTCAATAATTTTGGTTTCGGGTACCCCCAGCAATAAAGACCTCACATATTCTAATATGAGCCAATCTTCTACGGTTCACTTCTACAATATTTTTCCGTTTATTATTACTATTACAAATATGTGAAATATGTATAATATATATACACTAGTGGCCATAATTGTACCAACTTATTAAATATGACCTGTATAACTTGGATTGGGTGCCAGTACCTATAACGTTTATACTTTTTTCAGTTATTGCTGTATCTACTATATAACTGGATTTAATTTTATTCTTTAAAAAGTGATGGTTAGTTCTTTTAGTCCCAGACCTGTAAGAAAAATGCTGGTTTATACTAAAAATGTCCAATTTTGACTTACTTAAGATCACATTTTCTGGACTACAGAACATTGGGGACTGTTTATGTTCCTACAGATCCTACAGAAACAAAACTATAAAACAGGTTTCCTGTACTCACAGTGTAACAGGGGGCTGTTACAGGATTGCTTCTGTTCTTCTGACGTAGACCCATTTAGACTGATTTATGTACAGGATACAGAATATATTACACAAGAATTTGCTTCCATATATTGAAAAAATGATGATTTTAATAAATATGTTTCAACATGAAATATTGTACATTAGGACTGACAATTGGATTCAGGTTACCATGTTCTAAATTGAAATTATAGCAGAAAAATTTTCAGAAAAAAGTCTTCTTTGAGCTGTTTTACGATGCTAAACAACAGATAAATAGCAATGATCGCCGTAGAAGAGTATATATACGACCAGGAGAACGATACACTCAATGTAATATAGCTGAAACTCTTACTTTTGGTGGAGGATCGATAATGGTTTGGAGAGGCATTAGTTTGCACTTACGAAACTGGTTGTCATTGCTGGAGGAAATTTAACAACTGATAGGTATATAAGGAAAATACTAGAACCTCATGTTGTACCCTTAGCTCCATTTATGGGTGAAGAGTTTTTTTAATGCATGACAATGCTCGACCTCACACTGCGAGAATTGTCAGAGACTACTACTATTCCGTTAACAAACTGTTCATCTAAAGTCCTGACTTAAATCCGATTGAACATCTGTGGAACCATATGGAAAGACAAATAAGAACACTTAAAACATAGAAATTTGGGAGGATATTGATCAGGGTAGGTATCATAAGAACATTAATTTTAAGTACGAGACGATGTGATCAAAAAATCATGGTAGAAATGCTCCATATTAGTGAAAATAAACTTAACTTGAAAAATGTTTTTTCATTTTTGTTAATTTTTAAAGTTATTCCGTCATTTTGCATAATTTTGAGCAGTGTATGTAAAAAGTAAAATAAATTTAAAATACTGATCGTTTAGAGTTGCAAATATTCAAATAATAACATATAAGTGGTTAAGATAAAACATATTGAAGATATTTCTAAATCTATTTGATCTGGCAAATTCAAATTATCCATTTCAAAAGACGCACAGTGTAATTAAAAAAATTAATTTTAAGTTTATGTACTATCAAAAATAGTGTGGTTAATGTGAAAATCATAATAGCTCTTTAGCCAACTATAATTTCTGGTTAATTTAGTAATAAAGTTAGGTTATGAAATTCTATTTATTTTTCCTGGGTTGACTGAAATTGGTAATAACGGAACGAATCAATAAATCATAAAGAAAACCTTAACTTATTTTATTTCCTAGTAAAAGAAATAGGTAATTATAGTTAATTTTTTATTCTTTTTGACATTGTGAGGGGCGATGTACCCACCTTGTAATTTTAACACTAGCCAAACCACCTTGGATACTTCATAAACTGGCGAAATCCTTGGCTAGTTAATAAACTAATAGCAAATTTAAACAAAATTGTGTTTATATTAAAGTTGCTGACAATTTTGTTATTCAGTTAGTTTATGAACTAACCAAGTTTGCATATTTACCAAAACAAGTATATTTCATATTTTCCAAATATTGAATCATATACATCCAACTTACATAAACCCATCAGTGCATGAATTATTTTCGCATTTCGAATTCAATTTAAATTGTTAATTATGTTCAATTAAATGCCCACAATTAGTTTACAATGGTTAATACATCAATCAGCCGGGAGCATTTTTCAAACATTAAAATAATAAATAAACATTTATTGCCGCTGCACCGAGCAATGAAATGCATATTAAATTTATCCAAACGCAGTAAACACTAGTATTTGTCTTGGGTAACTTTAAACTGCAAACGTAAACGTGTCTTGTGCGACTAGTAGATTTATGGTGTTTGTCAAACATTTGTCAGCAAAGCTTAACTTCCAACTTGAAATCCTTTAGTAGCTTATAAACCGAGATTATAATAATTTGGGAAATGAAAGATTATAACGGATTGAAGTTCAGCAAGTGAAGTTAAGTGCGAAGCCATTAAAATTTCAACTTCCCCAAAACTATCCAGTCGACACACTTACTTATAAGTTATTTGTTGTTGAGTTCATGCATCTAATTTAACATTTTGTTAAGAAAACAGCTGCATTAATACGAGTAATTACGTAAAAGTGGAGCAACAATAGTTGATATTTTATTTTTTTACCCACCACATACTTTTCAATTTGTAAGACACACAAAAAGTACCAAAACGAATGCATCAATTAATCTAGTTCCAGTGCATTAAATTTAATTAACCATATTAGAAACTTTGAAAGAACTGACTTCAGCCGGTTCAATCAAATTAGAAACTTTTCGAATAGATATCAATTCCGCAAATATAATAAACAAAATTAAAAAACTTTAATTATAAAGTCTCGTCCGTGAATCTTGCCTCTGATGAATAACGGTTTTAAAGAAATTCAAAAAGTTACAAGTCCAAGTTATAATTAATGTTGTGTGTACTAAATAAGAAAACGTAATATTTGGAACTTTTTCAAAAGTTATATAAACGCTTATAAGAAAGTTTGAAAAGGAAACTAATTCATTTTAATTATTGCGTATAATCAAATTAAAATCGTATATTTATTGTATCCTTTGGCCAACTAATGTTTTTATTTTTTGTAGTTTAGTTTCACATTTAAGGTTTAATAATTTCTAAATGGGCATGTAACGGAAATGGTACGCGTAATAGGAATAAACCTTTAATCGAAATCATATTTCACCCAAACATATTTCACATTAATGTAATAAATGCAGCATTCTAGTCTCTTTATAAAACCGTTTAATTTGACAAAGAAATTAAGTGTTTCCTGAAAGGAACTTTTCTCCATACTTAAACTTTACTCCTAAATCTCAGTTGCCAACTCTGAATGATGTTATGCGGCACAAGGAAGGAAGTATAAAAAAAGGGATTTTCGTTAATTGGATTCTTGTGTATTGTATGAAAAGTGACCTTAGCCAGAATATTTATTGGCGTTTATAAAAAAGTAGTTTGAGTATTAGCAGCATTTTTCGAAACACCAACACAAGACTGATGCAAGAACTAAAAACTTGATCATATGAGTATAGTTAGTTTATTAGAAAGAAAAAACAGGGAAAATCAATTTAATGCATGTAATTTAACGTTTGTGCCACAGAAAAAAAATATTCAGGACATTTTGCACATGAGTTGGCGTGTATCTAATTTATTGTGAGCTCAAAGTGGGGGTGAAATGTAAATGGTCTTAATATATTACCAGTAAAAAATTAAAGCAACATTTCATTTTTATCAGAAAAAAGGGGAGACGAATCATGTTATTTTATAACTTAATTAGCTTTTATTTGCTCGATTATTCTACTTGGGTTTACTGGCCGATCTGTATTATTTCTATTTTAATTATATTTTCTAGGTACTATTTTTCTTTAATATTTGCCACTAGACAGCGTTTCACTTAAGGGTTATTTGTGGATGTACTAAAATGTTACGTCTGTCAAAACGAATGTTGCAGTAGCGTCTGGCCGTACACGTTTAATTTAATTATAAAATGTGTCGTAAAGGCTAAGTTTTTGTTTGTTTATAAAGAAACCTAATTGTTAAATGCAAAATTTCAATTGGTCAAGGTTGGTTGCGCGACTGAGCATAATTTGTTAATGTTTGATCGTCATTTAGTCCCGAACAAATTCGTTGGGACAGTCCCAGAATCAAATTGCTGTACCAAAGGGCGGCCGAGCCGATCGTTGCGGTGAATGCCTGCGCTACTTGTTATTCAGTACACAGTTGTAACTAACAGTGCGACCACCCTCCGTTCTAATTGTCCGCCGCCCCGATACTAAAGTGCTATCTCATGGCTTGCATACGAAACCATTTAATTGGACATAGAAATTAAGTGTTTCCTTTGCGGAACTTTTCTCCACACTTTAACTCTCGCACGATAACTTCACGGGTCACTGTGATACGTACAAATTTAATAATGGTTGCCGTGTTTTATGGACACGTTGTGTTTGTTTTTTATACCCATTCACGAAACATAAAACGATCAATAATAAAAAAAAAAACAGATTAAAATTAATCATCAAGTCAAGGCACCTAGAAAAAAATTTGTGGATAAAATCTAATCACATTTTACCAAATTCGAATTTAAAACTCCGTTTAAATTCGTTGACAAATTGAAAATTTTAATCCGGTTTTTTTTGTTAATGTATTATTGATTTCAATTTTCATCGTATCCAGTTATTTACATTTGAAGTGGTTTCGTCATTTGTTTGTTTAATCACAAAATAGTATAAGTTTAAAAATGTACAGAGGTCACTTTAATGTATCTTTGTTATTGAATTGGGGACGAAACATCCCGAAAGTGATTTGTCGTGTTTTTGATGAGATGAGTATTTTAGCCATAACACTTTTATTTAATGTGAACTCTTAAAATAATATTAATTTACTATTGTTCCTTTTTGTTAAGCTTCTTGAATTGTCGAATTTATTTATAACATGATGTGTTTTATAGGATTAATAATGCCTGAAGATTGTGACGGCCAAGACAAATATTGTGTGGGGAACGATTTTCATGTGGAAACACATTTATCAAGAGCATCATTCCAAAAGCTTATAATAAATTTGAAAAACTCGAGCTTTTCAATTCAAATTTTTTACTACAGATCTTAATTTTGTCATTTTTATGCAGCTTTTACAGTAAACTAGACACAAGAAAATTCTGACATATTTTCAGTTTCTCCATTATAACGGACAAACTTGATTATCTGTCTGAAACTTGATATAACAGGTATATAACCTATCGGTTTCGGGAAGTTGAGAAAGACCCAACAGCTCAATAACAAAGATATATTTAAGTCACCCTCTTATAGCCAGACATCCTGTATAAGCAAATACGAATTTTTACTCATGCCTAAATGCAGCTGTTTGTCGATATGATAATAACTATTTTTTGAATTTTTTTAGTCCAATAAAGTATTTTACGGTATAATTGCGTTAATAGTTTTAAATCACTCTCGTATACACATTTGTTTGGTGTTTTATTGTCATTGTGGTTGCAAATAAAGTTAAATATAAAATGTTGATATAAAACCAAAAAAAATTGCGATAACCACTTTACGTAATTGCATTGTTGTTGTTTTAAAAACATTGTGAAATCGTAGAACGTCACATAAACTAGGTGTAAATGTAATACGTCATCAGTAATATTATTGCTTTTATTTTAATAGTATTTCATTATTACCTATTTGAACAAAAACTAGATAAAAAAAGGAAAAACAGTAATGTTTTTACATAGTTTATTAATTTTACTGTTTCATTTTAAAGGTAATCTAAATTTTAATACACATTTCTATATTTCTAATGTGTAATACTGGTTTTAAATTAATTTAATTTAAAGTAATAGTAACACTCTTTAGTTAATTTTATGGTTAATGCCCTTAGGTAATTTCGGTCAACAGTTCGAAAATTGCACCATTAAACATTACCACATGTCAAATTAAGTGGGTTTAATTGGACCAGTTGGGAACAATTTGAAAAGATTTACTTTTGTATATGTTAAATTAAATTCTGTTTATTTTCAATGCATTTATACGAAGTATTTTAATTATGGGATGGATATGTTTACAAGTCGAGTTTTTTTGTACATGAATCGTCGAACAGAAACTCTAGACATTTTAATGAACCAGTTAACACTTCAACAAATATGTTTTAGTTGTATTGGTTTGGATAATTATTAAGACAAGACGAGCAAAATGAATAGTTCATAAACTCCGCATTTGGTTTATAAACTATCTATAGAGAGTTGTTTTAATAGAAAACGCCGTTGGCTAGTACACAATGTAATAATATACATATTAATAAAGTTTTGCATTTTAATTATAAAATACATAGGTAAAAGCAAAATGGTTTTAAATAAATTCCTATTTTTAAAATGTTATGTGAAACGTGTTACCTCTGTATTTGCACTTGATGTGTAAAATTTATTCGACTATAATTTAATTAAATTATAAATTAAATATAAATATATTCTATTCATTATAACAATAGTTTTAGTGGTGATATTATATTATTATGACTACATAACATTCAAATTAATTTACAGGGTTGGTCCACTTAAAATAAGTTTTACTGAAGTCGAAATTGCGAATATGGAGAAATAAAACAAATCATACAAAGATATTGACTTACGTGTTTAAAGAATAATATAAAATGAATCAGTTTATGAAGGAAAAAATGGCTTCTACAGATTAAACAACTATTATTTAAAGTCAGATGTTTATTACTTAAATTAATTACATTTTACATCACACATGTTAAACCTATACACTAAATTATTTATGGCAATTACAAGATTGGATTGAGTCGCAAATCAAGAAATGCCGGGACCGAAGCTGAGCACGTATATGTGTGAATCAACAAATAAATGCTAATTGTCCTTTACGATGGCAGTGTTACATATTCATGGTACAATGAAGCAAAGTAGTAGTATGTTTAAGTTAACTCCCCATGAATGTTACACTATACAAATTACCAAAGGGAAATATACGTTCCATATCAAGAACGAAATCCCACGGGGTTCAACCTCGACTTCAAACACTAACAAGTCAAGACATGCTCGAATGTAGAGTCTGGTGTACAAGAAAACACAGGAAGTTTACTTTTGGTGAAGTGATTCTGAATGATGAATTAGTTGGAATTGTTAGCTTGTGTTCTAAGAGTTGTTGTATATATTTAGAGATTTATTATTTAGAAAACATTATTCTAAACATACCAATTGACTTTGACTTGATGGAAATGAAAGAGGACATGGGGGAAATTCGTATACAGCCAAACAATAAGCTACTCTGACAAATGAAAAAGCCGTCCGCATTAAAGGTGACGTTAGCGCTTTTTGCTTAATTTTCATAAATAATTTTACGATTAGCAGCCATTTATTTTCCCCTTTAAAATTAATTTTATTTTTTTGTTTCGTAGTACTAATTAATTTTATTATGTTTCGTAGTACTAATACTCTGATATATTATTATAATAACGCTAGTATTATTAATATGAATTAATAATTTATGGTCTAATAATTATAAAATATACAACCCCATTTGGTATTAATTCATCTTGTTCTTGATGACAAAATAATTTTAACGTGAGCCGTAACAAAACACCTTGACAATAACCCAATTTAAACACCTAATGCATGAAATATTCAGATAGTTGACATCGGCTTTAATTAATTAAATCTACATGAAAACTTAATTCGAGTGAAGGATCAGGACTGCATAAAGTTGATGAAATTGCTGTGGAAACTAAAGTGCAAGATAGTCGGGATCGCCCGAAATCTGCGAGATAAATTTCGTTGCTGTCTGCGACGAAGAATAAGTTAAGATCTGTTTATGGCTTTAATAAGTACTTTTGTAAATGTTTGGAGAAATGACTTTTCTTTCTGTGTCAAGGTAATAACTTTGTTTGTTTACTTTCACTTACAAAAGGAAGATTGTCGTATATATATATATATATATATATATATATATATATACAGCCCCAATTTGGTTCAGAGACCACTTTTTTTTGTCATTTATTGTTGCAAACTACATTTTGATGTCTGCTTCTAAAATATCCACGAGACCTTTAATAATTTTCTTATTTAATTTTTTTGACGAACGAAAAACAAAACTAAATGTCGAATATCAGTAAACAATTCAACAAAATTATCAATGCAAATTAGCCAAGGAATATCCCAAGATTTTGGTGCATATATGAACCAGTATCTAGATGTAACCGTAAAATCTGAATGGGCAAAAATTAAATGGAGGTTCAAATGCATGTGAAGGTTAGTACTAAGGAGCGATAAAACTAAATACAAGTTGTTTGGATGCGATGGTAGGTAATAAGTAAAGAAGTCCGGACTTATGGGAAGAGAAATAAGAGGCCTTCAACCACCATCAAACACTTTAAACTAATTAAAGGAAGAGATCATAGAAACTTGGGAGGACATTGATCAGGATGTCATAAGAACAATAATTTTAAGTATGAAGCAACGTTGTCAAGAGGTCATTAACGCTCGTGGTAGAAATAATCCATATTAGAGTAAATAAACTTAACATGTTAACATTTTATTATATTTAATTATTTCTCTAATGTCATCTCATTTGTCTTTTTCAATTGATATTTAGAGATTTTCCTTAAAATTGTATCCTTAATTTATTTAAAAAAAATAATAGTAATATAAGAAAAGTAACATACCTATTTCATTTTTGTCTATTTTAAAAAGTGTTCCATAATTTTGCGTTTCAGTGAAAATAATTTGGTTCTGGTTTGGAAGTTTCAACAATATACGATAGACACACACATATTCAGAGTTGTAAAAAGTTGGTTTTTGGATCAGATGTTCTCCCATGACTTTCACAGAGTCCGAGCTTAAATCCAATTGAATATTTACAACAAAAACATCACCAACAAAGAGCACGTATGGCATATTATATAATAGGAAAAGATTCATTTGATGAACAGGCTACGTTGAAAAGTTATTAAACAAAATAGTTAAGTTGCCAAACATTAAACAGATAAACTATTTTCAAATTTATTTCGTGTGTATAATGTAATACCATACTTTTGACCATCACTATATATTTTTCTGGAGGAAGAATCTTTCTTAAAAGAGTGACTGCAGAAACTTTTTATCATTTGTTTTCAAAAATAGATATATCAAAACGTGATTTGATCACCATCAACATTCTAAAAAATTGAACTGAGTGCACTTCTGTCAGTATTTATTAATTTGGTCTGGATTTGTAGTCAAAATCAACTAATTTAAGACACTCCGTATGTTTAACATTGCATTAAAAGTAAGAATAATTAATTAATTGGTTTAAGAATAAGAAGCATGAATCAATGAAATATCTAGAAAGCATGTATTAGATCAACCCTAGATAATAGGGGTAGAGCAAAAACCTGATTGGGCTCCGACAAGCCCATGCAAGACGCGTTCATAAGTTTGAAAACCAGATTTGGATACCTGATTTCGTGAAAATTTCTAGGAACGGATAACTGTAATTGATCCCTTCGTATCATACGAAATATGTTAGATTGGAAACATTCAGGATTTCAATGTATCGGGTATAACTAAATAGGTATTTGTTTGCCATTCAATTATACGGACCATTTCGTAAAAATTTCAAATTAGACGTTTCTCTGGATATCTAGATAAAATCTGCGGTAATAACGACGGAATTGTATTGTTACGTATCCACATGAAAAAATATCCACCCCTAAATTGCAACAATACAAGGAACACGAATAACTTCTCCGTATTGCTCTATAACACGAACGACCTTATCTTTTCTCCGGCTATATCGATATGTTTTCAACAAATTGACAGCTAGGAAATATAAATTATAGCCTTTCATAACGAATGTTTGCTCTAATTATTAGTAAAATGTTAGCTGTTCTCTGTTGTTTTGCATGATGTAACCTATTTCATTTAATATTGGACATCAACATGAAATGTTCACAGAACGACCTAATTGCGGTTGATTTTGTTAAGACTGTAATTTTTTTCGCGAAATAATTACCATTTTATTGTGGGATTTATAATGCATTTAACGAACTTCGAGAATCATTTATGAAATTGTGAATTGTAATCATCTCAGAAAAGTTTTACCACGTCCTCGCGAGCCTCTTATCGAACGTTCAATTTGTTAACGAATTTCCTGCAATCTATCATTCTGTTAAAAGTTCGTGCCGGTTTAAAGAAGTCGTGCCATAGAAAGCGCCATTACCGTGCCATCACTAACTGCTCTATTTACTACGCCTGATAATAAATAGCGTAATTGTTCCCTGATATGGCTCATTCCTCTTAAATAAAAGCGCCGCTGTCAGCAGGGGACTGATCTCGGCGATATTAAAAATTTTACGTAATTGATCAACTTCCAATGATCATTTACGGGTGACAACCAAAAAAAAAAAAACTACCATTAATCATCCAACACAATTGCTTATTTTGTTTCAGTAATCACCTAAGATGGATTCTTTCAGGGGTGAGTAACTTTGGCGAGGCGATCGTGTCTGCTTCAATATATTATGTGCAAGTATCGAACTTGTCTAGACTAGAATTTCAACCCATTCATTAAAAGATCACTCCCTATCCGATCATCCCGAATTTCACTGTTAACTAAGTTAATGTAGTGAGATCAAAGAAAACTTTTTTAAACAGAATTTTAAACCAGTCCCACCCTTCGTTAACCAATTAATTCGGCAACTTTTGATTGACAGATGCGCATTACAAGGGAAATTTTACCACAGTAACATTTTGATGTTATACAGTGTGATCAGGCATTTTTCATGTCAGTTTTAATAACTTTAGAGTAATTTCTTATGAAAAGTTCTTCGGACTTAAGGTCGGCATTAAACAAAGGAACGGGTGGAAAGTTATTAAAAAAAGGGAAGCTTATTCTTTGTAATCCCGATTTGCGCCAAAGTGCATAAATGTAACCGTGGCAAGTTAATTTATTCCGCAGTTGAGGTCTAAAATTTAATTTTCCACGCTCTTTTGCATCTCAGTAATTTTCATCGAATATATTGAAGTAAATAGTATACTATTATATGGGATTTATAGTTTGTAGTAAGACTGTTTGGAAGCGTGAAAACTCACATTGCGTTTAATGGCCAACATTCTTAGCTTTATTATTGCTTTGAACTGTTATTTTCTGCAAGTCGCTCCCTGAAAGTTTATAAGAATATTATGCAAATTTTAGTGCAATTTTTAAAAAATTTACATTCCACCGGCTATTTTAAATTGATTGTAAAAGAAATTGAAGACGTGCTTCAAGCACAATCGTAAAACAATTAGCAAAGTTACATTTTAGATTATCTGCATTATTACAATCGCATAAGTGCCGGTAAGGAAATGGAGGCCAGTGAGTACGACGGATTCCCCGCATCGAATAAATCACGATGAGGTTTAATCTGAAGTATACCAATTTCCAAACATGTAACAGAGGTGGTTCAGACTACGCCGAGAAAGTAACTGTTAAAAGATCTAAATTTATAGCGCTTTGTTGCCTAATTAAAGCGAACTTTGGTTAGGAATTTACATTTCCCAAGACAAAACTAATTTGGGCCTCGGAAAGCTCTGTGTATTTAATTAGGTTGATATAAATGGTGGGTGAACACCTTATTAGATTAAAGTGTCTAATTTTTAATTGTTTGTTTATTTTTATAATAGAATATCAAATGCACCACCCACTATTGTTTTCTGGTTTTACTTGCGTACGTGCATTTTGACTTGCTTTAATTAACTCAACCAATTTCAACATTGTTACAATTGCCTCAGCTACGGCAGCCTCAAAATGAAGTATGTTGTATTTGTGCAAGTACAATGTACTACATTATAGCGAAATGCATATTTGTTGTGTTAAATACTACATATTATTAAAATAGTAATAAAACGTCGACCAATATGGCGTGGTTGGGTTATTTCTTTTGGAATTATTTTAATTAAGAACGAGGGAGGGTTGCTACTCTGATATTTTTATTAAAGCAGCACTCATTTACACTGATACAGAATCATAAGTAAGGTATACAGTCCTGCAATTTACTTCTCAAAGAAATGCTAATAATTGGAAAAACAACGTAAATTTACAAAAGTCACAAAGAGAAAGCTGACTTCAGATTACGACAGTGGAACGAAGAGTAAAGCAGAAACTTTAACAATTAATGTGAGTTTTCACACTTCCAAACAGACTTACTACCATCTATAAATCGGATATAACGTCACGTTTTAAAAATAGTCCAAGAAAATTTAGTGACATGCAAGGAAAATGTAGTTTTAGAAATAAAATAAACATATAATTTCTAGTTCAAAAGGTTTTCAGCATAAAAACTTTATTAATAATAAAACCATTTATTGAATGAAATGATGATCTTTCAACAGGGTAATCTTCGATAATCAGCAAATAAAAATCAATGCGCAGAAAAATGAGATAATCCCTAATTACATCACACACATGTTTGTGTGGGTATTATTAAAACTCACACTTGTTATTTTTCTTGTGAATCGGAATGGCTTTGCCGCGATATTGAGTCACCTGAAGAGGCTCTAATTGAAAGGGGAAAGCGAGCATGAAAAGGAGAGACCACAACCTGAAACCAAGAAGTACAAAGGCTAAAACCACGAGCAAACTGGGGTGTGAATCCCACAAGAAAACTTCGCGGAAAGCGTGACGGGCATTAATTACAAAAACGTGTGTTTGAAAGTAATCGATTTTGTTTGTTATACGAATTTATTTTGAAATAATTAATATGGAAGATGATCATCAATACATGGCTAGGGAAGATTTGATTAAATGAAAAATATTCTATACAATAGTAGACAACATTATACTCAAATTATTATAAAATATAAATTTCATGAATACTTTTACATAAATAAATAATAAACGAACAAGTTAAACACCCATGTGTTTAATTGAAATCAAGAATCACACCACTGCAACAGATTAATGTGAATTCTTAAAAAAACCTTGTCTATTTGTCATTAGGTCATTTAAATCTTGCTCCTGACCAAGTCCTGCAGTCCATTATTTGGTTATATACTGTGCATTGTTGAAATAGTGTTTTCTGACAAAATAATTTAAAATTTTAAAGGTTAGCTAAAACTTAGACAGATCAACACCTTATTGTTGATTTAATTTTTGTCTTAACTCACCATTTATTCAGTGCGTATAATAAATATAAACATGTAAATTATTTCAAAACAGTTGTTGAGACTTCCTCGTCATCATCACTATCGACTTCATCACAAATTATAAAATAAAGAGATGTTTCCAAACAAGATTCAACATTTTCAAAACATAAACAACCACCACATAATCAGTAGATGTGAAAACCAGATTGATGTTGATAATTTTAATTCAAACATTATGAAATTTCAAATTTTAATACTAAAAGTTCTAAGTTTTTACTTCCATCGGCAGTCTTTATAACTGCCGATTTTAATTTTTTTTTTTTTTTTTGGCAATTGTTAATATTTTTCTGTTCGTATAACCATAGTGATGAGATGGCGTTCTTTTTTTACCTGAGCGAAGGACACATTATCTGTAAAAATTCTCACTCAATTTCTTTACCTAAAATTGATGCTTGCACATTGTGATGTGTGATACGATATTGATGACATAGAGAAGAATAATGGACTGCAGGTATTTCATTTGATTATTTTTTTCCTAAAATTGCATTTCCTCTGTAAAATGTTTAATTTTCAGTAATTGTATGATGAACTGTATGTATAATAGTCATAAAAAGTAAATGTACTTGTGGCTTTTTTGCATCAGCAACTGAAAAATGTTGAATGTTAAAAACGTGGCCAAAAAAAAAAAAAAAAAAAATATGGTGTATCACAAACAACAGTCTGCGTGTGCAATATTAAATATTTGGTTACCTGGTGTGGCGGGGCTACGTTTTTTAATTACAGCATTTGTTTGGACTTGACCCCCTGGCAATAGTAATTACTATTTTGTATGCAAACTAGACAAAGTTGAAGCAAATAAGTTCGAGATTACTGCGAATCATGTCTATGCTACTACGTCTCCTAAACACACACAGCAGCGTGACAAAATAATTAATCACCGCAAACAAGTTTATTAACATTTTTAGGGTTTGTGTGTAATTAAAGTTAAACATATCACAGTCTTTGTACAACTGTCTGCTGTTAAGAATTGTTCCAGGAATTTAATACCAATTAAATTCGTTTCAAGCGTCAGGCACGGGATTATATTCCGACATATGTATGTTGTTAAATCCGTGCAATTCATCATATGTCATTGGTTACAGGATATCCACGAACGAACTGACGAGATTACCGGTTTTCAAAGGATTTTCCGATTCTAACGAGTTAGAATAGCGCCTTCTAACTATTTCCTTTGTACCCATCGGAAAACTATTAACTATCGAAGTAACATTTTGCGACGTTTCAAATTTTGTTATGAAATTACATCGGAACACAATATTTTCCAGTATCTGTCATTCTTGTGTAAAGTAAAATGAAAATAAAATGTGCTAACAAAATATTTTACAGAAAAAAATCATCTAATTTGTTTGTCCCTCCAATTCAAGTGATACCTATTGAACAAGTTGTAATTTTAAAATTCTGAACTCACTAATACAATTTCTTAAAAAATGCAAAAATTGTGTTTTCAATGAAGTTACATTCCATATTAATTTTTCGAATTACAAATATATTTTATGTTTGGAAGTTTCCAAGACAGTAATTCCTATTTGAAAACGTTTTCAATTTTGAACTTCTGTTCAAATCGAAAATGATATTAAAATTCAAAAACTCAGTTAAATTACTTTCGCTTTAGCACTTTTTAAAGGGAAACGGAATCATTCAATTATTCGAAGTTGGAAGGGTTGAAAGTTAAAAGATATATATTTAGACATACACCCAATATACCTTTTGGGACGGACAAAACGGAGTAAAACTCAAAAACAAAGTTAAATGTGTTCTAAATTGATTCATTAAAACACTTGTATGTATTCGGCATATTGCCTTTTAGAATAAATAAGTTTTCAAATTTTAAATTTTAATAAAATTTATTTTGACGTGTGTCGCTAAATTTTATTATATTATTTATATATCTTGTATTTTTTCCAGTTTTTTTATAAAAATATTTCGTTAAATTTATAGTTGTAAAACAAGATTCAAACAATATACAAGTATATATATTAATATTAATGTTATTTTATTCTACTGCATTGACGTCTGATAAAGATAAATGTTTTGTGGAATATTAATAGATTAATTACATAAAGCTCAGTAAATATTATTTAATTCAACTTGGCAAATTCAAAATTAATTTTCCTTTAATGAAATAAACAAAATTAATGAATCAACGTGTATATATTTCAATTAAGTAAAACATACAGAACAAGTAAATTTAACTAATTTACCCATAAGGTTCGCAAAGAAAAAAACAGTCAATTCAAGTTTAACCCAAGTCACACATTACAATGAATTAGTTGAGGTTTATTAATATGCACAAAAGATATTGTTAATAATAGGATACAATTACTGTATTAGCGAATTTTGGTCAAGGTCAACTAAATTTCTGTCTAGTCTACTTAATTACATTCATCTCTTGAGGAACACACCCCTTCCATTCAGACCAAATCTGGCTAATTGTTAATTTTGAATTATGTAGGTTTAGGTGTTTAGAAAATATCACTTTATATAAAAAATATGTCTGTTCTTTTGCCTCTGATTGAAATGATATCGGATTACCGGTGGTAAATTGGTAAAACCAAAAGGTTTTTTAAAAGACTCGTTACAACAGATTAAAGGAAACAATTTTTCATAACCAAGATATTTAGATTATTAGGCTATATAATATTAAGGTTAAGACTAACCAATCTGCAATGTGGTCCATTTAAAAGCGTGACTCTCATAAAATTTTTATTTTGTTGTCCGATATTGACAAACCTTTTTCAATTGTAAAGCATAAAAATATGTACTTATAGACAAATTATCACGTTTTTTGACCAAAACCTATACGGCAATTTTTTAGGTATGAAAATTTAAAAAATCATACTTTTTTATAGAAAATCTAACATTCTCATTACTTCTACCAAGAATTTGAAATTTTAGAAGTATTATTATAAGTATGTTATAGTATATTGAGTATAATATTTGAATATTGTTGAAAAAAGACAATTTGTGCTATTTTTGATTGTTTGTCCTCTAAACTACTTAATTAAAACAGAAAATTTCTAAAAGAATGTGACTTTATTTCCTCAGAATTATGAATATTCATAATATTCTTTTCAAATTTGGTCTATATTCATTACAGGGAGCGTTGAGTCTAGTGGTGTAGTTAGATTTTCCATAAAAAAATTATTAGTATGATTTCTTCAGTTTTCATAACTAAAAAATTACCCTAAAGGTTTTGGTTTTGAGCTAAAAAACGTGATAATTTGCCTGTAAGTATATATTTTCATGCTTTACAATAGAAAAAAAAAATTTGTTAAAATTGAAAGAAAAAAAAAACAATAAAAATAAAAAAAAATTGAACCAAATTGATTAAGTTGTTTTCTTAATTAAAAAAGTATGCTCCTCAGAGGGGTACTTGAATTAAGAAACCTACTTTCAATTATTCTTTTTCCTAATACCCATCTTCTGGTATAAATATTTAAATGGAATGAAAAAACTTAGGTTAGGTTAAATTAGGTAATGTTATGTTCAGATTATATTCAGTTAAGTTACAAAAGTATTAATTAGTGAAGTAAATTTATCGAATTGTTTTTTAATAATTGATACTTTTGTAACTAAATATAATCTGAACCTTACTTAACCTAAACTAACCTAACACATTTAATGTTCATCATAATATTGTCAGTTTTCAAGAATATTGTTAATTGGCTAACTAAATAAAATGTACTTGAATTATTATATTTTTTATTAGAAAATAGTCAATGTACACATTCGAAGCATTAAATTTGTGCAACACACAGGCTTGAATTAAAATAGGAATGCTTTTTTCAAATAGTTTATGATTTCCATATGTGAGAAATAGTCTAAAAATCTGTGAAAACCATTAATTAGTACATTAGTTGTTATGGTGCAAAAACTCTCTCACAATAACTATGTACACACAATATTCTATGAAAGTTTTGAGTCCATGTTACAAAATTTGTAAAGCTGATAAAAAATTTCATTTAATTTTTTTCTTTTTTTCATATTTCCATCAAAATCCATTGCAAAAATCACTCAAATCTGTTAGAAAAAACACAAAATAAAATAGGAATACGAATTTTTGTATTTTTTTTTTATTCTCTTTCGATAGTATTACGAAAATGTGATTACGGTCAGAGTTATTCGTAAAATGAACATTAAAAATGATCTCGTGTGTTAAAAAATGTTTCATTTAAATGATTCCTAAAAAAAAATTTATGTATAAATTATTTGTCTAACCTTAGTATGTTGTCCTCCACAATTCTATTGATTATTTTTGTGGTGCTGCATCCTATTTAAAGTAACACACTTTAACGACTGGTATATGCGAGTGTATATTTTTTGTTGCACTATTCGAACGGGGTCCCTTTAAACAGGTCGAACGTCTATCGTTTCCAGGAATCGCAATAATGGCTATGCTGCTTTTTTATCGGTCGGCGTTGACCGAATGCACTAACGGATTTCGTTGGGAACGGGACGCGTCCGCGATTTTCTTCGGTTACTGGTCAATTTTCACGGATTTTACTATTGTGTCGATTGTACGGTGCGGTGTTTTGTGTTCCTTCCGAGTGGTTTGTGCGATTTTAACGCAGGACTTCACGAAAATATGAAGACGAATTTCGTTGGGACGGTTTACCATTTTTAAAGGTGGCTGTAATGGTGGAAGGGGGTATTTGATTAATAACCATAATTTATATTTAATTTAATAACGTATTCTCCAATTGGAATTAAGTAATTCAATTAGTTACATAATATTTCCTAGTTAAAAATATAATTTTTTAATAATATTTTGTAATAAATAAAAAATAAATAGGCAAACGCGTGTCATTTCCAAGAATCACAAGGAGCGTCCTGCATTTTTATTGGTCGACGGTGAACACGGGAATTAATGCAGTTTTAACGGTTTTCGATAAGAAGAAGCGTCCGCAAATTTCATCGATTTTTCTGTTGTATTTATTATATATACCATACGTGTCCTGTGGTGTTTTATGTTTCTCTGATTGATTTGTGAGATTTGAAGGCAGGATTTTATGAAAATGTGAAGACGTGTTTCGGGTAAGTTTTATTGGCATTGTTTATTACTTTAAGAATTTCATGTTGATATGTTTATTGTTCTACAATAATCGCTTGTTTGTACTTTAAAAACGTTTTCTAAATATTGGCATATGTTTTAAGTTGGCTGAGACTTTGTAATGGCGGGTACTGAAGATACATTTTTATTTAATAAATAATAATAATAACTTATTTAATTAGCCAGTTAAACTAATTTGAACTAATTAAGGTGCCTAAACGCTATTTTATATTTGTAAATAAGAGTTTTTATTTGCTTTTAAACATACAAATTAATAGAAATAAATTAAAATTATGTTTTAAGTATTTTAATGCGAAGACGGGTCCACCATTTTTTCGCCGGTTTTCACGAGTTTGTTGTACTTAATATGTAAATGTACCGTGTGGTGTCTTCGGTCAGACGATTTGTGTGATTTTAATGCATAATTACATGGAAATTTTGGAAAAGTGGGTAAGCTTATTTAAGCTGTTTATTAGTTTGAAAAATTCATACTGAGATTAGGTGATAACATTTTTATTTTACTACAAAATTGTAAATTTTGAACCTTACATTTTTATAGTTGGCCTTGGCTGTCTATAATGGCGGATATTAAAAAAACCCAAAATATTATATTTAATTTAACAATGCAATAATTTAAATAGACAATTTTAAACTAATTTCTGTACTTACATATTATTTTACATTTATTATCATATATATATTTTTTTAAATTACTTAAATATAAATACAAAAAAATTAAGTAGGTCAAGAGTGTACCGTTTGCAGGAGTGGTAACTACCAGTATTCTGCATTTTGATTGGTTGTCGGTGAAAAAGTGAACTAATGCAGTTTTAGAGGTTTTTAATAAGAACAGCGTCTGCAATTTTTCGCCTATTTTAATAGATTTTTCTGTTGCATTTGTTATCGAAATGTGTTGTGTGTTGTTTTATGCTTCCTCTGACTTTATTTGCGTGATTTTAAGGTAATATTTGATAGAAATATGAAGACATATTTGGGTATAATTTAATGTGAATATTTATTGGCTTTTTTGTGGTTGATTGTGACTCTGTAATGGCGGATGCTGAAGCCACCAAAATATTATTTAATTTTATAATAAAATATTTAAATAGACACTTTAGAATAACTTGAATTGGAGTTTATCTGTTGTAATTAATATGTAAATATGCCGTGCATGGTTTTATATTTTCTTTGATCGATTTGTGGGCTTTTAACGCAGAATTATATGAAAATATTTAGAAATTTTGGGTAAATTTATTATATTCGAGAAATTATAAAATAATAAAAATTTTAAATTTTAAACCTCATATTTTTATAGTCTGCCTTGATTATCACTAATGGTGAATTTATATTTAATTTGATAATTAAAAAATTTAACAGAAAGTACGTTTAAAAATTATTAGACATAAATTAGAATTGTCGGGTGTCGAATTCACGCATTTTCGCCGGTTTTCACGAGTTGTCATATTTAATATATAAATGTGTTGTATGGTGTCTTACGTTTCCTCTGACCTATTTTTATGATTTTGACGTAGAATTACATGAAAATTTTGGGAAAGTGGGTAAGTTTATTTAAACTCTTTATTAGTTTGAGAGTAGGTGATAATATTTTTGTTGTACATCAAAATTTTAAATTTTGAACATTACATTCTCGTAGTTGGCCATGGTTGTGTCTAATGGTGGATATTGAAAAGCCCCAAAATTTATATTTGACTTGAATAATAAAACAATTTAAATAGACAAACAATTAAAACTAATCATTGTACTTACATGTTATTTTACAATTGTTAATTTAAACATAAATACAAAATAGGTCATTCTGTATTTTGATTGGGTGACGGTGAAAAAGTGAACTAATGCTCTTTTAACGGTTTGATAAGAACAAGGAGTGCCTCCAAGCGTCTATTTTAATGGATTTTTCTGTTGTATTTGTTATCGAAATGTGTTGTGTGATGTTTTATGTTTCCTCTGACTGATTTGCGTGATTTTAAGGTAATATTTTATAGAAATATGAAGATATACTTGAGTATAATTTAATATGAATATTTATTGGCTTTTAGATGTTGATTAAAAACACTTTAAAATAATTTGAACTAATTAATGCTACTAAATGTTATTTTGTATTTGGAAAAGGTGTTTTTATTAATACATTTATAAATGAATAAAAATTAGTTATATTTATTAGATGTGTATTGTTTGGTCGAATGCACTTTGGCACATTTTGATAAGAAGTCATTTTTTGCCAGTTGCTAGAGTGTGTATTTAATATGAAAATATGCCGATTGATATTGATCGATTTAAGAGCTTCTAACGCAGAATTATATGGATATTTTGAGAAATTTCAGGTAAATTTGTTGAAATTTATTTATTAATTTGAGAATTATAAATAAAATAAAAATAGTAAATTTTAAACCCCATATTGGAAGATACCAAAATTTATATTTAATTTGATAATAAAAATTGACAAAATTTGACAATAAAATTGTTAGGTGTCGAATTCAGTTTTCTGTTTCCTCTGACTGATTTGGGTGATTTGAAGATAAGATTTTATAGAAACATGAATATACATTTTAGGTATGTTTTATTATGAATATTTATTTGTCTTTTTGAAGTTGGTTATGGTAATGATGGATACTGAAGACACCAACATTTATATTTAATTTAATGGTACTTAAATGTTATTATATTTTGTATTTGGAAAAATAATTTTTATTAGTATATTTATAAATTAATAGAAATTAATTATCGTTGTCATTTGTAACGTTTCGGCGAATGCAGTTTTGATGAGAAGACGTGTCCGCCATTTTTGGCCAGTTTTTACTAGTTTGTTTGTTGTACAGAGGCGAAAAAAATTATGGAATATTTATTTAAATCCAAGTTACTAGAAGTTAGGTCCATTAATCACAATGATCATTATATTCAGAGATTTATACTTTTTTTTTTTTTAAATCAATTTGGTCTGGAAAAAAGTAGTTTGTGGCCTCTGCAATGTGTTAAGAAATTTGTTATTATTACTCCCGTATGCTTTGAAGAAGTTGTTGTTTTTTGTTCAGATACGACAATCTAATACTTTCCAAATGTATTCAATAGGATTTAGATGGGGGGACTGAGACGGCCATTCAAATGCCGTTAAGTTTATCACTAGAAGCCACTCTTTGGGATCGTTGTTATCGGTATATTTTTCTCTTCTCCGGCAAATAGAAACATTGTGCATTCTGGAAAGTATTGAAAACTATCCATTTTACTCTCCACTTGAATCCAAGGTCCAATTATGGATAGAGAAAAGCATCTCTAAACCCTTTTGCTTCCTCCACCATGTTTAACCGTAGGTATTTGGTATTTAAAATGGTATCGTTGCCCCACTGGCCGTCACACAAATGTTACACAACCATCGGATCCAAAAAATTAAATTTTCACTTCAAAGTGACAGAGTTCCATTTTTTCTGAGTCAATGACAAGTGAGATTTTGCAAATGCTTGCAGGGACGCTCCGGTTTTCTTTGTTATAGTCCCGCATTATTAAAACGATTTCTCACTGTTCTGCTGAAATTTAATACTTTTATAGTCGGCCATGATTTTATTTATTTTATTGTTCAATTTAATTTAAATGTTTTTGTATAGTATTTGTAAACATACTTTTTATAAAATTACTTAAAAATTAGTGCAAAAAATTAAGTAGGTCAAGCATGTATCGTTTCCAGACAACTATCACAACTATCAATTTTTACTGGTCTAAGGCGCACAAGGGAATTAATGCAGTTCTAACGGTTTTTGATAAGAACAAGGAGCGCTCTTGGTTTTTCGCCTTTTCAACGATTTTTCTGTTGTACGTATCCAGTTGTGTCATGTGTTGTTTTATGTTTCCTTTGATTGATTTGTGTGATTTTAAGGTAGGATTTCATGAAAATATGAAAATATATTTTGAATATGTTTTATCATGGATATTAGTTTAAGAATTTCATTTTAAAACGCATCGATATTATTTTTATTATACTAAAATAATTGCTTTTCGTACTCATTTCCAGGGTTAATAATGCAAATAAATCAAACATAAATTATAAATTTTAAACCACATATTTTTTAAGTTGGTTGGGACAAAAAAATTAAATAGATTAAGCATCTACTCACCGTTTCAAGGAATTACAGCTGCCGGTATTCTACATTTTTATTAGTCGACGAAGTGAATTAATACACTTTCAACTGTTTTTGATAAGAACAAGGAGCTCTTCTCGGATTTTTCGCCGATTTTCGTGTATTTTTCTGTTGTATTTATTATGCAAATGTGTCGTGTGGTGTTTTATGTTTCCTCTGACTGATTTGTGTGATTTTAAGGCAGGATTTTATGAAAATATGGAGATAAATTTCGGGTATGTTTTATTGGGACTGTTTATTATTTCAAGAATTTCATATTCAGAGAAATTGCACAGTTGAAAACACATATTTTTAAAGTTGGTTATGACTTTGTTCTTAACGGTGGATGTTGAAAACACCTAAATTTCTATTCAATTTAATATATACTTAAAATAGACTTATTAAAATAATTTGAACTAATTGAACCCACTTCAAAGCGGGATTTTATCAAATTTATATATTTTCTCCTATTTCAACAATTTTTAAGTAAATTATGGAAAAATTTACTTATAGACAACATGTCACGTTTTTTGGCCCAAAACCAAAACCTATTGAGTATTATTTAGGCATAAAAATTGAAGAAATCTTACTAATGATTTATAGCAAACATATCTAGACTCTCTGGATTAATCACCCTCTGAAGTGGATGTATTAAATTTTATTAAAAAATTATGCATATTTTTTTAATTAAGTAGTCTATGGAATAAATTGTAAAAATAACACAAATTATGTTATTTTTCAACAATATTGGAATATTATAATAATAATAATTCTATACTAATTATTATATTATACTCATACTCTTAAAACACAAATTTTGTTCGTAGTAGAATTAATAAAATACCCACGATCTTACCAAAAAGATATAATAAATATATGGAACAGAATGGTGGATTGATGGAATTAAATAAAATTTAGTTATTAAAAGTATTAGTAAAAGTATAGCATATTTAATTTAATTCATTTATTATATCTAAAAATTTATCCTGTAGGTTTTGATTTGGGTCCACAAACTTGAAACTTTGTATAGTATATATTTTCATGCATCCCAACTGTAAAAAACGTTTGTCAAAGTGGGACAAAAATATAAATTTTATGGGGTGTCCCGCTTTCAGATGGATCACACTGTATTTATATGTTCTTAGATGAAATTTTAATATCTATAAAAATTGTTTAAAAATAAATATGTAAGAATTAAATTAAAGATCAAGCATATACCATTTCAACGAATCGCAGCATTTTTATTAATCGATTGTAAATAATTGAAGATACTATATAAGGTGTTCAGTTTCCACAGATTGTATTTGTTATGTAAATATATCAGGTGGTATTTTGTGTTATCTCTAAACAATTCTTGTGTTTCTAACTCAAGATTTTAAATTTGAAGATATTACAAGAATGTTTTACTAAGACACAGCGATATTATTCGTATTGTATTGCAATTTTCTGAATGTCAATAAATTAAATAATTTCGATAAATTCAATGTACGCTGTTATGGATGTTTATTTAAAATACCATAATTTGATTAAAAACCAAAATTTATATTTAATTTAATAATAAAATATTTAAATATTAAAGAGAAACATTAATTTAATTTGAGTTAATTATCACAAGTAATTAAATGTTACATACATTTAATATTATTATTGCAATTATTTTTATTAATGAAGAAATATATTCATCCATCAGTATCAATTAATTTTAAATCACATTAATGCGTGTGTTTAGTGTTTTTATAAATTATTTTGATTTATACAGAATGCGTCTTCGAATTATTATAAACATAAATATACCTCTATATTGATTGTTCACTAAAATCGAATTATAAATAAATAAGATCAATTGACCGTACTCACAAAAAGGTAAAAAATGATATGAATATGAAATATTATATATTTTTTACACAAATACCAATTTAAAAGTTTTCTCTTCGTCTAATTAGAGATTAACTGGAATTGTTTATTGAAATGGAAACTTCAAGGAGATTTAATTAAAGCAATGGTATGCTTAAAACTTAAATACATTTCACTACATAAAGTATGAAAAAGAAGTAAATGGAAAAACGCAAGTTCTGTAAGGAAAAGCAAGAAAGTTTTAATTTATGTATGTAAGTGCCCATTTGGTTAGATTTGCTTTTGTGTGTGTATAACAATATATCACTCGATTTAAAAAGTTTTCCTTATTTTTAAAACCGAGTTGTTGGATTACCTGCAAACTAATGCCTCTGATTTCGCCGTAATAAATATTTCAACTAGTTTCACCAACAATAAGAAGCACGAAACTTAAAACTGGGTTAGGGTAACAACGAAATTGCAACCAATATTTAAGTTAAAATTAAATACGAAATCATTTTTTTAATATTCATACTTCGTATCAATCGAAATATTGAACCTATTTCAATACAATACCTAATAAAATCGTTGCAGATATTACAGAAATGCGCTTCGAATTTATATCTGTGAATAAAAGTTTCCAATAACCAAATCTACCTATAATTTATTCAGTTACGATTTATGTAATTATTTCGACTGGTGTTTTATCGATTATGTTTATTCTGGGAAATCCATCATCAAGCAGTTTTTATTTTAGATTTTGTGCTAAATATTTATCGTGACTGACATAATCACCTCTATCACCTCTAGGGAAATCATATTTTCCACAGAATGCTAATGTAAAATTTTGATCTGAAATTATAGAACGGTATCAATACAATATAAATGTAAAATTTTTCATTTTTGTATGGTTTAAAAATCATTAATTAGGATTTGGTTGCGATCGATGGTCATTGTTTTTATTTTTCCATAAACCGATTGCGAATACCGATGGCTCTCCTACTTTATACATAAATTAGGTTTAGTTTTATCACTATATAAACGAAAATTTATAAATTATGCTAACAAAATTCTGGCGAGTTCGTTGGTCAATTTAATCTTTTTTATTCTTGCTCTCGCATTTTTCTTTTTTATTCTTGCTCTATCAAAATCAGAAATTTGATTCTAGACAAGTAGATACAAATTATTTTGGTCGCCATTTATACCAAACTGAGAAATTGTAATCAATGAAGTAGAGGAAAATATTGTTGAACATGTTTCTATAAAAATCTTATATTGATATTAGTTGTTGTTTTTGTTTTACTAGGGGGGTCGAAGAGTTTTGACGTTGTATGTATTTTATAAAAATGAAAGAATATTTTAAAACTATATTAAAAATTAAAAGAACGTGTGGTAATATATATTAAATAATAACAGATAATAAAATTTATTTATGTATTTTACATACAAACAATCGTATATGATTGGAAAATATAGTGGAGCTCTAATTATTATACATAAACATATTTTATGATACAAAATGTAGACAGAAAATATTCAAATATTATTTCACGATCGCAATAATAATTATTTAAATTTCAATAAGCCAATTCATTAAAGTGCGGTCGTTGTTTGTGGATAAACGCAGAAATGCTTACTTTTGTGAATGTAAAATTAGAATTTACTTCAAATTGAAAACAGTTCTCCACAACAACTCGAATTGAACTTTAGTGTAATCGATGCGAATTTTAATAATGCCCAAGCATCTTAATTAGAAATTTGAAGAGGCGTAACAGCGGAGTCGATTTAATCTAAAATAAATAAACAATTAGTGAATTTATGTTTTGAGGGAACTCATTATGTGGTTTATTCGCATTCATAGATTTCAAAGATGTTCTTAATTGATATTTTAAATACGCGTTGGCGGATAATTTCCATTGTACTTCTATTAATTTTAATATTTTAAACACAAATTTTTTCACAATAAATATTTTTTTATTTTGAAGAATATGTCATTGATATTTATAACCACATTAAAATAAAATAACTCACTCATATTCTACTAGAAATTCTCGAGTGATTTACCTTATCTTACGATATAATAGATACGGAACGTCAAAGTTAGTAATCGGTGAGAACCATTGAGTGAAGAACATTTTCTTATTTTTAATATTACTCTGTACTGCTTTTTGGATTATTTGTTCCTCAATTAAATTAATGGTAAACTATTTTTCTTCCAAAGCCCAAGCAGTAATGTCCTCGTTATACGAATTATTTTCTGGATCAATAATTCTTAAGGATTTGTTGATTTTTTAAACAATTTTTCACTTCTTGAACTAAATTTTTTGGAGCTCTTTATCATTTGAGTGGTTATTTTTGTAATTTCTAATAATTTTATCAAGCGTGTTGAAGCAAAAGGGTACATTAAACCACGTAATAAATTAAGATAGGAAAATCCTCGGAATGTATGAATAATAAGGGTTTTCGTATTTATCTATATCAATACAGAGATAATATAACGATAAATTTTGTGACAGTTGGGGTTTGATATAGAAAATTAATTAAAATATAAAATATTAAGTGGCTGCGGTGATGTTCCAAATGTTCTAACAAACATTGTAATAACCGCATAATGAAGTTGACTAAAGAGATCATTTTTCATAAAGTCAGTAACAGGATCTCGACTCCAAGAGAGAAATAAATCGTTTGGTTTACTGTAGGAATTTGAGATTTATCTATGGAATCCAGCTCAATTTTACTTAACGGAAAAACATGGGAGCTCTTCAAGTGAAGTGTAAATAAAACATTTGAAACAATAAATTCGTTGAATGTAGATCTATTCATCATATCGACCTCATCCCGACAACGTTGCACCACTTCACTTTCCGGATTTCATCCGTACAATATTCGTTTTGTTCGAAAAGCAATTACGGACGGGGACGTATAAATAAACAGGATGTGTAATTTTTGGAAATGTCGTAGGCGTTAAACGTTGAATTAAAAAAATATATTGTAGTGCGGCGGGTAAATAAATGTGCAAAAAAAAAAAAAACGTAAAGTAAATATTGTTTTTGACACAAAGCGTGCTCTAACAAATTTGAAATAATTCAACCGAACACAATGACCACCTACTAAAATTTGACCTACACTAATTCGAGTATCAGATTCGCATTGCTAAAAGCGAATGAAAAAACCGAAATAATAAAACAATTGATTTCATTCCGGATTCTACCAGCCCATTTCCATAAATATTACTGGAACATTAAACTTTATTCGGAAGAGCATGTCACACAATTCAATTTTTCATGCTTCCACACATATTTTCATTTCATGACCAATTTAGCAAATTTTATAAAAGTTATTTAGTTGGATTTTTATCTTAATTCGCAGTCATATATCTTCATATATTATATTTTATAATTAATAACTTACCTTTTTATTAGATTTTATAATTTCAAATTCTTGTATGTTGGTGCAATTTAACAACTTAGTCATTCTTAATAATTACTGTATTTATGACGTAATAATATTACGATTTTACCAGATTTATTTTATTTTGAAGTTGAAGAAGGCCAAAACAGAAGTAGTCAAATTTAAAATTTTAGTTTAGTTTTTATTCAACAAGTTCTAATTAAGTCAATGTTTTGGAGTAAAGTTTAATGAAAAAGGATTAATTTAGTTTAATAAAATTTTTTATTATTTTGTATCATACTTTAGACTCCCTTTGTCTTTTTTGCTTCTTACTAGATATAAATTTTTATAAGAATATTTTAAATACAAATATAATTTTCTTGTATAAAATTAAGAACAAGAACTAAAAGATACAATGTTTTTGAAGTAAATTTTGAACAAAGCGCTTAAATGGAAACATTTTCGAGGCACAGTGCAGTATTTAACTTTGTATACATTTAATGAAGGGTAAAATACCTTTTACATTTTTAAAATTCAACGCAATAGAAGATGAAAAACAAATACATTAAGTAAATATGCATTATTGCCTTTACATTTAGCCACAATATCGTCGTCCTTTGAATATTACAGTATATTTGTAGCTATACAGCTGACGTATAGTGCTGTGTATATCTTATAAGTGAAATTGAATGGATTTAGAGAAAAATTCAATGTGTATATACTGTGCATTGTTGAAATAGTGTTTTTGTTTGATTATTATTTGAATGGCCATGTTCAATGATCGAAAACACAGTACTACAAAATATAAAATGACAAAACGATTCGCCATTTTTACGCGATACTTAGATAAATTTGAATCAAACATTTTTATTTCTTACTTTAGTAAGCCTATTGTATCTTTTTTAGAACAAAATGAAATAATTGGAAGAACAAAAAGTCTAAGTTTTGTTGAAATTAATGATGACAATGATGCAAACAATTAAAATAATGTTAAAAATGTACATTGAAATTTAAGTAAATATAAATACTGTCCATAAATAATATGATTGTATATTAATTATTATTTCAATTGAATTGAATTTATATTTTGTCATGATCTTGTACAGCCCGTAATATATTTGAATAATAAAAAACCCATAAACATGCATATAATTGTTGCTCGGAGTGTCAATAAATGTGAAAACCAGATTGATGTTGATAATTTTAATTCAAACATTATGAAATCTCAAATTTTAATACTAAAAGTTCTAAGTTTTTATTTCTATCGGAAGTCTCTATAACTGCTAATTTTAATTTTTTCTGGTTTACAGATATTAATTTTATCGTGCAGAGTTTCGTGTTTCATGTATTGAATGCTGATTTTACGAGAACCCATTCTGCTACTGTTGTATCTATTTATTGCTGTATAAGGCCAAAACTGTATAAAATCTAAATAAATAAAATAACTATCAACGTTTTAAACACGTTAAAATCGCGAGAAACAAACCATTCGGAGATGCACTAAAACACCGAGTCAGAAACTAGGTAAACACATACGTTTTCAGACTTGCCACTGGCGGAAAGTTATTCGACATTTTCATTTACTTCCTTCCAAAACTATTGTCCTAGAACTTTGAAAAATATATAATTATTGTCTTTTGAATCGTCTCATATACTCAATTAGGTTATACAGATAGGAAAATTGTGTTTTGTATTTCTCACATGAAAATCGTATGTACAGTATAAGTCAAAAGTAAAGTAACAAACATATTTTTAATAAAGATTTATGTGAATTTATGTTTTGTCACATAGGGTATCTTACAACTTATTGATATCACACTTGAATTTAAATATAATCCGTTTTTATAAAGTCTTTATGAAATTTTTATTTATTGAACAGACATAAGTAAAGCGACACCGTTATAAATCATTTAATTTTAGTTTGTCTTTAGAAGTTTATGGATGCGGTGGTTAGTTAATACTAAGTAAAGTTAGATAAAAATATACTATACAGTATAAATACTGTTATTAATTTGTATATACTAATTTGAATATACAAAAGTTTTTAGAATTTTTTTCTCAAAAATAAATTTGTTGCTTTACTTATGACTGGTACTATATCTAAATAACATTTTTAGATTAAATACTATATTTTAATTAAAAATTAAATAATAAATTATGAAAAAAATCTTCTATTACAAGTAAATAATACAAATAAAATGCAATTTATATTCTTAATTTTGCGAATGAGTAAATACTCTTCCAGAAAAGAATGTATTATTAACAGATTAATAATTTTAATAATTTAAGTAACCGTAGTAAGAAACTTTCTAGTTGAAAACAAGCGAAATTAAACAATATCAATTCAGTAAATTTATAAGAATTTGTTAGGAGTGTATTTTTGCATCGTGTTTGTTGACTATTTAGAGAATTTACTGAAAATGTTTGTAACTTTAATAGAAATATGACGAACTGGTTCCGTATTTTAGTTTTCATGTTATGGAAATTGTATTAAATGCATTTGCATATTTTTAATGTAATTTCTTTGTTTATGGATAAACTTGTTCTATTCATCAGATATGAATTGTTTCTGTTGATGCGCAGAACTTGATGGACTGCACTAATTGTAAGGAGGCATTTAAGTAAACAAAGTTTGAAAACTCTTTAAAATTAAAATTTTCTTGCTTATGCGATAATATAAATTCATCTTTCATTGCGAATTTTCTGATGAACAATAGAAATGGGTCCAGTTGTTAAATTAAATTTGTTACATTACTTTTTGTCTCATGTACCTACCAATGAAAGTCACGTAACACGAGAGAAAAAAATATATAATTTAAAAAACTGAAAAATCGTTTTCATGTAGACTTCCTCTCGTGTTACTTTCGCGCAGATTCCTGGAGAATTTTAATCCCGTCTGCGCGTGAGTAAGTGAAAAAACCTAAATCGAATTAATCTGGTTAAAGTTGACGCCATTACTAAAAACTTTAAATCCGTTTAATAATACTACTGTCATTTCGGTCGTTTCTGTGTACAGATACGCAATAATTTTTGTTCGCCGTGATCCGAACAATGGAAATGTCGGTGGCATGTGATTTGTAGCCAGGAATGTGTCAAGCTTGCCAACCGTTTGTAGAATGCAAATCACGGAGACTTAAATTGTTTCACTGACAATTAAAAGCTATTTTATCATTTCTGATGTTAAACGTACGATTTAAATAACGTTTGTCGTGCGGAAACTTTTCTAATTTGAATGCGAAGTTACGTTTCGATGTTTATTATGATATCTATACATGTGGGCTTTATTCCGTGCATGCATGTTTTCAATTATACGACAAAAATAAAACAGGGTAAATATATTCAGGACTTATTGCTGTGAATCCTACACAAAATGTAGTCGAGAACCAGATTGGAGGTTGTGTAAACTTGAGTTGCAGTTTTATTGCAAGATTATTGCGTTTTACATCCTGTGCCACAGTGTCTTTTATTTTAATACGGTAGGATAGACGGCGATCGAGGTAACAGACAAAACCTGTCTACATTTCCGGTACAAACACCGAACAAGCAGACACCATCGACACGAGTTTTCTCTTACGATTTATGCCAGCCCAGGGGCCAGAGTTCAGACCTCGTTTAATTGAGGACCACCCAGATATCGGCTAACCGCAAAGTTAGACCTTGTATTTATATGGCCCTAATCCAAACGGACAGTCACATTCTAACGGCACTTTTATAATGAAGCATTTTTCACTGCTACGGTTCACCGCGCTTGTTAGTCCAATATATTTTATGTCTCCATTTTCGTTTATCAGGATATAGGCTTTTTTAATATCGTTTTTTAAATGCCACTACAATGGCAGTGTTGTTTTGTTTGTCGATACTTTAGTCCTTATTCAAATTATTGAGGTTAAACTAAAATAATCAAATATAATTGTGAATTAAATTTAATATGAAATTATAGGTGAATTTATCCAGCATTTAAATAATATAAATTGTACATAAAATTATATTAAACTGCTTTCAAGTCGTTTGGGAATAATGTTTACCTTTGTAACATGGTGAATAGTAATTAATATCCCCTCATGGTGCATTTACTATATTCATATTAAAATAAATAAATAAACAAATAAATATATAGACTACTATTTTAATACTGCATTTTAAATGTTGGTATAAAAGTTGTTTGTTTTGTTTTTTAAAATGTTATTTTTATTCATTTTTATTTGAAGTTAAAATGTATATAATAATAAAATATAATTTCGGATGTAACTTCAACGTCAAATTTGGAATGAAATTATTAAGAAATTCACGCAAATTTTAAATAATATAGAGTTTACATAAGTTTAAAATAAACTGTTCTCAAGCTGCTGTGGCACCTAATCATATACAGTGGTGGCCATAATTTATTAAAAATCAATCAATTTTATTTTTCAAAAAATTAAAAAAGTTATAGCAACTTTTTATTATATAGTCTGTCACCACAGTCTTTTGCTTATTACAATTATTTAATCATTGGTCAAATGTAACAAAAACATTTAGCTATAAACATATTGAATAATTAATATTTTCTCTGCGCATTCACCATTAATTATATTATATTTAAAAATAATTTATAATTTATTTTGGTATATTTATTTATATATTTTTAATAATGGTTAAAAATGTTACATGTTTTGTATATTAAAATGTTATTTTTAATTCATATTAAAGAGATTAAACTAAAATAATAAGAAATGTGACTGTATCTTAAAATTAGATTCAGAATAAAATTATAGGTGAAACCACCAAAATTTTAAATCATATAGAGTCCACATACGAATAAATTAAATTAGTGTTGGCAATTACACACACTTCTAATCGTTAAAAGAAATATATTTATTATATTAATCATATTAAATAATAATTAATTTTTAGTTCTGATGAATTTACCATAAATCTATATTAAATCATAGGTGAATTCGCCCAAAATTTAAATAATAAGATCTAGGTAAAATTAAATTAAAACTAAGTTAAAGTTTGCATAGAATAACATACAGTAATCATTAATAAAAATATATTTCTTATATTAAACACATTAAATAATAATTAATATTAAACCTGGCGAAGTATCCATAAATCTATATAAAATTATTGATGAATTTACCCAAATTTTTAATATTATGAACTGAATATAAATTAAATTAATGTTTTTGTTCATTATTATAAGATGATGGACACATTAAACATTTATAATTGTATTAAAAAACCTCTCCTTGTCTTTGGTACAAAGATTGTATTTGTACTTTAATGAATTCGAATTTTTAAAAAGAAAAAAATGTTTCCTTCATTTAGAATAATCCTGTATTATTAGAATAAATATTTTATTTTTTTATTAGAATCATTAAGATTCTTTATGCGCATCCACCAAAATTTTAATAATATTGTTTGGAGTTGTATAGGCGTGTAAAATATGGTATAGATAACAATAATTCAAAAATATTAAATAAAGCACCCGATGAAAAATAAATGAGGCCCATCTAGTCGATATTAATCTTGGGCCGGCACAACATCCTTAATATAGGAGCACATAACTTGTATTCTATCCAAGTTTGATGATATTAACCTTTCAGGAGGCCTAAAAAAATGTTTACCTCACCCTTATCAACAGTCTGACACAAATATCCGTTGCGAGTCAAAAGCTACATTGAGTCGTTCAAAGTGGACTGTTATACTTACAAACTTGCCTTAATTTTTTAAACTCGTTTATTTATGTCGTTAATACGAATAAGCGCATATTTTTATATAAATCTAATTTTAAAACTCCGTTGCCCTTTCTAAATTAAAGCCGGAACATAATTAACGAGATTGGTTTAATTAGTTATAAATTGTTTGACGAATACAAGATGTTTTCTTAATAACCAACTCTGCAGTTAACCAAAGGAAGTAAAAAACGTCGGAGCTTAGTTAAGACCGCAAAATGAAATTAGTGGAAGTCCTTCTGCAAGTTTGAGGCAAGTCAATGACCTGGTATATACTGATTTTGGCAGAAATTAGTAGACCATCGTGCTGTACCCTTTAAATTAAAGACAACTAAATTATTCTAAACAATGGGAACGGATGTCGGATGGATTTCAAAGAAGAATTTATAGTGGTGCTTAGCGATGTCCCTTTTTACTGATTTAAATTCGATGCTGAAAAATAGAACACATGAACCCAAGTTTTTGTTTGTTAAATTAATAGGTAAATATTTATTTATTACATAAAATAAGAATGAAAATATTTTGTTATGCATGAAAATTCTCAACTTAATTTTGTAATTAAAAAATAGTTGAATTGTTATACGCATCATATACATATTTATTAGGTGAAGTTTGCCTTGTGCCGTGACATAAGTTTTAATGCGAGTTCGGTAAGTTTACCGGCCTCAAGCTCGATTTTCTATATTCGTAACGGCTGAATAGTAAAATGTCGGTAGTTAGACAATATTAAATTCGGAGTCGTCAGCCGTAAATATTTTACGACTAAAAATTTAAGAGCAGGTTGCATTTAGTTGAGAGAGCACATGTAAAGTGGAGATGATACAATGGAAACAGTGGAAACTTCACGTACACATATGCATTTTACGACTACAACATGTGGAGTTGGGACCTATTGTTGCCAAATGTCACGAATAACCAGCGTCGTGCGTGTCTTATATCCATAATCAAAGTTAAATGAAGGAGCCTAACAAATTTAATTGGTTTACGGTTATCACAGGTTAAATTTCTAATTAATTCGTAATCTGGTCGCTATAGAACAAACAGTTTAAAGAGTATAAATTGCCATTATTTGATTTATAGTTATTTGGGGTAGTTTATACGGCAGCAAAACTGATTTTGAATAAGGCAACTGAATGCGGTGGAAACTTCAAAGAAGAATTTATATTAGCATAGTACAATGTCCGCAGTTGGTCGGCGACTTGTCAGAATCTGAACACGTGTTACCCAAAAACCGTCGGCACCGTTCCCGTCGTCCCGGCCAATTTAAAAGTCTAATGCAGCAAAAATAACAACGGCGCTGACAATACACAAGTTCAGTGCTTGCCTAAATGAAATCGACAATGGGAAAGATGGCTGCTGGAGATTGTTTTTAATCTCGGCAACCAGGTTTCAATTTGTCTTTCCACCTTGAGGTGTTATTTCGCAAAAAATTGCGTGGGATGATATTTTTGAAATGCTAATACGAGTTTTGATTTAAATCAGTTCGGCTGATGCTAAATCAACAGTTACTGTTTTGTGTGTGAGCCAGATTAGTTGATTTTTCCGATTGTTTAGGTTTTTTCATTTTACATACCATACATATTCGGGGTGTATGTAAACAATTTGTTTTTTCAACAATATCAAATACGTGATCTAACTTGCTTTTTTATTGAAGTCGTTAAAAATGAAAAAGTACTTTTGTAAAAAAGGGACCTGATTTACTTTTACTTGACACTGTGACCTAATCAATTTTTTTCTTGTTTTTTTAGGTAATAATAATTTCAACAATATTTTCTATAGTATTCTATCCAAATGCGTAACCTGGTTAATCAATTACCTAATGTGATTTTCTCTCTGTAGGTTCGGCAAGAATAGACACAACAAAGAGTGTTAAACTTTTCTGGTTAAAAGTTGGCCCATTTAGATTGCAACCTGATCCGCGATAGAGAATTTAATGTCTTCGTTTCTTATCAAAAGATTAACGAGTTCTAGACAACAGATTAACGACAATCTGAGATATCATCCCCGACTGGGGAATGACACATTAGCATGTCACCTTGTAACGCGGTTTTTGTTTGCTCATTTCGAATGTTTTACATAAATTGAAATCGGAAAATCTAACCCGGCTCAATTTATCACTTTATTAGCTTTGTAAATTTGGTAGGATCTTATGCAGAAACTGTAATTAATTATTTTCCTTGTTTACATTGTCCCTGTTGGTGGCAATCTGAATATAAAGATTAAAGAAACAAAAGATAAAACTGATTGTATTATGTTGTATAGCGTTACGTAAACGAAATTCTGCGGTAGAATTACGGTGCGTAAACATAAATTCATGTAAACCGAAGCTATTGAATGATTTGCCTTGTACCTAATTGACGTAAATTTAATTATTTCCGATACAGATTTTGATACAAATCCAGCAGCGAACTGAAGTTGTAGAATACTGTCACACCCGTGACTTATTGGGGGTTGGGGAGTAGCTCAGATAAACACCAGTACAGAGTAAATACAATTTTATTCATAGTTTATATATAAAAAAAAACACATTACGAATTATCTAACTTACAGTAATAAGTAAGGGACCATCTTCAGGGCTGCTCTTGGGGTTCACTGGTATCCACCGGGCGACTCGTGACCTCTGTTCTAGTTCACACACTTCTGTCTTCTGTCATCTTTGACGCGCTTTTATTTATAGTCTGTTATTACAAAACATTACAATAGTTTATTGACACTAGTAAAGCGTGACCCAGATATACCGCTGAGTCTTGGCAAGTCAGCGGAATGTGTTGGTGCTGACAATGCCAATCAAGACATTATGCGAAAGCAATAATCGCACTAGGGGCAATGTTCGTATGTTGATGATTAAGGATTATTTATGTGTCCTATCGTCCCTATGTGACATGTCCCCCCGGCATCCTAAAGTTGGCCCCCAACTTTAAATTTCTATTCTACGTTCACAAGGTCCATATCACGTGATCACAAGATTATAAGTCCTTCCACACTAATTCTTCCTGTGGGTTACCACCTGGCTTCCTGGATTGCGCGGGCAAACAATTGTTCTTCTACACTTTCACACCAAGTCACTCTATCCTGGCCTGTCTCGGTCTGTCCACCTTGATTTGTCCTTTCGACTGGCTGTGGTACTGTGGTGAGTGTATTAGATTAGCTTGGTTCCGCTTCCGTGTTGTAGCCATACGATGGTGAACCCTAGGATTAGTGTGGATTGCTAACTAGAACAGAATATTTTTCACGCAGTATGTTGTTTATGATTGACTTTACATTGCTGTTTATTATACACTATTATTAAAACAAAACCTATTTAGTTAATTATACTAATACTCTTTACGATCTTTACATTACTTTATATTTATCTGACACGTTCTTTGGTATTAGAACGTACAGAGTATTTAACTCGCGATATTCCATTATTGTTTTCTACTTACTCTTTTTCGTTGTCCTCTTCCATATCTGTTGGTTTTGGCGTCCATGGGTCGTGGTAGCTTAAAATCCTACTTACATGTATCACCTCTTTTTTGGCATTACTAGCCTCACCTTTCCTAACCTCGTAATCTACTTCTGACACTTTCTTAGTAATATAATAAGGTCCAAACCATCTCAGCAGTAGTTTTTCACTTCGACCGACTTTTCTAACCGGTGTGAAAACTTTAACTTTATCTCCTATTGAGAACTCCACATGTCGATGGTCCTTGTCGTACCTCCCTTTGTCAAAGTTCTGTCTCTTCCTAATATTTTCCACCGCTTCACTCCTCACCGCAAGAGCCTTCTCCCTAATTTGTTCCGCATCAGTTGAGTTGCAGGGTTCCATCAGGTTCGCTTCGGTCGGTAGGATTGCTTCTCTGCCATAAACTAACATAAATGGTGAATACCTTGTTGTATCCTGTATCGCTGTGTTATACGCAAATGTCACGTGGGGTAAGTATTCGTCCCAGTCTGTTTGCTGTGTGTTTGTATACATCGACAACATATTCGCTAGGGTTTTATTCAATCTTTCCGTCAGTCCATTACAGTTTGGGTGGTAAGCAGTCGTGTACTGATTGTACGTTCCTAATCTGCTGACTACCTCCCTCACCAGTTCTGACCTAAAATTGGTTCCTCTGTCGCTTAAAAGATATCTTGGCGCTCCGTGTCTGGTTATAATTTTTTCCATTATAAATTTGGCTACGTTCCTTGCTTTACCATCCGGTAGTGCCTGTGTCTCCGCCCATCTTGTGGCGTAATCCGTTGCTACGATTATTACGGTGTTTCCTTTTTTGCTCTTTCGAAATGGTCCCAATATGTCGATCCCTACTCTTACGAATGGTGTTTCCACCGGTATGGGCTGTAAAAGTCCCGCGGGTTTCTTTCCTTCTAGGCCCTTCCTCGCTTGACAGTCTGGACATCCCTTGACGAACTTTTCTACATCTTTGCTTAGGGTTTCCCAGTAGTATCTACTTCTTATTTTATGTAGCGTTTTTGCTACTCCTAGATGTCCTGACAGTGGTTCCGAATGGTGGGAATGCAATATTTCTCCCACTAGGTGTTCCGGGATAACCAACACATTTTCCTGGCCTGTTGACATGGGGTTGATTTTGTATAGTACGTTATCCACTAACCGAAAGTTTTTTGCTCTTTTTGCTGTTCCTATAGGGCTGTTTGACGGATCCTCTATTGCTGATATGATCTCTTTCAGTCCAACATCCTTCCGTTGCTCTTGTGCCAGGTCCGTAGGCATTAGTAAAAACGTTGGGATGTCGTCGATGTTTTCCTCTGCTTCTTCTGGTGTTAGGACCGGGTTTCTAGATAGGCAATCCGCATCTTGATGTTTAGCGCCACTTTTGTGTACGATGGTGTAATCGTACTCGGAAAGTTTCAGTGACCATCTCGCTAATCTTCCTGTGGGATCCTTCAATGACCTTATCCAACATAGCGCGTGGTGATCACTAACTATCTTTACTGGTCTTCCGTATATCAGATGTCGCAGGTATCCTAGTGCCCATATCGCTGCTAGCCCTTCCAGTTCCGTGATTGTGTAATTCTTTTCCGCCTTGGACAGACTTCTGCTGATGTATGCTATTGGATGTTGGTTCTGATCTTCTCCTTTTGATAATTCCTTCTGGACTACTTCCTCCGCTGATTCGTCACAAGTTTCGAGAATCCGCTCCCGCGTTGTTGGAGTATTTACGGTTTCCCTACTAGGTGATCGGGACAGCCTTGAACTTCTTTCAAAAGGGGTTTTGCGGTACGCCAATTTCCGCTACGATATTTTTATGAGAACTGGTATTTTCAAAGCTGCTGAGGTGGCTCGGGTTACTATTTTGTTTGCCATAAAAAAAATGTTAAGTACCGACCAGGAAAGGGAGGTTAGATTGTGCGAGTTGGCATTGTTTGTGAAGCGCTGCTGCTCCTGCTGGAACCTAAATTACTATTTTCCCTGTAAGAAAGACAACACAACCACAATTTTCCTACGAGTGTGCCGGCCGGGAACTAATTATGGAGAATTAGCCCCAACCGAAACCTTAGGCGCCTCCACCACATGTCACACCCGTGACTTATTGGGGGTTGGGGAGTAGCTCAGATAAACACCAGTACAGAGTAAATACAATTTTATTCATAGTTTATATATAAAAAAAAACACATTACGAATTATCTAACTTACAGTAATAAGTAAGGGACCATCTTCAGGGCTGCTCTTGGGGTTCACTGGTATCCACCGGGCGACTCGTGACCTCTGTTCTAGTTCACACACTTCTGTCTTCTGTCATCTTTGACGCGCTTTTATTTATAGTCTGTTATTACAAAACATTACAATAGTTTATTGACACTAGTAAAGCGTGACCCAGATATACCGCTGAGTCTTGGCAAGTCAGCGGAATGTGTTGGTGCTGACAATGCCAATCAAGACATTATGCGAAAGCAATAATCGCACTAGGGGCAATGTTCGTATGTTGATGATTAAGGATTATTTATGTGTCCTATCGTCCCTATGTGACAATACCTACAGTTAAATAGGACTATTCATGTATAATTAGGTGTATCCTAATAAAATGTTCAATAATTACATTTTCCGATAATTCTTACCGGACGATTTTACAGACGGCACCAGCAATTCGACAATTAATTATCATCAATTATCTGAATTCCCACCAATGCAGAATTGACTAACCAATCACGGCCTAACTGGTTGATAATTGACAAGGCCAAATTACGTTATCGTTCTTGAAAATTAAAATTTAACGAGTTTTCCGACGTGAATTTAAAATGCCTAATAAAAAATTCACAGTTAATTGCTTGACAGTATTTACTCTAATTGACGATTTTAAGTTTTGTTAATTAAATAAACAGAAACGTTTTCGGGACGGCATAAAACCCGTACTGTTCCGCGGAAGTTTCTAAATTAACCAACTTGAAATTTTAATTGGAAAATAAAATAAAGTGCCCATTTAAATGCATATAGAAGGTTATCAAGATGTTTTACAGGAAATTACAGTCAATGCGGACGCTTAATTGTATTATGTAAAGAAATATGTACTTTTGAATTATCTAATATTTGGCTTTACGTGTAGTTATTAAATATTTATTATATTTCGATTTTAATTAACAAATGTCACTTCGGTCCACAGATAATGTGTTTACTGGAATCTGATACTTTTGTACCAGATTATAAAATTTATAATAAAATCTGCATATATTATGCATTTAATAATGTAATTAATGCATTAAATTTCTGAAATATGTTTTCATACATACATAAATATATATTAAATATCCTTTTACGAAATTTTAAATAATTTATACGGGTTTAAAATATTATTATACTAATATATTGGCTTACAAAAATATTTTATTTTACGATGTAAAAGCTTTTAGTTTTCCATTGTAATTGCATTTTCCATAAAAGAAACTGAAACGATTTGTATCTTAATGACAATACCCTCACGGAGTGTTTATTTTATTAGAATGGTTGGTTTTACAAATCCATAGCGTAAATGAAATTTTTTATTTTTCTAATTTAATTTAATTTAACCGGCAAACGTGACGAACAAAGTTGGCGTTTTTTCTCCACTAACTTATTCGTAAAGCAAAAAGTTGGAGAGCCGCAGAAGAATTTTGCGATTTAGTCTTGAAACTACATATATTTTATTCCTTTTGTGGTCGCGATTCTATTGCGATTTAAGGCGTAGCACGCACGCACACAAAATCTACACCGTCACTTGGTGTGAAAAGTTGTCAATGTCATACACCGGCTTTTGGTATTCCCTTATTGGTTTCACAGCCATCTATAAATTGCCTTCCAAATGTACTTTATCCAGTTTAACATCAATTTCGAATACCATAATAGTGTTCGGATTTTTTTTTTGTCAAGTGTTTGCAATATAATGTAAATGGGGAGCAAAGGAGAATGGCGATCGTGATCGCCGGATGAATATTTTATTTTTACGAAAAAAATTATTGAATGCAGTGTATTATTTTGATTTTCATTATTTGCATTTTCTGATCACATGCATATGTATGTTATGCATTATTCGATTAGGATTAAATTGTAGCAATTTAATATTAATTGAATAATTATTTGGGAATAATTGGCTTTCGCTAATTTATTAAATGCACAACTCCACTGGTTAAAGATAATATTTTCAATCATATAACCATTAAAAATAATATCCAAACACTAGTAAATTATTTAATAGTTGTCGACGATGCCGATAACCTAAGGTTTGAAAAATATAAAATAAGGTCCATTTAAATTAATAAAAAATTTGTTACAAAATTTTGTTAGAGTAAAAATATAGAAAATATACATGGAACATACAATGCTGGTCAAAAGAATGGAATAATTTTAAGAAATTAATTATTTTTTATTAATCTCTGTCAATATTTTTGTCAGGTAGTATATTTCAATATTATTTATTTTTACATAAATTATTATCATTACAAGAAATTAATTCAGTTTTTGTTAAACATTGAAGTTTTCACTGTATAAAGGTGCGTCAAAACAAATATTTATTAGAAGACTTGAAAAAATGAATATGGAATCGACGCCACATTTCGAAAAAAGTGATCAATGTAAACAGTAGTCCTTAATGTAAACAATAGTCATGTGTGAATGATATAAATAGAACTGAAAAATATTCAAGTCAGTTTTTCTCCTGCTGAACGTGAAAAATGTGTGGGATAAACTAAGAGAAATAAAGTACCTGTCATAAATAAATGTTTTATAATTTAGTTTTTAAACATTTTATTTAATAGAAGAAAGAATCATTAACATATAAATGATTTTTTTGACAAATTGGGCTTTAAACTTAGTTCACAGAAAAAGTAAAAAGCCTTCGGTACAAATTTTGTCGATAGTACATGACAAGAGCAATTTTTACACCATTGTTGTGTATTTCAAATTTTATGAACGTTTATTGATGGTTAATATCGAAATTAAAGAATATATTTTAAAGATGTTGTTTGATCATAAAATAGTTTTTAGCATAAAATCACCTAATAATAAATTGTAAATTGTAAGACGCCATAAAGGTGTAATAAAGGACACATGCTGGGCTCCGTAATAATTCATGAACGTCCGTATCGCGTTCCTTGATTTCAAGTTTTCACCCTTGTCGTTGTTTTTCCTCGAACTGCATTTAATCATCCGTTTTCGCTGACTACCCTTAAATGTGCGCTAGCTACTGCAATTTCGTTAAAATATAATTTTTCACTCTTTTAAATTTCACAACGACCATGAATATTTTTAATGATCGAGTTGAACACGTCGAGTTTTTCGTGACGTGAACGGCACATGCAAATTCACCTCCCAAAATGCCTTAATAAAATATAATTCCACTATAAAAGTTGTAGTTCGGGGAACAAAGACTTAAAACAATAAATACATAATAAAATCAAATTTTACAATCAAAACAACAGCCCGAGCATAGCTTAAGGATATACACGGCACATAAAACGATTTTAAAGCGTGACACGCCGAAAGTGAAACGAGAGTTACGGCCAGTTATGATACAAAGTACGGGATCAGAGCAGAAATAAATGACGTTACATAAATTCCGGACCGCAGGAAATAGGGATTGCATCCGTACCGGGAAGAGGATCAGTGTGTGGCCAGGTAGAATTGCGGCTGTCCATACAACCGGGCATTTAACGGAAATCTACATGGGGGCGAAACTTCCGCCGTGGCCCCGCCGCCGGACCGCCGGCCACGTTCTTCCACGATTTTCATATTGGCTCGTTTCGGACACTTTAATTCCAATGCCTCGAACTTATCAAGCCAATTAAACCGACTTCGCAACGTGTTTAATCGTCGACTTGCAAACCGAAAACATAAGCCGGTCAAATTAACCATCTGTTAGATACGGTATTTTATAAAAAAAATTATTTATTTCAAACTATTTAACTTAAGAAATTTGTTTTAGTGAAAGATAATTAATTATCCTGATAGTTTTAAAGAAAATTTAAGAATATTATTAAAAAAGAAAAAAAATACAATGCTATTTGAGAAATAATTAAATATAACAAAATTTTAACATTTTTTAAGTTAAGTTTATTTACACTCCATATTAGACCTTCCACCATGCACTTTAAATGACTTTTTGACACCTATCTTGATCAATATTCTCCCAAATTTTGTTGATTTAAAGTGTTTAATAAAATTTTGTGCGTAATTATAATTAAAAAGGAGATGAAATGTATATTTATAAATTGAATTTTATTAATTGTCTTTCAATGTTTAAAGTGACAGTTTGTTTAAAAAATGCCTGCTAAAATTATTTCCCATTAACTTCAAATAAACTGATTTTATGGTCACTGTATAATAAGGCTTTATAGGTTAAATTAATAAAACAAATATTTTGATTAAAACAATAGCAATGAATATTGAACAAATTTATTAGCAAATTAATATTTTATTTATTTAAAAAACAAATGGGTAAATGGCACTTCATATGGAAAGTAAATATTATTTAAGCATTTGTTTGCTATAATTTTTGGAAATATAAAAATATGTCATGAGATTGCTGCTGTGCATGTGGCAGAGGTCGAGTTCCGGATGTGTAGTGTCTGTCAGTTGTACAATGCAAGGATTTTGCGGGGTTTGTGCCAGGGGTCAACCTACCACAAGCAATCCGACTTTCTCCACCCCGCCAAGGTCCCGTCTTTTCAGTTCCCACTAACAATGGGAAGAAAGAATATGTGTTCAATACCCGCTTTTCAAGACATAATAAGAGTTTGAATAAACCCGCAGAATGAAAATGGAAGTTTTATTCAACTTTGTTACAATTTTATAAACTAGTTTCTTATTTAAGCAAAGCGTATTCTCGATATTAGTTTGAAATTACGTACGCTGTTCTAATAGGTGTTTTTTTCATTATAATCGTGCACGCTTTTTATATCTGATCTCTAAATCCAAGCAGGATTAATCTGCATATGAACAGGAAATCCTAATTAATCCTGCGGGATTAACACAAAATGGTTCATAGAAAACAGGTCCTTGTACTGAATCATTGATATGAAAATTAAACAACCTTCTCAGATATCCTAAGTTGGAAATTCAAGGAAACATTCTGCACGAAATTCCACAAACCTATTGAACTTTCTCTCTAAATAATTGATTCGCTTTCATCAAGCTAATTCCTAAGTTATTAAACTAGCATGCTCTTGTGCGAGGTGATTGATTAGTTTCGGTCCAATTTCGTGTTTTACAGTCGCAAACATATTTGCCGTAGTCGGTTAATCCCGGCGAAACCATTTGCACCCATCATGAGAAATAACCAAATCACGTACGTAATCTACTACACGAGGGGAAAATTTAAACCGCTCATACTTTCCACAGCAATCAAATCGGATGCGGATTACGTTGCCCTAGAAAAATGCCAGAAATGTTTCGATGATTATTATCAAAGTACAACGGATTAAATATTAAAGAGAATTAACTGTTTTCATGGGTGTAAATCGTACGGGGATTTGATAGAATTACTTTTTCAGTTGACTGGAAATGATGAGAAATTATGCTACAAACAAAAACGGTTACGATTAAATTAAAGTTAAGATTAAAAGTACCGTAAAAAGGTACAATAAAAATATATATACATATTTTATTAAGTAATGAAATACTATAATATTGGTAATATGAATGTGATGTAATAGAATAATAAAGATATTAAATAGACTTTATAAAAATAAAAGCCATACTACATTATATTACTTGCTTTATTTTTTGATAATTGATACCTTCTTGTAATGGAACCGTTTGTGAGTTCAAAAAATAGATATTTTAATTGAGTTGGTTAATATAATTAATATTTTTTAAATGAATTAAGGATATAGTTTTAAGGAAAATCTAAGGATATTTAGTGATAAAGAAAAAAGTATAATGCTATTACAGGAATAATTAAATATAACAAAATTTTACAAGTTAAATTTCTTATGACATCCTAATCAATGCCCTCCAAAATATCTTTTCCTTTAGTCGATTTAAAGTGTTTGATGGTGGTAGAAGTGCTCTGATTTTTCTTCCCACATGGTTTCATAGATATTCAATCGTTAAGGTAGACTTTGACAATTCTCGCAGTGTGGCATAAAAATAAACTCTTGACATAATAAATTCAGAAAATGGTACATGAGGTTCTAGAATTTCTCTTATATACATATCAGTCGTTAAATTTCTTCTTGTAATGACAACCAGTTCCATATGTTCCATACCGTTAAAGTATCAAAGCTAATAATTCAATATACAGACCATTTGAAATTTTATGTTAAAACAATATATTAAAACTTTAGTAAATATTCCATAATTTTGCTGTGTAGTGTATTTTACATAAAGAACAATCAGTAACAAATTAAATTGTAAGTTGTTGTTTTTGTTGAAGTTTTCAAATAAATACACTTAACATTGGAGCGAACGATAATTGAATAGTTATTTATTATCTGGAGTTTAAGGGTAGATTTACAACTGCAATAGAAATATACTATTAAGTGTGTCGACAAACACTTAAGCAGGGAAAATACTCGTTTAAGCGAAACAAAAAAGAAAAGCCACTACGTAATTTATATTCATAAATAATAACAGTAACACGTTATGAAAATCTTTGGGCGGAGTGCCCGGTACAACTTTTGTTTGTGCTCGCCGGTAAAATGAAAATGTATTTAACGGAATTGGATGGAACAAAGGCTCAGCCGATGCGGGGGATATTCTGGATTTACAGCGTAAGGACACACAATAAACCCGCAGGTCTGTGGCTTTCTCAATTGCCTGTAAATTATAACGAATGAAAGTCCAGTCTATTAGACTTAACGGTATCGCGGTTATAAAATTTAATGTTGCTTTATCAGTATTCTTCGCTATACATAATTATTTAATTTGTTCTGTATCGAACACTGTTATATGGATCATTTAAAAGTACGTTCGAATAATTTTGTTGTGTATGTGCTAATGAGTGAATTTAACTAAAATTTTGTTCCTGATGTTGTCTATAAACAAGTAAACTTACCACTGTATATTTAACACCGCATAATTTGTGATATCTGGGTCAACATAGATGAACGATATGTAATTAAACGATGTGTAGACCCAACACTGTTTATTCAAATAAGGATACTCAAATTTTCTCTATTAAACTACCCTTTATGAGACCACCATCCCTTCATTTTATAGACGTTTTAGATGAGACGTTATTTTAATTTGCTTACCATATCATATTATTTATTAACTTTCACACTGATTGTTTATTATTATGAAATTGTACTTACCTTATCAACTCTATGTAATCAAGGATTTATAACTAGATAATTTTTAAATCTTCAATATTGTCCAGGATGTTATCAGATGGTGTCGTAGAGAGGTCGTATATAACATTAATGAAAAGGCCTTAGTGCGTTCAGATTTAATTTAGGACCCATTAATTAAAACGATGTTTGAGATGTCTGCAGGATGCCTCATCATACGCGCATAAATCATCAACTGTCTTCCTTTTACTGTTTATTTATTACATAAACAAACTTGATCAGTAGTTGTGACACGTACGAGCAATGTTTCTTGTATAAAGAGGAGAAAGTGAGAAAATAACGAAAATTAACTCTAGTACATCATTTTTATTAAAACGTTCCAGCCAGTTATAATTAATACTAATTTTTAAAGTAGGACAATTTTGTAAAACATTGCGCAACAGCTAAACAATGAAATTTCATTTTAATAATTATCCTCACAAGCAACCTGTATAGATATAACAGGCTAATATGTCTCTCAAATATCTTAAGTTGCAATAACTGTTCATAAATATACACATTACAACACTTCATAATATGCATATGACACGGTAACATTCTGGAAACAGCACACTTTCATTGTTGTTATCTAGTCCAAAGCGCCATCCCCTGAGAACCAGAGTCTGCTTCCTTTGAAGTTAGAAGTTTATCTCAAGTTCCTCTGTATGCAGTTTACCCCATACAATAATTAGTTGTCATTCCTGTCATTCCTTGTTCGCATGCGTAACAATCCCCTTTGTTAATTTTCATTAAAATTCACTCGAACTATAGATAATGCAATGCAATCAAAATGACTGACTACTTTCAAGGTAGATTTTATCAATTTTACAGATTAACTGTAACTGGATATTCCATGTGGAAAATATTACTCAACGACATAGAAAATAGAACACGTAGATCCAGTGGTCTAATTTTAACAAAATTTGGTGTGTACAAGATTTTTTCTAAAAGAATGATGTATTTTTTATGTACACCAATACTAATTGATTTGCAGTTTCCATTAGAGCTAATTTGAACTCACAGCGATAGCTGCCTTAACGTAAAACCCTTCAAAATTCAGGTTTTCGACGTTTCTGTGTGGAGCAAGACCATACGCAGAAAGAAGACTTAAATTTCAGCGCACTTGCCACAAACTTTTATAAACTTTCAGCGTGAAATGGTGGCATGCAATGAGGTACTCCAGAACGATATTGAACTATTAATTTAAAAAAAAGATAATGTACTCAATATTTTTCTTTGAATGTGAATTTTTATTACTCTCTTACCCCAATGTTGTGTTCTAGTTACCATAACGTAAAATATATTTTAACATTTCAAATCCTTTTCAAATATTTTTTTCTTTTCTCCCATTTTATTTTTATTGACACTTAATTCTTTAAAGTACTGAAGTATATGAAAACAGATTTTTAGTAGAAACAATTTTATTTTAAATTAAGAACGATAATTATTAATTTTTAACATTTTAAAGAAAGAAAATAATGACTTACTTTTTCCTTGATTGCAAGTTCTTCCTGCGCCTACGCCTCTTGGTCGCCGCTGTTTTCTTAATATTATAAGCAAATGTAAGTTTAAATTCCTCACATTGGAACAGATTTCCATTGTCATTATTTCCCTCAGGAGATCTTGTCACTCTAAATTCCCCATTATTTATCCTTAGTAAGTCGTGGCGATAACCAAAGGCTAATGTACTCGCAAGCATAGTGGCAAATTTTTCCTTAACATCCTCAGTTTCCATCAAAGTGTCAGGATTGTTTACCGGTAGATCAGAAGTTTCCATCGTTTCATCTCCAGTTTCCAATATTGGCTCAGCAGCGCCGATGGGTTGTCCAGGAGCATCCATCGACTTTGCAGTCACAATGGCAAAATCTTCCTCTACATCTTCAGTTTTTATTTTTGGCTCAAAAGCGTATGTCGATTGTCCAGGAGTAGTCATCGGGTTTGTAGCAGTACCAGTGTTTGCATTCATAACGGCAAATTCGTCCTGGACGAATTCAGTTTTTATTTTTGGCTCAACAGCGCCGGTCGGTTGTCCAGGACCATCCATCGGGTTTGCAGCAGCACGTGTGTTTGCAATCATAACTGCAAAATCTTCCTCTACATCTTCAGTTTTTATTTTTGGCTCAAAAGCGTATGTCGATTGTCCAGGAGCAGTCATCGGGTTTGCAGCAGTACCAGTGTTTGCATTCATAACAGCAAATTCAGTTTTTATTTTTGGCTCAGCAGCGCCGGTCCGTTGTCCAGGAGCATCCATCGGGTTTGTAGTAGCACGTGTGTTTGCAATCATAACGGCAAAATCTTCTTCTGCGTCTTCAGTTTTTATTTTTGGCTCAAAAGCGTATGTCGATTGTCCAGGAGTAGTCATCGGGTTTGCAGCAGTACCAGTGTTTGCATTCATAACGGTAAATTCGTCCTGGACAAATTCAGTTTTTATTTTTTGCTCAGCAGCGCCGGTCGGTTGTCCAGGAGCATCCATCGGGTTTGCAGCAGCACGTGTGTTTGCAATCACAACGGCAAAATCTTCTTCTACGTCTTCAGTTTTTATTTTTGGCTCAAAAGCGTATGTCGATTGTCCAGGTGTAGTCATCGGGTTTGCAGCAGTACCAGTGTTTGCATTCATAACGGTAAATTCGTCCTGGACGAATTCAGTTTTTATTTTTGGCTCAGCAGCGCCGGTCCGTTGTCCAGGAGCATCCATCGGGTTTGTAGTAGCACGTGTGTTTGCAATCATAACGGCAAAATCTTCTTCTACGTCTTCAGTTTTTATTTTTGGCTCAAAAGCGTATGTCGATTGTCCAGGAGTAGTCATCGGGTTTGCAGCAGTACCAGTGTTTGCATTCATAACGGTAAATTCGTCCTGGACGAATTCAGTTTTTATTTTTGGCTCAACAGCGCCGGTCGGTTGTCCAGGAGCATCCATCGGGTTTGCAGCAGCACGTGTGTGTGCAATCATAACTGCAAAATCTTCCTCTACATCTTCAGTTTTTATTTTTGGCTCAACAGCATATGTCGGATGTCCAGGAGTAGCCATTGGGTTTGAAGCAGTACCTGTGTTTGCATTCATAACCGCTAATTCCACCTTCATGTATTCAGTTTTTATTTTTGGCTCAACAGCGTCTGTCGGTTGTCCAGGGGTAGCCATTGGGTTTGCAGCAGTACCTGTGTTTGCATTCATAACCGCTAATTCCACCTTCATGTATTCAGTTATTTTTGGCTCAACAGCGTCTGTCGGTTGTCCAGGGGTAGCCATTGGGTTTGCAGCAGTACCTGTGTTTGCATTCATAACTGCTAATTCCACCTGCATGTATTCAGTTTTTATTTTTGGCTCAACAGCGTCTGTCGGTTGTCCAGGGGTAGCCATTGGGTTTGCAGCAGTACCTGTGTTTGCATTCATAAGGACAAATTCCTCCTGCATGTATTCAGTTTTTATTATTGGCTCAACAGCGTCTGTCGGTTGTCCAGGGGTAGCCATTGGGTTTGCAGCAGTACCTGTGTTTGCATTCATAACCGCTAATTCCACCTGCATGTATTCAGTTTTTATTTTTGACTCAACAGCGTCTGTCGGTCGTCCAGGGGTAGCCATTGGGTTTGCAGCAGTACCTGTGTTTGCATTCATAACGGTAAATCCTTCAGTTTTTATTTCTGGCACAACAGCGTCTGGCGGTTGTTCAGAAGTAACCATCCGGTCTTCAATTTCCATTGGTTGACCAGTCGTGCCTGTGCCAAGAGCTTCATTAGTTGTTGTATCCTTTGTATTTGTAATTATAACGGCAAAATCTTCTTGTACTTCGTCAGTTTCCATTGGTGTCTCAGGAGCGTCTGTCGATTGTGCAACAGTCTCTATGCTTGAAGCTTCAACCAGTTTTGCAACAACCTCTGCATCTTCCTTAATATCTTCAATTTCCATCTGTGGCTTATTGGGGTCTATCGGTTGTCCAAGAGCATCAATCATTGTTGTAACAGCCTCTGTGTTTGCAGTCACAACGGCAAGATCTTTCTAAACATCTGCATTTCTCAAGAACAATTGAGACAATGACCAGTTCGACCTGTTATCTCAAACAAACAAACTATGTCGTATTTCATTTGTTAAATAGTACTGGTAACTCAGCAACCTGGCAACTAACTTGATCTCGTAATCTAATATTTTACACTTCCGGTAGTTGTTTTAACCTTGTTTGTCCGTACCAATACAAGAGAAAAAAAATAAAATTGGCAGTTCTTCTTCTTCTTCTTCATCCCCCGCACTGTGTGGGAAATATGGCTTTTATCCTGCTTGGCAGTTATAGAGACTGCCGATAGAAGTAAAAAACTTAGAACTTTTAGTATTAAAATTTGAAATTATGTTTCAATTAAAATTATCAACATCAATCTGGTTTTCACATCTATTGACACTCCGAGCAACAATTATATGCATGTTTATGTGGTTTTTATTATTCAAATATATTACGGGCTGTACAAGATCATGACAAAATATAAATACAATAAATATATACAGTACCTGCCGTTTTTATAATTCTTTTTATTTTGTATTATGACTTTTCAATAAACAACTGTTTTCGAAATAATTTATATGTTTATATTTATTATTCGCACTGAATAAATGGTGGGCTAAGACAAAAATTTTTTCAACAATAAGGTGTGATCTGTCTAAGCTTTAGCTAATCTTAAAAATTTTAAATTATTTTGTCAGAAAACTTTATTATTAACAAAATTTTTAAATTAATCTATAAATTAGTTTCATAAAATTGTATTCACAGAAGTTATTATTACTCGATATAATGTTACATAGATATATAGTGCAATATTTATATGAATACAATAAATTTGAAATAAGTTGAAAATTTAAACGTACGATTAACGAATAATAAAGTTTCTATTATTATGAGAAAACGTTGCAAACAACAAAACTTTGGTTGAATAATTTTACACAAACAAAGTTTGTACCGCAATTGCTGAAAATTTCTTAAATAAAAGACTTAATGCAAGAGAATGCACAATTGTTTTCATTGATTTTAAACTTATAAAATATCTAATAAATACCAATTTTGTTCACTATTCAAGTAATAGCCACTTAGTTACTTTAAAAAGTTTTTTTAAATTATGTTATAGAACAACCAGACCGTAAAAATATTTCTTTACTGTACTTTCATTAAATTAGTTTAATATATAAAAGCGGAGTCGACGGGGAGATTCCAATTGAGATATATCGAACATAAAGAATAGAAAGGTACGAGGATATTAGGTAAACGTGTATAATATAAGGAAAACGTGCTTGTAAACTTGAGAGTAAAAGTATGTAAAACAGATTCAGGAAATGAAAATTACTTAGAACTGATATTGGATTTCAATTTGATATACGGTAATGGAAACTTTGTAAATAAAGTTCCGCAAGAAAATTTAAAGTGATTGAATTTATTGATGTATATAATAATATATAATGTAATAATATTTTTATTTTGCTTTGTTGTTTATATAAATATATTATTTTGTGACATTTCATTAAACAAATTCTTTTTTCTTCATTGTTTGTTAAGTTAGGTCAGGTTAGATTAGGTCTTTCTGTTAATCTATTTATTTACATTTAATTTAATTGCCAAGAATAAAACAATTTTAATGCAACAACTTTTAATTTAATATCTATAAAAATTTCTATTTTTTAACTGTTCGTCTTCAGCAATGCAATAACTAAAAGTTCACAAAAAAAAAATAAATGTTTTTAGCGGCAAAACAAAATGCCAGCAGAATTGTAGGTTAAGAAAGAATTGTCCAGAATGTATTTCTGTTACTCAAGACTGCCTCCCTGATTACAGGTGCTAATGAGGTGACTCAAAGTAATTGGAACTCTACGTGTCTTCATTACGGTCCTTGCACCGATGTCGAGAAGTGCAACGTTGAAAACTCGCCACACGGCTTCGAGCTTTCATCCGTAAATGATTACAGACATTCTACGTATTCGCACACACTGGAGGAGAATGATAAAACTTATTTCTGACCTATGTTAGAACGAGTGAGTAGGTAATTTCACGCTCAATCGGAATCATCGTTTCACCGAAACATTGTGGAATATTTCATGACGGTTATGGAAATGATAGGAGCGTTTTGAGATTACTATGGTAAGTCACATTTTTTTACGTAGCTATTAAAATATCACAATTATAATGAACTAAATATACCTTATATAACACAATTCAAGAATTATTATTATTATTATTATTATTATTATTATTTATTTTATAATTATATAATTTTTGGTATGTATTAATTTAAATTTCTTCTCGATTGCAAAGAAAATCTGGTAAAAGAGGCCTAACTTCGTTTAATTGTTTAAAGGGACCTTTCGAAATGTTCTTGACTCAATTTTCATATCATAATAATATGAATAATAATAATAATAATTAAAACTCATCATTAAAACAAATATGTGTTTTCAATTACTTCCTAATTTTCTTGAAAAAATATTTAATTTCTGCTATATGACTAAAAGGTTAGTGTTAAGAAATAGTTGTTAGTATATTTTACAGTAATTTTACTCCTCAATTATTATAAAAAACTTCATTGGAAACATAAATTACTTGACTAGGTGCGATCATTTATTAAAATAAATTTAAACGAATCAAATAAAAATTAATTGATGTTTAAAAAACGTTTTGTCAGCAAGTCCGTATTTTTGCGTTGCCTTTTTATACAAATATTTGAGTACAAATATGAAGAGCAGTTATTTTGTGACAGCAAAACATTTTTCTTTTTAAACCAACGCACCATTTATTTGATGGAATATTTATCAAAGTTAAATGACAAAAACTATATTGATTTATGGGAGGAAGTAAAGGAACATCATTTTAAAAAAAAAATCCAGAAAGCGACTGATATGCATATTAAATATCCCTGCAACCCAGATACGTGTCCTCATTATCGTATTATGGCGAGTTTCGCACGAACCCAACATTCACGCGGCCAAACCGTAGTTGACTGAGCGCACTTCATCTAACCGCAACGTGGGAGTTATTACTGAGGAATAACCCGAAATTGACATCTATACCGAACCGAGAGGTCAGGGAGAACAAAAAACTCCATAAAAGTTGAATAAAAGTTTTTGTGTTAATCTTCGTATTACCCGAGGCTGCTCGCAGAGTGCGTGAAAATCGTGAAGTGGATCTTAATACTTTAATTCACGGTTTTTTCTTACAGATGAGTTCTGTTTTTTCTTGTAAGCTTTCGAAATCTACTTACTTATTCAATACGACTTCTTTTTTCGTATTCATACCGTAAACAAGCATCTTATTTACTTTTTTTTCTCGGATATCATTTGAATATTGTGCATAGATTTACGTCTTTTAGACGCTGTAATGTTCTACGTTTCGATTGGTAAGAGCTGTACAAAAATAATACGTGAAAAAATTTAAAACGAACATAAATGAACCACTCTGTATTTCGTGAAGTGAGCATACACGCAGACATTGAAAACACCTTTAATATAAAACGTTATATCTTACCCAGCATGTAAAAGTGTCCCCTCAAATTAATAGCTATAAAAAGTCTAACATTCGTGTTGTTGACACTATGTAGAAGAAATATAGGTTACCACCCGCTGCTATATTTCTTTTTCGACAAGAAAGACCCTTTGATGAAATCCCTCTTCTACAAGTACCCCCTAGTGTCTATATAATGCATCCTTAAGAAAACGTTATGTCTTTATATATCTTTACACATTGTGCGAATGTGTTGCAACATCAAAATCCTCATTGAATTTAACAAGTATTTTCTATTTATGTTCTAAATTGCACCAACTTCCGTGAGAGCTTTTATGACATACATTCTATACACCGTGTAGTAACAGCCGTTAATGTTATCTAGATTGCTTTGACTAATGTAGATACATACATCTACCTACATATACAAAATCAAACTTTGACGCGAATATGTCCGTTTATACATAATTAAAAGTAAATCTAGAGAGGATCCGTATCCTGGAAGGACGTATTTTCGCTAAAAAGGAAAGCACCTCAGTTTATTATGTACTGCAACAATAAAGTAATGTGGAAATTGTCACAAGAAAATGTTTTATGCTCTATAACAGCGACTTTAAGCGCAAATGAAGTTTTCGGCGACATTGTTCTAGGCTAATTATGGAGCAATATAATATCTACCTTGTTTCTTCGTTACGCTGAAAATTATGTGCTTTGATAATAAAGGATACCACGGTGTAGAACATTACCTTTTTCAACTTCTCCACTTTGTTTGCGCTTTCAAACGGAACTGTTTAAAAATTCATAATAATCAGTGGGCCCGTGTATAATATTAGTTATTAACTATCATAAAATGAAATATAGAATACGTTCAGCGTTATTTACACTGATGGATCATAAAAAGTGTACTTACAATTAGTAAATACAATAACTGCCATGTTAGAAGATAAGCTGAATTTTCACAGCCTCCACAACAGAAAATTAATTACGCATGTTTTGTACAGCAGAGTAATTACACGTTTGGGTAGATTATTCACAATTTGAATTAATTTGGAGGTGGGAAAAAACAGCGGGCCCTTAAACTTTAACCGCAACCATAAATTATTCGTGCAAATTACATTTTTTGGGAATTTATTTTCCGCTTTCATTATTAGTTTTGTACATGCTGGGAATGGTTATTTAAATTATAAATTATATTGTGTCTAGTAAATTCACAATTCACATTACATCGGTATTTGTTTCGTGAAAGGTAAATTGAAAAAAAAGGACAATTAAAATTCAAATGAGACAAGAAGACTTTTCTTTACAGGTTGAATGTTAAATGAAATTAACAAATTAATTAATTTATTTTGATACCTATGTAGAGTAGTATATGTAAATTCAGCGAAGGATAATTTATACACTATTTACATATAAATGAGAGTTCATGTCTAGTGTCTCCAAAGTGACCATTTATTTCTAGAATAATTATATCAAAGCGACTTTGCATACATTCCATTTTATTTACTATGTATTCCTCTTATGAGATATGGAAATTCGTCCCTAAACTACAACTAAATTTCCAACAGCTTATGGATTACGTAAATTATCTTTATTGGATCACCCATTCTCATTGTTTAAGTCCGTCTGATTCGTTGTCCTTTAAAATCGGTTTCGAGTTTATTCGTCCTTTGTAATTGTTAATTATTAATTCAATTATGAGGTATACATCCAGCAATGGCAAAAAACAAATACAGAAGAATGGGAACAATTAAAGAAAAGGAGTAAACTAATTAACTTTGTGGGTGTGTAAATTCTTAAGTTTTTCACAAAGGAACTTGAGGCATTACTTACTCCTGTAACACCCAGTAATTGTGTTTATAGAAATAAAAAATTAATGTAAAGTTCCACTGAATTATCAACACTGTGCTGCTTACAGTAATTGGCTTGTTATTTTGAGTAAAACGAACATCCTTAGGGGGCTATATATACCTAAATTAGTTGTAATTATCTCCAATGCTAATCAAACACAATAAAATATAACAACTCTCCTAAAGCGTATAATCTAAGGAAGTAACATAACTTCTATAATACGGAGAACGCAAGGAACATGTATTTTAGGAAACTATACGGGCAAAGAGAGACAGAGAGGGAGCGCTAGAAGAATGATATTGTTAATATGGACACGGCATGTGTTTTTAAGGCAAATTCGGTTCTCTCTTAAGCTGTATAAATAAGACACTGCGTGTGAGAACAAATTGACATAAGGGGACAGAGAATTTGTGCAGCGGAAAAGAAAAATGAATAAGAAAACCGAATTAATTATTATCGCAAAAGTATCAAGGCCCGCAATAAATCTGTTAGAGTATCTCTTATTAATCGAGTGGTGTATTTCAATCGGACTGTAGATTCCCCAGTGGGCATCAGAAATTAATGTGTGGTGCGAGGCAGTCTAGTCGATCGACCGCAGGAATTGAACGCGGCATCGAACGGTTTCCGCTCTTATCGGCATTTTTGAACGTTCGTTTCTGTTCGCTTTGACGCCCATAGCGAAACTTTGTTGTTCGAATTTTTGTTTTGCAGACCGACGAATGTATCATTTATCTCGGATTTTACGTTCGGTTATTTTAAATTCCCACGGTGAAAGGCTTCTGCCGATTACGTATCCGATAAAGGTTTTTGAATTAGTACGTGAATGGATCTGCACGTTTCATTTTTTACATTTTTTAATTAACACAATATGATGAATCCGTACGTTCGAGGAGGGTTTTTACCGGATACAACAACAAAAATGAAAACAGTTATAAGGTTTTCTTTCCTAACCATTCATCTGTTTTTTCATAATGTATTCTTGCGTACGAGTTTTAACGCTTTGCCAAACATTTTAGGTTCGTACAAATTTACAAGATATCTAATTAAATCCCGTTTGATTCACAGTCTGTGTTGGAAAAATAAAAGCTTTTTAATAAATACATGGAAAACATTTCGGTGATTGTCCTGGTACTGGAATATGTTGTTGATTCCTGATTTATATCTTAATAAAACCGGCCTATAAATAGATTAATCAAAATCGTAATTAAAGGCTTCTTTCACTGTTTGATCCGGTCGAAAGCGTGCTGTATTTCAACTTATCAACAAAGTGAGGGGAAACATGGTCGAACGAAGGGAAGTCATTGACTGGGGTGAATGAAGGACTGTGGTGTATCTTGATTTCTAATATCGAAGAACTCTCCCTTTGAGACGACTGTACTTGATGATGGACATCAATAATGTGCACGTCAGAAAAGTTCAAAATCTTTTACCTTAACATATACATAAAAGAAGAAAAATCTTTTAAAAAGTGTTTTATAGAAGACTATATTAATTATTAATGAACTCTTGTTGATAGAACACAAGATAATTTTCGTAGTAATTACAAGTTTATGAAAATATTCTTTAAAATAACTTTGAAAACGATTTTAATTTTCTACCTTATGTGAACCATGCAAGTGATACAGCGATTACCATAATTTTCTTGTTAAATTTTAGCGAAGTTTAAAATTAGAATAACATCGACCTGAACATGTTTATTTTCAGAAACCCATTGTTTACTTTAATTTCTCCAGAGCAACCTAAAATAAATTTGCCATAAAACCTCTTGTAGTGAACTAATATTAAATAATAAAACTGAGACCTGCGGATATATATGAGACTGGTCGATTACTTAATTTCTAAGGAAAGAAGCTTCCCTATTCTGTTCTATACATTTTATTGGAGCTTGCCGGACTCCCGGTCCAAGCAAATATTGACTCTCTACCAAGAATAAAAACGTATGTTTGATATTCCCAAGCAGTTCGCCACTAGAGAGGTTATAATAAAATGTTAGATTGGTCAATGCACCGTGGTTCACATCCTGACATGATATATTGGAAAAATAAATATTATTCTAAAATAATAATGCACTGTCTAAAGGCGAATATTTTAAATATATTTTTTTTGTGTTCATCATATATATTTCTGCATTTAATTACATGAATTTGAGTTTTTAAAAGGGAAAACTTAATCTAAGAGGTAAAATCCCTTTTTAATAAATATACTACTAGAACACAGAAAACGAAATTAATGAAAACGTAGGAGATTATAGGTGACATGTCATGTTCATGAAAAATTAAAAAAAATATAAGTAAACATGACATAGGTTGTATAAGAAAGAAGGTATTTCAAATAGAATTTCTTACTTTAAAATAATCAAAAATATAATTGTAATGTTTTAGAAAATTGATTTGTTTTGCCAAAACTATAAGGAAATCAAAAATAAAAATATGGCGAAATGGTAAATTGAAAATTCAATTCATTTTAATATTAATAGTTTTTGAGATATAACAATAAAGGGCACTTATTTTTTATGTGGAATTAGAATTTTTGTAGAGTCAAGAACAATAAATATCAGTGTGATTTAGTCAATATATATTCAGCTTCTTCCAACTGTGCTTTTGGCCCAGGGCAGCAGATTGTTGGAACATGTGGACCCATCTCGGAAAATCCCATATCCTTCGATTAAATAATATTATGTATAAATCTGAAAAATAATAAGTGACCGAGATAAGATAAGTTTCCTATTATTGAAAAACCGTAAAATCTGTAGAGTGTTGCCTTAAGCTCGCAAGATATTTATATCTTCGATTCCAGGAGAATTTCAAGCTTTCGTTTTAAGTAACAGGTTAAATATGGCTGTTATCTCTCGGGTATATAGACACAAAATATTGAATCAAATCTTTTTATTTGCTTCTAGGGGATTTTTAAGAATCAAAGTAACAAACACTGTATTTATCTAATGAAAAATATCCTGATTACATTTATTATTGGGAATATTGGTTCCATAAAATTATGTAGATATTAAGGATTCAATAATAATAGTAATTTGATAATTGTAGGTATGTATCTGTTTTAGAAAATTAATACTAGCATGCACAAACAATTATGTAATTTAATTGTTGATGTATGTAACAGTATTTTGCAAACAAATTGCAAACAAACGATTTTCACGGGCTATCGGTTATAATCATACCAATGTAACATGTGAAAATATTGATAAAGTTTAGTAGAATCAATTGTGCATGAAACTCAACTTTGTTTCGATGATCAATAAACAAAATGACTTTCAGAAATCTGTCCACAATGGAAGTAAATTAGATGGATAATTACGTCAAAGGTGTAAATGTAGATTGCTTTTTTAGCTACCCATATTCGTGATTGACGTCAGATCTTGGGAGTGCCGCCTTCTTATCGTTGTCAATAATAAAGAACCCCTCGAATGTTCCATTAGCTTGAGTCTTCATCTGCGTCCTACCTCTTTCCACTTTTATCATTCCTATTTTCTTAATATTTTTTTGTATTACGTTTTAAGAAAATTATTAAAAATGAAGGTCGAGCTTAACGGATTATACTGTTAATGGGATGAAAGTGTGGTTTCGTACAGGCTCCAATTAGAGTTTCAGATTTATTGATCTGTAGTTAGTTAGTTTTCTCGAATGTTATTCGAATAATATGCATTGGTAATATATGATTCCAATTACGGAGGAAATGCATGCAAAATACCATAAATCTAATTTTTAAAATTGGCACGCTTCGCCGAATAAATACGAGAAATAGATCCATTGATAATATCAGAATAATTTCAAATAATTTGTGTTGAAATTTAATTTTAAAAATGTTCAATTTCAGCAATAATTGATGATTATTTTAATGAACCAATACCCATGAATAAAGTACGTGTGTTTCATAAAGGTTTGGACCTGTTTATGTTTATTGCCAGATTTTTTCGTTATCAAATACGTATCCCATACATATGTTGGAGGATATATTGAAATTCTCAAAAAAAAAAAAAAAAAATAAAAATTTCCTGTGTGTACGTATAGTATAAAGAAGGGATATAAATGAACCCCAACAGAGTTAAACAACTATAAAAACATAATAGTCTAGTGGAGAGTTCGGGTCTGAAACATATTCCACTTCAACTTTTCAAGGAAAAAATGAGTTTAAAAGTTATATAAGGATGCAATTTCTATTCAAATTGGGAGAACATTTCCAATAATATGGCGATCAATAGACCAACAGAAATACGACTACAAATGTATGATTATAAAGGACCAAGTATCACGCATAAAGAAAAAACTTCTGGTATCTTGCCTCTTGACTTCAGGTTTACTGCATTAATTAATTTTTGGTTGGTTTCATTAATGTAATTGTATGTTATTAACAACGATATGTAATATATTAATAAAAATGATCCAAACTAGACCAAAATTAACTAAATTATCTGATTATTATAATTTGGTTATCAAGCATATTTTGAAGTGTAAAATTGTATACTTTAAATTAAACATGCCAATTGTCCGACTATAAAATATTATTAAATATTAAAATGTAATTTAATTGTTATACATTGGCTTTAATGATAAATTTAATCATACATCAATTGCTCATATGAAATATGAAAACAAATTAATAATATATTTAATTTTAAAAAAATAAAAAATTGAATACAAGATGTAAGTAAATAATAATAGTTCCTATTACATACTTTTGAAATGAAATGAATTTTTTCATTTTTGTTCGTATTAAAAAAAATTATCAAGTTCATATTATTGTTCGAAAAAATTCATAATTATTGTTTTCCATTTTTGTATATTTATATGTTATTTTATACTGTACAATGTGGAAATAAAAGTCCTGCGTCAAGAAACTGACAATTTGTCAATTTTTGTTTCAATATTCATCAAATTTTAGTAGAGTGCAAAATGCAATGAACCTGTAAAATAAGCAAATGCTTTCGATAAAAAAAGATTTTCATTAGAAATCATTTGTGGGCCTGTGTTCAGCACATAAATGAAACTAATAACATTAACATTATGTATATTTTAACGTGATGTAAAAACGCTTTAAATTTATATAACAAAAGTTATCATAATAAAAAACCTAACGCACCCTTTTTCTTATATTATTTTTGTGTGGGATACTTACCTTAAAATTTTAAAAGAAAATCAATTTTATACAATAAAAAATCAGATTATTATTTTACTAACTTTTTATTAAGGCCGTACACAAAAATGTATATAATGAAGCAATGTTATTAGTCGATTGTTCACCACATATTGAATTTTTGATCCCAAACATGTAGCATGTAATAAGTTGAGCCAGAAAGTTGTCTTACATTTATTTCGTGGATGATATTTTTGTATACATTTCATTTGCCGAATGTACAATTGCCAAAAAGTCCATATACTCATTTAGGTTGACTAAACAGTTGTTACAAATTTGCCTTGGAAGCCCGTCTCGCTTGTTAACCTGCAAAGGAATTATTTATTAAGTAGGAAGTGATACTAAAGTCAGATTATAACTTACTTCCAAATTCAAACACATCAGTAATTTGTACTGAATGGTATTTCCGTTATTATCAGGCCTGTAAATATCGTGACACACTTCAGAAAGTTGTCCGCAGGTCCTACACAAATTTTTAGCAAAAGACATAATGGAAAAATATATTTATGAGTACGCTATTAAAATTTGAAATAAGTAGTTTGAGAGAAATGTCAAAATAATTTGACTCAGTTGTTTATAACAATTGAAAATAATTGTTGTTATAGTGAAATTTTACACTCAGATAGAAACGGATTTTGTGTCTTTGTCTTCATAAACATTTTAAAAACAAGTCATAATGATTGGAAACCAAATTCACTTGTCAAGTCTAAATATATGGAACATAGCCGCCTACAAAAATGTCTCTGTTTTCTCTGTATTAATGAGCCTGCTTCACATATTTTCAGTGGTCAGAATTTTTCATAATTATATTTTAATAGTTTATTATCAGTACTTTTAGCTTTGTGAATTAAGTATAAATAATAAGTAGTTCTTAAGACAGGATCAGGTATTTAAATAATGAATTAAAACGTTTTCCTTTCTAATTGTAAGATAATTAACAAATATTTCGCAATACAACCCCGCCTCCCGTCACGGCACTTGGGACTAATAAACTGAGTTCTACTAATAAATTATTAAAATAAGTCTATCACAATAATATTATTCTCATTATTATTTTATTTGTTTGGTTATGACATATGTATTTTTTTTTATTTGTACTGTAAACTACGTTTGAGCTAAATTTTAAGGCTGTAGTTCAAAAACAAAGTTAAAAACCTAGGATAATGATAGAACCCTGATTTTCACACCCATCAAAATAAATGTAATTGTTTAAGTATATTAGGTTGGATTTGGAGACAAAGAATAAATTAACTCATTTCCAATTTTATTTGAAGGTAATGTACATTGCTTAGTATAATTGCTTTTTGTTAAGAAGCTCACAGACATATATTTTATGGCAGCACTGCCGTTATAAGAGGATTTATGTTGGCTTTCGTTTTTTGACTACAATCATTCTGTCAAATCTCCTTAAACTGACAATAAAGACATATACCTCATCATAAAGCCGGTACGTATCTCAACGCAAAGAAATTATGCGTTTCATCTACATCTTAATTAGTTAGTAACCCTTGACGTAGTAAAGTAACATTAGGTGACGAATGTTAGCAGAGTGTGCACAACGAGATATATGGCAGCCATTCTCCCTGATTAAGTAAAGCTGTAGTCGGGCAGAAAAAGCCAAGACAAAGATGCAAAGTGGTTTAGGGGATACACTAGGCTAGGTCACCCTAATGGGATTATGTCCTTGCTAGTTGACTAGATCCTTGCCATATAAACTTATAAATTGTTGTGAGGGCTTTGGATATCTACATGGCGGAATAAAATGTAGTCAAACTCTACTGATGATAAATACGGCATAATACTTATTTTTTATTATACATATACATACGTGTATTCATACGAAATTAAATTAGTACAGTACTTCAAAACACACAAAAAAAAAGAAAAAAAATGGATCTTCCTATATAATGTGATAATTAGTTTTGTATATACAACAATAACAAACTAATTGTTTCGTAAACTCTAATGTCAATGAGATCTGACATTGATAGACGTTAATTGCACGAATAAGTTTCGGTCGAGTATGGACCGTTTGCCAGAAGCACTCATTTTAAACATGTTTAAAAAGCTGCCACCTAAAGATCTGTACCAGGTACAAATGGTGTGCAGCCAATGGAGAAGAATAGCTTTCTCACCGATCCTCTGGAAAGTAATCGATGCCAATGCAGAAGTACCAACGAAAGTACTGAAACAATTGATCCAAAATGCGCATCTTTTGGAGGAACTTATATTGCAAGATAGAAAGGATGTCGACGAGATTTTATGCCTTGTAGCTGAATATCCATCCAACCTCAAGGTGTTGAAACTATTCAACTGTTGGGGAACCAACGACTGCCAGAATATACCACATTCTGGCCTTATTAAAATGGTGAAGGTGTGTCCAATGTTATGTACATTTCATTTTGATCAATGCCTGAAAGAAGTGTCACTCGACTTCTTGAGAATTCTGTCTCGCAAAGAAGGAGCGAGCATTTATTTCCGTGAAGTAAGAGTAATAATTTAAAACTCGCTATGGACAGTTTATGTTCATGATTTATACTTATTGAAAAGACATATGATTATTAAAAAAATTATTTTATTTATTTTTTATGAAACATAAATGTTTTGGAATTATAATTTAACATGTGACAAATAAAAATGAAAAAATGTTTTGTTTATTTTTATGAATGGCAAAATTTATTGGAATCAAATCAATAAAGGTGTGTTATTAAATTATTCGTAACCTTAATCAATCTGATGGTTTGTAAGACTTCTTAATTCTTACGTAAAACATTAAAAAATAAATTTGTACATGTCGAAGATGGTTGTTTTGTTGATAAATGAAAGTTTACTGAAAATTCAATAAATCTATCATATAAAGATACATTGAAGTGGAACTATTTTATAACAACTGAAATTGACTTTTTCATCAGCAAACATATCTCATTTAATTGGATACTGTTTTTGCGTGCGGTATATGTCTAGAATAGAAAAAATAACAAAAAATTTAATAGATTTTTACATGGTGGAATACAAGTTAGTCGGACCACTGACGATAAATACGGTATAACACTTATTTTTTTATTATACATATGCATACATGTATTCATACGATATTAAACTAATACAGTACTTCAAAACAGACAAAAACATTAAAGAAAAAAATAAATCTTCCTATATAATGTGATAATTAGTTTCGTATATACAACAATAACAAACTAATTGTTTCATAAATTCTATATGTCAATGAGATCTGACTTTGATAGACGTTAATTGCACGAATAAGTTTCGATCGAGTATGGACCGTTTGCCAGAAGCACTCATTTTAAACATTTTTAAAAAGCTGCCACCTAAAGATCTGTACCAGGTACAAATGGTGTGCAGTCAATGGAGAAGAATAGCTTTCTCACCGATCCTCTGGAAAGTAATCGATGCCAATGCAGAAGTGCCAACGAAACTACTAAAACAATTGATCCAAAATGCGCATCTTTTGGAGGAACTTATATTGCAAGATAGAAAGGATGTCGACGAGATTTTACGTCTTGTAGCTGAATATCCATCCAACCTCAAGGTGCTGAAACTATTCAACTGTTGGGGAACCAACGACTGCCAGAATATAGCACATTCTGGCCTTATTAAAATGGTGAAGGTGTGTCCAATGTTATGTACATTTCATTTTGATCAATGCCTGGAAGAAGTGTCATTCGACTTCTTGAGAATTCTGTCTCGCAAAGAAGGAGCGAGCATTTATTTTCGTGAAGTAAGAGTAATAATTTAAAACTCGCTATGGACAGTTTATGTTCATGATTTATACTTATTGAAAAGACATATGATTATTAAAAAAATTATTTTATTTATTTTTTATGAAACATAAATGTTTTGGAATTATAATTTAACATGTGACAAATAAAAATGAAAAAATGTTTTGTTTATTTTTATGAATGGCAAAATTTATTGGAATCAAATCAATAAAGGTGTGTTATTAAATTATTCGTAACCTTAATCAATCTGATGGTTTGTAAGACTTCTTAATTCTTACGTAAAACATTAAAAAATAAATTTGTACATGTCGAAGATGGTTGTTTTGTTGATAAATGAAAGTTTACTGAAAATTCAATAAATCTATCATATAAAGATACATTGAAGTGGAATTATTTTATAACAACTGAAATTGACTTTTTCATCAGCAAACATATCTCATTTAATTGGATACTGTTTTTGCGTGCGGTATATGTATAGAATAGAAAAAATAACTAAAAATTTAATAGATTTTTACATGGTGGAATACAAGTTAGTCGGACCACTGACGATAAATACGGTATAACACTTATTTTTTATTATACATATGCATACATGTATTCATACGATATTAAACTAATACAGTACTTCAAAACAGACAAAAACATTAAAGAAAAAAATGAATCTTCCTATATAATGTGATAATTAGTTTCGTATATACAACAATAACAAACTAATTGTTTCATAAATTCTATATGTCAATGAGATCTGACTTTGATAGACGTTAATTGCACGAATAAGTTTCGATCGAGTATGGACCGTTTGCCAGAAGCACTCATTTTAAACATTTTTAAAAAGCTGCCACCTAAAGATCTGTACCAGGTACAAATGGTGTGCAGTCAATGGAGGAGAATAGCTTTCTCACCGATCCTCTGGAAAGTAATCGATGCCAATGCAGAAGTGCCAACGAAACTACTAAAACAATTGATCCAAAATGCGCATCTTTTGGAGGAACTTATATTGCAAGATAGAAAGGATGTCGACGAGATTTTACGTCTTGTAGCTGAATATCCATCCAACCTCAAGGTGCTGAAACTATTCAACTGTTGGGGAACCAACGACTGCCAGAATATACCACATTCTGGCCTTATTAAAATGGTGAAGGTGTGTCCAATGTTATGTACATTTCATTTTGATCAATGCCTGAAAGAAGTGTCACTCGACTTCTTGAGAATTCTGTCTCGCAAAGAAGGAGCGAGCATTTATTTCCGTGAAGTAAGAGTAATAATTTAAAACTCGCTATGGACAGTTTATGTTCATGATTTATACTTATTGAAAAGACATATGATTACTAAAAAAATTATTTTATTTATTTTTTATGAAACATAAATGTTTTGGAATTATAATTTAACATGTGACAAATAAAAATGTAAAAATGTTTTGTTTATTTTTATGAATGACAAAATTTATTGGAATCAAATCAATAAAGGTGTGTTACTAAATTATTAGTAACCTTAATCAATCTGATGGTTTGTAAGACTTCTTAATTCTTACGTAAAACATTAAAAAATAAATTTGTACATGTCGAAGATGGTTGTTTCGTTGATAAATGAAAGTTTACTGAAAATTCAATAAATCTATCATATAAAGATACATTGAAGTGGAACTATTTTACAACAACTGAAATTGACTTTTTCATCAGCAAACATATCTCATTTAATTGGATACTGTTTTTGCGTGCGGTATATGTATAGAATAGAAAAAATAACAAAAAATTTAATAGATTTTTACATGGTGGAATACAAGTTAGTCGGACCACTGACGATAAATACGGTATAACACTTATTTTTTTATTATATATATGCATACATGTATTCATACGATATTAAACTAATACAGTACTTCAAAACAGACAAAAACATTAAAGAAAAAAATGAATCTTCCTATATAATGTGATAATTAGTTTCGTATATACAACAATAACAAACTAATTGTTTCATAAATTCTATATGTCAATGAGATCTGACTTTGATAGACGTTAATTGCACGAATAAGTTTCGGTCGAGTATGGACCGTTTGCCAGAAGCACTCATTTTAAACATTTTTAAAAAGCTGACACCTAAAGATCTGTACCAGGTACAAATGGTGTGCAATCAATGGAGAAGAATAGCTTTCTCACCGATCCTCTGGAAAGTAATCGATGCCAATGCAGAAGTGCCAACGAAACTACTAAAACAATTGATCCAAAATGCGCATCTTTTGGAGGAACTTATATTGCAAGATAGAAAGGATGTCGACGAGATTTTATGCCTTGTAGCTGAATATTCATCCAACCTCAAGGTGCTGAAATTATTCAACTGTTGGGGAACCAACGACTGCCAGAATATAGCACATTCTGGCCTTATTAAAATGGTGAAGGTGTGTCCAATGTTATGTACATTTCATTTTGATCAATGTCTGGAAGAAGTGTCACTCGACTTCTTGAGAATTCTGTCTCGCAAAGAAGGAGCGAGCATTTATTTCCGTGAAGTAAGAGTGACATTTTAAAACTCGCTATGGACAGTTTATGTTCATGATTTATACTTATTGAAAAGACATATGATTACTAAAAAAATTATTTTATTTATTTTTTATGAAACATAAATGTTTTGGAATTGTAATTTAATATGTGACAAATAAAAATGAAAAAATGTTTTGTTTATTTTTATGAATGGCAAAATTTATTGGAATCAAATCAAAAAAGGTGTGTTATTAAATTATTCATAACCTTAATCAATCTGATGGTTTGTAAGACTTCTTAATTATTACGTAAAACATTAATAAATTTGTACACGTCGAAGATGGTTGTTTCGTTGATAAATGAAAGTTTACTGAAAATTCAATAAATCTATCATATAAAGATACATTGAAGTGGAACTATTTTATAACAACTGAAATTGACTTTTCCATCAGCAAACATATCTCATTTAATTGGATACTGTTTTTGCGTGCGGTATATGTCTAGAATAGAAAAAATAAAAAATTTAATGGATTTTTACATGGTGGAATACAAGTTAATCGGACCACTGACGATAAATACGGTATAACACTTATTTTTTTATTATACATATGCATACATGTATTCATACGATATTAAACTAATACAGTACTTCAAAACAGACAAAAATATTAAAAAAAAAAAATGAATCTTCCTATATAATGTGATAATTAATTTCGTATATACAACAATAACAAACTAATTGTTTCATAAATTCTATATGTCAATGAGATCTGACTTTGATAGACGTTAATTGCACGAATAAGTTTCGGTCGAGTATGGACCGTTTGCCAGAAGCACTCATTTTAAACATTTTTAAAAAGCTGCCACCTAAAGATCTGTACCAGGTACAAATGGTGTGCAGTCAATGGAGAAGAATAGCTTTCTCACCGATCCTCTGGAAAGTAATCGATGCCAATGCAGAAGTGCCAACGAAAGTACTAAAACAATTGATCCAAAATGCGCATCTTTTGGAGGAACTTATATTGCAAGATAGAAAGGATGTCGACGAGATTTTACGTCTTGTAGCTGAATATCCATCCAACCTCAAGGTGCTGAAACTATTCAACTGTTGGGGAACCAACGACTGCCAGAATATAGCACATTCTGGCCTTATTAAAATGGTGAAGGTGTGTCCAATGTTATGTACATTTCATTTTGATCAATGCCTGGAAGAAGTGTCACTCGACTTCTTGAGAATTTTGTCTCGCAAAGAAGGAGCGAGCATTTATTTTCGTGAAGTAAGAGTAATAATTTAAAACTCGCTATGGACAGTTTATGTTCATGATTTATACTTATTGAAAAGACATATGATTACTAAAAAAATTATTTTATTTTTTTTTATGAAACATAAATGTTTTGGAATTATAATTTAACATGTGACAAATAAAAATGAAAAAATGTTTTGTTTATTTTTATGAATGGCAAAATTTATTGGAATCAAATCAATAAAGGTGTGTTATTAAATTATTCGTAACCTTAATCAATCTGATGGTTTGTAAGACTTCTTAATTCTTACGTAAAACATTAAAAAATAAATTTGTACATGTCGAAGATGGTTGTTTTGTTGATAAATGAAAGTTTACTGAAAATTCAATAAATCTATCATATAAAGATACATTGAAGTGGAACTATTTTATAACAACTGAAATTGACTTTTTCATCAGCAAACATATCTCATTTAATTGGATACTGTTTTTGCGTGCGGTATATGTCTAGAATAGAAAAAATAACAAAAAATTTAATAGATTTTTACATGGTGGAATACAAGTTAGTCGGACCACTGACGATAAATACGGTATAACACTTATTTTTTTATTATACATATGCATACATGTATTCATACGATATTAAACTAATACAGTACTTCAAAACAGACAAAAACATTAAAGAAAAAAATGAATCTTCCTATATAATGTGATAATTAGTTTCGTATATACAACAATAACAAACTAATTGTTTCATAAATTCTATATGTCAATGAGATCTGACTTTGATAGACGTTAATTGCACGAATAAGTTTCGATCGAGTATGGACCGTTTGCCAGAAGCACTCATTTTAAACATTTTTAAAAAGCTGCCACCTAAAGATCTGTACCAGGTACAAATGGTGTGCAGTCAATGGAGAAGAATAGCTTTCTCACCGATCCTCTGGAAAGTAATCGATGCCAATGCAGAAGTGCCAACGAAAGTACTAAAACAATTGATCCAAAATGCGCATCTTTTGGAGGAACTTATATTGCAAGATAGAAAGGATGTCGACGAGATTTTACGTCTTGTAGCTGAATATCCATCCAACCTCAAGGCGCTGAAACTATTCAACTGTTGGGGAACCAACGACTGCCAGAATATAGCACATTCTGGCCTTCTTAAACTGGTGAAAATGTGTCCAATGTTACGTATATTTCATTTTGATCAATGTCTGGAAGAAATGTCATTCGACTTCTTGAGAATTTTGACTCGCAGAGAAGGAGCGAGCATTCAGTTCCGTGAAGTAAGAGTGATATTTTAAAACTCGCTATGGACAGTTTATGTTCATGATTTAGAATTATTTAAAAGATATATGATTACTAAAAAATTTACTTTATTTATTTTGTTATGAAAAATTAATATTTAGGAATTGTAAATTGACTTGTGACAAATAAAAGTGAAAAAATGTTTGTTTATTTTTATGAATAGCAAAATTTGTTGGAATCAAATCATTAAAGGTGTGTTATTAAATTATTCGTAAACTTAATCAATGTGAGAGTTTGTAAGACTCCTTAATTATTACGTAGCGTATATTACATAAAACATTAATAAATTTGTACATGTCGAAGATGGTTGTTTCGTTGATAAATGAAAGTTTTCTGAAAATTCAATAAATCTATCATATGAAGATAAATTGAAGTGGAACTATTTTATAACAACTGAAATTGATTTTTCCATCAGCAAACATATCTCATTTAATTGGATACTGTTTTTGCGTGCGGCATATGTCTAGAATAGAAAAAATAACACAAAATTTAATCAACTAAACCCGACCAAGCTCGAGTATCGATTCTACGTAGCATGTAGAGAAAGAACGAAATTTATAGCATTGACTGGCAGTTTGGCAAAAAGAAAGAAAACTTTAAATACATAAAAAAGTCACACACCTCGTTATTTAATTTTAGTTTTAATGAGGGAAATGCTGCGTAGCGTGTATTAACTATGTCAGATAAATTTGCATTTCGCAATAAATAATTTTAAATTTAATGTTTTGATTTGGGCTAGACCAGGTATAATGATTCTATAAAATTAAAAATTTATTTATCTATACTCATCCATAGTATGCATGTATGAAACCATAATTTATTTTACCGCAATTAATTATAAAAACACTTCATATTTTTAATTTTAATGGAATATCTGTAACATTTTAAAACTAATAAAGGCTGTGAATTAAATATTTTATTGAATAACATACGGGGTTACGTTCATAGGTTTTAAACAAATAATGAAAATATTTAATTCAGTAATATATGAAATTTAAAAAATATTGCTTAAAATTAGTCGTATATATTAGTCGGCTCTTATTAATTTATTTTGATTATTAATCGATCTACATTGGATGAATACATCGTGCTAATTATATTTATACATATAATATTTTAAATAATGATAATAAATTTTAAACAAAAATCTTTTAATGCTTTTATTAAATTAAAATAATACTTCTAGGTCAAATCAACCCATATTTTATTTTGTAATCAGAACATTCATTCAGTGGGGGTAGACACACTTTAAAAGGATTAGTGGAAAGCGTGAAAGAAATTTGTTGGTGTTGTCTGAATCGTAGGATTTTATTTTCTCTTGTAGGCATCCTTAAAACGAGATAATCATTTAGCTAACATGATTAGAGCGAAGAAAATTTATAGGCTCTAGTGTGGCGTTAAGAAGCATTAATTTTTGGTAGGCTATTGCCCCGAGATAATTGCTTTGCGCAGACTAATCTATTATTCGCCAAGATAACATTAGGAAACATTCACTTTCGATCGGGGAAATATTTTATCCTTTTCACAGTAAAAACGAATAAATGCCAACACTGAACTGTAAGTGTGTAATTTAATTTTGTGATTTACATTTCAAAATATAGGATGGAAAGTAATGAAAGGGTAAAATTTAATTATTTTATAAATTTTAGAGTCAATTATAATAATTATTTTTCAATATATGTATAATAATTTTAACGTAATTTATTAAAAAAGGTCAATAGATTTATTGAAAATATTTTAAACGATTAAATAGTTGGATTATGTTGGATACGTGTACATTTTCTTTATTAAACTGAATGATGTTACTATTCAAAATAATAGGTAATAAATACATAGTGCATATTTAAAACCACTTTAATATGGAGTTTTACTATTCTTGAAAATGTCTATTTAATAATTATTTGACAATATTTGTCTACCTTATGCAAAAAGCATGTAATTTGACACATAAAACACTTAGAGCTATGGAACGTTTAACTGAGACACTAACGCTATTTAATGACTAATACTATGTTTATAGCCGTTTGTGAATTTAAGTAGATATAAATTTTAATAATGTAATAATATATTGTTTGTAACTAGATATTAATAGTGTCATAATTAGTGGCATGTTATGTCTATATTACAGTCTAGAATATGTGAACCATGTGTCAGTACTTGAACTGCCAAGAAATCGATCCACTCCGAATTGGGACTTCACACATTTATTACAACTTGTTTCAAACTGTTAAACGACTCAGGGTTTCCACATATTCCTCTGTCAATGACGTTTACTTCTGCATATATTTTACATTTTTTTTTCGTAATAGGCAGCCATAAAACTTTCTAGAGAGATAAAGCTAATACGAAAATTGGATTTTCCTTTTAAATTAAATTGATGATATTAAAACCCAAAATGTACATATTGGATTTATTATGGCTTCATTTAAATTGAAAACCGTATTAGATATGCATAATTTATTATTGAAAAATGTTTTCATTTTTATAAAAATTGGTTTGGTTTATAAATATTAAGTTGAATATGCATTTACCATATAAATAATGTTTAGTTTTACATTACATGTATTTCCATGCAGGTATATGTAGTAATGAACGTCATAAACTAGTACCAATAAAAATGTGTGTTAGTTTACTTTGCAAACAAGATTTGCATCAAATTTTAACAAAAACTTCCATGACTACACAAAATCCTCGCTTATGTAAATTTTGTTTCTTTGTATGTGTGCAAAACCAAAAACAGCATAGATTTAATTAGAATTGTATCATGATTATCCCGGTCTGCTGTATAGTTTGAGCTAATGTACAAACTTGACCTAATCTTCAAACTAAACTACGGCTCTTTATCTAAATTGAATTGAATCCAGACATTATAACGTTAATTGCGTTGCTCGCTACGGAAGTTATTTTTAGTGATTCAATCTCTGAATATTCATAACATATATGTCCTTTTGTGAATATTTCATAAGCCACATCTTTTTTCCCGCAACGTTGAGTAGGACAATTTATATTTAAAGAAAACCACTCTTAATAAATTAATTTGGATTTAACTGATGAATTTAAAATAAAGAGGCAGAATGAAAGTTTTCATTTCAGAGACGGAAATCACCTGCAAGATAATCGAATGGAATTAACACTGTAAAATCGTGAATGATCTGTCAAAGGTGTCGACTACGCTACCTGCAACGGATTAGATCCATACTATTAGTTTTTCCTTTTACGGGGGGATTTCCGCGGATAAAACAGTTATCAGCACGCAGGGCAATCTTCTTTATAGTCGAGTCTCCTCTGGCAAGGCCGGTGCCGCTTCTCAAGATTTATGATCAGTCACAGCTTTGTTCGTTTACAACCAGTCATTTGAGCGCTGGGGACGTCTTCCCTTCCACCCAAACCCCACCGTCTTTTCCACACAAACTGAAAAACGCATAGTGTGACGAAGTACAAATACCCAAGAATATTTTGTGCTTGAATAAATTACTTTGAACAATTATTTCATGGTGGATTCGTCAAGGATTTACGTTGGCAAATTTTAATATTTAAATAAGTGACTAGGCAAATGTCAGTTTCGTTCTTATTTTTTTAAAATTACAGCTGATGAAATCTGGAAGTACTTAAATATTTATATTCCATTATCATCTGACTGCATTGCTTATTTAAAATGAATTGAAAAACCCTTCGGCATACAATTTAATGTAATCCATCATCGTCTTTGTACATAAAACCATTTAATTTATATGGTACTCCGAAAAACTGTTTACATAGGCAATTCTTAATTTCACGTTCCGTAACAATGTTTCGTCTTGGCTCTTGAAAGCAGACCGAAAAACGCCTGGAACTCTCGTCCGGGTCGCGTATGTTCTGTCCAGGAAACCGACGGATGAGAAATACGAAAGACCGTCGCTCTTCTGTAAAAAATACACTTCTGTTACTCACTCGATCAATTCCTAATTTAGATTAATGGTGCGGCTAATTCGACGAATTACTACTTCATGAATATTTTCTGCCAACAATAAAACTGTACTTCATTAAATAACATGAATCTTTTTTATGAGGAGAATATCCTTAAAGTATATCTACAAATTTTAAAAAAACCCTTCAAGGATGTTTTACCCACATATCACAAACAATTTATTTTAGTTTTTATATTTTTATTTTGTCAATTACTTATGCGAATAATCGAAATTTAAATATATTTAATTACTGGTTTGTGACACAATTATTCTTAAATTATCTATGAATTAGTTGATTATTTATTGAACGTAACATGAAAAGGAATTATAAACTCCTTACACAAACTGCATATTAGATTTATAGTAAATTTATGAGTAAGTTAAGGAATGGAATTTATGCCTTCCATGATTTATAATAACTGGCAATTACTTATTACACACTATAAAGCACAAGCAATATTTTACACAACATCAAGATTAATTATCTTTTAATCCTCAAAACATAACGAATTTAACACCGAACTAAAAAAAAATTAATGCGCACAAAAACCAGAAAATATTCGATACAACCACAAGCGTGATTGATGAACATTACCGATAATGATCGTTCTGCAAATATTAAATAAAAAATCCTTTATATGGTTTTTATCTCTCTAAGTAAATGGACCAGAATTAAGGCCCGTGTTTAACTCAATTGACCGTAAAACAAGATAAAGAAATGGGTGTGAGAATTGTCTTTATCGATTTCGAGACGCGATTGAAATTAGGAGATAATGACGAAATAAAAAAAATAATGTCCGCATTAACGGCTTTGAGTCTGCTTAGGGCTTATTTAATTAAATAAAAAATAAAATAAATTCCCCATTTATTGGCCAATAACAACACTGATGTAAATAATTATTATGAATTTATAATGATTAAGCACTTTCCTGCTAAATATTTATTTTCAAAACTATGCCAGTTTCGCTGTTTGTGCTTGGTCATTTTAATTTCAAGATAACCTTTGCTAATAGATAAAATTATTAAACAAATACAAATAATATTGAGGATGACGCTGCATTTAGATAATAAACGTAATAATAAAACAAGAATAATAATATTATGTAATGTAATTCAAATAGTGTACGTCAAAAATATTTTTTTAATGAAAATATTTAAGTGAAAATGCACAATTAAAAATTCACTTTATTACAGGTTATTAGTGGTACTGTACATTTTAATGAAACTCTCTCTTAAATTCTAATAATAAAAAGTGTGACTGAAGAATGATTAGCTATTAACTTCTTCAATTTTAAAAATTTTAACAAAACAATTTAAATTTTAGTTTAAAATATGTAAAAACATATTCACTATTAATTTTACAGTAGGAATTAATTAATCGTTACCACGTATATAGAAAAGAAGGACAATTTATTTGCATATTAAAAAAGCTACAGAGAATTTAATAAAAAGAGTGACAAGTAGACAACGTTCATAATAGGGTTAGAAAATGCATATTAAGTGCAAAAATTCAAGTGGTTTTAGAGCAAGCAGAGACTGGTAATCTAGAATCGTTAATGCTGAGAAACAGGAATATTTAACCAAAGGCGGAATTAATTACTTTTCGTTCAGCGGTTGAATTAACTAAAAAGCATCCTGCTATGTTAGTTACACCGTTGGGGCATGTCTTGAATATTTATAAAGCATTTTGCTTAGGGCACGTAAAGCAAGTAAGTCAAGTTAGCGGCTACGGGGTTTCGGGGTCATGTAATAACCTTATGACATGTCCAAGCATTTCTGCTTTCCACTCCGGAATTTATATTGCATATTCAAAAATATTGTGAAATTTTTTGGATATTACCAGGGGATATTGCGCGGGATTTATTTTTGGGACATTCCGGGACTGTAGCCATCGATGTATTTAACATAACTTGTCTAACGTTAAGAATTCACTCATCTGATACATATTATACTGGAAATTAAATTTTCCCTGGTCATGAATTATTTATAGACTGAAAGTTATGGGGAAACATCACTGAAAAGGGCCAAAAAAAATGCGTTGAATATTCTTAGTGGCCGTTTTCAAGCATATGTTTTCTAAAAATTATTCATTAATTCTTGCAAATTTTCCGATGATTAATTTTTGAATTTTTTTATTATACTTTTACACCAGATGAATGTTTATGATACAAAAACACAGTTTTACTAAATTGTGGGATAAGAGAGAAATTCATTAAGGCGAATTAATTATGGAAAACGCTAAATTTAAAATTTATAAAAAAAGTAATAAATGATAAAAATGACCACTTATATTTTATTTAGTATATTGTTGCCTCTTTTTATTTGACCCTTTGATTGTCTCTTCGGTGTCCGAACTCTTCGTAATTTACGTCAATAGTTAAACTTTTAAATATTAATATAAAATAATTTTCTAGTAATGGTTAGACCATTTAATAACATATTTATTAAGTACTGAGATGAGTAGTAACATTAATTTATCTTAAACTCTATAACATTAATGAACCTTTTTTAATCAATTTAATTGATTATATAACAAATATTTAAATTACAGTCTAAAGTTATATTTAATGTATCATTTTATCTAATATCATCTTGAATAATGTTAACTACTTGGACATTGGTTATAATATAAAATCCGTTGTGGCAAAATCATTTTCAATTTTCGTTTCCACACATTTATCCGAATCTTTTCAAACAATTTAATTCGGCCGAATTTTTATTGGCTATATTGCGCTTTCCATTTTAAGCACTTCTTCCTCATTTTAATCACCCCAACAAAAGAATTATGTAAATAAATATAGGCCGGCACCGTTGGGTGCCTCACTCTCGAATTGTTTTATTATTCGAAAGCATTAGTGCATTAAACGCTACTCAATGAGGTTACTTGCAAGGACTGTGGAGAGAACGCCTTGTGTAACTTAAGATTGTGTAGATACTGCTCCCCTCATCATTTTTTTGCACGGGCTCCATGATTCACATCTCCTGAAAAAAGTGCGGGCGGCACTGCAAGAACTTAATTCGCTGAACCGCCACGTAGTAATATCTAAGTGATGTAGACATTAAAGTAAACCTTTATGCTGATATAGTCCGTTTAATCAAATCTGTCTTAAATTACATACCATTATAAGTTTACTTTTTTAACTTAGAAACTGGGTTAGCAAAGAATGATATGTGCATGAAAACTACTTCGTTCCGGGCATTCATCAGTGAGCAAGGTCTAGTCCCTTGGGACAGGGGACAAACAGTCCGGGTTAACACAATTTGAATGACCCCCGATTAGTTAGACAGCCTCTTTAACGATGGTCTTTAGTATATTTGATGAAGTTCGAAGTAAAAGATCGTTATCCCAGGTTTTGACTACAAAAACACTTTCGAACTTGCGTTCAAAAAATAAACGGAAACATTCCAATACAAAATTCAACGTATTTTCACCTCGATAAGAAAACTAAATCGATTTGAAAATTTTTAAGTACCCAAATATTTACAGACCATAAAATGCTTCAGACTAAATTATTTCCCCCTTATCGGGTTTATTATTCTAATTTGATAGCGAAGAATTTCTCACAGAATTGATTCTCAAAAATATGGCATTCAGCACAAGGCTACACAATTTGTTTTGCTTAATTATGAAAGCAATTTTAATTTGATAAATACCGCATTGTAATTATTAAATATTCACTTATTTGATTTAAATGTCTAATTATTACCATATAAATTTGTAGTATATCTACAGAAAATACGTCTAGCTTCAACGAAATGTATTCAACTAATGGCATTCAACATTAATGTTAGCTATTAATAACTAGTTTGTTCAAAATACAATAAGAATATTATGAACATTAACAAATAAATATGAGTAGTTGATTGTTGAATTAAATTTATTAATTAGTCTGAAGTCAACATACATTTATATATCACAATAATGGCAAAACACAATAGGATCATTTGCAATGAATTACATGTGTTAAAAATATTATACCGTAGATACTATTGTTTGTATTTATTTCGCTAATATCATTGTTTTCCTATTATATTAAAATTATAATATAATACAACCCTAATTAAATTGAGCCCTCATGTAATTTTCAATTCAATAAATCACAAATTAAATTCGGTATAACTTTTATAATTTACTACATATTATTCAAATTAAATGCTTATTATATTAACTGTGCGGATAATAATAAAATTATGTATAATTGAATAAATCCACGCTTTTAACTGAAAATAAGAATATATCAAAATGAACAAATTTTGGAAGGCGTAAACGAATTTATGTTTTAGTCAGTCCTCCTCGGATAACAGTTCTAATAGCATTAAATTTTATAATTGTGTAAGTTCGCAGAAAAAGCTGTTATGCTGCAAAATTACTTTAAAAATTGCCGTTTCCTGAAAATCGCCCCATATAAATGCATTACAGTAAGTAAGGTGTTTCATTACTACTGATAAGTTGGATGTGATGTTTAAAAACGAAAATATGTTGGTAGCGTACATTAGTTTTATTTTGATTAAATACAAGGTGGATGAGAACATGATGTAAAAATATTTAAAGAACTTATACTTATTAAAGATCAGGTTTTGCTTTTATTAAAATATTCTGTTATGTAATCTTTTTTCCATCAATTATATACTGAAAATTAAACAAGAAATAATTAAAATTGAATGAAGAATAATTAAAAACGAAAATGTTGATTATATCGATAATAAAAATGTGTAAAAATGTTCACATTTTCAACATTTTAATCTTTCAAGACCAAACTGACGGTTATTTGTTAAAAATAAGTTATATAAACAGTATTTTACGCCCGACTGACGGAAAAAAGATACTAATCCCGTCATTTATTTAAGAAACATATTTATCTTTAACCTAGTAACGATGCTTCTCCAAACATTTTGTGTTCAAGTGAGATTTACTGACCGCGCGGCAATAAAATCTCTTCAACCTTTAAATAAAAATAATCCGCTCCATAGTAAAAAGCTTTTATTCTGAACAGTGCGTAATAAAATAAAAGTCGGACCTTTGATAGGAAGGATGCCGGACAGCTTTCTGGCCTCATCTGGCCGGCGACCATTTGTTGAAGGTTTTCATTGTAAAAAAATCCGGAGTTACAGTCGTCTACATCGGAAGTTCGGCATCCGTTGAGGTGGAAATAACAAACTGCAATATAGGACGTCTGTCACAGTTTTAGTTTAGCTCGGACTTTACGACATAGGCGGGAAATTTCTACTTATATTCTCTATAAATTGAAATCGTTTATTGTGGAGTTATACGATTCAGCTTCTCTCCTTTTACCCCATTTACTTTCATCTCTATTTAAATATTTGAATTTGCAATTCAATCTTAATAAGGTTGTTTATTGAAACATCAAATATGCATGCATTTTAATTACCAATACGTTGGTGTTGTTTTCAAATAACGATACGTTCCTATATTTAACTTGACAAATTTCAATAATTTGTATGCTGTGGACCTATTAAATTTGCTATTTTAGCATTGCATACCGTAAATTAACATTGCCTTCTAATATTTTAGGCTTTGTATTGGTCGATATTACACAAACATTAAACAATTGCAAATATTATTTTATTGCCATGCTTAAATAAAAATAATCTTTGCTATTTGAAATTTATGCACACACAGTAGTATATTGGGCTTTATTTTTAAAACTCAATATATCTGTTAGGGAATAATGGGAAACATTTCGCTATTTCAGCATAAAAATTTCAGTAATTTATGCTCAATGGAATCATTAAGTTCGCTGTTTTAGTATTACATATCGTAAACTAATATATCGGTATTTTAGCTTTAATAACATTTTTTATCAGTCGGTTCAGTTTTACAAAATTACGACATTCACCAGAATCCTAATGTAATACAGACCCAAGAATATAAACATTTTACAACTGGTCTGTTTTACATTATTTCTATGTTTAGCACGATGGTGAGCGTATAAAAAATCGTAAATAATATATTATGCTATTAGACCAAGCTCATTATTTATGGTATTGCCCATTATCCGCCCATTTTTATTGATCTAGATTATATTTATGATCAATTCTTGTTTTTAATTAAAAAAATATATATATTGAAACGAACAAATGCATTTAAACTGTGCAACTTTGATGTGTTTGATTAGGTGTAAATTAAATTGGACATTTAATACGTTATCTGTTCTGCGCAACTCAAACGAGAAAACTTCTGTAATTAGGCCGTATTGGAGTCGAAATTTACAAGTTCACGTAATCTATGCTTGAACGATTTGTGTATAGAGAAGTATAGAATTTCTGATAACAGGTAGTAAACCTATCCAAACAACTTAAGCCCGTGTAGTTTATTACTCGAGATAAGCATATCAAATGCTTTTAAAGTTGCTTTGTTGGAATAATCAATATTGGAGTATACTTTTTACGTTTCCGGAGAAAAATTTAAAATATTCGAGCCAAAAAAGGCGAGACTTAAACCACAATTTCTCCAGTACTAATTTCATTCAAGAAATTGAGACGTATACATATAATATAACGTTGAAGCGTAATAATCATTCATAGAATTGATTATTAATTAAATTGTAGCGATCCTCTACAAATATTTAATTTAAAGATAAATTATATTTGATTGACGGGTATATAGTCAAGAAACATAAACACATGTTCCAAATCAAACACGGTTATTGAGTTTAAACACCCCAAATTTCACAATCATTGGATTTGTCGAATGTTGTCGCCCTCAAAATAGAGAAACAAACGAACAAACACAAATGTTAACCCGATGTTGGAACGTTACGTTTATATTTTAATCATAGGGGTTGTTTATTCCTGTTACAGGAATGGAAATTTACAGGTGAGCTGTTTTATTCATGTTGGAAACTACAAATTATACATTGGGTTTCATGTTGATGAAATGGATAATTGTCAACTAAGACACAAAAAACAAAAATGGTCCGTAGATACCCGATTCTTAGATTTAAATTGGCATGTTCTGGTTACACAAGAGTTGGAAATGGTTGTAAAAACTGACCATTTTGATCCCTTTAACTAGTTTTAACTAGAGTTTTATTCACATACTGTGTTCTATGCTTAAATTAATATACATATTATTAATGAACTGCTATTAATACAAAAATTATCTTTGGTCCATAAATAAGTATATCAATTGAACTTTAACAATAACATGTTTATTATTGATGATAAATGAATGCAATAATTTGATTTATTTCCTCCATTCTGTTAATTCATCATTTGTATTATTGTTTTATTTTCTTCAGGTTATGAATTTTACATGGAACTAACTTTCGAAGAATTTTCATTTAATAGGTGATCCAATGTCGTTTAACAACTTCAGGATGTTTTAAACGTTTCACATCAAACGTAGTATCGAAATTTAATTTTGAACCCATTCATTTCGGTGTACTTAATTAGAACCGTGATAGTGATGTTTAATAACATCAAAAAGCAAATTTTAAGGGAGGCTTTATGAAATATGCAACAGCAGTTAGAAATACAGATTGACCCTTGAACGTTGCAAAATATATCCCGATCTGTCTTACAAGAAGTATACCATCAATCAAATCTCTGTTTATACGCAATCATGAAAGTGCTCCTTTTCTGGCATTCAAATTTTACATATAAATGCGATTTATCTTGTTTGCATGAATCGAATTTTATTTTATTTATTTTATCTTGGTTGTGTTGTAATGGGTTTTAGATAGGCAGATAAATAACCAATCTGTGATTTCTAATGCCACTCGAACACACGCTTTATGTGTATGCTCAAGGCGAAAAATGTAATGTTAAAAAATATTTATTCGAATCTTATAAAGTTGCGAGTCAATGCTTTAAGAAAATTAGATAATTCGAAACATACACCGTAACCATTTACGGCCTATTGATCGTTTCGAATTGAACCGTAAATTGGATTGATACAATTTTTTGTCAATTGGAAAATTTCTTTTAGGCAGTTTTATACTTTCAAAAAGTTTTTTATAAGTAGGTATATCAATATTGAACTACCTTGATATTTCTTGTTTCCATTATATTTATAAAATTACTTAAATTAGGTAAAAAGACTGTAAACATGTAACTGAACAGTGATTATTAAATAAACATTTTATTTTAATTATAGGATCTATCAAAGGTTTAATATAAACCCATTAGTTAAATCAAAACACAATAATTGAAATTTAAATCCCAAATGTGATTCAAACATCACTCAGTTATTTTTAGTATTTTGGCAAGTTATTAAAAACTATTTTAAGTGGATTTTCATGCATTTTGATTAATCGATCCTAAATTATACACAATGATCCATTGTAAATTTCCTACAGAAAATGGAAAAAATTAATTTTAAAAAACAAGAATCTGAAATAAACAACGGATTACGAGTATTTAAAAAAAAACTTTATTTTAAGTGTTATCTCGAGGACTTGAAACGACTTGGGTGAGATATAGAACCTTTCTTTTACGTGAAATATGATTTGAAAACGCAAAAGTAGATTGCCAGGCGCTGTTACACTATCAAAGTGATATATTACGTACAAATTTAATTCGTGCCGTATCTTCTTCTTACTTCAGAATAAAGTGCAGCCGAAACGCACATTACCATCAAGTATAGCATCAGGTAAATCTGTTTTATATGATTGAGTTATTTTACATCAAAATATATCTCGGAAGATTTTCTTTGATTTCATACAAATGGAATTTTGAGTAGTCTCGATGTATTTATGCAATGACATTTATTAAAACGACTAAAAATTCGATGTACTTGGTTGGGTTTCTTTTTACATTCCTACGGATTTTTACAAGGTACTAAATTCTTAATTGTTTAACGTAAGTTTCATGCAAGAGTGGCAGCATCTTTGGCTCACAATCAGACACATTTTGGTCTCGTATTTACCGTTTCGCGAACAGGGGAGATATACTCTAAATCATGTTAATAGCGTGCTCAATTAACTCCCTTTTATTGTAGCATTTTACTGCTCTAAATGTGCCTGATAACATCTTACAATCGTGTTGCGGTTCTTTTTAGCAACGCGTGTAATAAGTCATAAATACTAATAAAATGGATTTGTTTTTTTTTTTTATTTAAACCAACTCTCTATAAAAGGTACAAATGTTCAAATTGCTACATTTGTTTCAATTAAGACTAATTCCATTTAGTTACATGTTGTTTATGATTTGTACTTTGTTCAAAATTTTATGATACATGTTTAAATAAATTATTTCTCTAAGGACTGTAATTTGTTTGTTATTTTTCAGAAAAAGTTTGACCCAGTTTGTAGAATTTTGTCACTCATTTTACATTTTATTTAAAAATATGCAAAATACAAATGTGACACTAGTTACAAAATAATATACAAAGTTTAGTAAAAATTGTGTAGTAATCTAAGAAATGGCTTATTGCACAAATTTGGGATTTGTTGTTATTTTAATAATATTTGTTCAAATTTCTCTTTTTATTTTTGCTGTGTTAAATAACTTATAAGTAGCTTACAACTTTTTTAAAAAAGCTATATAAAAATAATAAAATGATTTTAGAAGCATATAGTATAATACATAAAAAAATTTAGAACAGTTGATAATTATAATAAATTGATAGAAGGGAATGAAGAAAAATGAAGTTTATAAATTCCATGGTAAATACTGTAATATCAAAAATATATATATGCAAATAAAACATCAAAAAAGGGTTACGATATATGTTCTACAAAACTCTCTTTGGAAATTTTCCTTCGACTTCGAGATTATCTCCTCTCCGTCCCAAGCGATATTTCCCCTGGTTACGGAAACGTATTGCTTTGCGACCTTTTGATATTACAAATAACTAATAAAAATAGTCGTAAGTACATGACAGAAATGAAAAATGAAATAAATGTTTGAAAAAGAAAAAAAAAAATAAGAAAAAAGAAAAGCAGTGCTTTGACCTTACTTTCTTCTTCGTTCCTCCGGAAAATTCTCCGGTGGCTGCGGACTGGCAGCTTTCGCGACTCAAGATTGGAAAAGCGGCGTCGAGATAGTTATCGGATTTTCCGCGCATCCCGGCGGCGCTCCAAGCGATGAGGCTGGGCACGACCAGTGCCTCGTGGACCACGGCGTCAACGACGTCGCAACGCTACACTGTCCGAACCGTGCCGGTTTTTCCGCAAGCAGCGGAAAAGCGCACGCCACCGACGCGTTCCACGATACGTTTTGGGAAGTGCATGGAAGTAGGCGCCAAGTTTAGTGTAACTTAATTGGTTACTTGTGACGACTGAGAAATTGTTTATTATTATTATTATTATTATTTTTGTTGACAGTGAAAAGTGACAAAGTTTTTTTGTTTTTGGTGATTAGTTTGAGCGAACTTTTAAAGTAAGATAATCTTTTATTATTTTTTATGCACGTGTTGGCTTGCATTTTTAAATGACAACCAACCAAAAATAATAATTGAAATAGTTTATAATTAATTAAATTTATTCAACGCACTGCAACTAACTGAAATTAAATTAACAATTTTTTTTTTTAATATTTAATCACCTTTAAAAAATATTTAGAATAAAACTCCGATTTTCAGAATTTGTTTATTTTAAAACTGGTAAATTAAACATATTAACCTACTAAAATGTAGTATTAAAATTTTATCAGTTTTGCAATAAAAAATAACTGAACGTACAATTTTATTTTTGGAACGTTTAAAAAATTTAGTTGAATCAATTTAAATGATATTTAATAATTGAGGATATAAAATAAAGTACACATATAAAATTTCCAGGTTTTTTAATTTTAAATTTTCATTTATAATGAAAAAACTAAAAATGTACAGTGCATATATTTGTTGTATTATATTGAAAATGTTTCAAAAAATTTTCTCATGGTTTCTTTTATATTTTTATTGCAATTTTAAATTGACCGGCGCATTCGCCATTTTTGTGAATTTGCTAAAATGTATTTTTTTAATTAAACTTATATCAGTGACAAACCCCAATTATAATTAAGATAAAAAATAATAGTGTTAAATATATTGATAAAAGAAATCTAAGATTTTTGACAGATCAAACTTTATTGCTTCTTTTAATGCTTGTATGGCAAATAATGCAAAACTTATTTAATATTCTGTTTTTATTATGTCCGTTCATAGGTGTAAAAAAATTAGTATATAATTTTATATTTTCATTTCTTAAAAGTTTGTTAACAAAAAGAGAAATATGAATTGAGAAACGCTTTACGGTATAGAATCTTAATCCACAATAGTAGTAATTGCGGAACTTCGCAAAGTAAAAGTTAGTAATGAGCATATTTGAATCTAAGCCCAAACAGTTCCGCTCGTTGAAATACAAACTATATGTATGGTGAAGTTTCTATAAAAATTATTTAACTTGTATATGTATATATTTTAATCTTCGCAGTTAATTTTCAAAAGTCAATTTATAAATGTAATTGGATATTATTTTAGTTTGAAGCTGTTTTGTAAAGTTTGACAAAAGTTCTAGTGTTGTTAATGTGTGGTTTAATTCAACCATTATTCTGTAGGATAAAGTTTTTCTTCTGCGATTTCGTTCCAATTTCAACTTATTTAAATTTTAAAAATAAAGGGAATATTCTCGTAAATAATGCACATAGCAGAGAACTTGTTTGGTAAATTAAAAAATAATTAAATTTTGATTTTAATTATTAATTAATTAATCCCAAATAATTGGATCGTTTGCTCATAAATTTGAATGCACGGTCTAGTAAACAAAGCGCCTATCTTAAGTGGGTCACAAATACCAAATTGTTTGCAATAACTGTTTAAAGTGGTGCTGGGTTGATACCAGCTTTCTGCCAAATTAAACTTTAGATACATATCAATCACTCTATGCTGGAAATTGCATGAACCATCGAGCATCTCTACGAAGCAAGTGTACTAAAAGTTTTAAACGCAATTACGCTACAGCGAAAATCTGCATCAGCATGAAACATACATTCAATTAATTTTTGATAAACCTGGAAGTAGGTGCAAACAATTTACTCATCGGGGGAAGTTGTGCGACGAGATAATTTCCCATTATTCCAGTGTCGCGATAAAATTTGTTAATTTACAATTACTTTACTTTGCGTCAGTGTTTTAATAATAATAATAAAAATATCAAGTATGAAAATGGCCGCGCTGAAAGTTTTAAACGCAATTATGTTTGAGTGAAAATCTGCATCATCTTGCAACATACACCTATTCAATTAAATTTTTGATAAACTGAAATGTAAATGTTTGCGCCACAACTTATTCTGCATGGAAATTTTCACTATGCGGTATAATTCACGCGGAAGCGATTTCGACGCGAGAGAATTTCTTCGCCATTTTATCAGAACGACGGTTAACATGTATATGTGTCGACGTTGAAGTATATCTTATAACAATTAGTAAATAAAATTCTCAAAAGGATTATCGGCTTGTTCAAAATGCGTACAGAAATCCAGGGATAAGCCCTTGGGTCATAAGGGTAAGATTACGAAAGCCGTTGAGTTTTTATTCCTAAATTATGTTGAATATTACCAAGGGGAAACTAAAAATACGAATACGAATTGAATATTATTAACTTTAACGCAGTTGAAAATTGGGCTCGGGTTGTTTTTCATCAGGCATTATGTTTGTAACTTGTTTGTTAATATATTTTTATCTGAATTATCGTAACGGCGTCTAAAATCAATGAACCAATTAATTAAGGATCAAATTTTAGTAACTGTTTAACTGCTGATTATACTAAGCCAATCAATTTACATATGTCTGTTGCAAATCTCAGTATACGACACCGTTGGTGTTTATAGATAATCTCAGTATTCACATTTAATACTGGAATGATTATCAGTTTACGGTAGATTGACTTACATGCTACTGACCATTTCTAAGGCAACAGGTAATTCGATTTTAGCATAATATTAACCTATGGTAATGGAATTTGCAGAATTGTGAACAGTTTTGTTTATCAAATCAATCAAATAGATAATATCAATCATATTTGTATTAGTGTTAAATATCTCTCTAATTTGAAGTATCCGTTTATCTGAAGAACTAACATAATTACACAGAATGTACATTCATTATGGCACATTTCCTGATTATTTTGGTGATTAATAATTCTCTGTAGTGTTTTAATTCTAGTTAATAATTAAAATAAAGTCGAACGTTTGATGTATGAATTAGTTCTGTGCCTCATGAACCAGTAATAACCGATTTTCCCTATTGGAAAATTGAAAATAATCTTAGGATACTAAATATCAGTAAAGTACATACGTATATTGTAACTTTACAGCACAGGTTTAGGTTAGGTATCAAGTTAAACAATGTGGTCGGGTTATTACTGAGCCAGATTGAATTATGACTGAATTTACTGGGGATTTTAACAGGCACAACTATACGCTCCGCTTACCATTCCCTTGGCCTTTTCACGCTTTCATCAATATAAAATTGACTAATGCTCGGTAACCATATCCTAGGATCGTCCTCAAGCGAAGCACGACATTTACTGATATTTACGATGCCCCAGAGTTTAAATTTCTTATTGCGTCGCCGTACTTACGACTAACCGCATGGACCTTTTTTAATGCACTTGTAATAAGATTTAAAAAAATTGTTTAGGAAAACTTTAAACCTTCGTCTAGTTCTTAAAGGATTGTTAATTAAAACGAGGAGAAATTAATTGCTGATACTCAGATGTTAAGAGTAATTAATAAGATATTTCATTAATTAAAACATCTGTCAAATCTTATTTTTCATTTTTACTTATTTTTATTGTTATTCTTCAAAAACATGATTTATTTAGAATACCATCGCATCACAATTAACAACTTTTTGATTCATTGAAACTTTTACAGAAATTATCAGCCAGTCATAATTTATTATTATTTATGCAAGAATCTTGACAACTACGTATATATAAATAAATTTTAATTATCATGTGATTCTTGAGAAGACAAAAACTATATTGAATAAATTTTAAATTAAGCATATTATGTGTTAAATTCAACTCCAAAAGTGGAAAATATTTTTAAAAGCTTTGTACACGATTGATTTTATAATTAAGAAAAAAGTATATAAGAAACAATTAAAAATTGAATTTTAAATGACATATATGAATTATTCATAATTAATTAAACGAAGTTTTTTAGTAAGGTTTTGTGAAGCACTGTTTTTGAAATTTTTATTTACAGTATCTAAAAGCACATAATTATCAGATTTATATTTAATAGGACTTAACTTAATTTAGAATATTTGAATTGATCCTTATTAATGAAATGCTAAATTATTGACTCATATTAATTAATATTATTACTGTTTTTTAGTTTTGATATTGAAGATAATTTGATTTATCGTCATTAATAAAATTTTAAATTTGTATGTATATATTAGAAGCTTCATAAAAAGTTTTTGTTAATTAAAACCTAAAAAATTAAGAGCATAAATATTAATATTGAGTTTAGGATATTTAGAAGAATAAATTAATGGACACCCTTTAAATGATGCACCCTTGCAATTTATTAATATATATTTTTTAATGAAAAATAAATATTGAAAAATAATAAAATGTCATACATTCAAAACTAATATATTATGCTTGTAAACTTTTTGGTAATGCAATAAATAATTGCACTGTCAATAAAACTTCTATTTTATATTTAATACTTATGACAGTATATCAATATATCTTTTTTAAAAATATAACACTTGATATTTTGTTCATAACAGTCAAGAGCAGAACACTGGAAGTATGTGATGGTTGTGAATGAGCCATGACAAGAAAGAAATTGGTTACCGCATGTCACTTTTTCCCTAAATTTGCAGTGCAAGAAGTGACGAAATAGGGGAATGCTTTCATACAGACATATTACAGATAAAAACAAACAGATATATCAGGAAATGTGGAACACATCGATGACAGCTGAGATGTACGGGTTTGTCAAAAAGGAGCACTTAAGTGATATTTGATTTATATTGATATTGCATCCAAATTTAATAATCCCCTGTTTATTTCATGATCGGAATAATTTGAACATATTTGAACACGAAACGAAGTAATATTTTTCATTGGCATTACTTTTTGCCATTTGATTGTTTTTATTAAAAATTACTTAAATTTATAATGTTATACGAATAAGTGCTAAGATGGTTCATTTTCCTACGTTCTCTGTAGAGTACTACAATATATATTTCGATTTTTATGAAATATTCAGTAGAATTATCGATTCATTGATATATGTATATATATTATATAATATGGATATTTATTGAAAATTTAATTTGTTTTGTTTAGTTTTGTCGTGTTCTCCACATATATATATATATATTTTTATTAACGTCATTATTTCACGTATATTAGTACCAATATACCATAGGGTATATGTAGCACAGCATTCATATGATTCAGTTTATAAAGGCTCTCTTTGTATTATATATATATATATATATATATATATATATATATATATATATATATATATATATATATATATATATATGTATATGTATATATATGTACTTTGTTCACATTTTGTTCCCATTTTTTATAGTCCGTGTTTTGCTATCTTTCACTTCAGATGTAACGGCATCATACAAAGCTGCTTTGATGTCACAAATAAGGACACCCGACGTAGGTAAATAAATTTAAAATAGAGCTATAGGAAATTTTGAGTATATAATAAAGAAAAACATTCTATATTAAATAAAAAATCTGTTGGTTTTATATGTGCGGCAATAAAAAAGGATAGCAACACACGGTATTGTTAGTTATTCCACCTTAACGTACAACACAAAACTTTTAACGTACTATTATTATAAAACTTGAGGTAAGTTGATCCTTTTGTTTTAATTCCCTATCCTACTTTCGTGATAAACCGCATCGCTTAACAACGTACTCTCAATTTTGTTTGTCCACATAATTTTGTTTTATGACATTATTAAAGATGATATATTTACATGACCTGATAAGTTCCTTTTTTCGCCATTGGCGGATCGTAGTTTTATTGATTACAATTTGTCTGCACATACGAGAACAAATTTTATTAGATTGATTTGCTCCACACAAAAACAAACAATCCACTACGAAAACAATAATACGTGGCGAACCTTTTAAAGAAAATTCCAATTCTAATACGCCCAATTAAAATTCCTGCAGTGCCAAATTGCAATTCTCGCGGGACAAAAATCGTGCAGCAAATTTGAATAAAACCTTAACAGTTTTCCTAACTTAATTTGAATCCACTTTACCAAAAGTTTTACGTCCCAGAAAAAAGATACAATAAACACATCAGACTTAAAGTGGAATTAAAGTAACGTGAGAAAGTCTTCTGCACCCTCGGGGAAGAGTGTGTACAGGAATTTAGCTAGTTTCGTTCGATTCACTGACGTCGGTCTTTAACTAGATTCATTAATGACCGTTTGTGTCCGTGTGCGTGTTTTTCAAAAAGTTTACAAATGTCCCCCAATATTTATTCAGTTTAAAATGGAATCGATGTTTTGAAATATAAGGAGATTTTATGGTATTTTTTTTTCTTTAAAGCTTTGTTTGTTTTTAAACGGCAGTTATATATGTGTACATTTTTATCTGGTAGATTTGCATGTTGGACAAAGTGGCTTAATACAGAAGCCAAACGAAACGATTTTATGATATTTCTGAAAATGATTAAATAATTTTTGTTGTATTACAACAATGGCTGACTTAACAAAATGTTCTAATTACTTTTTACTATTTATAATAAAACATTTAAAAGCTAACAATATATTGTACTGTGAAACATTAAATAATGTCGAAAGCATATTGCAGTTGCACTGAAAAATTTTTAATAAAAATATATTTTACTTTCAATATGTAAAACGTAATAAAATATAAATATAAATTTTATTCAATTTTTCGATTTAAATATATATTTTTATGTGACATCAAAGAAATAAAAAAACAACGACGCATTGTATTTTAATAGCTGAACCTGAAATTTTCCAGATATGGAAAATCAATATTCAGAAACGCGTTTTGATGAGAAGACATTTTTCTTGTCGTACATTCATTTATTTGTATGCAGAGTTGTTATTGTGAGTGTGTGAATCATCCTATTTTATATGTTCTTTTGTGTTTTTTATTTTATTTTATAACACTTATTTCTGACTAATAATTCATATATAAAATAACATAATAAATTAATACTACATTTTTTAGCAATTCTTTTTTCTACAATAAATATCTTCAGTCTGTTCTGTATCTTAGTTTTCCTCAGTACTAGCTAAGTACGTTTATTAAAACAAAATGTACATTTATTAATGATCATTAAAAGAAATTGACGTCCTATTTTAAAATTAAATCAACGCGCAATGGTCCATTCGTGCAATGCGTGTACGGGCAAATAACATTAACTCCTAATGTAAAATAAGAATGAAAAAAACGTTGTAGGGGATTTTAAATTGCAGAAACTTATGGCCTGGGTTTAGTGACATTACGGTTTGTTTCACGTAATAGGGTTACTTAATTTTCGGTTTTACTCCAATACTAATTATACTTTCATGAAAATAAAGACGTTTAATTTGTTTTAAACCAAGTTTACAACATTTTTGGTAACTGCAAATAAAACATTACCATCCTCCAATTTATTGTAAACATATGTTTCTTAAATTGATATTTAATAAATTCCTCTAAATTTCGTTCAGTGTTTGGAAAATAATAATGAATTTTAATTTTAAAATATCACCTAAATTAATTGGGTTTTAGTTTGAAGAATATCACTGCGATAAATTTCGTTTTAATGATTTTAAATTCCCGGCGGCATGTTTTCTGTATCATTAGGTTTTAGCTTCTGTCGTTTTTGTACAAGGAATGTAAAAGAAATTCCCCTAATGCTAATAGCCCTCCATTAAATGCTGCATTGTTCTTGTAAGTAGCAAATTTTAAAGAAAGTTACCTTTTATTTCTCCGTTAGACGACTGTATTTTTTACTCGTTTAGATATTGCACCCTTTAATCACACCTTTATTGAAAAAGCGTTTATGTTAATGTGATAATATTGAACAGCATAATTATACAGTGGTAACTTAATTTAAATTTTTGTGTCTGTATATTTATTTTATGTATCAAATGTAGTTAAATCCAATTAATAAGAACTCACCCGTTGATTGCAGATAAATTTATTTAAATTTAATAAATTCCGTTTAAAGGAAAGTACATGGAACGCAAAAAATATTCGCTTAATACATTAGAATATAGCTTTTTGACATTTAATTTAACTTGATAGAAATTCCTGGCAGAGTGATATATTTATTCTGAGGCTGCAATAAGGATTCTTAGCACGTTTACAGATCCCCAGGGGAGCATATTTCCAAGGGTCGTCCGGGGACTGACCGGTGAGCGTCTTCACTAGAATTTAAATACCGCACTTAGCGTTGCCCACAGATGTGCTTTCTTACAGCAGTAAATAAAGATTTAAGAACGATATGTGCTCGCAAACCGACCTCGCCTTTATAGTCGCATTGAAGACATAGATCCTACGGAATGATGTCCTTTCGAAAAATTGTTTAAGCGAAGGCCAAATGTTCGGATATCGATAAAGGACTACGTTTATTATTAATGGCTTTGAGGTCTTGCCAATATTTATCTCTCTATCAGTCTATCTTGTTAACACAAAATTATTACTATTAAACAATTAACTGTGAAATAAAAGTAATAATTGGTTCACATTGTGGGTTTTATATTTGAATAAAAACGTATATTTAGTATAAATTAACAGTACTTAATAAAATATTCGGTGGATACGCAATTAACAATAATATACGCGCTCGTGCACAGAAAATAAAAATGGAATTTCCACACAAAACTAGACTGTTAACATATTAGGCACAGTTTGTTTTACAATTTGTTTAATTGATTTTGTTTAACTTTTTTTACATTTTAATTACGTCTAATTATATTTTTGGTTTTCGAAATAAAAAATGTAAATGAATTAAATTTAAAGGGTGAAATTTTGACAGGTAATAAAGTTAAATCCACAAGAGGGCACAAAAATAAAGTCTACCTAGCGATGTACTTTATTTAGCACTGGTTTTAGACACGTATGATTTTCGTTTGATTTTTTCCCCTTGTGAATGTATTTTATTGCCACTCGTTTAATCACCTGTTAAAATCACGAACCCCCTTGATAGTCTGTGGTTAAAATAAATACATTAACATCAAAAGCAGTCCGTGTTTTCGTACTTGTTTTTTACAAAAAGCTTATATTACTTCAATCAGCTAAAAAAATATCTGAAAAATACTTTGGGAAAAATGTGTATATAGTAAATTAACATTGTCATTTATTTTCATTTTTATCTGAATGAGATCATTGATTTTACTTCTTTTTATATAGCGTACGTTAGTTGTATCTTTTTTTTCACGTTTTCTCGACACCTGTAACATGTGTTAGTTCACGTAGTTGCAGACTTGACAGAATGCAACATAACTAACAATTTCGATCCGCACCAACTTCAATTTCTCCAGCAACAGCCAAATTATTCCCGATCCGGCGTGTCAAGAATCGCCTAAGACTTTTTTAGGCAGTTATTGAAAGGCCCGTGAAATTGGAAAGTTCTTGATGCGACGACATTTTAACGCCACGGATAAAAGATTAATGACATCTGATAAATAAATAAAAGTTATTCGTCAACAAAGTTGCTTGGCGAGCAAAAACTTAATTCCTTTTCGGTTTTATTAATGAAAGTTATGCGACCGTGAATTATCCAATCCTGCGGTATTAAGTAGCCATCAAGAAAATAACTTCTAACCGGAAATTAATAAGATTCGTTGGAGGAAAGTTTCTCGTTGTACAAACAACTTAATAATGTGCGTAATATAACCAGAAATAAAATGGTCAAATTTACAAGGGTTGCTTACTGCGCGTTTTCGATGTCTATAAGTAAAATGTTAAGATTCAATTATGGCAATATTCTTTCTTTAATATCTGTGGAATGGAAAAAAAGTTTGTAGGAAGTATTAGCATTGCTTAACACGTTCAAGTCGTTTTCTCCCCCCAAATAGCCTATATAGTCGTGTCGGGATATAGCTACTTGTAACTTTAAATATATGGCATCTATCAGGAGAAGGGAAGAAATAAATTGATTCGGAAATTCGCGAGGTTGGCAAATTTAATGGATACAAGTTTTAATATAATTTGTTTTAAGTTTTAATCGAAATTTAGATGTGTTTACTTTCAGTGCAATATCAATGTCACATTGTAAATATTAATGTAATCGAAATTTTACGTAACATGTGTATCAGTTTGTTTGGTTTATGGTTTAATTTTTGGACTAGAATTTTTAATTTCGACAGATATAAATTTGTCAAAAGTTAAACACAATTTGTTTTTGTTTTTGCAGAGTATTAAATTGTTCTGTCTGTTTCATTGCAAATTATTTCTTTTTTTGTTGCGTACGTTGACAATGTATAACTTTAGTCATATTAGCTTCCTGAAAAAGTAATTAATGTTTTTAGTTCATGATTTAACTGAATACTTTTTATATTATTTTTTAAAATTTTTTATATTATTTGAAAATTTACGTTAATGTTTTGACTACTATAAAGCTGGTAAACCTTATCCGTAAGTAAGTCTACTAAAAAAAGCCCAAGAAAAATTTTGATGGTGGCTACCAATGGTCCAAACGATCAAAGCAAACTATATTCTAGCAAACCTACTAAATTCTTGAAAAACTTTTGTTTTGCTACATCATGGCAACGCAAGAAGCTTCAGTGTTAAAGTTTTTTTGTTGTCCATTATGTAATAAATGGTTTAATAGTTCAAAACTGAGATTTTAAAGAACCATATTTTTTCCATGAATTTGCTAAAGAAACTAAAGAAAAATTTGTTGATTATGACTTGTTTGTTGAATAAAAGTTAAAATTAAATTTTATAAAAGTAAATTAATTTTTCGGTACCCAATAAATTTATTTCATCCAGTCTATACAGATATTAAAGTAATAAAATTACGTACTTACAACATAAATGCACATTAACAAAATGTTAAGTAATTAATAATTAATTTGATGTCATAATTGAAACCAATAATATATATTTTAATGTAATTGATGCTCATAAAATATTAGTGATTATTAAACATGTTACATTATTTAGATTTAAGTATTAATACCACAATCCCAAACTAATTAAAAATGTTGACTATCATTAATCATTTTATTTCACATCAGCACATAAAAATATGTTCTTTTTTGTTTCTATTAAATAAGCCTTAAATTTTATTTGAAGTAAAATTAGTATTAATATTACCGAAAAAAAATTATCAATTGAAAGGCGATTAAGAGAATCTCATTATGAAACATATTGTATTATGCGGCATCGTGAGTTGGTTTTTATTAAATTTTAATGAAAGACTTAACACCTAAAATAATAAAGTTATTATATTAATATTTTTGTTCAAAACGGTCCGCTAGTTTCATCCTGTGGGATTATAAATGGTGGGTGCGAGGATTAAATAAGAAATATGATGTGAATATTTTAGAGTGGATAAAATCTTGTTAAGTACCTACAAAAAAACCGGGTTCTGGTGATTAAAAGTCGTATGAATATATTTTCGTATATATCGAGCAAAATATGGTAATTAAGTAAAATAAAATGGAATAAAAATATTACGTTAGTATTTTATTGAAAATTTATAGGATACATTCAAAACGATTACTTGCAATTTAAATAGCGAAAATATAACTATGTTATTTAAAATTTAACATTTTTTAAATACTTTATTTTTATAGAATTTTATAAATATTTTGGACAATTTTTATTATGTGGTGAATGAATAATAAATTTTAAACAACGAACGGAATTAAAGTTGATTTTTATAAACTGTTCAGTACCAAAAACAAAATAAAATATTTACAGTATTTCATACATTCATAAATTTTAATATTAAAATGGTATAGACTAGTGCGTTTAATTTTTGTCACGTAAATCCACATTATTCTGAAGTTCAAACATAAATTGGCGCTTGTAAAATTTATATCCTAAGCAGAAAATTTAATTAAACAAAATGCCGAATTCAGGTTTATATATATTTTAGTGGCAATTTTATGCCGTTTCCACAACTGCATTTTACGTCACACTGATAAACCAAACAGAAGCGTAATAATAATTAATTTGTTTCAGGTGCTAGCACTGTGGATGGAACACCCTGGGAACTAATGCCGCCATAATTTTTAATTAATACATCGGTTTGTCAGCCAGAGGTATATACGGATTTGCGCATTTATTTTACTGGGTGTTGACGCCCGGTACAATCCATTGCCTTTGGTGTTTAGCAGCTCAGTGTGCACTACATTTAGTTTTATAATACTGTCACCAGCCAGGCTGGATTTAATGGTATGTGAAATCGATGAATTTATATACCCATCCGCGAAAACATTAGACCAACATATGAACTGAATTTAGGTCTTCTACTTTAACTCCTGCGATCAGGTCTGAACAATGTGAATCATACCAGCGAATTGGAAATCTCTGGCTAATCTATTACCTTTATAGTACACGGTCTCGCATCAATATTTAAACGAAACTGTGCGAAATTTCGTGGAGACATGTCACAAGTGTTTCAAAGTCCTCGTGTCCGATATTTCCCTCTCGTCGTGGTGAACAAAGGTTAGACGTAAACGTTATCATCATGGGAATTGAAAAATGGCCATTGTTTTTGGTTATTTTGACCATCAGGGACGTTATTGCCATTGACTCTCCAGGTAAGTGTAGTATTATCGTCGTATTTTAAAGATATTTCTCATTTGCTCAAAAAATATTATGTGATTCGTACTACTCTCGTATACCTTTGTAATTTATAATTTTCCTTTATTTTTTTAATTAGATCCGCTGCAAATGTACGTTGTAGTATAATTGGATTTAATCCTAAACAAACGTAATTCTTCAAACGAATTTTCACAATGTTTGTTTAATACTATAAATATAATCTCCATTGTAAAATTCTGTTACACATGTGTAGCAAAACTAAACACGTTTGTTTTAACTAGATTTGTAATGCGTTTAGTATTAAATGGTGTCAATATTAATTTACATCATAATGGGATAGTTGTTAATAGTAAACAACAATGGAATTGTGTGCCGACAATTATTTTGCTTTAAATGGTTTTATGTACTCCAATTACTTTTTAATGGAAAAATAACTATAGAAGGACCAACACTTTGGTATTGTTAAATGTAATAGTGTTTAAATATTTACAAAGATTTAATGATTTGTAAAGTGTGAAGTTTCCCGTTCAAAGCACTTATATAATTATTTACCTTGGTGTAATAAGTTGTTCTATCCTAGGGTTGGAATACGCCTAATTATAAATTACATGACTTAGATAAGCTTTTATTGACAAAAATATATAATTACCAATACCGTGGCATTATTTTGTTATTTTATTATTAAATAAAATTATACAGATACAAATTATAACTTGTTAAATACAATAATTTACAAATTTAATTACAGTTTAATTAGAATTTATTACTATTCATTGTCAAACAATATCGGACTTAATTTATCACACAAAATATGAATATAAATTTTCATTAATATAATAGCTAATATTAACGTAAAATAGTGTAAATGGAGATTATTATGGTTTAAATATGAATATTGTAACTCGGTGAATTGGGGGAAATTAACCAGTACCGATAATTACTCTGCTTACCAGCTAATTTGCATCTCATTTTGCGATATTGTTTCTTGAAAGACCTTTAAGATAATTGCACCATCAAGTAGAGCGTAGTATCGATTAATTATTGAAAACTAAATTGCAAACCATTTCCTTGTTATTATCTTTTCAATTTATCTTTAACTTTAAAATTGTTTTTGGCTTAGGTAAGTGTTTTTTGTTTAGTTTTATGATCTTTTTTTTTTTAAAAAAATAACACCCGTTTTTCCTTCATCTCTTAAGTCTTTTTCGCAAAAGAAGGATTTGTCTGAACAACAAAACAATTTTTGTTATCTTACACTCATAAATTCAAACAGATTTTCTTCACTTCAATGAACGATGCATTCAATTATTTTAAAGCGTTCAATAATTTTATAATCTTACACAAAATATAACAACTGTTAATTTATTTTATTTTGAGGCATTACATTAATTAAATTACAGCAAAAAAATATCTAAAAATCACTTTTTTATTGCAGACCTGCCATATAATTTTGAAACGGTAATAATTTTTAACAAGAACGAAACTTTTAATGGCCTGCTGTTAAAAGTACAATGAACTAAAGGCGCATAGAAATATGTAGATATGGTGTATCTAACAATAAGTGTTATTGCTCTAAAATTGAAGACATCATTAAAAACCTACAACACGAGCCTTCGTTATTTTTTGTTATTCCCCTTAAAAACGAACTTTTTATAATCTCAATTAATTCTAATGATGGTTCAAAAGTTTGCTCATGTGTTATTTACAGCGAAAAGTTGAAATATGTGAAATCAATGCAGTTACAATAAAAACACCAAAAGTTGTATCAAGAAGTTAAGTAAAAATATGTAGTTGATTATAAATTTAACGGTGCACAAATTAGGCTTTCGTTCTCTAAACTGGTATAATCGGGGAAATAAATTTCCACTTAGCTGTTCTGGGACCCGAAAACCGGCAAAGAAATCTGTACATAAATATTTTACAAACCGGCGTTAAACGAAGGATAGTGCATTATCAGGGGACCGAAAAAAATGGCCCTTCGCTTTGGTTACTTTAACCCACCAAACCACTTGGACGGTTTGCCTTGTTACTTTGAAGGTGGGTTTGCTTAGCAATGTTTATTTTCGTCTGGTCTTAATATTGCTCTTTTAGGCGTCTTTTATCTCCGAATAATAAAAACTTTGACTTTACAGAAACTTTTCATACGACCGCAAATAGTTTTAAACCAAACTGAGCTTTCAAAGTTTTTATTGCCGCTCTGCGATTTTTTTAATAAAAATTTGCGCTTTCTTTGGGTCTTATTAAATTAAATTGTTTCTACGAATGCCGTGAGGAAACCGTAAACGAAATTTAATACAAAAACAGAAATGGTCTATGTCAAAAAGTTTATACAAATCTGTTTTAATTTAATTATGGAAGCTTTTTGTTACTGTTGCTAATCCGTAGATATTTAAAAGTACGAAAAATATGCGATTGGATTCTACTAGAATGGAATATTTTGATTTGTGACCATTTTAGTACACTTTAAAAAAATGCAAATATGTATTAGAGAAGTTTTTTTACTATTGTCAGCAAAAATACTCTCGAGGGAGACGAAACTAGTTTCATAATTTATTCGATTGGTAATTATAATTCTGAAATCAAATCATCGATATGATTCAACGGTCATATTGCGACCGATATTTGATGATTGCCATAGATCGAATAATCCACAATATTCGCATTATCAACATTAATTTAAACTGTTCCGTGTTGTGGACGCCATTACCCGTTATATTTCGTTAGCGGCAAATCAAATTCTTATAAAACTGACATAAAAAATATGCCACGGTTGTTAACTTTACTTTATAGCAGCACAGTAAATTTGTCCATTAGTGCAGTATTACAATATTATTAAACCACGTCACACCGTTCGTTTAAAGGTTATCAATGTACTGTGTTCGCCGAAACGTACCATTCAACCAATTAAGTCCATGCAAAAGGGGGTGAATTGTCGACACGCATGAAACTGGATTATGCATCCGTTGAATTTCAACAAGTTCAGGAGTAATTATGTTACGGGCCAGAAGGACATTTGAAACCTCCCGGTCTGTTGCATCCAATTGGCAACCACCTTAAAATTGTAGACGATTAATTTGCACGGTACAAAATGTTAGCTAAATGGCACTTTACCACTCAGCTGTGCATTTATGCCAAATTGGCACATGAGTTGGGGGAACGAATGTATAGTAATGATTCAAAGACATACAGAAACATTTCATGGTAAATAGAGCTCTCGATAAATGAGTAAAAAAAAATTAAATGATATTGATTTGATGTATTTGGAAACTCCACCACAGTTATTAAGGGAAAAGTTAAATAGCAGTAACATGCTTTATCCCTTTTACAAATATCACTAACGGTGTAATTTGAAAATCTGTGTCAATTTAATATTTTGCGTAAAACTCAAAACAGCATATTAAATCACAGGTTGAAAATGAAACTTTCCATCAACTACACAGCCAAAGAGTTATTATTATTATTTAAAAAGTTCATACAAATACTGTTTTGTTTTTTGTTTGATTTTAAAAAGAATTTGTGTTTTACAAATATTGCAGTATCCTCTTACTATTTACATAAATATGAATAAAATATTTCATTTTTATTTTTAACTTCAATTTTGTTATAACTTTTTAATTTATATATACAAGCGGTCTTTTATTTATTTTATTTATTTTAATTATTTTAATCATTTATGGAAGTGAAACTGTAAAAAAAAATATATAATTCAGCGTTACCAATGCCAAGAGAAACAAGAAAATATGGCAAATATGATACGGCTAAATAAATCAACCATTTCCCTTATTATTAAAAAATTTATATAATAGAAGCTGGCCAAGTGGTAGCTGTGAAAAAATTTGTTTTCGAAAAACGTGAAAATAAATCATTAATTGGATAACTTAAATGTCAAAAAACAATCCAATTTTATCGCCAATTTGGAGGAATGGGACTAAATTCGACACAAAACTTTTACAAATTTAAATGAACTCAACACAGCAAATTAAGAAGCATGAAGGATTAGATAAAATTGTCCTATATTCGGACAATGCTCGTATCTCTGCCACAGAGATGGTCCAAAATTATAAAACAAAAAGGAAATTATACAAAGTGTTAATGTTAAATTAAATAACATATATATTTCATCAATAAAAACCCCTTTCAAAATTAAAGTTGCTATATTTATGACCGGATCAGAAAAATATATATAGCATTTTACTGAATAAGTATAAGTATTATAGTTTTTACAATACTGTGCAAAACAACAGTACTAAATTAGTATTATTTGAACAGTTCACATTAAATAAAATAAGGTAAAATATTTAACATTTTAAAAATGTTCCTATAATAATGACGACTACTGCATATTAAATTGTACCACTATTTCTGATATTTATGTCAGTCAATTCACAATACCTTTAATTACCTGATATAAATTTAGTAACTTTATGAAATTATTGAATGTCACATAACATACGTTGCTAATAAAAAATTCTTTATGGTTTTGTTTGTTGAAAAGTAATCAAATGGATGGCATTTTATCGTTTCTATATTTTTCCCTTTTCCAAATAATATAATGGGTCGTTTATTCCATGAGTTTTGATGATCGAAGATCTTTATTAAGTTCAACGGGATCGCGTTTTCACCATTAGTCAAATATAAAGGATAACATAGACAGGAAAAAAAAAATACAATTTATGTAATTACTTTCGTGTATAGGAAACTTTTAAATAAATTTATCTTCCTCAGTGGGAATAAAAACGTAGGACGCATAGATTGCAACATTCTATAGATAGCTTACACTTATTTAAATTCTTAGTCTCTCTGGAGTGTCACTGGCGACGTAATAAATTTGATAAAACTGAAAATTGTCGATATCGCCAGAAACGTGTTATTTATTTGAATGTATGCGAAAAAGAAATTTACTATTGGCCAGAAGCATTTTCGCAAATTTTGATGGTAGACATGTGTCTACTTCATTATTACTTGGTCGGTCTAAATGCCTAATAGTAAATTTCAGCAGCCATTTAAACGTCCAATAAATCATGTACCAGAAATAGGTGTTCAAATGACATTTATTGGATTTGTTCATAAAGCATTTCTCAAAATGATATATTATGTTATAAGACAAATAACCTGAAGTAACTTTCCAGGTTGAAATTTGCTGGGGGAGGATTTAACTTGCTTAAAAATTCCTAATTGAAATGATTAATCGACTATGATGTATGTATAACCGTTTAATACCCCGACTATGTGTCTTTTGGATGCTTAAACATTATTGATGGTGTGTTAAACTATATTAAATTAATTGATTTTACGTTTGTAAATTCATATCCCAATTTTACTTACTTTTTTATATTATTGCCATATTAAAAACAATATAGGTAAATATTTTGTGTTTATACATAATATACAGTAAATATATTTTGATAATAAAATTGATTTAGTAGAATCATCAATTCTCATTTAACGATCTCTTAGACTCTCTCCTCTTCATTTTCAATTTATTTCTTGGTAGTTATCACCGTCCATTAGGCAAAGTATAAGTATATAATTGGTGAATATATCAAAATGATAATTATTAAATTCAGCATCAACGATATTTTCTCTATTCGTTTCAATTTCTAACAATTGCTCTGAACTAAGGTTAATCATTATAACATTGTTAATTTTATATAAAATTTTAATATTCGACTCGAAACTAATTTTTTACTTGCAAAGAAATTTTTTTATCCTTTAGAGTGGAGTCTGATAAGAAAATTTTGTTAGAAATTATATAATTATAATTGAAATGTATAAAAGAATTCACTACATAGGAATGTTATATTGTTTTTTGTATGCTTCGGATCCTCTACTACTTTTAATCCTTCCTAAGTTTTATCTTTGTATATCTGTAAAATAAACAAAAGCAGATGGCGAGAATTCGTAACTCTGTATAATTCAGGGAATTATAAACTTTTTCTTTTTTGTATGTATATTAAAGCTTGTTCCCGCTGCTTCTTTGGTAATAAAGATTTATATCACATTCATATAACAAAAAAAAAGGCACACATAAAGAGCATAATAAAACTCGTTTTATATGTTAATTCAGTTTGAAAAAATGCGCAGTGAAAAATCAACTTAAATTTAGCAATTACGACCAAATTTATATTTCTTTAAACGAGTTGAATAATGACTAGCCATTTCTTTTAAAGATGTCTCGTGGCGTTTTACTTTCATTAAATCAAACAATATTTTATAAACCTTTTCCTCGGACGGGTGTATAAGACGGGCAAGACAAATTTTACTACTTTATACTACTCTGTGGATACATTTCGCGAGGAGAAGATGGCATTTATAAACGTCCTTTGTTCCTGTCAAATATCCTTTCCCCACAACCCTCTACGTGCTACTGCTAATAACTCTTTTTTATATTTTTGGCTTTAGACGGCTCTATTCCCGCAGAATTTTAAATAAAAGAAAAGACACATTTTATTTTCACAGTATAAAATATTTTTATCAATATATACTTGCCCGTTTATTGTCACAGAAGGGCCTTTGAATGTACAAACAAAACATTTTTTATTAAGTAGTTTTTTTTGTTGTCTTAAAAGTTGCCAAATACATTTACAATTAAATATATATTGGGGTACTAAAAGAGGTAGCTACAATAAGTCAACTAATCCACTTTAGAATTTACAAACATCTTTGTTGCTCTATTTCAAACTACATTAAAAGTTTATACAGAAGATGTTAACTCAACTTCATGCAATTCGATACTTTTTAGAGTTTTAGGAACGCAAGTCGCAAGTTTTACGTAATGGTGAATATTAAAGAACCATATTTTAGACAGTAAAATTTTTGTTCTCAATGATTATTTGATTAAATTGAAAAACTTTAATTGTAAGAGATATTAACTACGTCAATTCGATTATGAATTGAATCGAACTCGGTCGATGCTAATAAAAAATGAATTGTGCATCGTCTAATTAATAACCCTTTCTTTGCATTTTCCGTCTCTTGAAAAATTAATGATTAATCAAGTGGTAAAATTATACTAAAGTGAAATCGCTATCTGGTAAGTATGTCAAAGACTTGGGTATATGGGAGCAATTTAGATATGTAATTGAAAAGAATCCTATTTAAATCAAATTAGCCTACTGAACCTTTTTCGATTTAGTTAGTTAAAATTTCGATGTCGGCGCAATTACGTTTAATTGCAAGAATTGTTAGCGTTCTGCAGATGAGGCAGAATGTGGCAGACGTATAAAATAAAATAAATTAAATATTGCTCCCAGTGCGGCGGACTAAAAAGAGTGGCTTGGAGGAAGGTAAAACACTGAAAGCTTTTCGCCACTGAAAAAGATTAATTACGAGGCTACGTTTGTTCTAAATGGTATAAAAACTAGAGGAAATGTAAATTTGCGTATGAAATCGGAGAGCATCATTAAAAGAATAATGGGATGCTACATTAATTTATTATTTCAAACATTTTTCTGTAGTGTATTTAAAAATGCTCAATTTCTTGTTTAACTAAAGAAATGCTAAATTTAAATGAATTTAATGTAATAAATTCGGCGCAAAGTTTCCTATGTGCTTTTGTCATTTAAATTACAACCCTAAATTATACACAAATCGAGTTATTTTTCTTTTTGCCTTCGTTCTGTTTGTCCTTCCCCCAAAAACTTATTACATTATTTTTTGGGTGCGTACGTAGAAACTGCATGGTTTACTAAGAAAGGAATAAAATTAAATTCTTGCTTCGCAATTTCTTACAAACTTGTGTTTCCATTTTCGACCTGGATTAACAGTTTTGAATTTAATTACGAAAGTTGCTGCGCCGTATTAACAGCGCCCCTTACACTTTCAAGGACAAAGACATTCGTATGTTAACTGCGATAAGATCATTTTTATTGGGATATTCGTTTTTTACTTCAGCGTTTTGTAAATGTGAAGTTAAAAAGTTTTCACAATTTCAATTTATTTATTTAATTTGAACCCTTGAAGGGATTTGTTGGCCATCGAAATAATGCGATAGATAAGCAAATCACTCGCAAAATAGCGCGTTTGAATAATGGATCGCGTCGGCCGGTTACATACGCATCGATTGAAATGCGAGCGTATTTCAAATTTGCCATAAACCAACCCCTGAATTTAAATTAAAAAGTGCACGCATAAATAGTGATGCCATTTATTTTATTTCCTATATGGAACGCAGGCCGCAATTTATGTCGAGCCGGTACTTAATGCGAGTTTGAGCATTGTATTGTACTAATAAAACAGTTGGCCAGGCTCGTGCTCCACCACCCGACAGTTTAACAAACAAGACAAGTGAACATCCTCGCTTACACGAATATGCTCCCTAATGTATTTTCTCTTTTCTGTAATGAGACGACACTCGTAAAACTTTAGAACAACATTTCCCACTTATTGGTAATGAAACAACCATATCTGAAATGTACTTGGGACCTACAATTTGCTAATGGAATTTTAAGCATTTTTTAAGTAGTACAAGATGTGAATGTGAGGATGCGAAACCAAACAAAATAAGAAGTAGAATTATTGAAAATCGATACGCATGAATTATTTCTGATTTTTTTCTTTAATTTTGTTAAATGATTTGCTCTCATTTATTGATCGTGACGAAATACCAAATAATATGGCTGAATAAGGCTCTAATCTCTATGGTGTTTGTACCACTAATACAAATATGTAAATATGTTAATATAATAAAAGCGTGCATAACTCAATCTGCATAATTTTCAAATTCATAATCAATAATCATATAATACCTATTATTGGGCAATCTTGCAACCACACTCCTACAGATACAATAATTTTATATGTGCAGTAAGATTAATTAGCAATTAAAATCTCATTGCACGAACTACCAATTATTTTATAACTACTCATATTGTCAAATGTTACATTCAATAGTGTGTAAAATTATTATATAATTTGTGATATGGCCAAGTATTTGAAATTATGTTTGACACGAATACTGACAAAGCTATTGTCATGGTAAATTTTATATCGTTTGGTAAAAGCCATAATAAACGAAACCCGATATATATCTTGATGTAATCAATAATGTACATAGTACCATATGCTGCACATAAATGGGGCGGATCCTCTAAAAACATTTTATAAACTGATATTTCAAATAAATTAATAACGACATGACAGTAACACGTGTTCGTATGTTCTATTGGCGTACCTATATCGGTTGTTTGTTCATTAAAACGAATGAAGAATTAATGTAAAAATTATGGTTCTCGTTAAACTCTATCGTTACGACAATGTAATGACGGTTTGCTGTCAATTTTTAATTTTTGACTACATATTTTGGTTAAATTGACTGAAATGAAAATAAAATTGTGATCACATTTTTTATTTTAATATTTTTCATTCATTCAGTTTTACAATGAATTGCTTTGACTTTGTATCGTTATATTTTGTGGAGCTTTACTACAAAAAAGAACCAGTGATATAATTGTATGCAATTAACTTATACGTACATACATATCTTAAATTGTCACATAAAGTCAGGAATTAATCGTACAAACACAAACATAAGAGAGTTAAATATCCATTCAGTTTGATATAGTGAACAATTTGATAATTACTGAATCTCGATACAACAACATACAAAAAGGTTGTTTGGGCACATTTCTGTATTTGCTTTTACGCCTTGCTTCATAACCAACATAACTACATTTGTTTGTTTCCAATTACAGTCCAAAACACCCTTAGAAAATCGCAAAACGTAAACACAACTGTAAATCACCGGAACAAACAGAAAATTTAATTTCAAAATTGCATTTTCAATCAGAACTCTTTCACCGAAGAACTCCGGGGATAAAAAGGCCGTTTTTTAAAGTAAATCATTTATTTTTGCCTGTACATAATCATCCAGGGATTGTTACTGGCGCGTTGTTTGTCCCGCCCCAGTTTAATTTACAGAAACGACAAGCCAGTGTGGCCACTGTAGCAACAAATTGCGAAACCATTCAGCGAATTGATTCTGAACGAAGTTGCATTTCTGGTGCACAAATAAATATACCGCTGTGTACAGCATGCAGTTCAACGGGCGTTATGGTCGACCGAATGAAAAATGTGTCTACTTGAAATAGTACTATCATTATTAGTAAACTTTTATTGGTCTTCCTATAACTGTGCTTTTTCACGTCGACGAGTCAATTTTCATTTGCTTTCACTTTTAATGGCCACACTTGGATACGATTCCTTTGGGAATGCTCAAGTCTTCGTTGACACAGTAATATCCAATAAAATAATCAGGGATTCAATAAATGTAATTTGAATTGTAATCTAGAATAAAACTTTATCGGAATTTCCGACACTAAAATGAACAAGCGTTTCCGCAAACTTTTTAAATTGCTAATTCCGTAAGAATACATAATATAACAACCGCTCTCCATTTTCCGTTTCATTACGTTAAGCCACGATTCCGATCAGAGTATTTCATTTTACCGATAAAGCCGTAATATAGTGCAAAAAGGAAACAACGTGAGGCAATAAAAATTGAGGTTGATTTTGTTGTCATCGATTCCTGCTTACTCGAGCAATTTGATTTAGCTGAAGAAACGAAACAATCAACGTTTTCTTATTCCCCCGGGGATTCGGAAAGGCTAAAAAGATCTTTATTTACTTTTGCAAATCCTACGTTTCCGGCAGAGTTAATCCGGGATTAAATACCACGTCTTATTCGAGAAATTTCATAAGTAAGAAGTAAGTGCATTGTTTTGTATATTTCATTTTCGTGTAATGTGAATTCGAACTGCAGTCTTGATTTTAAACCATTTCACTTCGAGGTATAAAATAATATCCGTTCATTCTACTGAAATATTCCAAAAGTTACACAATTTCACAGAAAATAATATCGAGTAAAAATTTCAATGAAACAAATATGTTAATGCGACATTTATTGCATTTAAAAGTCGCTTGAAGTAACTAATAAGCATTTAGGATTAAAATAAAATAATACAATTTTAATTTGAAGTAATGGTTTAAAAAATATTTGTTTATTTTATTAATATTCTATTATTTTACTGTCTTCACCAAAATTTAAATATAGGTGTTATTTTGTTTTGAAAATGTTTACTGAATAGTATAACAAGTTGTTTTTTGGTTGAAAGTATTTTACAGCTGACTTTTTGCAATTAATAAAAAACCCTTGAACAGCTTTGCTTCTTTCGAGGAATTTTTTAATTTTGTTCAATCATTAATGAACTGTATTATTTGAAACTCATCACCTAGGACTAATATTCGTGGATGGTCAATATTAATGGAAAAAGTTTCTAGTAATTTTAAGTAAGAATTTGTTAGAAAATTATTTTCGTGTTGCTTCGTTAAAACATTCTTAATTATAAAAGACTGGATTCGAAGTAATCGATAATTTTATAATATACCAAACATAATGAATGCCCTGAAGTTTTAATACAATTTTAAAGTTGTTATTATACTAAATGTTGTTTAAAATATATTAAATTAAATATTATATGTTTATTTTTAATTTAACTTCCAGTTAGGGAACAATGCATTTTGAACAATAAAATTAATATCTTGTGGGTAGTAAAAAGTGTCTATTTGATGAATTTTAAGGACGACCTTAAAGTAAAACCTCTAAACAATGCATAAAATAAAAGACAGAAAATATTTAATGTATATACTGTCTATAAAATATATTATCATAATTTTCAGGATTACACATTCATTTAATTTTACAGTGTGAACACTGCACTGAAATATATTTTTGTTTGAGAGTAAAATAAAATTTATCAATTTTAAAATTTTCATGCATAAATTCTAGAGCATTAAAATAGTATCTATAGCCGAAATATTAGCACAAAGCGCTATATAATAAATCGATTCACGCCGCAAACCATAAAGATACTAACATTGTTATAAATCGTGTTTTGTTCGCGTTCCCATACATCAATAGAAAATTGACGGAAATCGAAATGGAAATTTGTGTTGAATAATCATTGACTAATTGTTGTCGAAGTTATTCTTTATATATTCATAAGTTTCTAATATTCCACTGCACCAGATACTTTTGTAATTACAAAACATAAATATGTATGCTGGCAACGTTTGATAAAATTTCTTAAATTAAGTGATGATAAATTGGTGGTACAGAGTAAAACTTTTAATCTTGAACGTTGGTTAAGTAGGTCCTGGATAGGGAACCACGAAAACATATTAAGCTTATAAATTAGTCTTTTGCTGTTTGTGCGCTCCGAATAAACTACAAACATTAAATCTCAAAAGGCAAAGTAAGCCATTGCGTAACAAGAGTTTAAACATACTTCGTCCCATAAGATTATGCGAGAAGCATGCTTCCAAGATACAAAAACACCGCAATTAAATTAAACACTTAAAGTCGAGACAATGAATAATTTCTCAACTGAAATTAAGGTGCTTTCTGTGTTAGGCTACAATTTATAAGGAAGCATGTTTCATACATTGTAGTGGAAACGGCAGGATTTCAATTAATGTAGCTCCAAAGGCACTAAACCCCGCAAACAATTATACCTAGGCCGCCTTGCGGTAAGATTAGAAATGCTGATATTGCCTCCACAACGGACCTGCCCCACTTGCTGCCCCACTTTACAAACAAATTCGCTCTGTGCGAAATATTTCTTATTGAGGTAGAACTTCTTAGCGTGTGAGGTTATGAGGTGTTCATAAATTCCACGTGGGCCACACGGCGGACATCCTTATTGTTCATTATTTAAAAAGGAAAATATTTTAGTCTATAACACTGAGTAAATTATTTATTAATTTATAAACTGTTGTGTTATTCACATCATTTCAAATATGTAAGTGTAGATTAAAGTAATATTTGTAGGAAATTAATGTCGCCCAACTTCAGAGAATTTTAATTAATTCTAAATATATGTTATTTATTAGAGTTTAGACTATTCATTTTTCTTTGTTTCAGTATGTACTGTATCTTTTTGCGCTTCCACCATAATTTTGACTAGCAAATTTATGTTGATTTTAACGCATCCACCATATTTTTGACTTGGATTTATATTACAATACATAAACTGATCGAAAAGCATATTAACATATTTCAACCAAAATATAAATTTAATAATATATTTTTATATTCTCTGTATACGTTGATGGTGAATAAAATTAAAATGAAAACAAGAGAACCTCAGACAAAAATAACGAAAAAACTTATCATTGGTTTCAGTCGATATTGAAATATTCAATTTAATTTTAACTCTGTTCAAGAATTAACAAACAATTTCTACTGTCTGTTCCTAAAATCATGCAGAGACGACATAGTGCTGTAGAGATGCTTCAGGCTGAGTGAAAACAAGTTGATGTGACCGCTGCACTTAGTTTTGACCAATCGGTAGTGTGCAGACTCTATTAACGGAGATTGGACGTGTGTGTGGGATCCGCCTAAAGAAGGTCAACCTGCACACTGATTTTGGCTACTAGATGTCATATAAGCCCAACGACAGTTTTAAATTAGTTAAATGATGCAAATAAGAGATTAGCTTGGTGCCAGGAAAGAGAATTGTAACAGAAGATCTGCAGACATTGAAGTCAAAGAATAAGTCCACGTTATATACAGGAAGTTCACGCATATCTAGGTGGATCAATAATGGTTTGGGGTTGTATTTTTCTAGGAGGAGGAACTGAAATGCACAGACATTATCAATAACATTGTTGAACATTATCGATAGAATTTGGAACCAAATTTTCTATTTTTAGACGACAACGCTAGACCACACAGTGCTAGGGTTGTCCTCAATCACTTAGAACATGTCCAAATCGAATGTTTGCCCTTATTAACCTTGTCGCCTGATCGTATAAAACATGTCTGGGATATGTTTGGAAGATCACCATCCTCGTGAACATACTGTTAGAGAATTAATTTCTTCTTTTCATTTTATATGTGGGAACCACATTTTTTATTTATTTTATAAAATAAAATACTATTTTTAATAAATCATTATTTAATTCTAAAATAAGGCAATATGCTTAACATTTTTCGATCAGTTTATAAAAATTGAATTACAATATACATGATACAAAATTAAATTCTTTTAATTGATTTCGTATTTTTTATTTTTTGTCCTGTTTTGTTTTCATTTTCAAATTATCCAGTAAATCTATTTTTGAATATAATTGTTACAGCAAGTACTAAGTTGAATATTTATTTTAATAAAAATTATGTATTTATATGTGAAACTAAAAACATTTATTTAATATAATATAGCAAGAATTAATATAATTATTTATATAAAAATAGTAATTTGTCGACATATAATTTTATGTGTATCATTTCAAATATAACAATAATATTTATTAAATACATGTATTTTATAGTTAATAAATGTAATTAAAATAGATAGTTTTATTGCTCGCGTCTACTAAAATTACAACCAACGACACACGTAAAATGAAGCAAAATAAGCCGGCATTATTAAAGATCTAGTATAATCGCCGGCACAATGTAACCTCTTAACTAGGTCGCCACCAATTCAACCCGTAAAATCTTTGTTGTATTCAGTTCCGATTTTAACCTTACACCAAATCCGAAATTAATAGGCAATTAGACAATAAAGCCTTGAATTCATAACCGGCGCAAATCAGAACTGTAATTACCCCAAAAAAAGAACGAACAAAGAAGTCCCAACTGATGGAAGGGTTGAATGAAAGGCTCTGTCTGCATCGCCTCTCAAGTCGCATGAAAAAGCCACATAAATCGATTGCGCTTAACAAGATAAATTGTTTCTTTGTATCACCTTTCAATTAGAAATAGATTACCCTAAATGCTCCCAAAATATATCGGCACATAATAAGTGGTTTTTCACCCCTTTTTGTGCAGCTGTTGCCCTTCAGAAATTCAACAATAGTCGCGGCAAAGTGATATTTGACAATGCCTGGGGAATAATGCGAAACTCCGGGCCACGAAAATAAGACAAAAAAGTTACGACGAAAGGTTTAAGTTTTTGTAAATGACCTACATCAATATAAAGGCTATAAGGCGGCCCACGGGAGATAAGAAATGTTTGATGTGATGTACGAGGCGTATCACAGATTTACAAAGACATATAAAGGTGTCGCCCATTATAACTACACATTGTCTTTCCTGAAAATTTGATAAAATCTGTGTTTGTGCCTAAAGGAGTAAATCAAAATTGAATAACGTTTTTGTTCCATATAATTAATGAAATTAAAAATATGATCTGATCAAACATGAATTCATGAATGTCTTAACGTATATTTCATTTTAATATCAAATTAATTATTAATATTAATACGTAATAATTTAACATAAATTTTGTAATCCGAGTTGTAATTAATTTATTGTTTTTATAATAATTAATACAGTATATAAAAAACAGTATATTATCTAAAGCACTTGTCCAAGAATGTAATATTCTCTGACACTACTACAGTTTAAACAAAGATTGATAGGACGTTTAAAGTAACTTTAATATAGTTTTAATTGGTGCTCAGAAACAGCAGGCCGTTTACTCCACACTTTGGATTAAACACACGCTTAAGACGTCTCAGGCAAGTTTATGACGAATAAGAAAACTTTAACATTTTCCAGGAAAGCAATAACCTTTAAACACTGTTCTTGTAGCATACGATTGTACTTATGACAGTCCGTTTTATTGGAAATGATTTAAAATAAACGACCATAGAGCTTAAACAGAGCCCGATCTTTCTTGGCAATTAACTTGGAGCCAATATAGTTTTTAGTTTATGTAGAAACGCGTCTGTTCAAGTGGATAATCTTATGCGGGCACTGCCTTTCAATTCGGAAAGAATTTGTTTAATGAACTTCGCAGCTTCGTTTATTATCCTGCTGCAAACTTAAAGAAATTAGAATCCATCTAAAAAACACTTTGTTTATGAGTCGCTATCAGGCTTGAATTTGTCAACGTTATTAAATTATATGTTGGCATTCTAAAACGATTTTTTATTAAAGCTATAATTAATTCGTCTGGAAGTAAAAACCATACAAATGGTTAACAGGAATTTTACCGTAGTGAACATTATGTTCGATTTTTAGCTTCAAGCTAAACCGGGACTGAAACACATTTTACTTTTTTGTAAAAACTGTAACCAATATTTTAATGTAATGTTTTTACATCTACACATATTTTCTATGAGTCGTGCGTTGATGCTGCACATTTAGAAATAAAAATAAGGTGCTTAACTTTGTTTACAGTGTACGTATGTGCATGAATAAACAACAAAGCAATTATTTCATATATGAAATATATATTTCTTTAGTATTACATTGAATATGAATAAAAACTAATAAAAATTGTTTTAGGCATCAACTTCGAAAAGAAATCGTATTATATAATTAAAAAATTAATTAAAAATTACAAAATAATCCTCAACTTAATTATTGATTGATAAATAATTTCAATTAATATCAAATATATAATTAATTAATATTAATATTTAAATAAAATTTGATACATATTTTATTTGGTGACAATTTTAATTTACATAATATTATATTATATCATAATAATAGAATTTTACAACAGACACAACACTTTACATGCTGTTGACCAATATGTAAATATATTTAAAACATGTTTTCATGTAAAAAGTAAAATTAAAACACATAAATTTTTAATATAAAATAGCTGTTTGTTAAAAAAAGAATATTTACTAAAGGCAAAGCGAGTTTCAGTATATAATAACTTTTATGTTTGTTAATTACTTATCTTTAGAAATATTTTCAGTTATATACAGAACGTATTTAATATTTCTTGAAAATTATATTACGAGTTTAATGTCAGGATTATTGCATTTGTAATTACTATCTTGGCAGTTGCATTAAGAAGAGTCTCCGAAGCAGAACTGGCATACACGGCTGCCTGATCCTAGTTTTAATTTAAATCATTTCACAATAAATCCCAAACAGACTAATGTGCATAACTAAGTGGCTATATATTACGGAAACATATTCTAGCATTAAAGTAATTTTAGAATATTAGCAATGATTAATAGGAGGAACTTGAAGGGTCTGAGCGCTACTAACTATGTAAGGACCCGAAAGCATATTACTGGTAATGCAGACAATATACCCCAATAGCTACTTTGTATTCAGCCGACAACATACTACAACACCGATTACCTGTAAATTATATACCAAAAAGGTCCTTTACATTGTATCAGTCAATTATTATCAATAATATCAAATGGAGTATAGGGATCGGGCAGAGAACCCTTTTATTAGCTTTTATTAAACCCTTATTGATACGATAATTAAATTAAATTACATGATTAATTAATATTCTTATTTAATAATTAATATTATTATATACTTGAGGGTAAAACACAATTTTTTAATGCATTTGCCTCTTTGTATAGTGGACAAACATTTATAGAAATTAGTTTAATACATTTCAATTCATAAGTTAAATCATTTATATGTACATCTGTTAAAATGTATGGTTTATAAAATAATTTTATGCAAACGCAATATTTCCCAAGTGCATTATAGAATAAATTAATTAATTGTTTTTGATAAAAATCAACAAACGGCTATTAAATCATTATGACATTATATTTAATATATGCATATATATACTGTGGTTGTTTATATTGTTTAAAACAACAGCGTATAAATTTCATTTATAGTTTCAATATTAGTTATAATATAACAATAGTATCTGCAATAAAAGTCTAACAACATTTAGTTTCAAACACGATTCTAACATAATTTTTTTTAATTAGTTCCCTTAATCCTGCATGGCGAAAATTCTCCCCTTTAAATACATTTTATTTAGAATGCCGTAAAAGAGTAAATAGAGTTGTTAAGGGAAGTTTGAAGTAACACTGTGCCTGGAAAAAGAAGTTAAACGTTAGGTGGATTATTAAAATGGGGGAAACATTTCATTAATTTGAGTGAACCACATTCGCAGAAAAATCACAATAAAACGGTGTACAATGAAAGAAGATTTTTTATGTAATAAATTTACTTGGGAAAATGTTTTCTTTGATTAATGAGCAGCTTTATTAATATAGCCTTAAAAATGAGAAATTCAGCTTTCACTCTTGCTTATTTATATCCACAAATTCTTTGGTTACGAAAAATATTTTACAAACAGTAAACATTACCCTGTAATTTATACGTAGTAAGGTAATTGATTCTAGAGACCTAATTAGCAGTATTACCTGAAAATTTCCTGCTGAACGCAGAATTAATATGAAATTCCGCACAAAAATATCAAATAACACGGGGTGTTACAATCATCGTAACAATTACTGTTAATTAAGAAGTACGTTTGTTGAAACACTGTGTTGTGAACCGTTGGTAAAACCTTACAGCATATTTCATTAAGTCAGCATCATCGGCGCGGAAACGGGCCCTTGAAGGGAGAATTTGCAAGCATTGTTGTCTTATTATCTTATTTCATGACCTTGTCTAATATTTGCTTAGGGTGGAAGTTGAGGGACGGTGCTAATTTATGTTTAAACAGAAAAATTAACATTCAATTTATGAGTGGTTGAATTGCATTTAGAATTTTAAGGGCTTTATGAATATGTATGGTTCTTGGGTCTTTTTTAACGACTTTATTTTATAAATATTTGAGTCTTTAACAAATTATAATTTTGCCCAAAAAGTGAAGTGATTTTGTGTTCTATTGGCTTCAAAGGAATTTGTTAAATACATAAACTTTGCTTTCTCTTAATATTCTTTTGTCATTCCAATCTAGTCTGCGTGGATAGCAGATCTCGTATTTGTAAAACAATGAAAAGGGAGTGATAATTTTATCGGCAGCTCTTTGCTTTAGATGGAATTTCACCGAACCATAAAATTGTGCATTGGATCAATTTTTATGAAATCGTGAAGGGTTTTATTCTTTTTTATAGTTTTACCCAATTTTGACGAACAATAAAAGTAAAATGTGTTTTAAACGTAGGATTGGGATACCCGTTTCGTTCTATCTTACGACTTCAGACAAGGACAGTTATACCTATATAGGTTTGATAACATCTTATTCTGAAGAAATACTGCTCATCGAGTATAATCCGAATAAATATGTTTTAGAAAATGATTATTTTACACAATATTTCACGAAATTCCAGTTTAAACAATAAACCTATATATATATATATATATATATATATATATATATATATATATATATATATATTTTATTACAATAAACTAAAAATAAATAATATTCGCATGTATGTTATTGAGTCAAGTTATTCACTATTGAGTGGGTCAACAGCTTTAACGGTTCGAAGGCGCCGCTCTCGTTTTTATATCTTACGTGACGAATAAATACTTGCTTAATAAAAGATTCATTGCGACTTCTAGACGAGTATATTTTTAGAATAATAATCGTACACATATTTCTTTATTGACAAGTTTATTATGTGTAAAAACCTTTGAAGGCATTTAAAATTATAAATCATCGAATGACTAGACATGCTAATTAAAAACGATACAGTTTTTATATGAACCGAAATATTCAATATCATATTTTAAAAATTTAAAATATGTGAAAGAAAACTGATTTAATTATAAAATATTATCTACTATGTATGCAGGAACTGGCGATGGATCAATTTTAAATTGAACACTTTTTAAAATTAAAAAATCACATCCCAGAGTAGCTTCAACAAAACAATGATTGTCGGAATAGCAAGAATACGCTTTCGAACCCTTTTGTATTTTAATTCGAAATGGCGTAAAGAAACTCATTTAAATGGGAAAAATATCCTTTTTGATAGTAAAGTCATCAATCAAAATTATTAATAACGTAAAACACGTTGATATTCAAAATTTCATAATTAAGAGAAATCACCTGAATACTGATATAGACGTGAAATTAAAAAAACGTCTTGCTATTCTCCAAATATTTAATTTTCTAATTATGTTTCCTATTTAAAATATGTATAACTAAAATATTAAATTCCAAATAGAATATATTATAGATTAATTAATTTACATGTAATTTAATTATACGGAAATGTTATATTTATTTATAATTAAATGCGTTATTGAAAATGATTGTATAATAATACAAAACGATTACGGTTGGAGTGTTTAAAATATTCTAAATTCTAAATAATAATAATGATAAGTTGTTAAGAATAAAGTACATGATTGAATCATTCATCACATCCATTACAATTTCTCTTTGCTTCAGCATTACTTTGGTTATTAAAATACATTAAACTACAATCGTAATTGAATTTCTTAAGAATTTATAATTTCTTTTTTCACATTTTTTAATTTTTATTTTATTTCAAATTGGTTAATTCATTTAATTTTGTACTGGAATTGGATTTGTGTAAATTATAAAGTATTAAAGTTTTAATTAAATTATTTTTTAAATTTAATTTATTTATAATTTTTCGAAACAATTCATATTTATTTACATTTTTTAATTGAAAAATTGTAAAAATAATATTGTACATATGGCATCCGAATAAAATTAAAAATATTTTAATGAATTAAGAAATACTTAATAAAGATTGTGAAATAATAAAAATATATAAATTAATAAAATAAATAGTGTGTGTGATAACAACAATTTCAAAATAAATCTAAAATATACAGTAAATATACAAAAAGTAAAGAAAGACTATAAAATAAAATGTTGATATAATTTTGTTGTTTGAAAAATAAAAAATACGCAAATTTTTAAAGAATAAAATTAAATTGATCAGTTGCACAGTAGACACGGCAATAATAGAAAAAACAATAAACATTATAATATATTTAAAGTTGCTATCTATAATTATGGCCACTACTGCGCATATTTTATAATATTGAAAAACATAGATACAAGATCGCATCATGCAAACTCGGGAGATGTAACAAATAAAATATAAAATATAACAATACGATATAAAAAATTTATTATTCAATGTGTGTACTCAAATATCACTTCTCAATTTTAGAAGTAATAGAATGGATAAACATTAGTACAGTTTGCTGTGCGCTTTCAGACAATTGCGGCTTTGTGTTTTTGCCCAGTCTAAGGAAAATCCGATCCGGACCAGTCGTGGATTTGCCAGCTTATTCTGTTTATTAAGCAAACTCCCGTATCGGACATAGGATCTTTATTTATTTTCCTAAGCATATCCTTTTGTCATTTCAATTCGTTTGAGCGGTCGCGCAATGAAAAGACACCGACCACCTATCGCAAACATTAAAGTAGTCATAAGCAAACCGGACAAACAACTCTTTGATAACACGCAATATTGCAATGTATATTTACATGGCAGACTCAGTTAACGTTATTGTTTTTGTTAATTCGTTTCTGTAATGGGTCATATATTGGAAGGGCACGATTCAAAGTTATTGTTGTGGATAATCCAATTGGTCTTTATGCAAAAACCAACACAAAACAACGCGCGAAACATTTCACATAACTTTTATATCAGTGCAGTTCAGTTTTAATGTCAATTTTCAATCCCGAACCGCAAACTTTATCGTCGTATAAAGTTATAACCGCCTGTAGTCCAAAATGGGTCATCGGCTTCCCGCTGAGTCAACTGATTACGTGGCCGTAAAGTTCCAGAAAAATAAATAAAATTTCTAATCTATATTTCTATGAGAGCAAACTTCTTATTTTGGAAATCCAAAGGAAGAAGGTATTTTTAGAGCTTACCCACATTACATTGCGTTATTATCTTTTATCAATGGTCTTCTTATAATATATTTTCGTCTTTTCTATAGAGCACTTGCTATCCAGTAATTTCAAAAGGTAATATGCAATATAACGGCCTCATAGATAAATTTCACCTGTGGATGAGCATGTTTCTGATAAATTCATATTAATCGATAGAACGTCAATTTGCTCCTAAAGCGAAATTTCACCAAGCAGAGAGGAGCTCAAAGGAGCAAGACATTTATGAAAGTATCATCTCGTTCACTTTTTGCTGCCTTTTATTAAAAATATTTAAATACTACAGAACATCACATAATAATAAAAAAAATGAATTATCGAAAATTTAAAAATTAAATTTAATTTAATAGCGGTATAAAATTATACATAGTATCAATATATTTCGGTAAATAATAAAAATATTAAACCTGAGCGAGGGAGTTTTATTCTTTTGATGTCCATAAAGGTTGAATTTAAGCCTGCATATGTGGTAATTACGACTGCAGTGTAGTATCTATTTGTGGTTTTATATTGTGGCCCAATTGAATTTCAGTTTCAGTTTTATGGCATAACTCAAGAGCATATGTGCTGAATTAGACTACTTATACATTTATATGAAATATTCATTTTTGTGCTGTTCAATTTTAATGACCATTTATGGAGGTGGTATGAAGCAATTAAGTTTCATTTTACCTTACAAAACATTGGCAAAAATATACTGTCATAATTTTAATTATGAAATGGAGGAATTAATAAAAGGGAGATCCTTCCTGTTAATAATAATTTTTACTTACTTACTTTGTGCGAAATTTCTTAATAATAATTATCATAATTTAGACATTTTATAAAGTAATTTGTTTTTGTTTTATAAATAATATTTTCTTAAAGTTGTAATTTATTATTAAGAGCACTAACTAATAAGCACGTAATTGTATTAGTATTATAATAACCCGTATAAACTTGTATTCATTAAAACATAATTTAATTTATGTTGTTAAGTTAAATGGAGAAAGTTTACAACTAAAACAGGTTCAGTCGAAACTAACAAAGCATATGTATTATTCTATTTTCTTTTATAATAGAGAATAATTTTAAAAAATATATATTAATATACCCAATTTATAACATTTAACAAATTGTTTCCTGAAGTTGTGACGAGAAAAATCCAGTTTTGAAATGTGTTCCCATAAAGTAACCGAATAAACCACAATAAACAATAACTGTTCAAAACTTGATCTTTATTTCTTCGATGTCCATAAACGTAAAATTTAAACCTTTTATGTGGTAATTACGATTGCCATTCTGTATCTATTAGTGGTTCAACATAGAGAACTGAAATTCATTTCAGGTTACATTTTATGTTATAACTCAAGGGCATGTGTGCTGAATGAGACTACTTACCTATTTATGAAATAACCATTTTTCCTCGAATGAAATTTTATTGGCGGCACGTACAATCACTAGTTTTAATTTTGATTTTGCATTTGAAAAAAAGGCTATTATTTTTATTAATAGTTATTTCCAATGATAATAGTCGTTATAAAAATTGTAACATAACATTAACGTTAACACATAAAGGATGAATACAAGTAGTGACAATGGATATTTACGTTCTCAGTTTATGTTAAATCGAAAATACATTTACGTCAAATATATAATGTTAATGGATCGTGCAATTTCATTTGTTTTTGGCCATAATAAATTCAGTCATATATTCCTGCATTTTGGGTTATCATCATAAGACCGACGTACCATCCAACTGTAAGATTTATGAACCAATATACTCAATCGTTGTAAATGTGTATCGTTGATAAACAAACCTGATTTATTGCCATTTTGTGCGAGTTCACTGCGTCATTTGAAAAATGCGCTCGGTTTTAGAGATTCATTTGCATTATTAAAAACAATATCACGTGAAATGGAACAATAAAGATTTTGGCAATGGAAGGAAATTTATTGTTTACGATGGATAAGCATTGGGAACAGGTCATCAAACTTCATTAACTTCCTCAAATTTATGCAATTTTCTATTATATTTTATGCACACTGTTTAAATATAAGAAATATACAAAAAAACGTTTGTTTAACAAATTCTTAACAAATACAGAGTGTTAGAACATGCACCACCTTAGAGACACATTTTTATGCATATGTTTATATAAAATGTTAATAAAAAATCTGTAATAGTAGAAGTGGTAGATTAGACTTTAATTTTTAATATGAAATTTTTTTAATTGAATGTATAACTTTAATTAATTTAATAATTTAATATTAATTAAATTATATTTTGCTGGAACTTTCTACCGACTGACTGAATCAACTCTGACTGACAGTTGCATATTCATTTGTAAAATTTCACATTTGAAGCTTTTTTAACTTTTTATATATCTACTTTTACATCAGGAATGTGTCCCTTCAGAACACTTGTACATCTTGGGTATGGTTTTCAAATTGTATAATTTTTGTACGATGTTGAAATAAAAGAAAAATATAAAATAAATTGACATAGTAAATTTTTAACAAATATATTGTCATCGGTTTCCAGCTTTTTATAGCACAAACTGTAAATGACATTTTACGAACTGACATGAAAATATAATTTGTTGTTAGCAATATTTATCGAATTTATCATATTTTTCATTACTTTCTATAAAATATGAAATATAAAATACTTTAATTAAAAAATATTTAATATTTATTTAATTTAATATTTTATTATTACAAGCCTGTTCTTTGTATAAAATACATTTAAATAAACAATGGAGTTATTATCATTAAAAAACTGTGTTGGAAAATAAATAATGTGTTGTTTTAACAAAATTACATGCTAAAATTCTTTCTAAACGTGTTCATATGCATAACCATTTAATTAAAATTAAATATTCATCTAAATTATTTTCATATTTAAACTATTCAAAAACTGTTTCTAATATACTCTATTTTTGAAGTGAATACTGTTAAAATAATTAATTTTATACACATAAAGATAAATGTAAAACCCAACTGCCACAATATATTAATTTTAAAACATACTTCATTTGATATATGCAAACTCGTCAATGGTTTACGCATATTAAATTTTATAATTAAATTTTTCATTTAATAAAATATCATTTGTAATGAACTAATAGGGTAAATTATTAGCTTTTATAAATTAGTCAATAATATATGTTTGTTTATATAACAATATATATTTTTTAATATAAATAACTATATCAAACCGGAAAAAAGTTCTGAAAGACAAAAGTGGGTATCCGAAAAAACTTTGCAATATGTCAACTTGTCCCCAAGTTAAATTGCATTTGTTTTTAGAACGCATAAAAACAAAAGTAAGTGAAAATTGAATCTTATCCTCCCCCTAGTAGTTCTTTTCAAAAACTTTCACCACCACAGATGCCATTAAGAGCGTTATAGAAAGAAAATGATGCAGGTTTGAATTTTTCATTAGCAGTTTCGTCGAAATTGAATGGGAGGGGTGACAGTAGGCACCGGGAAATCGGTAAGTTCGGATGAATCTCAAATAAAACACATGGAGTAATGACGATAATATCCATAAAACGTGTGTATTCAAGAAAAACGGGACTATTTCGTAAACACTAACGTGACATAGGAGAATAAAATTCGAGAGTTTCGACGCTTAACGTACTGATAGATGTACATTTTCTATTATGTTGTCGTATTATCTTTAATGAAAAAATCGATCATGGATCCTTTTCCTTTTACGCGGTGCTTGCGAAAGTGAGTCTCGCGCGAATAAGCCGACAATTTATATTCCATTATATTTACACTTAAAGGAACATTATCAGTAAACAAATTTGATACGTTATGACTTATAATACATTTTTTTTTTTAAATCACATACGTAGCCTGAATAGATATTATTTGTAACAGTTTTTTTAAATTATAATATTAATAGGGCTGTTAGAGGTCACAGAACTACGTAGTTTAATTTCAAAAAAGTTATAAAGAAGAATTTATTTCTCGTGTTGGACAACTTAAACAGATAAATGTTCCCACTTTTTAACTTGTTTAGCAATTTCACTGTCGCAGTTTCTATTTGCATTCCAACGGGTTAAAATGTTGACAGTAACAGATATTCAGGAATTTTGTCTCGTCTATACGAACTGCATGATTTATTTATCTTTCAGCATCAAATATAGAAAAATTTAATCATCCTTATTACAAATATACAAACTAAAAACAATGGTTTAAAGTATTATTGTACCAAAACAAACATCGAGATTTGGCGTGCTTATGTTATTTACATTGATTTAAAACGATCCATGAATAAACAATATGAGTAAATTCAATTTACTACGGGGATAATTTGGCTTTCATTTCGTATTCAGGCTCAGGCATTCGCATTTAATAGAATAATATTGTTACAACAAATTCAAAGACAATCTGGAACATCCCACATAATTAAGGTAAATTTGACAAAAGCATGCATATATTTGCGTTAGGCGAAGGTTGATGGATAACTTACTGCACCTCCAGAAAATCAAACTAAAACACTAGGCACGTGTTAGTTTACCTTGTTTACCTTGTAAGATTAAATCAACAGGAGTTTTTTATTATACCACTTATTGCCGTTAAAATGGAAAACGTCCAATTATCGTGTATTTTATTGGACTTGCGACATACAACAAGTGATCACACTTAAAAGAAATTAATACTATACTACCATAAATATAAAATTTAATTTCAGCATAAACCCCAAAATTACACTCTAAACGGGCTCAGGAATGAAGCTACTACAGTTTACCACTAAATGCGCCTCTATCCGGTGTAATTTACAATATTTATAAGATCATTTGAAGAGAGAATCTGCAAATGGCAGGATGCCTATGGCACATTCTAACCTCGTATGTAAAATGACTGTCAGACACACCGGTTTAGTTTCAAAATCTTATGTAGATGAACTAGTTGAAAGTTTTACTTGTTAAAACTCTGAGGAACAAGCGTTTGATATATGGTTTCTAATTTGGTTGCGTGGTTTTTACCTTCGTCGAACTGCTAGGTGCATTCAGTTGTGAAAAGTGATTTATGTGTTATACGTATACAATATTAAACAAACAAATTTATTACAAATTTATTAAAGGTCGTTGGTCATAAGTACCGTCATCAAGCCTGAGGCTTTACCAAAACCAAGTCAACATGAATAAAAGAAAGGGAAAGAGTGGCTTTAATGTGACACATTTTTTTCTCATATATCTGAATATCAAAAATTTGATATGTTATAGATAAAAAACCGCCCCGGCAAATTTATTCCGCATATGCCCTCGAATTCACAGTAGATTTTATTCGGATAGTCGAGTTTTCAATACACAGATACGCAACAAAATAAACAAACCGAAATCCAATATAAAATTCCTCGGATGTTTTCAAATTCAAGAGAAATACCGTAATGTCCTTCGGTATGAAACATCCCTCTCGGGGTTGTGAAATAAGTGTCAAGGGCCGAGTTGACCTCGCAATAATGTTATTGCTATTTACTGTGTCTTGTCGGCTCGGGCCTCAAGTTACGTACATGAAACCCTGCCTGTCATTTACACAATTCTTCTTTTACTTTTTTACGCTGTGGGATTTTATAGCTTTTTTGTGTTACACTAACAAGCCAATGTTATTTTAAATCGCCTAAATTAAAATATTTTTAGAATTTCATAATGGTGCAAAATTTACTAGAATTAATTATAATTTAGAAATATTCATGTTTGTATTTTGCTTATTATATTTAACAGATTAATCAATGATATTATTTTATATGTGTGTTTTGAATAATTCCCATTAATTAATATAATAATTAAGCAAATAAATATATTTTACTGATTAACTTTATTAACCTCAATATATTAAAAATTTTGAACTGTACCGTAATTTTAATGTAATAAATTATATTATATTTTTAGATAGTATCTTGAAATTAAACATTTTTATTTTTTCCTCGTAAAAAATAAATAGACATTTTAATTGACAAAAAAAATTTCTATTAAATAAAACATAACTGAAATAACTTAAAGTTAATGTCAGCATTAAATTATTAAATGTTATATCCTAAATGTAACTGAATTGAAAAATAAATAAGTTCATTCAAACGTAAAATAAGCATCAGGATTTTGCTATTCGATTTCCTATGCGCATGTATTTTATTAGAAATAAGGTCAATCTAGAAATATGTAATTGAATCTGAACATTAAGTTCGTTGTTGGAATTTTATATTCCAACAGAAAAACCCAATGTAATACTTAAATAAAGAATTTTTTTATACATAATGAAATATCCAACACTGGCAAATGAACCTAACTTAATATGAAAAACGTAGTTTTTAATGACGAAAGAGCTTTTTGTTATGTTGAATTTTCTCACTTCCGTGAGTTCGCGTTATAATTTAGTTTTGGAAACGGCTTAACCGAATCCAGAGTCAGCAGCTGACAAACATCCACAGGCGTTCCTAAATAAAAGCTGCCAGTTGGTCCTATTTAATTTTTACGGTTGAATTTAGAATCTGGGGGATATTTCCGTATGAGTGCCCATACACTAACTATCCACCAGAGATTAACTGGATGAATGAGACATTTTTGTAAATACGGCTTCGCAATAATTCAGGCAATTTTGTGGTATATTCAGGTCTGTATCAGACACAGTCATTTGTGTCACTTAAATTATGAATTTGTTATTTGATAATAATTATGTGTTTTAATTAATATTGCGTATTGTATGACCATTACGATTCGAATTAAGCCACAATATTATGCTAACAGTAAAATAATTGAATACAAGTCAAAAACTAATTTTCAGAAAAACCAGTGAAACAGCAAAGCTTTAGTAAAAACTGCAAATAGTCAAAACATATCTGGAAACCAGTCCAGTAATTATGCAAAATCAGATAAATACCAAATATGGAAATTGATAGGCACTTTTCATCGATAAAAGAGTGGAACGGAAATAAATTCGGAGCATCGGGGGATTTATACGTACGGTTAAGGGGCATTATCGGGAATTAAAACGTCATTACAGATGAGTGAAAAATCATAAAATCACTGCGTATGTGTGCCATTAATTAAAGCTTGTTGCATATTAATCAACAGTCGTTTTTAACGGATTATTTTGAATCGTGATTTGTTGTTTTTCGAATGAAAAAAAATCAGTAACAATCGAAAAGTTCCATTTAAACCTATAATAGAAACTATATAAAACGTATGTGTTTTCAATCTATATATTCCTAAACTGGTTGAATTTAAATGTCCTGTAAAAATTAACGAGTTCTTTTAATGATATTCTTCATGCGTCAGTCCTAAAAATATCTTGTCCGTCGTTTGCATCTAATTTTAGTTAATTGACTTTAGGATGTTTGCTTTATGTTAAAGAAAACAATACAAAAACGATTAATTGGGAAGCCATAGTGTTGGTTTTGCAGTCGGAGATAATTACAATTTTGAGCTTCTTAATCCCTTTTTTGTCATTCTTTAATTTATATAGACTTCTTATCTTGCTAAGCATATTTTTATAATTTGTATTTAATTAATTTAAAATCGTTTTTAAAACAAATGAGAATTTGTTGAAGTTGGAGTGGAAGTTTGCTATAATAATGACCACCACTGTCAAGAAATACATTAGACAAGGCATAACTTCTAGGACTCTCGGTATATCAAAATGTGATCTGGTAAAGGTAAATGGTATGGTAGAGAGAGGAAAGTTTTCACATATTTTTCAGTTTTGTGTCACTTCCGATTTCACCGGAAATGGTTGGAATAACTTGTATATTTCTATATTTTTGAATTTCTGAGACAATTCTCGATTAGACTGTGACATTACTTACGTCTACCTGATTTTTTAGAGCCATTTATTATCCAGTATTTCACTTAGTAATAATTTAATTCATGTGGTTATTTTTGTTTCAATCACAAATAAATTGGTTTATTTAGATTTACCAAAAAGTGCCTGTCAAAAAAGGTTTGCCATTTGAAAAAAATAGTTAGACTTGAAAATGTGATTTGGCAACTTATCTTATTTTTATCTCTCAAACTAATCTTTGTTACTGTAATTTTCTGACCTAACGTTCAAATAAATATCCAAGTGTGATCGAGAATTGTATTAGAAATCCAAAAACCTAAAAATATTCGATTTAAAAATTCGGGAACCCTTTCCGGTGAGTAAAACTATACAAAAACACCCGGTATATAATATATAATAATAATAATAATAATTCTTTTCTTTAATTTAAATGATGATTGTCTTGGTATTAGTGATAAAGATAAGGATGTGATTGAACTGATTTAATAAAATTAAGGCCAGATTAAGGATTATCTCCGGAACTGGACATTTCATGTCAAATCCAATTAAAAAAATCGAGCATTATTCTTGTCGGTTTTGTTTTGTTATTTTTCGTTCTGGCAGCTATGTCATTATTTATTTCGCTGCGGTCAGATATTTCTTAAGAAGCAACTCTCTCATACCCGAAATAAATTTAATTATTTTTTGCACCCAGTAATTTATTTGTTCTTTTGTTGCTCCTATAAATTAAACAAGCGAATTATCAAATTAAATTGAATTAACGTACCATTTTAATCGTTTCGTCGTTCGCCGCTGTGCACTAATTAATGTACTTTAGTTATCTCAAGGATGTAAATTGCAATACAGCGGTTTATCACGTGTTTACAAATAAAACTATACATTTTATCTTTCTGTTTAAAATATTAATTATAAAGGAATAAATGTGAACATAGAGTGTGATAAATTTAAACATAATTACGATGACAAAGCAGTAATTCGGTACCAGTACGTCTGAAAAATCTCGTTTATTCCACGCGTATGAAAGGACAACGCCGTTACAATGCGTCTATATTTTCGATGTGAATCATGCGGGTATAAATTGCGTTCTCCTATGGCTCAGAAAAGAATCATCTTGAAATGATATCAGGCGAATGGAAATAAACAAAATAATAAGCATGTATGTTAGAAGAAACATTTGATTTCATTTTATTAAAATTTCATAACTACAGGAAGATTTTTGTTAGGAAGTTTGCAAACAAGATTTAATTAAATAAAAGTTTCTGTTGAGACTGTATTTTCAACAAAAAAAAATTACTCGAGGTTGATTTTAAAGTATGTTTGAACTTTTGCCGCTGGTGGTTTCTAGGGACAATTCAGTGAATATAATACAAGTGACGGTTTCCATTCTAATATCAAAATAAAATTGCCCCCAGAAGAATAACCTAAGAAATCTTAGCAATCCGGTTTACCCCAAGTTGACTCGGTGAGTATTCTCAGTGTAAAGCCTGAGGGGCCGTCAACAATGTTGCCAAATGGCATAATGCTTTAATGACTTTCTTTTATGTAAACTTAACATTTTCCTCAACCGCTTAATAGACTCGTTTAAAACTGCCAAAAATTAAATTTTAAAAAGCATGCTCGAGTACTTTGCGTGAAATGTATGCGACTTTGGGAATTGTCAAAAGTTCACTTAAAATTATCGCTCCAAGTTTTAATGAAACAAGTTTGACGAAGTCCGCTGGCTTCTGGCTTTTAATATAAATATACACAAATCATCCTACCTACTTTTGTTCCAATTCCAATCTGCACGAATCAACTTTCCCTCTTTAAAGTTTGTGTTATGAACTTTTAAGTGCACTGCGAAATTTTATTTGTTTACAATCAAATTTTATGCCGTTTTTTATTGATAATATGTTTTATATTTTTATTTTACGCGATAAAATTACAAATAACTGTTTATTACTTTCTACGAATACGTAATATAGCTATACAGACTTGCCTTTTAATATATAGCTGCAGATTGTTTCATATTTTTATAAATCGGACTAATATAACCAAGCCAATAAGAAGCCCCCAAGACATACGCTTTGTTCATGTGCCAGGCTTCTCTAATATCAACACAATAAAACTTTATTAGTATTCTGCTATTAGATATCCTTCGTTTGCCAACAGAGAGATATAAGCTCGTGCTGAGGTAAAGGATCTGCTCCATTTTGATTCGATAAGAGTCGAAATGGGGCAAAGAGCATCCTGGGTTATATGTATTTACCGTATTCAAGATGAATACTAATTCAACTCTTAAACACAAAGGAGAAGCGTACATTAAAAGTGGTATTTGGAATGCATGGTGAGATCTCGTAAATATTGAAACGGGGATGAATGCTTATTGTAATCAACCGTTGAATATGCTGCTAGGTATATCAAGAATCTCCTATTACCTATTAGTATTTTAATTGGAATCTGTTGTGCAAAAATTAAACGCTCTAAAATTTTAATTACCACGATGTTCATTATCTCATTATGGAACTAGTTAATATTGTTGTTGATTTATGCATATAAAAATATTTCTTATTTTAAATTGAACACACATGAATTCCTATTTATTTAAGGAGTTGGTGGGCTTAAATGCAGCTTTCATAATGCTTACAAGTAATACGTAAATTAATAAAGGTAGAATAACAAATTAGTAATAAAAGATACATTAAAAATAAAATCATAATCATTGTTTTAATTAATTAAAAAGCAATATAAAACTTTAATCTTAATGTCTTTTTTAATTATCAAAAACTAAGCTGTTTAATTTATGTAATAAACTTCAAATCATATAACAATTTTTAAGAGTGAATGAAGACATCTTTTAAATGACCCCTTTTTCAAATTAAAAATTTTATGAGTAGTAGATGTTACTCGGAGGATATTCATTGTAGGGACGACATTTTTTCGTTGCAGGAAGACATGATAATAAAAAATTGACGTATGTTAATTAAAATGATTTCGTTTAATTTGGGTATTGCTCACTGCATATTAATTACAAAATTTTAGAAATGTAAGAAGTATTTTTTAAATTCCATTAAGGAGTCAGAGGCTGAATTACTATAATATCAAAGTTTTTTAAGAGTTAATGTGGAAGTGTTGAGTCCATTAGCCTCCTTTTTAAACATTTCTCACGAACTTCACGAAGTGGAAGTAATTTCATTATGTGTAATTTTTCTGTATTTTTAAATTAAAACACTGTATCTTATCTTGTGGTGCTAGATAAAATAACAAGTTTGTTCCGAACGTGGATGTAATAAATCTAAAATGCAGAAATACATGAAACAATGCGAGGGCGAACTTTGTTAACATTTCTTTACACTGCAATGTGATGTGTAAACGTAGAAGTATTTGAGAAAGAATTTAGAATGTTTATATAAAAGATTAAAAGAAATTTAAAAGGAAAACTTTGCGGAATTTCAAATTGCGAACTAGTTCAATTGTGAAATTAGCCCCTTTCGTCGCTTTTATTTGACAAATATGTGCTTTAGTAATTTTAACAATCAGTCTCTGGACGGTTATATTATTATTGCGTTCTGTTTTAAGTATTAACGGTGAATACAGAATAATGGATAGATAACAGTTCGAAAATACTAAATGTAAACGTTGTACTTTTTCATTTTTAAAGTGAAATATAAAATTATCCTGTACATTAGCGATGCTCTCATAACAGAGACAAACAAACTAGACAGATTTTGTATCGATAAGTTTATTTTACTGTCGTGTTGGGAAATGTAACGCCACAAACAGCTGCATAATTATTTCAAACAATTATACTTTCAAGCGTTCTTTGCATTTACACCCTCGCATGTTTATTTGTCGGTCTCACAGTGTGTTAAATATGAACTCAATTAGAACCGCCAATAATTTTCTGATGAAACATGAAAAAATAGAGGAGGCGCAACTGTGCCAAATTTTGTTTTTCTTTTATGTAGACAATCTACATTTAAACAGAGGTCCTTTGTGTAGTAAAGACTTCAAACGAACCAGAAGCAATTGAATTCATTGAGTTACTTTATAATGTGATTATCTCGAAAAAGTTTATTTTCCCCGACAGTCACTGTTCTTACGGGGATTTGAGTTTTTCTCTTTTATATTAGACAACTTCTAATTAGATTAGGCAGAAGTTGTTGAATAGGGATTATTGACGACAGGGATCGCGCAGCCAGGATGGACTAAGGCGTTTTTAATCACAGAAACGTTCGGCTAATTGCATTAGTTAACAAGAAGATTATCAGGGGCTGATAAAGTTATCTTTTGTATATGAATACAACGGGAAAATTTGCTAACACGATTAGGACTGCAGTTATTTTGTTACTGTTAAACATAATTAAATTTATAAGTTATTGTTTCGTTCACACAAGCAAACAAATTTGTTTTCATTTACATACAATGTGAACAAGTTAATTAGAATAAATAGCCGATGTAAATTAACATTCTGTATATTTAATAATGGTTATTATTTTAAGTTGTCGCCACTAGAGCGACGAAATTAAGAACGACACAAAGAGAGAAATGGAAATAAGGCACAGATAAAGCAAACCATTGTCGCATTGGCCCCGAGGACTTGATGTTTTGCCAACATAAATCAATTGTAAATTTTCTTGCAATTATAATAGAACAGTATTCGCGGCATAAAAGGCCGACGGGCCTTGATCATCTTGTATCAAGTGCCGGCCCAAAAACAAACGCAAGAAATCCACATGTTTTTGTTCAACTTGGCTCCGAAACTTTATTACGTAATAGAATTTAGGATCGCTGGGGATAATATTTCTGGATTAAATTGTTTCCTGGAGCGGGGACGGTATTAATTTTCATATGTTCTGCCTGATATTGCACATCTATAATAAATTTTGTTTGTATCGGGCTGCATTGTACGCCAGACTGCGATACAGCAAATATTATACATTACACGTGAATGTTACAAATGTATACAAACAGAATAAACTCATCATAAATCAATGGCTAAAAGTATCGTCGCCATTTTATAATATAATGTCATAAAAATAAGCCAGAGCGTTCAAAGGATTGCGCCAGTATCGCACCTAAATTAAATTATAGCGGATTTCTATAAAACATTACACTATCTGAGATATGAAAAGGATATCTTGGTGAAACAATTTCCTTAGTCGCGATAAAACTCTTTAGAGCACTAGTGAAGAAACGATATGTAACAGTGAGAGCAATTGAATCGTAATGCTATTTCACTCCTTTCCAGTTGTCACGAGAAAAACTTATTCCTTAGAGAAAAGCAAAGCTAGAAAACAAAGGGAATAAATGAAACTGAATTGAATGAGTCAATCATTGGTTGTTTTTTAGATGAATGTCGCTGTCCAACACATTGATGACCTACATTTTTAACGTAACACGAATGTGAGAATGCTGAAATATTAAAGTCAACACGTCTTCAAAGGCCGAAGGAAGTATTTGGTTAACAACATAAATATTGTGTCATTAAGTGTGTCGATGATTGTAAACAGCAATCATTTGAAACGCAGAAGAAGTCACAGAAAACGAAAAATAAACGCCTAACAAACATCAATCGCACAGAGTCACAAAGCAACGCATCGATAAGGACGAAGCATTCACGTTCTCCAAGCCGTGCCTAACGAACCGCCAGTCGAACGGCAACGCAGTCGTAAAAAGATTTAAAATATGACCGCTGGGAGCGCTCCACGCGGTTTGCAAAGATTCACCAATTTTCCCGGATGCTAGACGTCCCGGGACAATGTTATTTAAAGTTCTTTGTTGGACGATCACAAACTTTCGCGTTGAACATCTTGCCTCTTAATCGCTGAATTTTTACACATTGATGTGTCGCCATGAAAATTATGATTCGTCACAAATTGAAGAGGTTGGGTCAGTGTTAATGAAATGCATTTGCCAGATCGTGCATTAAGGTGAATTGGTTTGGAATTGTGAAAAAGTTTTAATAAGGGGATGAATATTTTTAACAGTTTATAATACGAGGCTTCCCCAACCCACTTAGCGAGACAGTTCCTCGTCGGGCGTCCTGGTTAAATATTACTGCTAAATATTTATATCAATTGTAAATGCAGTGGTGTAAGCTATCCTATTCCAGATCATTGAATATTGTTGATAATATTTTGAAATTCATGCATAAATTATAACAAAAATATCACAAACTAAATCAGTATTCGTGAGTCTTTAGGCAACCAACAGAAAATGGAATTTTCAAGACACGTTCTAAACAATAAAACAATCACGGTGATCCAAAAATGAGCTCTTAATTTTAATAGGAAGGTTCTCCTCATCTCATCTCGTCATTACTTGATCATATAGAAAATATCTATTTGCATTTTTTGTAGGAAATTGAACGGTCTACAAAAAAGGTATATTACATTTTTTTCATAACTCTTACCATTTAAATGATATCATAGGTCAAAGTTTGAAGAATTTAACAAAAATTAACTTCGTAGGTAAATAAATATTATTATATGCGCAACATATATTTTTGTAGGAAATTAAGCGCTCTACAAAAAGGTCTCCTGTGAATAATTGATTACTCTATCCATTTCGAAGATATTCGCATTCGAATTCCAATGTGTACTGGTTTTAATAGATTTTTAAATTTATCCATTTAAGTCAGGAATTTTGATAATATTCTTAAAAATTTTAGTTTATTTTGATAGAATTTCTAAGTCTCAATTTTTACAACAGTTTCTAAATTATGTCGTATCTTTTGTTTCAAAATATATTTTTTTCTAATCAATTTTTTAACAATATTTTCATTTCACAATTTTGCTCTTATCACAATTTAAAATCTTGATTTAATATTTTTCAACGGACTTATTTAAAACGTAATATTTTTCCACAATGTTGAATATATTTTGTCTGGGGAATTTGAAAATTTAGTTTCAAATGTTGATAGTTCTGTTGGTCATAACTTCATACTAGCGCCATATGCGTTTCTTTTTTCATATCTATGTTTTCTCATATTTCTACATTTTACAAGTTTTTAGAGCTCCTGAGTTGCATATAAGTTTAACCAAATAATGAATAACTGAGTTAAACTTTTACTTTTTTCTTTTCTATTGATATAATTAATGATATTTCTTAGAAAAAGCTTAGATTTTTTTTTCATGACAAATGGATAAATTTAAAATATTTATTAAGAAACAATTAAAATCAGTACGCATTGGGGTTCGAATGCGGATATCTTATAAATGGTTAGAGTAATCGATTAACCTCAAGGGACCTTTTTTATATAGCGTTTCCTACAAAAATATGTTGGGCATTTCATCATATTTACTTATACGAGTTATAATATTTAAAAGTAAAAAAGAAATTTTTGTTAAATTCTTTAAACTTGGACCTCCCGTATTCTCAATATCAATAAATGTTTAGCTTTTGCCATTCCTATACTATATTTTCCGTAACAGTAAAAATATGTGGCGTTGGTTTAAATATAAATATTAATAACGGAAACGTCTTCAAGCGACTGATTTAAAACGATCTGATTCTAGTTCGCACTCTTAAGCTCCGAAAACCGATGCGAGCACCGCATAACGGCTCAGACGTGCAAATCGCGCGAACTTTGCATCTTTTAAAGAATTCCATCAAGTTTACGCCCCAGTAAAACTTTCAATCTCATTATCCTGATCAGACAAGGAGGTGTTAGACTTCGGATGTAACTAGTATAATATACCTATAAACTAACGGAAGTTGCCGTCTACATGGAAACTCGTTATCATGATTTCGGGCTGATCTGCGGATTTTTAACCCTTATATATGCTGTATTCTATTTTTACGGTCTGTAATGTTTAATAAGAAAGGAGCTAAAACAGTAACTCTCAAGATGACACAAAAAAGCAATGTAGTATTTGCACTAACGCATAGTTATTAAATGGAGGCTCTCAAAAATCAAATATTAGTTTTATTGTTGACAATTCGGCGTACATGGATGCATAATTCATGTTGCCAAATTTTGTGTATGCACCTCTCAACAGTATACTTGCACGTAACTTTAAAGTTAGACTGAAAGCTTTATAAAATATTTCAAAACCAGTTCCTTTTATACAAGCTTTTGTTGAGTTTCTGGTAGAGTAACCTTACCTGCAAATGCATTATATCACATTTACAAACATTATAATGTATTTTAAAAATTTTAAATATGTTGTAGTTGTTCATGTATCAACGTAATGGATATGAAAATGAATAAAACAGTTGGTTTAAAAATACTGCAAGCAAATTTGCGAGTTTCCGTTTTAAACGTTTATCATTTTTTCTCTGAAATTCAGCTGGCGTAAGCACAAGATTTGTATGTTAAGATAAAACCATAAAATAAATATGTTTCATGACAACGTAAGCAAAATAAAAGTTTTTGTTGGACGGTTGTATTATGAGAAAATTTTCGAGTTTAAAATGAATAATGCATCTCAAAGATTCATATCAAATAATAGAGCGATATTTTAAGGGTTATGAGCACATGTACAGAATATTTTAAATTGATTAACCGTCCGGGTTAATGCCTGACATATTTATTTATTTACGATGTTTCAAACAAAATGTGTGTGCATATGGTGAATATAAGTTTAATTTGGTTTTCGTTCAAACACCTTGTTGACGTAATTTTTAGGTTAAAATTTTTGTTTCTTAAGGTGGAGTCTGCATTTTTCTTTCTTATTATCGATTATTAATTTCGAACAAAGAGCAGTTAATTTAGTAACTGTTCATGGAACATTAAATGGTAATTAGTTACATGTAATACATTCAAGGACAATGTCAGGAGCATTGTCATTTAATGCATATATTAGTGCAATGACCGAATGTGCTAAATCACGCGGCAATTTGCACATATATCTTCACGATAAACTGCTATAAATATAGCTGTCGGAAGGTACCTGCATGCGTATGATAAAATTTTGATGAAATATTCTGCCACTAGCACATACACGTATGATTTAACCTCCTTCGAAAGGTCCCGTGTTTTTTCCGTCATTTCAATATTTATTGCTCTCCTTTTAATTAACAAAAACGGTCGGCACTGAAATGATTTATCTCAACGATATACGATTAGATTGGTGATTAATTATACACATTAAGTTACCGAGGTAACAATTAATTATGCTGTTCAAAAAGATTATCAAAAAAATATTAATTTTGAAAGGACGCAAGCGAAGAAACACAGAAAACATATTACAAATACACTTGACATCAAAAAAATATGAATGATGAATTTGTTATTTCCGGTATTTATACTTTTTTTAGAATTCATATAGGTTTTTGTATAACAAAAAAGTGAATATATTATGTATTTCCTCTACATGTCATCAATTTCCTGGTACATATGTGTATAAATTGCGAACGGTGAGCGGACATGAAAATCGGTGCAAATGGTGCGATCGGAACAGTTTGAAATTATTCGATATTGTTATATCAGAAATGACGAATAAAGCAGCGATATACACGTCCAAATGACATTTTAATCTAAACTCTGATAATTAACGTTGATACGCTACAAAGCAAATGAAATACAGGTCACTACATGACATGAATAACTTCCAAGAGGAATATTCTTTCAGTCGGTAAAATTTCGGAGATTCAATCAAATGATGATTAAAAACGGTTTTATCTATATGTAAATCAGAACACTACCAGATATTGAGTTAGTGACGCGATTTTTAAGTATTATTCTTGTGTGACTGTGTGGTTTTGATTCGATTATATTCTTGATTGATATGACTTTTAGTGTGAATGGAATAAATTTCCAACGATAATTAACTTTTTTTCGATTGTACGAGCAAAAGTTTTTATTGCCCATCTGTGTCCAAACTTTAATTTATTTACTAATTGTATTGTTGTTAATTCCTAAGGATTATTTATATAAATCAGGTTTAATTAAAATTTATTCGACAGTAAAAAACATTTTTAATTATTACATTCTGTAACATTTTTATATATTTTATATAAAGCCCAGGAGAATTGTACTTGAAAGTATTAAAAATAATGAATTACATTTTAATTAAAATCTGTGTGAATTGAAATTAGTCGAAATTAAATTCTTTGGTCTTAAAGCGTTTGTTATATTAAATTTCTTGTATTAACTTTTTTGAGGCTGATAAAAAAACTAGCTTGCCGGCTCCTCAATTTAAGAATATTAAATAATATTTTTCAGTTTTACTTTGGGGCATTCCCCTAATTTGCCTTTGTTGAATGTTAACAAAAAATAACAAGTTAAAAAGTTGGTTTGTAATTAAAGTATTTGGAGATAAAGTATAAATGTAATGTGTAAATTTGTTATTTGTTTTTAAATAAGTTTATTTTCTATTTCAGGTAAGACTAACCATAAATTGTGGCGTTCAAAGTGAGTTTTCAACTTCCTGTATGATTGATAATACCATCCAGTTGTATCTTTACTTAACTTAGAAATTATTTCTGGAAACATGCAGTGATCACACAGAAGTAAAACCAAGTGGAAAATGCTCGTTTTAACACATTGCGAGGTTTTATTTCGGGCAATGTATCACAAATTGACCCACAGTGCGCCGGAACAAGTACCGCATTTGCGAAATGGTCCGCACTTCCACTTTCTTTCAAATCACCTCGATCACCCACAGACACGGAAGCATTATTGACCTCTTGTTACAGTCCAGTGTTTGCTCCGGACCCGTTATCTCCCAGTTTATCTTCGCCTTCCTTTTCCTGCCCAGCGGTGTCCCTCGTTTCCAAATTGCGTCCACTACTGGTCCGAGTTCCGTTTTCGACATACCAAGGGCTTTTAATATATGAACATCACATAACGTTCACATCAGATAAATATTAGTTGATAGCGGCAATAAGGTGGTGTTTGAACACGGATGTTTGGTCACATTGTTGTCCCTTGGGGTAAACACGGTCTGATCATTCGAACCCGGCAGACATTACACTACACCATGTTTAGTTTTACTAACAATAAGTTAATACCAACGGAACTAATTTAATTAGCTAACTCTGTTCAAATATTGAACGATTAGTTCCTTTGATCTACATAAAATTTGTTTTAAAAATTCACACCAGATTTGTTGATATAATAATTTTCAGTATTAATACAGATAAGTGTATTGAAAATTAATAGTAATACAGAAAACGAATACGTGATGTTTAATTAAATTAAAATTTAGTCTGATGCAGATCACTTACTTAATTTTATATTAATAATTTGTTTATCAAAATAATTGCCTCTAATTGGTAATTAAAAATATACATATTTTTGCTGATGTGCATTTTATTTTTTATTTATTTAATATATTTTTGTTTAAATCAACATATTTCTTTTTAAATGGCGTATTTTGCTAATTATAAAACCACGTTTGCGATTCTCTTTGTAATTTAAAAATTACCTCGAAATTATTATTCATTGTGTTCAGTTTATTTTTGGTAAAATAAAGTGAGAATTGTATAATGTAACTCATTTAATTTTAACTTTTTTATTTATAATTCGATTTTTCTGACTAATAATTTAAAAACAATAGAACATTTAAACCATTTTATTATATAAATCTTTTTTCCCTCTTTTATAATCAAATATGAAAAAATATTTTGTTTATTTCTTATAATAAAATCATTAATAATAAATTAATAATTTTGTTAACACTGTATATTTAGAATAACAAAAATTAAATTCACATCCAATGGAAGCGTCAGTAATTAAATAAATGTACAAGTAATTTAAAAAAATGTCTAAAAGTGTTCAGTAAAAAAAATATTTCACAAAACTTAAAACCGGAATTGGACAACCGACGAGACGCCGTGTTTTAATTAAGACTAGTGCTTACCCGTACATGACAAATAAGGCCGAAACGTAGAGAGCCGAAATTATTTTAAATGATTTGCGGTGGGCAGTGATAAATTAAACGTCAGAACACTAATCCTTTGTACGAAAGAATGCAGATGTTGTACCTTAAACACCTATTCAATTAAGATAAAATATTTATGGGTATAGGGGTGAATCCTATCGCCATTAATATTAATTTCGGAAGTGAATCAATAAGCGAACCGCAGAGTCTGCGAGCTTCCGAAGGATGGATTTTACGGGGGCGAGACCTAGCTTCATTTGGAATATGCAATTCCACTTTTATTATCCGCCACGCACGTCATTCGATTCTGCTAAGATTCCTTATCTCCGCCTATGGAATACGTGTGTTCCATACCGAATACTATCCGTTATGATAAACATCAACAAATATAAAAGATTGGGAACACGAAAAATTAATGTGCATGTTCAACAATGCCCTTTATATTTTTGTATTTCAAAGACAACTGCCACTGTTGTAAAAGGCAGGCAAATTATTAAAAAAATATGGAGATTTATGTGTTCGAAACATTTGATAAAAGAAAACAAACAAAAATGCCCCGACGTTTATTTTGGAATATGTGTAAATAGGATCTGTCTTGTGTCACTTATTTCATGCACTTACATATATTACAATGACTTTGGGGCTTAAAACACACCTAACCAATTAAATTTACTTTTTGAAGTTTATGATGTGCAAACATTGAGTAATTGATTTTGAAGTAAATTAAAAATTATATTTCTTTGATAGAACCAAAGTTAAATCCTTTAATTAAAACTTCAGGCAGTGTGTAAATATAAAGTGAATGTTTTGTAACCTCTTGCGTTAAATAAATTTCTCCTCTTTATTGATAATTTGTTTCATTATCATAATTCATATTTCTGTTAAAGTGCCTTTTAAATTTATTTTTGGAAGAAATTAAATTTTCGAAGTTCCTTGCACCAAACAATTTAGTAACGATTCTCAAGCTTTAGAAATCCTCTTATTCAAAGAGTTGAAAAATCGTTTAGGAAATTACGTTTAACCATATATCATAAATATTCGGAAATGTTTAATCTCCACTGTAATTTACCTTAGTCAAGGAGACACAGAATTTACGGTCCGCTGAATTTAAAAGATAAACTCCATTTATCTTTTTCTCGTATGGTGGCATTAATACCAAGGAAGGAATGTAGGTAAAACAAATTCACGCAAACCAATTAGAGAAATCGTTACGCCGTCCGGAAAACGTTGAAAAGGAAGAGGAGATTGAAAATAAATTAAAATCGTCGTTAGTTTAAAGTATAGAAATTTTAATAACAATTCAATTGGTGATCGAGTGATGGAAATTTGACCAGATTCCAAGCCCCACTCGATCCAATGTTATCCTTCTGCGTTAATTTGAATTTATAACGTGTCGACGCCCCAAGATATTTTGTTTTAATTTATGCCAATTGACGTACCGAATTGGAATTTCTATTTGGCCGTATAATAAATAAAGGCCCGCTGCCTTGTAAATATATACAGGAATTTAAATTGAATCGTACATGTTACGAAGCCGAGATACAGAAAATCCAGTTCACAAATACATTTTCACAGATACAAGACACCTGCGGCATCTTAATAGAAGCAGAAACAGAAATTTACTGTCTATTGAATTAAACCAAAATTCTGTTTCTGGTTTTGTACCGTTTTAATCTTGCAGGAGTGTGTGCTCGTTGCAACGCCGGCAGCTCGTAAGCAAATTATTTCGTGTGGTTTTCGAAACTCTTTATAGTGACAAAATAAAATGGCCAAATTTTCTGGGTACAAGTTGGGCGTGAATCTTGTCGATATCCGTGTGTCAGGTGATGTTATTCAAGTTCACAAATTTACTTATTTTCAAAGGGTAAGTAACTGTTTAAAATCAAATTTATTCATAGAAGTTTTTTTTTTCACAAGTTCTAAAGTGGGACGTGCCTTTATTACCGGTGGGCGCGACTAAGTGACTTCCTATTTTGCTTTAGAAGTTTAACAATTACTCACAAGAGACCGCAGACTCAGTAAAGATAGTATAACTTTACTTTATAATTTGTCATGCAAAAGTTTAAAATTATTTCCATTATGTGACATATAAAATTTGGGCAATTAGCCAAAGTCTAAAAGCTGTTGAGTTAAAGTAAACTAAACATAAAATATCATTTTAAGTAGAAATTCACCGCAAAACTTATTTTAAAGTGTTACAATAAAGACATAACAGTGCCTAAATGTTTGCTGGCGATAAAATTTTATGAATTTCAATTAACAACTTAGTTATTTGCGAGGCGATGACAACTTAACGAGCTGACCCAAGTATGAGGTAGGTAACAATTGTTTAGGTCACCCTAAAACTACATAAATAGGACAAAATTTCAACAACGATACTGAAGCCTACCGTCTCTAATTAAAATTTAATGAACACACGTTCCCATTGTTTCGCAGAATCGTCGAGCAACACCCTTCGCACAGTGTCATTTATTCAATTTCGGATTCTACGGTAATCAAATTAAATTAATAAAAACTACTTGTAAAGACTAAATGGTCTAAATCACATATTTATTTACGCCAAATAAAACGCATATTTTCTCCATTTTAAATTGCATTAAATCAAAATGGTTATTTTACTGCGACATTCACATTATACCTAAAATACAATGTGCAATATTTGTAAAAAGCTTGATTTAAACGTCGAGATAAAAACACAATTTCATTGACAACGATTGATTGATTGATACGTTTAGTTTTATAATTCGGTAGATCAATCTCACGTTGAATGATAAAAATTTGAGCAGGAAATATTTGTTAGACACATATTTTCATTTTTCCAATACATATTAATGTCTTAATTAGATGAATCAACTTTTTGAGCAATTGTCACATTCGTTAAATATTAATTGAGTTATTGAAAAGTTCCGATTAGTAGTACTTTGTAACCATCCCCGAATAATGGGCAATTACTTAACAGGCGAAAAAAAAAACAATATCAATCTCATTACAGTTTCGTTTAATTTATTTTTTATAATCTGAATTTAAATAGAAAATTAAGCCTCGAAGGATTAATTTTAGTGTTAACTATTTGTTTACATCAAAACTGGTTGTTCTATTAATGGGATAAAGTAAATTTAATTGAATTTTTAATTCAACTGTGTAAGCGTCTTTTAAATCGCTATTTAATCTCGCTCGACTTTCTTATTCACCATCTTTTAAATTGATAACCATATTGTATTTTAAACAACCGAAATTAATATTAAAATTAATCATTTCTCAGGACCCAATATTAAATATTTTCATCCGCTTTTATTTGCGTATACACAAGGGCATAAAAGTAACCACATTTTAATATTTATTTAAAAATCCACTTTTCAAAATGGTAAAAAGTTCCGTGTATCAATAAATTTAAAAAGGACACACCCAGAGAAAAAACCAGGAAAATGAAGTGCGGCACAGACAACAAATCTCTTTTTATCCACGATAGGAACCGCAGCTATAATAAGATTGTAAGCTTGAAAAATTGCAATAGGCTCAATAACATCACACCTTCCTTCCTAGTTGATAAACAGTCGCTAAAGTAATATGAATAAAACAAAGAAAAGCGCAACTCGAGAATAAAAATATATATGTATATATATATATATATATATTCCACTCTCACGCAGTTTGACATAAAGAAAATGAAACCAATTTTATTTCGCTACGAGTCGCACCGTATTCTTATTTGGCGCAACTATTTCCATGTATTTAGGGAGACATGTTCTTGGGGTGGTAAAAAGAAGCCAATTTAAATTTACACGTAAAAAGTTAATGCCATCTCGTGGGGGGAATAATGGGTTTATTTGAGGTTTACTCTAACAGGATTGATGTGGATTTACATGAAAGTATGTACGCTCAATGTCCCCGCATTTGTTTGCCGCTCACGGTCGCAGTTCTCGCAAATTGAATTGTATTTATTCTTTGCACTTGTTCCATAACGCATAACGCGTTCATATTTCCGATTTTTGATCTCGGAAAATAGAACCTAACAGGAAATTTCATTCACAAAATTTAATAGAAGGCATGTAATGAGAAAGTTTTTCATTCTTTTTATTTACTTACGCCAAGACATTAATAATTGTCCTTTCGAAAGTTTTGAATATTTTTTTTATATATTTGGTGTTTGATTAATATTTTTATTAGCTGTTCATTTCATTGATGGAAGAACTAAAATTGAAGTTATATAATTTAGTATTTCTACTAAACTAATGTGAAAAAATATTTGAATATTTAATAACGTTTGGCTTTGTTAAAATAGATGCGCTGCCCTAAAAGAAAGGTTGGAACGTCAAGAATCGTATTGATTGCCTACGCAAATAATCTCCACATTGTCCTATAAAATTTGCATGTTAAAACAAAAGGCAGAAAGAAGCGGAAAGGTACTTCTGTTAGTAAACCAATTTATCAAAATTGCTAAAAGGCATAAGTTTTTGAGTGCCAGTAAATCCTATATTGAAAGTTTCAGAGAGTGTAGTCAAATCGCTAGGCAGAAGCACTTTCAAGAGATGAGTAAATAGGATACTGAGTAACAATTCAATTTCAACTAAAAAAATCTTTAGTTTTCCTAAAAACATAGATCTAGGAGTTTTTTTTTGGTATTTATGTGCATTTTGACGAATAACCTGAAAATGAGTGATAATAATTAATTTATAATATAACCAATGTTTTTACCATAAATTTGGACCACCATATTCGTTCATTAACATCTCAAAAGCCTTTTATCGTGACTAAATAATAGCATTAGGAACAGTTTAGGCAGTTAATTGGGTCACAAGCTAATGTCTCTCATATTTGCTGTTTAATTACCATCTAAACATTACTTATTTATAACGCTTCCAGCTCCATACTTCACGTTTTAGTACCATAGTAATGCCCAAATTAAAATATCCTATTTTAGCGGCAATTCACTATGAGATTAAACTCAAATTTATTATTAATTGTACTGTTTATTTCTGTAATACTTTGGCTACTTTTTAACATTGTAATCGTCTTAATTCTAGACATTGTTGTCACGTTCAAATGTTGTATGTAAATATTTCTGTTTAATAACGAAACATTTTAATTTGTTAGGAGTTCTTTATTATATTTCTTCTACCTCTTTAATTGGGATCGTATATTTAGATATAACAATAAATAAAATATTTTTGCAACACAAATTTCACGATACTTCAAACTTTGTATACCAAAGGCAATAAAATATATTTCATATTTTTTTCGAATGATAAACTACCAATTATACAGACATAAAATATATCTGGAAATTTATACTCCGTTTTTCATGCATCACTTCCAAGAAACGGAGGCCAATTTCACGTACTACCGATTCCTTTTCACGCACGCCTTAACGTGAGATATTTAAAAATAAATGTACATGTTGTTTTTAGATTCTGTGGAGTACAGGCAGCAAAAGTGCATAAAGAAGCTACATAAGATGACAATATATTACTTAAAAACCTTTCAACATTTTATTATAAGTACCCTTCGTCGCCCGCGGGTAAATAACAAAGTTATAAAGGTTTTATAAATATGTTTAAAGACGTAGAAATCAAAGCAGAATGCTGTTTTTGCTCTATTGCTTTCACAAATAGCAAAGTTCTTTTGTGTTCTTTGACCAGTTGGGTACACTTTTATTTTAAAACATAAAATACAGTCACATACTAGTTGTATTTCGCATGACTGTTCTTACTTTTGCTTTTGGCAATTGTTTTGTATAGATGGTTAAGCTTTTAGATACTTTAAAATAATATTTTTTTACTAAATATTAATGTACCTCACACACACATTACACAAAAAATTTGCATAAATACATTTTTATGTTAATAAACTAAATAAAAATAAACATGATAATTAATATTATCGATACATATATGGTTTTTTACTTTGTACGCAAGAAATATAATAAATACTGTAAATGATCTAACACATATATAAAGAAACAAATTTTATTAATCTATTCATTTGGACTTCGTATCATTTCACAATGCAGATATTATTTTTTTAATTTTTTGCACGGATGTCTGCATCCATCAATCCTTGCTCTAGAAAAATTAAACCGTTGTAATTTTGTTTTTAAAAATAACGTAGAAGCATTCAACAAAAAATGACCATCTGTTCCATCTCGCGTGAATTGCGTCGTTTTAAATTGTCGTTTGACCTGCTTCTATGTAACGTTAAATAAAAAAAAAGTCTCAACATAAATATGTCACAGTGTTACATAGTATTTGACCCCTGACATTCCCGGTTTGAAATTTATAAAAAGCCCGAAAGTACAAAAATAATGTCTCTATTGCGGAAGAAAAAAAAAGGGGTAATAGATCTGGGGAATATAATAGAAAACCTGAGTTGACATTGCTGGTGAATTTGTGTTCAAGCTGGAGCTATTACGTCTGGTCGGGGACCCCACCACTAAATCTTATCGTTAGGATAAAGGTCTATAACTACTTGGCAGTGGTAGTTTCATCCATGGACCGACATGTACCCCGTTTTAGCCTATTTGGCACAGGCACGTCTACGTTGCAGTGATACTTTAAGCCATTATCAATAACCTCCTTATAACTTTGCTCGCTTTGTTGTGTTGTGGTTTTTATTGTCCAGAGATAAGGTTTACATTCGAATCAATTTTAAACTGAAAACTTTATGATAAATGTTGCCGGTTTCTATCTGTAAAACTTTTCTAAAATTTATTATCTAATAAAGAGAAACTGCAAGCACGACTTTAACGTGTACGTAAAGAAATATTGAAATATTACGTTTTATTTAAAACACATGCATAAATACACAAAAATAAACAGAATATTTTCTCTTTCTATAAACCCATTATTGTGTTAAATAAATAACGCGTCAAGCACTTCAACCTCAACGCAAGTGGGACAATTTTATTTTAAAACTCATTAAGACCTTTGTGCTCTCCTCTAATTAAAACTTTAAAACTATCAGAAAAAGAGAATAATGCTTTGTGTTCGCCATTAACACACGCTCGGAATAATGCCGAATAATCCCATTCAAGTATGAGGAACGTCGGTGCAAAGTGGGTTTTGCTTTTATTGTTCAAAGATAGTGGTATGTTAAGTTCACCTTTGAGTTTTATTTAAAGCAAATTCTTTGCTTGATTTTTTATTTTCGTTTTTCTCTCGGCTTTTAATGTGAATAATTTTAAATCTAACGCAAAGTAGAACGCATCCACCATTTTCATTAATGGTTCGCATTCACCATTTTTTCAGATACACCATTCATCCACCATTTTTTCGCTACGTTCTTGTAAAGTAACCTTAACCGGTCGGAAGGTGTGCTCGGAATAAATTAACCTTAATGCGCTTGATTACTCAATGTATATTTTAATGTCAGATTATTCAAATCATATTCATACTAAAAACCCGTTTAAATTTTAATCATTTTAAAATATTTTTTGTCAACTAGGTCGTATACATTCAGACAAGTCATTATTATGTTTATTTAAGCCCAAATTCTACGTGATATTACCCAGCTCTAAAAGCTAAGCTTTAAGAGCTTTCTAAACTTTAATCTTACAACACAGCTACGCATAATTCTGAAAGCTTTATATCCACCTCGATTTAAAATAAGTCGTGAAATCCCCATTTCAGCCATAAAATGTACTTCTTTAAAAAATTAATATATCCGTATGTGCATTTTTACTCCGCGATTTTGTATATTCATGCTTGTTCTTCTATGTTGTTTGAAAATGGGTTATTTTTATCAGTGGATTATTGAAAATAAAGATTACAATATGTTGATGAAGTAATACAATTTTTATGCTTAAAAATCAATAAAACGTGTATTTTTGAGTTAAAAAAAAGAATTGTGGTTAATGATTTGTACACAGAAATCCTTTTGCTTTTATGGTCCCGTAATAGGTATTAATAAATCTGTTTAATGGTATCACGTGAGTATGCACAGCTTTTGTTAATTGTGAGTTGGAAAAATACTTTCAGAAATTAATAAAACTATCTATTATAAAGAGACCAGTGTGGTGTCGTTAACTTAGAAATTGATTCAAAATTTAAAAAAACCACTAAAAATTCTAAACAGATTTCGGCAATATGAAATATAAATAAAATTCCAAACAGCAGCAAAATCCAGGTAAATTTAAACAAGACGAATAAAAGCAGAATATTTAAAAAAAAAAGCAGATAATGAAGATATCTGTAAGTTTCATCAGAAACATGCCCATAAAATTTTATATATTCTAGTTTGAAGAAGACTGTAAAATTTTAGGACCCTCCGTGTCTATTGTATCCGGAACTTCAGATAGGGTGCTAATATCATGTAGGAATTTCCGGTATTAAATCTGCCTTTCAAACTGGCTTGGAACATATGTAATTCCGTGCATCAGAGTAGAAAACTTGTCCTTTTGTCACAGGAAGTTGCGTTCCTGATCGTATCCAAGCAGTAATGAACCCGATTTATCTAGATCGTTGCTGCAAAGATCTAAACTTTCAATCGTTGCTCGTGTAAATGTAATTCAGATTGAGAACATTCAATAAGTTTTACGCATACGTTCTAAATTTAAATTCGTTCCATAAAGGACGTTATTTGTATTACAGAAAGGGGGATGGCAGAATTAAACTGAACCAACGCTCATTGGGCACGTTCCATTTTGTGGGTATTTAGTTAACAAGATTTTTCAAATTGTCGCCTCTGATATATAATTGAATTTAACAAAAAATGCAGTTATACTTAAAAAATAATTGCGTAGGATTTTTCGCTTTTAAAATTTTGTAACGTCAAACATTTAGATACGAATAATGGAAACGTTCTTCAAATAACATGTTGCGTAAACACAAATTATGTACAAAAAGTCAAATATTTATTTTAAAATTTTAAAGAACTTGATATTAAAAAGTATAATGTTACTGGTTAAGAATCGGATGTTAAAATGGGGCTTAAAAATACTTTGAAAACGTAAATTAGTCATTAAAATCCTTTACGGAGTGAAAATTTTGCAAGTGCTTTCTTTCCGTTGGGATTTTCGCAAAATAACAAGCGCCTAATTATATAAATTTAGAAGATAAATTATTTGAAGTAAATTCTGAAAATTTACAAAGTTCTGGGAGGTGCGAGAGTTTGTCAGTTTTTATGACTTCATCCGGTAATAAAACTTAAATATACAACTTAGAAGGTAAAAGTAATTCGTGAAAGTTATCTTAAAACAATTATTTAAAAATTAATTTATAAAACTTTTAAAAAGTAAAGTAAAAAGTTTTAGAAACTTTTGAGTTTTTTGTTTTAGGATCCATTACAGTCGTATTAAAGCTGTTGGTTTAAATTATATATTTGATTACATTCGTTTACGTTGCATTTGTAAGGCCAAATTTTGAATTACGTCCGAAAGATATTTCAAGTATTTGATCTATTATTGATTCGGATATGCTAGGACGCAATTTCGGTCCGGAACATACTGTGTGTAAGTTAATAGTTCAATATTAATTATAGAGAACTGCGTGTGATAATCAAATTTATGCCTATTATGTCAGGGGCTATTTTGAAGAGGTATTGTTAAATTTTCAGAACAACAACAACACTGTGTTTTGTTCAATATAAAGCATCCTACATATATCTGAATCCAATACGATTATCAGGTTCAATTGTAAACACCCTTGAAAATCTAATTGTGTTAATCTCAAAATCCAATATTGTTACTAAAATATCACAAGCGAAAAATACATAACATGGTATAGCACTAAATTTCAATTGAGGACATGAAATATGTTCATGTTTAAAGTACACGCAACAATTGTCTTGTTAAATCCAACGATTTACTTAAAGTTTTTTAACCGAACCCGCCGTAATATGTTAGTCTTAAATATGATAAATAACGTAACGTCAAAAAGTTGGAAGGCCCAGATGAATTACAATCCAATTTAAACACATTCAAAAAACTTAAAATATGTAAATGAAAACCAAGACAAACCATTTTTCATACTTAACAAGTCGTTTAACCTTGAGTAAGTCCGAAATTTGTTTGCATTCATCCCCCTACATAAGAGGGATTAATTTAATATGGCCCTTATAAAAAAAAACCCGGTAACCATGTTGATAAATACATTGTAAAAAATGTTGGAAGAAAACGTGGCAGTCATCACCATCTTTCTTGGGGCGCGGATTGTATATTACATGACCCTCAGACGACAGAACACAGCGAACCATTAATCTGCGTTTGAACACCCCGTGAATTATTCCAGTGGTGTACTTGATTTATTTTTCCACATTAAAATGGTATTAGATAGAGTTTTTTATGGTGACAGTTTGTGATTTGTATTTATTTTATTTCGGTTTTTATAGTTATTTGAATCATGATATTTACATTATTATTAGTCTATTCGGTGAGCTTTTCAAGTTCCAAGTAGTAACGCTAATAGTGGTTTTCAGTTATTCCGTGTTATAATGTGTGTAGATGTCACTTAAATTTCTTCATAAATCAATTAACACAATACCCAGTATTACACCATTAACAAGATAACACGAGAGCTGTACCAGTCTATGCAGGCCAAATAGTTTAATTCTATGTTAATGTTTTTGCCGTTCACTTAATGAGCATAGTTTGGAAGTTGAACTTCCGTCCGAACTTGACGGGAGTTTGGGAAATTTTCTAATAAATCATCGCGCTCATAAATCAGAGATACGACCCATTTATGATTGCCTATTGATTTATTGGCGCTGTAACGTGCAAAAAATTCGAATCTCAAGTAACGAGATTATAAATTTATGCGTACACGACCAATTGCCTACAGTTACATTGTGCTTTTAATTTATACGTCATACTTTAATCTCATGCAAAATTTATGAATCCTTTTGTTGCTGGCAGCACTAAATACAGATAGGCGTATGTACAGTATTGGCCATAACTGTTCCAATTTTTTTTTTTTTAATTTACATTAATTATTGGGAAAAAAATTAGCTGCTGTATACCACGTTGTGGATACTTTTTTACCCCGTAAAAATATAATTATTACATTTTTTTACCTGACATAATTATAACAACTAAAATAATGGATTTTGGTATTTTTCTACATGCGAAGTGCTTCGATATGATCCTATTACCGGTTCAATAGGATCTTTTAACAATGATAATGCGACTTAAATTTGTCATAATATTAACAATTTATAAATATATTTTTTAATCAAGTATGTGTAAAGTGGTGCTAGCATATATGAACGCCTTGTATAATATTAATAAATGTAAAATTGCAAAACAAATTTTATTGATATGAGATCTCTATTCGCACCATTGCATTGAAATAAAAGTCCCAGTAAGCCCAGAGAGTATTCTAAAACAACGGACAGGCAGATTTTGAATATTTGAGATAATAATCCTTTCCTGTTCTCTACAAAAGTTTTAAAAGTTTTGGCTGACAAATCAGGAGAATATACTCTATAGTAAGACTGTAAAATGAAGACTTGTTAAGGGAAGACTTAAAAGCGAAAATTATGTTTTATATATCCTTGAACATATTTTAAAGAAAGTTATGAAGTCGTATGCAAAGTTTTATTTTCCAAGAAAAAAAATTATTCGTAGCATTATATAAAATTAACAAAAAAATAAATAGCAAGATTCTCTTAAATTCTGAGTTAAACTCAATAAAGAACATTTGGGGAGTTTTGGAAAAAATATTTCGTCAAAAATCAAAAGATGGTGAGAAACTTTTTGAAAAATTCGGGAGTACCTGAAGAAATGCTAATGCCAACTTATTAATCTGTTAAATTCTATTGTAAAAAGAATCTTGTTTTCAATAGTTTCGTCCAAGTGAAAATAATGTTTCGTTCATTTTTTATAAATTAAAAAACGGTATAAAAGTTTTCGAAATTTTATCATTTTCAAGTAACAGAAGTAATTTTTCAGTTTTAAAGTAATAATTAATTGAGTAAGAAATTAAAATTGCAATTTAATATTCAAAAAAATCCTGTTTCAAAAGCTTCCAATTACATTTGTATCTTTACAATTTAAGTATGAATGCTTAGGATGAAACGAGTTGTTTATTTTTAAAAACGTGCCAGTGGAAGTTCCAATAAACATTTTTAAATTGGAGTGATGTCGCGTAATAGCGAAAGAAATTTCAGAATTCCACTGGCAACTTTTATAAATTGCATTCGCCGCGAAGTTTTTCACTGCAACTGGAAACTACACCCATAATTTAATAGAAAAAATTACTTTGGAATAACTTTATTGAATGCCGTCGGATGAATTTGCGAACGCCTCTGAAATTTAGACAGTAAAGCTTGTTTGAATATTATGAATTATTACATAAACAAAACACAGTGGTCAAATACGGTGAAACCGTTTTAGGATAGTTGAAAATCTCTTAAAGTTAAATTTAGTAGGACCCACAAAAATTGAATGTAAATTCGTTTAGCAATTAGTTTACAGATGTAAATTTATTGATTTTGGTAATGTTCGGTGAGTGGGCAATTTAAACGAAATTCCAACAGATTATTCGAGGCGGAGGCTGACAAAGTTTGTGATGAAAATCTGATTTAAAACTTATACAAGTGTAATTATCACAGAAAATGTGGCTTCAAGCGTTTGGGGATAAAGTAATAAGTTATTTACAAAATATAATTGGTGACGATTACTTGTAGCAATATTAATGTTCATTACGCTCTTCTGGTTGCAAAACGTTTAATATTATTATTTCTAATGGAACATTCAAATTAACTGCATAAATAAAGGCAGTTAGAGTGACGCGTCGCATTTTCGGTAAACAGATGTAAATTTTAGGGAGCGAATATTATTTAATCGCAGAAAAGTGTAGCAGCTGTGACGAAAATTACGAATCACAGGCAAATTTCGAGGTCGAAACTAGGCAACTTGCGAAAACATATGCGACATTAGCTTTATGCTCTGCAAGTGTTACACACCCCTGAGGCCGTGTAAACAAGAAGCTTTCCATACATATTCATCGCTCCAAGTCAAATTTGCGATCTATCAAATGGGAATTTGGAACTACTGTCGTATATTGCGCTCTGTTGTATAATGTAGGGAGCCGTGGGAAGTTTATTTTATATCTTTTGTACGACAATTAGACTCCTTAGTGACTCCAAGTTACTGATTAATTAACATTACATGTCGTATTTGACTTTGCTACTAAATTTCAACTCATTACATTTTCAGCGGCTTATGGTAATTAATAAATTATGTTATAATTGAATTTTATTCGTTAATATGTTATAAAATTAACGAGCTTTACAGTTAGTAGTTTTCCGACATTATTTTGACGCGCTAAAAATCACGTATAAAATTTAACACCATTAATATGTATGTATTGTATAAAATTTACACATTTATCAACAAATCAGTTTAATATTTAATATGCAACAATAACATTCACTGCTTTTAAATAATATAATATGTGTAGCGAAAAGTGTCAATATAAATTATTTGCCATTTTAACCGAATTTTATTTTATGCTATCTATGTATTCATATTAAAAATCAAATGTATACGCCTAAAAAAAGTTTTTAAAGTCTCGAAAATTGAGTCTCTAAATTTTGGTGTAATATTCGCTTAATTTTCACTGGCGTAAAATTCACGTCGCAGTCGCACAGAACGAGAAAAAGAGATCGTCATCTGAACAGCGGGGAGATGACCCACATAGATTGCAACCAAAAATTTTAACTGTGATCCAGTCAGGCATATTAAAACAACTGAGGAACGCGCTTGAACTCCGACAGGAATTATTTATTTCGAAATCACGACAATCTTTCAAACGTCCATATGATGCCCACTGTGATACGAACGATTCCAGGTCAACCCGGAAACGGTGTTGTCCACTTCCGTTTCACGGGCCGCTTGTCATTATATATTAAATCGCAGGATATTAAAGTTTCCAGTTATTAAAAAGGTCTGGATTTATATTCACCATCTTCTAAGTATGGTTTTCTGTGAAATATTACCGAATTATTTATTGTCACAGAGAGTTTAACGCCTCTATATTAAATTTTTGGTCTTTAATATTTTTTCGTTCAAATTTATTAAATATTTATTGGGTTTTAAACATATTCTAGAGATCTTAATATTCAAATATTTCGTTTTCATTTACACTGTCGGTCATGATTATAACAACTTATAGAAATGTATTAAAAATATGAACTGTACTACTTGGATTGGATACCAGTACTTACAGTAATAAATTGCCAACTTTATTATTTTTCAATGGATAACTTATTTAAGCAGGGGTCAAAGTGAAACTGTATAAAAAATTATAAGTCACTGTTGCTAAGACTGAGAGAAACAAGAGATGGCTAAGAGTTTACGGCTAAATAAGTAAACTCTTTCAAGTATTATTAAAATTAGAGAAACTGGCCAAATGGTAGCTACAAAAAAATAAAATGTCTGAGTTCGAAAAAGTTGAAAGTAAATCGATAACTGGATAAGTCGAATCTCGTAAAACAATCCAATCTTATCGTTCACTAAAATTAAAGTCAAGGAGTTTTTAGTTCAAGGACTGTGAAAAGATGGTTAGAGGATGGAGGGTAGGTGTAACCCCAGAAAAACTTTGGTTTCTACTCAAAATGTGAAAGCACAATTTTGACTTGCTTAGGATCACATTTGTAAATTTAATTTATAAAAAATTATGGTTCTGCTTATGTTAAACATCCTACATGAACAAAGCTACACAAAAAGAATTGATGTTCTTAATAAATGTGTTTCAACCTTAAAAGGATCTCAAATACAAATCTAAAATTGTGATGGATTAGTTAAAAGACCAAAAATCGATATTTTCTCTTACACGAGCCAATCTCCAAATATTAACCCTACAAAGAACATGAGAGATCACGTTTATCACCATCTTAACATAAAAATGTCACAAATTTAAATAAGCTTATCACAGCAATTCAAGAAATTTGAAGGACTATAGAATTGTCTTATATTCGGAAAATAGTGGAGTCTATACAACGGAGACTGGCCTAAATTATAAAACAAAAAGCATATTGGGCAAATTAAATTACATAAAATAGATTCATCATTAAAAATTCTTTTAAAAATTAAAGCTGAAGTTAAATAACATATGTCCAGCTCAATTCAGAAAAATATATGTAACATTTGAACTGTTCATATAAAAATGAGTTATGTCTAAAATATTTAACATTTTAAATATTTACTATAATAATGACTTCTACTATACATCTACGTACAGTATTTTCCTATAATATACTATATTGGTTAATTATTACGATTGTTATGATTATAACGAATTTTTGTTGACAATAATAATAATAAAGAGATGGTGCTAAGGAAAACAATTTCGTAGATCAATGAAATATCATAGCTTGCATAACAAGAAATTATAAGGCTTGCCCAAAACAGACTGCAATTCCATCATACTTAATTAGTACTATCGCTTTAAATATACTAAAGCAAAATGGGCAATCTTTCGCTACGAGACTTCAGATTAACGCCACTGTGGATATTTAAGTCTCTCAGTGAGTTTATGGTGTATTCTGAAGCAATTTTATTTAAGTCGTTGAGCTTAAACGAGTGCCAATAAAATATTTAGAGTACAAAGAGGTAGAGTGTAGGGCATAAACTTTAAACTAAATGGCGGAACGTCTTTGAGACTCCAAGGCTCATATTTATTGCAGGTGTCGGGTTTAAAGTAACGAAATTGTTAAAGGAGTTAGCTTCCAACATTTATTTTTAGAATTTTTAATCGATTTTATTCTATCATGAGAATACCCTGAAAATATCGATATTAAATTAAACTCTCTCAAAATGTTAAAATAAAAGAAATTTAAATTAAATAGTTACATTATACATGGGCTTTTTATGTAAATGTGATTTGTTTTAATTAAATAGTATTCGTGTAATTTAAAACAATTAAAAACAATTTAATTAAACTCAAATTCAATTAATTATTTAAATTATTATCGTAAGTATGTGTACTCGTTAATTTAATTAAACACAGTAATATATTTATTATTAAATAACTTTCTATTAAACAAATTAGGACCGTTTATTTAATGAATGATTAAGTTTATTGTTTACAGATGATTACCAATTATTGATGTAAACAATAAATAGACAATTTTTTGTTAAAAACATAAATCTTGAAATTGAAATATTTATATAAATAGTCTATTATGGTGACAGGTATATTAGATTATCGATCAATTCTAGTTAAGATTAAATTTCGTGCCCTTTAAATATACCGTTTTTGCATCTTGAACACACCGAGACGATCAGCAAGTCAATAAATTAGATTAAGGATGAGTTTTGTCTGCTTTATCCTTCGACGTTAATTCAACCGAACATTCTGTCTTTGAGAATTTTCGATTTATCTGCGCGCAAGACGATAAAAAACACGAAGGGTAAAATATATACATCTTTTATAGGAAAATCATTTAACAAAATGTGTTTCTTCAAGCTCCTAATCAAAGTCTAAATACGCCTAACGGATTAATTAATTTAGTCTGATGAAGTCCCAATGAAAATCGATGGAACACTTTCCAAAAAGTTTTCTTTATCTAACCAACTTATTGAATTGATTATGATGTTGTATTTTGAACAATTGTGTGTGTATTTTGAACAAGAGTGTATTCGAGAGAAATTTCTGTAGCCAATCTTACGAAATAATTCGAAACTTTATTATATTAACTTGGAAAATAGGCTCAGTTTAAAGGATAGTACCAGGGAATGTGGATTTTTCTTATTTAATAAAACGATGTGAAATAAATCAAGACCTTATTTCTGATAACACGAACGAAGCAATAGAGGCTGAATACTGAATATCCGATCAATAGCTGCGTGGCTGCCATCCAGAGACCTTAAAATAAATCAGATCTTAGCTGGATCTTATTTGAGATTCATGTACAGTTCACTTATTTGAGTATGAATTAAAACTTAATTACGCGCTTAAATTATTGGCGGAAGTCTTTATTCAAATTTACGGCCGCTAAGTGTTATTCAATTTAATTAATCATATAATTTTATCTTGGTGTTTTATTTTATTAGGCCATTTGAAGATCATTAAACAGAGAACTGAGAAAAGGTCTATGGTTTATTGTTTTAGACTTAAATTATTATTCGATGGCGCTATGTATTGTTTGATTTAATGAATAATTGAGATGAGGCAATGTAATATTTTCAATCTTAAATGCCAGGAGAAATTGTTACTTAATTTACCCTGTGTTTCTTATAAACAAAGCTTCTATTATTAAACTGGTTCGTTTCAAATTGTGGGAATTGGATAATATTAAAATCAAATAAGGAGATTATTAAAACTTATTGGAAAAATTTAAATTTATATTTCTGTGATACATTCTTTTTAAACACACGGATATTGTATTGGTATTAAAAGTTGCCTCAACCAAAAAATAATTGAAATCTGCAATTTTATTGCTGTATTTAGTATTCATATTTGAAATTAATTTAACGGTATATGCAATACAGAATTTTTCAAACAAAATCCAACGGCCGTGGATTTAAAATATCAATTTACTTGAAAATATGCCAAATCTGCATTATAATTTAATAAATATCGAAATTAATTTGCACAGGTGAATTTGAAAGATATAAAATATAAATCATATTCTGTATTTCGAAATTTCAAGTATAAAATTAATTAATTAAAGATTCAACTTTAATTTACTTACGCTTACTACTTTATTAAAAAATAATTATTGTTGTTTAATATTATTGCGAAATCAATTTATGAGTGTAATAAATAATTATTAAACTTTTAATTAATTTAATTTTATGATGGCATGTAATTAAGAATGCATATCATAATTATTAGTTTAAAATTAATATAATATATAAATATAAGGTACCTTCCTCGATATAATTAAAAATGACACCAATATTTATTTGCATAAAAAAGCTTAAAATATTTTACTATAAAAATAACAATGATTTAATTTTATCATTTTGAGTTAGAGCGTTAAAATATTGGGATTTATTGTCAACAATGAAAATTTCAAATATATCACTAGGGCAAATTTTATTTTACAATGAATAATTTTAAATAAATTTATTTGAATTATACTTTCATGGCTAATTTAGTTTTGGCATTCGATTAAGAAAATAAAGGAAGTATATATATATATATATATATATATATATATATATATATATATATATATATATATATATATATATATATATATATAACAATGAATTTATATAATCCCACAAACAAGTTCGAGTGCGTGTAATCTGGTTGAGGATTCGGCACTACCGTTGTAATTATTTAATCATCCCAGTAATAACATAATTCACTAACCGAAGTTGAAGTAATACGGATTTACCTACTGGGCAACATTTGCATAGGCAATTCGGCAGCGGCAATCAAAGCAACGCGCGCGCCTCGGTCCAAATAACTACAAGGGTGCCGAAGAAACCGCAAATTTGTTGACTGACTGAGACCCGTTAGCCAGCTTGCTGGACCGTATCAGTTCACTGGCCAATTTAGTCCGAGATGACTGACGATTTTATTGCTAGGTTGGCGGCATTATGACGTTTGTCCTTCGTCGTAAAAAAACGTCATGGAATTAAATTAATTATTAATTATCAAGAATATGTATGAAAGACTTCTTTTTATTGATATATAATTTTTTTCTAGTTTATTCGTAATATGTACATCCAAATCAGATTAAACTTTCTACGTTCAACAAACTTCTTACCTGCTAACTTGTCTCAGTTCAGTTATGACCTCATTATCAAACTTAAAGTACTTCATCGAATAGTTTACTTTGAGGCTGTCAAAACCAGCTTGATTCAATCACAGCTATTAACCCATTTTCGATGTAAATTTCGTCAGTAACACCAGTTGTTCTATAACCGCTAAATTGAGTATAAGAACAATGAAACGAAAAAGTATAAGGACAAATTAAAAAATAAAAAAACAGCTTTTCTCTAAATACCGTATTCATGATTGTTTTTGAGCAAATTTAATTAAAACATCTTATGGAATCCGAAAGGAGAATTTATAAAAGAGAGAAATAATTTTAAATGTGCTTTGAAAATCCTCGACTAAATTCTTTGCTTATTTTTCCAGTGATTAAACAATAAACTCTTTAATTAAAATATACATGTAGTTTCAGTACATTTTTTTTTGTCATTAAGACTGAAAGGAAAAGTAAATTAAAACAATTCAAATCCTTGGTGACCGCCTTATTGTTATCCATAATTGTCCCATCCTCAGATTTGTGAATTTCTTCAATTGTGTTTTGTTGAAAACATTTAACGTGTTTTACTTGATGATGCATTCATTCTTGTAAAAGTTGTTAGAACAAATAATCGAATAAACGTGCAGGACATAGAAGAGAAAACAATGAAGTAATCAATATTTTAAATGGGGTATTATGTTACAAGGAGACAGAGGTGTTATCAATCTTTGACCGTGATACTTTTTTTAAACCTGGCAATTTACACGTTTTCTGGTGTTGAAACCCTCCGCTTGTTGTTTGTTTAGCTTCGATCCATTTCTCTCGACAAGTTACGCCCAATATGTCGAAGTGCTCTTTATCAGGAGTTGGGATCGCCACTTATTTCCGTTGAAATACGATGCATCCACCATCGACAATCGACAAGGAATTCAGTGGATCCCAACGGTGTGAGACGGTGACCCGCCGTACTGGTCTTCCGGGCGGCCGCAGTTACAGTTTTATTCGCGTTGCAATAGAAAGCCTGACAGAATTGCCTGAAAATTTGGTGAAATGGCCAGAAATTTGTGATAGAAAATTCACTACAAATAAATTAACTTATGGAACAACGTAAATTCAAATATTGTGTTTAAAAATTTTAAAATAAGCTTGTTTCAAACAAGCGAATGTTTTAAAACCTTTTCACTAACACGCATGTTATTTTAATTAATAAATATAAGGTTTATTAATATGTAGTTACTTTTATATATTGTATTTATTCGAATATTTTAAAAAACAAATTATTATATTGATAACTATAGACCAATTATTAGTATTATGTTTTCATAAGTTTAGAATAAATGAATAATGTTTTCATTCATGTCACAACTAAAGCTGAATATAAATAACTAAATATTCATATTGGATTAGTCACGTATTATTTTTTCACAAAAGCTTAACTACAAAGAGACCTCACTTTGAACTACATTTAAACTTAATTAAAATATGTCACGCCTCTGTCATGAGTAATACCCGGTTCTTCACAGCGAATAGATCACATTTAGCTTTCAAACCATTTTCACTCGGAAATATGATATATGGTCGCTATGTGCCGTTATGTATTTCAGCGATGAACGCCGTAATATTCTGCGAGGCATGCTTATTGCGTTTTTGTTAATTTCTCTCCTTCTCGCATCGCGTGATCTATAAAAATATGGACCGCAGGCTGCGATTAATAATACATCGGGTTAGAATTTTCGAAATATGTATTGTGAATTATTGGGATGTTTTCTAACCACTATGTTTTATTTATCCGCCCGTTCGCAATACTTTCTTTTTTATATCCTGTTAAATGTTGATTTCTCTATCCTCTTCACTTGATCTGGTAATTATTTTTTGACACTGTTTAAAATTAAAATTTGTTTTGCAATTCTGCAGCTTAATTAGGGTTGCTAAAAAAAATAAATGATTACATTTAAAAACTGTTTCATCTGGTTAAATAAAAACTTTTCCAAATAATACACAAATCATTCATGGTGAGAGATAATTTGTCATCATGAGTGAACCTCGCTCATTTTTCAAACAAACATCAAGCATTCTCCAGTAATGAAAAAATATGGTGAAAGCATTTTTCCGTTTTTTTTACAGCCCATTATATTGTTAAGTTTAATTTAGTTCTCGCTTATGAGTTGTGTTCATCCATTAATTCACCCTAAGGTGTAATACCTCAGCTTTATTAAATACTTAAATACGTCTTACTTCAGGCTACAGTGACCTGACAACGTAACTAATCATTTTTGTCGTCTTGAAAATTCCGTAAATTGCACAGCTGTTTGAAATTTTTAAGATGTTCACGATGCACAGGCATTCGGTGCAATTTCAGTTTTGTTATTTTTATCCGAGACGTGTTTCGTAATATCTTCTCATGTACTGTGACAGGTATACCACGCTTGAATTAACCAATTTTTCAACAAGTGATCAACGAGATTTGATACTGTGAGCAGAACTGTTAAAATTTAATGAAACGTGATTAGTGCAAACATTTTGGTTAAAACTTTTTAACTATATATATTCTTATCAAAGAGTCTTAATTAAATACTTAATAATAGGAAAGATCGATTTTCCGGGTATATGGAATAAACGCCTCGGACCCAAAAGCGAAACAATTTCAGCATGTCGTTCCATTAACCGCAGCGCCCCGTTAAAACAATCAGATAAAGAGAGCCCGCTGCAAAAGATATAAATACGGCAACTGAAAAAGTTGGATGGAACGGCTAATCAAGACGGGTATATTTCTCCATTACAGGGGCAAATTGCCATTTGCAAAATTAAATAGCCACTGATTCTTGCCGAAGATCCATTCATAAATTTTAAATAATATCAGCAATCGTAATATTTGGCAAAAGTTCCGCCATATTCGAATGTCTTCGGGCTAAATCCAAATTTAGATTAGGAAAGTTGGTAACAGTTTCGGATAACAAACAAGTCGATCAAGATTACAGATGTTCAAATGCTAAGTCGATGGTCGCACTTTAAAGATTAGTTCACTTAAACTGTGAAGTGGAAATATTTCCCAAACTAGTTAACAGATACCTTTACTTCGAAACTTATTCCCTGTATTTATTTGTGGAGGCTGTTCTGTTAAAAAACAAAATATTGTTAGGCAACAGTGGTTTTTTTTAAACTATGCAATATGGTTAGTGTACGCTCACAATAAAAATACAAACGATACCGTGCACAACCACACCGAAAAAACTCGGATATTGTACATTTTACTCTCTGATAAATTGCGGTTATCATCGCGAAATATGCCAGAGAATAAAAACGTCCAATTTTCACTGTATCAATGAGTATGGTTGATTTGTGCTATCTAAAAATTTCATGAAAATTACGGACGTCAAAGTTACAATAACTGTAGTTCATAGTTATAATCAAATGTAGTTTTAAATAATTATGACTGACTAACATTGATTGTGATTATTTCTCACAATTTAAATACCCTTAATAAAAACTGTTCATGACTAGAAATAGTGACATACAGTACTAGTAACTTTTTAAAATGTTAAATATATTGTAAACTGTTAAATGTTTGTTTTATACAATATTATAAAAACTACTGTATTCTTACTGTATAAAATGTTTCGTATATTTTTCTGAATTGAATTGGATATAACTTTAATTTTGAAAGAGATTTATAATAATTAAATTTGTGTTCTTTTATTTAACATTAACGTTAATTAATTAATTAATTAATATCCTTTTTGTTTTATAATTTTCGCCCAACTCTGTAGCATAGACTCGACTATTTTCCGAATATACAAGTTTATATTCATTCAAGCTTCTTCAATTGCAGTGATGAGTTCATTTAAATTTGTAAAATTTTTTTGTTCAATTTGGCTATAAAGGTGATAATGGAGTTTCATATTTTTAGTAGAAATCAGGGCTTTTCTTGTGGGTCTTGTGTCAAACGAACCCCCTCACTAAACCATCTTCTCACAGTCCTTGAACTAGTTTCAGCAAGTCCCATTTCCTCCAGGTTAGTTTTAATTTCAGATAAGATTGAATTGTTTTTTGATACTTGAATTATCCTTTTATCGATTTTCTATCAAGTTTTTCGATCTCAGTCAAATTTTTTCACACCTATTACTTGGCCAGTTTCTCCAATTTTTCTAATTCTTGTTTCTCTCGGTTTTTTGTAACACTGAATTTATAATTTTTCTTACAGTTTCACTTAGACCAATGAATAAATAATTATAATGAACAAAAGACTATAGGTAAATAATTAATTTAAATTCACAGAGAGCAGTAAGAGTCCATAAAGTGAAAAGTCCATTGAAAATAATTATGCTCACTACTGTAGTTTATACCACACTATAAGTTTTTGTATATTATAATAAAACAGTTTTGCTATTACATTTATACGTATTTGGCTGCCTTTGTTTAGTTATTTATTAAACAATTAACAAATTAAAATCAATACCTAATTAATGTTCACATTCCAAACTATAAACTAGAAGATATATGTAGATAAAGGAGGATAAAATTAATTTAACAACTTAATTGATGTAATTTAATAATTCAATTGGTGTAATTTAATTTATAACCAGCAAAATGAATATTTTATATTCAATTAACCTACTTCATAAAATTCCATACTTCTCTAAAGATAAAAACAAAAAGGGTAGTATTATGACGTAATAACCATTAAATTATTTGAAACATACAACCCTAAATGTTATAAAAAGATCGTAACTTCTAAAAGAAAAGTTAATAATCCTGGGATATTTTGAATACTTTTACTGCCCATAAAAATCTGAACATATATTATTTAATATAACCCTTTATATTGCAAATATACATTTTTATTCAGTGATATAAACTGAATTTTTTTCCTAATTGATTATTTATATAGTTTGATATCCAGCAAAAATAGATATTCTCCTTATTCTATTTAATGACTTACTCACATAAAGTATGTATTAAAAATTTTCTTCATTTAAGGTAATAATTTATGTACCAAGAAAGTTAAAAAAATAATAAAAAACTATCTTGATAATGTCCAAACGCAAGTTCGTAATAAATTTTATATTAATTGAAATTGTTTATAAGCATGTATCTATTTAAAGTACGATCACAGTCTAAAGTTTGCACTCTAAACTTCAACTCGCAATGCTATGAAGAGGTAATGAAGCAAATTTCAATCTCGTACTTTCTATAGAAGACAAAATCCAACTTCCTTAATTACGGTACATATTTGATACAAATGAATTTATCAAAAACTACTGTGTAATATTAGTTTGTTGCTTAATTATGCATTGCATGCATGCATAACTGTCAAATAACCAAAATTAATATAATTAAATAGTAAAATTTGTATTCGTATTCGTATTTGTTTATTATGGAACTTTCCGTAGCTGTGGTGTGATGATCACGTGAGTAGAAAAGCGCCGATCTTGCAATAAGGGGCAAGAAAAACCTGACTTCAACTGAATCTGTCACTTTCAGACTCCCTAACGAGTCTCTACATTAAAGCCTGCGTGCGTACATACGTCGTTTTTTCTTATCAATCAGTCGCTGCTCGTAGCTATTTACGTCTAGGTGATTTATACACTATTTTCCACTGAAGATTTATACGAAAGAAAAATTTCCCGGAATCTCTAGTTTGTTTTCGTTTTTTTCAATTTGCGGGAAACTGTAGATGGGATGAGATCCAACTGAAGACAATGTAGTCTTTGATTTATTGTTAAAACTAATGAAATACATTTTACGACCATCTTAAACTGTATTCGGCTTAAAGTAATCTTTTTTATGTGTATTTGAAACTGCTAGTGTTCCTTTGTACATTAGATTCCCAAAATTCAACTAAATGTATTATTAAAATGCAAATTAAATTTTTAGTTTGACAAACGTGTGATATATCTAACTCAGCATTTCCATTATTGTAAATTCCCAGAGGAAAATTTATGCCTAGTAAATCTTACCGTTATTGTATTTGGCGAACGTAAATACGTCCAGTAAATTATCGTACACAATAGTGTATTAATTGGTCAACAGATACGACGATAAAAGCCTTCAATGTAAATACTGAGGTAATAAAAGGCTTAAATATTGAGAATTTATAAGTTAGGTTAGGTTAGGTTAAATGAAGTAAATTTGGTTAATGAAATACAGAAATTAATTGAAGCTGACGGGGAAAGTTTTCATATTTTCTTGCTCACATAACTGAGAATGATCTACATTAAATGACGTAATATTTTTATCGAGTTACTTTAATATGAACGATCGCGACCGGTAGATTAATATGAAAAAAAGGGGAATAATGAATGGAATATTAGAGATAATGTTCTAGACAAAGTGGGTTTCAAAATCCCGCAGCGGCTACTTTTATACAATCTTGCGTTCAATTTGCATCTCAAAATCCGCTTAGTAACTCCACGCCTATCCGGTTCCATAAACGGGAATCAAGCTCCGCTTTTAGGATGCCTCCATATTACAATTTTAAGTTTTAAAACAAGTACAGACTTTATAATATGCAAAAACCTTGTATTATGCAAACAAGATAAAGCTCTAGTCGGCTTTTTAATAATACCAATTTAATCACGTTAAAAAATTGGATACGCTTTCATAAATTAAAAGACTAAGTTGTTAGGAGGAACTGTCCATTATAGAGTTAACGACAGCTTTTGCCCAAGTAATGAAACATCATATAAATGAACTTTTGTAGATTATTTTTTACAACAATACATTCTACAAATGAGTTTTATTCGTCCAAATAAAAATTCGGAACCGGCGAATTTATAATCCCTGAAATATTAATTAATGTTAAAAAAACTGAATTCGACATTAATACCCGCTAACATTTTGATTATTTATTAACGTGTCGGGTATGTAGTTTGTAATTAATTAATGAAAAAAAAAACGGAAAACAGTCAGGAAATTTGGAAGCAGTGCAATTAATGAGACGAATTTTTAAATCGCAAAATCTCTCTCTAATCATTTACTGATGAATGAAATATTTTTTACCAATACATTTTTTGATAATAAAACTTTCATACAATTTCCATATGTGTTCAAGAATTAAAGGAACCGATTAAAAAGTCTCGCACGTTGACACAGTTACAACGCAATTGTTGATGCTGGAAAAACAAAGAGCAGACAGTCGCTATCAGTTCAACACTGACAGAATTAACTTTGCCGTACCTAATTGCATTTTTTTTCCATTGTGACCATTGCGATATACATGAAACAAGCAACGCACAACATTTGAATCAAGATAATGGAACTGCTATGTTAAATGTTAACTTTAATTGACAGTTGGCTCATTACGTGATTTTTTGTTAGTGACAAAAACTGTAGTAAATTTATAATGTCGCCGATGAAACAGATAAAAAGTCGACTAACATGCCTGTCTATATTTTTTAAAAATAAAATCTATAATAGATATACCCATTAATTTATAGACATAATGAAATAACATAATAAATTTTTTCTTGTTTTAATAAAATTTTGAACAAACTTTGCCAGTCCCAGTTGTTTTCAACTATTACGTAGTCATAGTGCAAGATGGTGTTAAAAAGTTTTCCTGCCAAAACTTGTGTTCACAATTATTAACGAGTTCAATATCTGGCTTGTTGGGACTTAAAAGTTGGAACATTAAATCGATGTTGAATATGCGTTCCTGGAGAACTTTATATTAATACACTCAGAACAACTTTGATAGCCCTTATTACTATTATTATTATTTCATGTTGGCGCCTGTACTTCATGTCAAGTTTTTTGTTGCGTTTTTCTACGAACTGCGACCAAATCAATTCGATGTGATTTCATACAGTCAGAAGTATGGGTGTGGGAATAAAAGGCATTCAATCGCATTGATTTTAACCGACTTGAAACTAATACAGCTTAGAGATTCTTTGAAATTAATTATTTGAAAACCTAGTGAATGTGTGAAGCTGTTTTATCGCAATTTTATAGTTCTGCTAAATACCATTTGCTCGATTTTGCTGGAAATAATGTAGCTTAAACACACTTTATTGCCACTTATAAACTTTTATTATCTCGATGAGCACATGAAGACAGTAAATAAGAATTTTATATCTGCATCAGAGACACAACCGAGAATCTTCAGTTTGATTTTCGTTCAAAGTTTTACTGGATCCGCTTTTATTGATTAACCTGTGAAATTTACGAACAAACATTCCACGTTAATGTTAAAAAGGACAATGTAAAAATGTGTACCGAAAAGTTTCTCTTGAATTAAATTTACAAGGTTCACTTTTAACCATCATTAGTTCTCAACTAACTTATATTTACAAAATGCATAACAAACTAAGTACACAATGCACCAACTAAACACAAACACAAAATGCGGTGTGGTTAATGCAAACGTGTTATTTTAATAGAAATCCAACTCTTTGTATGAGAGTGGATAATTTCACGACATATCCAGGAAGGCACATAATCAGAGATTATGCAAAAACGAATTTCCGATTTGCATATAAAGATTCTTGCCGCATTATAACTAAAAATATGTTTATTCTTGACACTATACGTCATGCTTGAAACTAATTAAAATGATAAGGTTAAATTTTAATTATAACTGGTTGAAAAACAAAGTCAATCGAATCTGTTTTAAATTTCAGAGCAAATTTATGTAAGGATTATAAGAAGTTTTCTAATTTATTGCGGTGTCCAGTGAAATCCTAATTTGGAACAAATACATCTGGTCAACAATAACAATTTGTATAATTAATATATGTAATATGTCGGTATTATTGTGTTTACTTGTTCTCTTTTGTGATAAATGAATATAGATTATTAATTATTTGTTGTTTAATATATCCAGAGGTAACTCTACAGCTTTATGTTTAAATAAGGGTATTAAAATGAACTTAATTAATATAATTTATTAATAAAATATTAGAATAAAAAGAATAATATATTTAAATATAATAAAAATATTATATATAAAATTAAGCTTTTACATAGCTTAACATTTTCGCTCAGTTTATTTAACAACATATACCCACATATTTTTTTTAACATCGAACCGCAATTTAAAACATCATTAAATGAAGAAAATCAACAATGATCCGAACCCCAAATTATGTATACTCGAGTAGGTGTTCCATGCGTGACTAGTCAATACCTCAAAATCAACACATGCATGCTTATTTTTTTAATTCCAACGCATCGCATTATTTGTACACCAGACGGGTTTATACAATTAAACGTGTACGGTTTACTGGTTTGTAGCATCGTTGACAATTTACATGAATTTTTAAATAAGGGGAGTTAAACGGAAATGTCAAAGCTCAGTACGATTGAATTAACGACGAACGATTCCATTAAAAACAACTGAACCGCTCCTACTGTTGTCGAGAGTTGAAAGCACTCGCAATGATTTAAAAAAACTGCGTTTGTTAAACAGTAATGTTCGTTTGATGCGATTTACTCTAATAATAATAAAGTGTGTAGGAACATATGTGCAAACGGCATAATGTGGGATAGAGATATGATTCAAGTAGCACGACATAATTATTTATTAGCATCCGTAGTTTTCGAGATAAACATATTCATTTGAGTTATATAATTCAGCAATTGAAATTTTTAAAAACAATAGACTTAAATATTTAATATCCAGAGTTAAGTCAATGAGAACCTAATCGACAGCTGTCAAGTACTCCACGGAAACTAAATTTAATAGTTGCATTGATTAAATTCTAGTGTCCGTTCGATTTCTCGTTGCGTGCAATATTGAAATTCCCCCATAATAAAGACAAATAGTTTCGGATTGTATTTCAAGTAGACTGCTAGATTGCTTGCCAGTTATCGAGAAATACTGCGGATTCGACTTAGAATGTACTGCGATATTGAGTTCCTTGGCTTATTTAACCCAATATTGACACGAATGTTGTCATAGATATCCACAATAAATGTTTAATCCAAATTGATTTCAATTTACGATGGATAATTTCAAAAGGGGCATATCGCCTTGAACTGTATTCAGTTGATTAGCTGGACTATTGCATAATTAAATCCCAATCATTGAGATTCAATTATGTAAATTATATTTGTAATCCCGAAAACATTCCTTGCCAGGGACGGGGTCCCCATTTCCAAATATAATTTTATTGATTTCAAAAATATTTCAGATAGCAGACGTTACTGTCTGAAAAAAACCTTAAACATCTCGTTCATAAACCATCGTACCTTGGAATTGAATTAAAGATTGTCCCAGGCAAATCCGGTTTCATATCTCATTTCTCGATGTCTCTGTGCATGGTTGCTACCGTTGGCAGATTCTCAAAAGAAACACACTAATCTGCTATAAAATATTCAGGGTGGCGGGTTCTAAGGCGTATTTAAGATGCCGTACAGATGGTGCAAACCTTTTTAACATGGCACAATGGGTCTGCGAACTTGAGCCCCGATGAAACAGCCAGATAAGTTCTTGTCTTTATTTTAAGTATACACCGGTATACTAATGTATATTGCTCCTAATAAATTTGCAGTCAAAGTTAAAATTTGACTAAGCTAAACCTCAATGACATCTAATTAGTAATTATTATAATTTTGTATAAGTCACCTGTTATAATTTAAACCATCAGATAATATTTTTATTTGTTATATCTTTATCATAATTAATTAGTTATCTTTAGATAACTAATTAATTATGATTATTAGTATAGAAATAATTTGATCTCACAATACAACTGATATATTAAATTGGAATATTTTAAATGTCCATTATATTATAATGGCTCCAGCGATATATATTATTAATACGTAGGCATTAATATTTGACAGATATATTGTCCAAAGTCATTAACAAAATATCAAAATATGACAAACCAGCTGTTAGGACTTTTATATACATATCTGTATAACAGCGTCGTTTAAATAATGCGTAATAAATATGGGATGTATAACTTTATTAAACGTGTGTTGAAAATTGGCTCATATTAACATGTCCATTTTTTGGATCATTTAATTTTATGGCGTAAAATATAATAAAATGAAATGCCAAATAAAATTACATTTACCCCTTTTTAATTATTAAACATTTGCTATGTTAATTTTTGAAATTGTGTACCACAAAGCCGTTATTTTAATAAATTATAGATAATCCAATTAATTTTAATCTTTACTATGCACCTCGTTTATTGTCCATAAATTGAGTATAGGTTTTACATTTTAAAATAAATTTACTGTTTGACGTTATTTATTAACAAACAATTATTTCCCATAATAAAATAACGCTAAATACAAATAAAACTAGTGTCAATGAAATTCACACATTCACATCACATTAACTTTGACTTATTACTTAAAAATAAAGAGAAATTTGCTTTTGAAACCTTGTTGAACGAAAATTATTGTATATATATATCGAAATCATTATTTTTATTTTACCACCCTACCTTCAAATTTTAAAGAATGAGTATATTACATCAGAATAAATTTTAATCCGAGATTCCTGGAATTAAACTTCATTGAATCTCATGCAAGTAATATCGTATCAAAAAGCACATTATATTTCAGATTGCCACTCTAGTAAAGACTTCCCTAAAATGTACATAAATTGGATGGGAAGCTCAACTTTATTACCTTCTATTAAAATTAACATGTTGCAACTCAGTCTCAGTTTGGCTATAACACAAATTACTTGTCGTAGTTAAATTTCCACTTTAACTAAACAAATTCACGCTCATCATATTTTTACGAGATTTTTGCAATTTAGGTTAAGTGAATTCTTATGTCTTCCACATAGTTTTGTTCGATTTTTTTCCAAGTGGACACTTTCAGCACTTTATTAAGATAACAAGTTTAAAAATACTTTCATGAGCAGTCCTTCATATATAAAATAAATCCGGAACATGTTTTATCCCAATTTATCATATAGATATGCAAATACACTTCAATTCTCACAATATGTATTTGAAGTTGTTTGGAACTAAGTTACTCTTCTGAATACCAAGTTTTATACGTACTAGGATATTTTATACTTTTGCGATTTTCACTGTAAATGCTCCAATAATAATGTTCAGGAATCAGAGAGTTCTGCCACAAATATAAATTCATAAGGAATTGACAATTTAATGCCTATAAATAACTTTTACGTTGGATGTCGCAATATTCACCAAAGCAATAATATTTTATTTACTTTCATGTATCCTTTGACGAATCGTCAACGAAAATGAAATATGAAGTCAAATTATGCCATTATTATTAATTTCAATTGTCACGTTCCATACCAAATATTTCTGGTAATATTGGACTAACGAAGGCCTCTCGTTTAATAACAGCAAAAAGAGAATTAATAAGCATCTTAATTCAAGACAGGCCATACATCAGGCTAAGTTCTTTATTTAAAAAATACATTTATAATTGTTTTCCTTATTTAATGAGTCTAATGTATAACTGGAGTAGACCGCCCAAAAATTGCTTTCTCCTTCGATTTATCAAAAGTTTTTCTCGCAAACGTCAACGGCAGCTACAAATAAATTTTGTCGCGAACAACTTAGGGAATAACAGATATCAAAAGCTTTATTACGTAAACGTTTTATTTGGGAAAGTTGTATTGAGTAAGGGGGTTTATATTATTTTTATTTATGATCCGTTTATAAATTCACATAAATCCTAGACGTACAAAAAACTGCCTACTAGTTTATCAGACGCATGGAACCTCCCGAAATTCTGAAACCAATGTTTGAACTGATAATGCTAAGCGATATCGTGGAAACTTGACTTTGCTTTGTTTATTTTGTCACAATTAGACAGAACTAATTTGAAGTTCACACACAGCTCTCAAAATACATTTAACTGTAACTTGAATTATGGCTATTTTATTTGTTAATCGTATCAGCAATAATATAAATTACGGTAAGTTGTTTGGTCTGGAATGACTTTCAAAACGTGATTACTTTATCCTAAATCTATGCTACTTCATTCCCAATCAGTTAGTTGAAAACAACATCATTTTAAATCTAAGCCCTTGAAATTACTTAGAAAACAATAAAACGCTTTCTACTGTTTAAACACGATTAAATTAATCTAAGAACAGTAGCGGTCTTAGCCAAACTTGCTAAACAGGCAGGGAAACTCGTCCGTTTGGGATGTAGTACATTCATTATGGGATTAGAAACTGTAATAATTACATTATAATTGAAGTGGACAGCTGTTCGAACAAAGTCTTGGACAATACAGAACAGCGGTCCAAAGTTCCACCACAATTTCCTAATTTAATTATGTCCTCATAAATCGTCGACTACGTTTGTGTTAATTACAAATTGAACTCCATCGGCATTGTTGCATAATTAAAGTAGATACCATACACACTAAATCAGAACACATGTGTGTAACAAAGTAGATATTCCTTGTGGTATAATTATTGATATCTAATATCTCTAATTAACTAAGTTACTAATAAATAATAAACTAAAATTACATATTTTTTCATAAATCGATGAAAGTAAGTTACAAATAGTTTGTCAAGATTCATTCTCATCCACGTACTCGGCTTTAATAATAAGTAATAAAAGTACTCCTCTGTAAGTACCTAACTCTCTTACATGTGAGTTAACCCGAAATATTCTAGTGAAATTAATATGGAAGTTACACAAACATTCCAAGCACTTCTGTTGAATTCACGTATGCACACACCAAGACAAACTTTCGGAGAACTAATTCTAACTGTGGTCAACGTTCTACTATCCACCGCAAATGTTTATAAGCAACACAAATTTAAATGGTCATTTGTTATTTGACTGAATCACGAGAATTTTGGGTTTTATACTTGTTTCTTATACATTTTCACATTTTAATCAATATTTTACTAATATTATATGTATCATGACTCAATGAGTTCCTCTTAAATTCCTCTTAAACATTTGCAAATACGTATAATATTAACAACAAAAAAAAAATAAATTTTATATTGTTCCCTAAATGTAACCATTTTAATGTTTCTTTCACATCTAAACGTTTTTATCATTATTTTTTTGCTTTCCTCTGGTTAAGAGGCCTTTTATTTTTTTCCTGCGTATTTATATACTATACTAGTCCTTTACTGTTATGATTATTGTTACGGCTGTTTTTACAAACAACCGGGTTTTTTGGGGTGTGTTTAGAAACAGTTAATGGGGGTACCTTGAATTCTAGCTAATAATTCCCTTAGAAAAGTGGTTCTAGGTCAAATTTATATACAATTTTTATTTCTTGTAAAATTGTTACTTACTATATATTTTATTACTACTATGTATTGATTAAATTAGAGGCGATATTATTTAATGAATTTCTAGAGTCGTAAAAAATAATTTTTCCGAAGATGACATAACGATTGCGCAAGAATTGTTGAGTATACCTTCAGAATAGGAATTTATATCTCGTTTCTATGAAATTCCAGACATGTTCCAATAGAAGACGAGCTTAAATGACGACACTCCGTCTTGTATGGTCTACGCGATATACAAAGGATATTGACATTAATACATATTTGGATATAACACAAAGACGTGTGAATTCGATGTTAATTATACGGAAGCCATTACTTGATTTTGTAATCATGTTAAACTGATTAGCAAATTAATTGTGGCTCAACGATTTATTAAAACCACACATTTAAACGGAACCAGTTCTAAATAAATTACACAAAGGCTGTAATTATGCAAGTATTCAGCATTAACGAAACTTCTAATTAATTAAAAGGCACCATAATAAATGTATATCTAAAGTAATAAACCGAGAATTTGGGTCGAACCGTTAGATTGAAAATTTAATATTTACACCAAAAATTAATATTAACGTACCACATTTCAGCCTCATAATTTGCGTAAATACAACTGTAGGTTAAAGTTCCCCCTTCGCGAAATTCCCACAAATGATATAGGAACAGTGTCGGTTACCTCCAAATATTTTACTGGTATATTAGCAAATAAATGTAATCATTATTATTTCCTCTTCCAGATTAGTTCTTAATTAAATGAAGGAACTTATACAAACCGACGTTCAGATCAATTCACCATTTTTACCTCAAATTAACTTCATCCTGTAAATCAAATCGAGCGAATTTCACGGCAAAGTACACGTGTCCTTTGAATTTACATTTGGTTTCCGTTTGTTAAACATACTTTATCTGAGTATTTATTATAAACATTTAATTTGGTTAATTAATAAGTATATATTTTATAATAAATTGTTAAAATCAGTAATAGAGAGAAGCTGTTCTAGAAAGCTAAGTCTACAGTACTTTAATCAACTAAATAATTTTAAGAACAAATTATAACATAGAAAATTAAGCTTGAAGCTTGATTGTAGCGTTAAAGCAATTTGAAATTTTTCAATTAGATCACGAGGTTGCTTTAAATTCATTTCGTGATCACTGGGTATACAGAAATATAATTAAGTGCCATTTTATCTGGCCGCATTTGTACAAAAGTTAACAAAAGTCCGTGGAAGTAATGAAAAGAATCCGGAGGGCGATAAAGCGTTCACGTTCGTTCGTGAATCCTGTTTTAAAACGGACCTGAAATAGAGCGCTAGGATAATCCTGGATATAAACGTGAGGCTGCTTAAACGGTACACGTGAAATTACTTGCTTTCTCTACATCATCATTCATTATGTTGTTTCGTTCCTTTATGCCTAATCCCCAACCTTCTCGCTACAGAGGTGCACTAAAAAGGTCGGCTTCCAGTTATCATCGTTTCCGAAAAATTTATCATAACATTCGAAATGCACAGCAGTCATCCTCGGCATTTTATAAAATTTAGGATATTGTTTTTATTTTTAATCGGGAGTTTTATGTCGTATCTTTCAAAACCAAATTTAATATAAATAGAATGGTATTACATTAGTCAGTTATGCAATACAATATACAACTATTGGGTTGTTCTGAAAGTAATTTCGTTTTTTCCCGACAGAGGGTTTAATTGTATTTTTTTGCACCTAACTTCACACTTAAGCCGTATAATTTTTATATGCATTGAGAGCTCATCTAGCAAGGCTTGTATGTGAAAAATTCCAGTGCCAGAACTGGTTCGCTAAATTTTGATCCGGCAATTTTGATGTCGAAGATGCACCACGTTCGGGAAGGCTGGTTGAAGCTGATAAAGACGCGATAAAGGCATTAGTTGATGCGAACCGGCGAATAACAACACGTGAAATCGGATTGAGGTTAAATTTATCAAATTCAACAGTTTATGAGCACTTGAAAGACCTGAGATTATCCTCGAAGCTCGATGTATGGGTTCCCCATGTTCTCACAGAGAGAAATCTGTGTCACCACATTGACCTCTGCGATTCGCTTCTCAAACGTCACGAAAATGATCCGTTTTTGAAGCGCATCATTACTGGGGACGAAAAATGGGTTGTATACAACAACGTCAAACGCAAGGTCATGGAGCAAAAAAGATGAAGCGGCTCAAACTATTTCTAAAGCCGATATTCACCAAAAAAAGATGATGCTGTCTGTTTGGTGGGATTTTAAAGGAATCGTTTTTTTTTTTGAACTCTTACCGGATAACACAACGATTAATTCGGAAGTCTACTGTCATCAGCTGGACAAACTGAAGGATGCACTTCAACAGAAAAGGCCAGAACTAATTGACAGGAAAGATGTAGTGTTTCACCGAGACAACGCAAGACCTCACACAAGTTTGGTCACTCGCCAAAAGCTTTTACAAGATACAATGCCACACCCACCATATTCTCGAGACCTGGCACCATCGGATTATTATTTGTTCCGGTCACTCCAAAATTTTTTAGACGGTAAAACCTTAACCTCACATGAGGAGGTCAAAAACCACCTCGATCATTTTTTTGACAGCAAAGACCAAAAATTTTATGAGCTTTATGCTACTACCACAAAATATGGTAAAAGGTGTTGGACCAGAACGGCCAATATATAATTTAATAAAGTATTTGTTTATTATACGATATTTTGTGTATTTTATACTTACCTGATTATTATGCAATAAATAATTTTTTATGTAAAATAATATTTTAATAAGTTATCACCAAAAATAAGACAATATACTTTTTAGTATTTTATTTATGAAAATATCAATATAAATGACTATTGCAGCAAATAATACAAAATATGAAATTGAGTCTAAAATAGAATCCATGGCTATCGTTGTTCCGGCTTGAGAATAGAAATTGATACGGACATATCCTACTGTTTCAATATCATTCTCCACAAATTTAAGATTGAAATGTCTTTGGATGGGATCAATAGAGCTGTCCTCTTGCGTCACAATCAAAATAGCAGGCTTGGTAAATTGAGTACGAACGGCCTGTCAACGGGGCACGTTGCAGTCTCCATGTAATGCCGGAAAGCGACCGATACTGTGTACAGCACTGTATTAACTTCACCTTTACTGAACGATCGAAAGGCTCTGACAGAACCGGGAAATTGACATGTTAACTGACCCATTGATATGTCTTTATCGCTTAACCATCGAATTTACAGGGACTACCTATCTCTAATTATTTCCGTATCGACATCATGCGAGTGAAGAGATTTGTTAAGACAAGTTGCAATATTGATGGCTCTGACATCCCATGTTAATGCTAATATTGCTGGATAATTGGCGTGCTCGTTCGAGCCGTGAGTGCTTGGTAATTGCACTAACCAACCAACAGTGAAGTCTGAAATTAAAGAATTTGTGAACAAAAATAAATATTGAACTGTTTACAGAAATATTTGGACGCAGGAAATTCATTGAAATTAGTTGAAATTATCAGATGCGAAGTCAGTGACGGCTACACTTCTTTCCATATTGTTGAACCTCTTATATGTCGGCAACAATTCCCACGTATGCATATTGTGATTGTACTTGCATATGAGCATTAAGATTTTCCTTAAATATCTTGAAGGTTGTTTAGTAATTTTAACCAGTTCGTTAAATCTATGTAATGGATGTTGGCGAAATGCTTCTATCACCTGCTCTATTACCAAATTTTTGTTTTCGCGTACACGAACGGTTCTGGTCTCACGTTGATGTTGTCTGGATCTGGAAGTGCCATGCCTTGGGACTTTTGCCACCCTTTTCATTACTACTTCGTTGTTTGTGTCCTCGGTTACCCAGGAAATGGCGTCGGGTCTGGCTGTGTCCTGTTGCGAAGTCTCAGGAATTGGTGTGTTTGAAGGGGTCGTGTCTTTTTCAACAACATTCTCCAAAGATACATCATCGACTGCATTGTCCACATCCCTGGTGACCACTTTCTCACAATCAGACATCGTTGTGGATGAGCAACTCGTCACAACGTCAACACTTTTTACAAGGCTGTGTAAAAACGACCGAACGTTAGTTTTGACAAATTTGTTTTTTATACTGAAGTTGCTTGGTTACCAATTTTCCAAAATTACGTAAAGGTTAATTTAAATTTTATCTTTATAAAACATATGCGATTGAGTAAACACTTGACAAATTTGACATAATAAGCTGGTGAACATATATACTAGCCTTTTCTTGATCTACAATGTTTGACACATTTTTGAAGTCCAAATTCACAGCCAACTCGTTCCAGGTGTCTGGACTATAAATTTTTAAAAAATACAGGAAAAAACTGTGTTTAAAAAATCGAACATCACTTTTGTTAATGACTTTCCTCTTGGACTGATAAGAGGATATATTTTTAAGTGGATTTGTATGGGAGAGAAGAGAAGCTTTAATGGGAGGATGACTGCAAATCGAATCAGTGCATACCAAAGCTGTTTCGTTCAAGCTAACGAGGTAGTTAATCTAAACAGTCAGTGGATAATTAACTCGTTTGACTTTTCAATGTTCCAGACTTATCTAATCGCCATCAAAATCGATAATAAAACCACCACGGTTGAACATTACGAATTAGTACCAGCATATAAATGTAGATTCTACACGTTCCACATGTTAAACATTCATCGACATTTAATTTTGACACGTAACTTTTAACAGAGTTTTGTTAACTAGATTAAAAAACGAAAGTTTGGTTGAAACATTGGGCAAACAGCCAAATCTGCGCATCTAATTAAAATGTAAATAACAATTTGGGAGGAAGATAAATTGAATATACTCCGAATTTATTCCTTTAGGCGAATACCGGTGTGCTCTGAATATGTTAAATAAATGAAATTTATTCGTATAATTATTTCACGGCACTAAGAAATTTACATTTCCCAGTTTGAATTATCAACATCTTCTCAGAGGTGTGCTCACCTTTTCCCCGATTAATCTCCATGTAGGTGCATGCAGGAGTTATGAAGCAGTATTGCCCGATACTGCCTCTTCTATTTGTTCATCTAGCAGCACGACGTCCTTAGTTAATATACTTTATGAATCGCACTCCACCGTATTTATTTTTGGGCATATTTTCATTACAGATTTATGTATTTATGTTATTAACTTCGAAGCTCTATTTTACAGAATAAATAACAATTTTTTACTCCGTGACTGCGTGATAAGTAATGGTAGTTATGGGAACATCCGAGGTAACTTCGTGATAATTTTCCAATTTCCAGAGTTCGGAATACTAAAATGACACTTTATGAAGGCGATCATCCCAGAGGATGGCGCTACACAACGCGTACCATCGGGAACTGATAAATAAATGTGAATAACAAAGCGTTATCATTAGAAATTTCGCTAGTCAACTGTAAACATAAAGATCGGGATGTTTTATAACCGGTGAAACGATGTTGATAAGAAACATAAACTTTTCATTAATAACTAAGTTTTAGGGGAATCTCGTATAATCAGTCTGATAAATAAATGTGGGGCAAAATGAAAAAATTCAATGAAAATAATTTAAACGTATCGAACTTCTCCTTTTTAGTGACTTACAAATTATTTATGTGCAGGTTATGGACAAACATTTAACTTTCTAAATTGATTTAGAATTCGTTGTCAATGCTTAACTTATTAAAAAATGGGAATCAGCATTCGAAACCGGAGAAAATTAAATGTTAGATGCCCTTTTGTGAACGAAACAACTTCCATATATTTATACTACTAACTCGTGAACTATAAATCAAATTTAAGAAAACTTGGAGCTGAAACTTCGACTACAGCTCGAGGGTCATGCGAATGCCCTCTCTGGATGGGTGTTTCCACTAGGCATGTTTTTACAAGTTTGTTACTTTAGGTTTCTTGTCATGTTTAAGACCGTCTGACGTGCTAATTGTAAGTGAACGAATTTGCAGTAGCTAGTTAGCGTAAAGTTTTTTGCACTTCATTCCCCACACACAAAGTTCTGTTATGTTATAATTTACAACGCGGTGCATTCGAGCATATGTTTTGTTCGTTAAGCATGAGTGAGTATTACTGCATTAATTACGGACTTTGAGCTATTGCACATCGATTCGCTCGAAAGTTTCAGTCTACTAATATTCTCTATTTTCTTTCTTTTTTAATTTTTTCATCAATATCAATAAATAATATAATATTATAAGATAATCACAATTGCAAATTTCTTGCAACCTAGGACCAAATATAACATACCTATATTGGTCTTTTTTAAATTTTAAATTAATTAAAAAATTATTAATAATAAGTTAATTCGTTAGGTTCACGTTTTAGTGAATAAAAGTAGTAAAAAATCGATATTATATTAAGGAAAATTTAACCGATTCCTTGTGAATCCCGTAGGGAATTGCAGGGAGTTTCAAGGAAGTTCATGGCAGGGTACATCCCCTAAGATTACCTCCGTTTAATGTTAAATCCTTTCTTACTAAAGGATGACATTCAAACATTTCTACGTGTGCAATTAACAAAATCGTAGGGTTCCAAACTCAAACAAATCTAAATTCTAAAGACAAACAGTGAAGGCGAAAATGTTATGTCTGGGTTACTTGAAAAAAAAAAAAAAAATACTAGTTTGTATAAAACTAGCATAATATATTGTTTAGTAAAGTTATAATTAAATTGGAGGAAAAAAAAAATTCGAAAGACATGACTATAAATTTAGTTGACCATACTTTATATAGAAATAGTTAAATATAAATAGAACGAATTATTCAGTTAACGAAACCCAACACGTTTCGGCCAAATCAGCTCTGAAACAAACCCGCCCCTTCGTGCAATCGATCCTGCAATCAGCGGGCATAAATTTCCATCGACACTGCCAGTGTTCGGGTCCTAATTCTGTTTCTGTAATTAATTCCAGAGCCCGACGTAGACGTTGGAGAGGACTTAAACGAGCTGGGGGCTTCCTTCCCGCCGCTGGAGAGTCCTCCAGTGCGTTTCGCCACTGAAAACAGCACGGTCATAACGTCACAAACCGGGTCAACTGCTCTGGTACCATGTGTCATCAATAACATTGGAGACGGCATGGTAAGTAGGATGACGCATAAGGAAATCAGGACATGTCGGCAATTTTGAATTTCAATTGGAAACTGTAAGAAGGATTATCTTTCATAAGAATTTTGTCTCTTCTTAAGAGATTGATCGATATTAAATTTTATAATTTAAATATTCCGATTTGTGTAAGCAAATATTTGCATTTCACAATTAATTTACGCCACTTAATTAGATGGCACTAGAAATTGAGAACGGTAAGGGTTGATGGACGTTTTTTAATTTAACGAAAAATTTCATTTTGATTGGAAGTGACTCGTTATTAACTTGCAAGATTATGGGTTAATGAGTTATATTTTTAATCAATCTTCTACTAATTATAATATAATTTACAAGATTCTTCAGAGAACTAATAAGTTTTGTTGTTTAAAGGTAATTTGATTTATTTTTATTGACTAAATTAATCTGTAATTAATAGTCTAAGAATTTAAGATTAATTTCCACTCAGTAAAAAATACCAAATCTTTTTTAATATTTAATGTGCAAAAATAATGAAAAGATGTTAGAATAAAATTTATTTTTAATTATAATAACATAAATAAGTAATTTACACAACATTTTCGAAAATTAAATATTATTTACTATTTGAATGGACAAAAGTACAAAGTAAATAAATTGTATGTATATTTTCAAAAATAAAAAACGATAGAAACCTTTAAAAAAGTATTTTATTTTGATCAGTATTTACAAAGTTATGCACAAATTCTCTTCTTATAAAAATTATATTATATTTTATGAACATGGATATTAAAAATGTCTAAAGAATTACTAAACAGTTTTTTTCACAGTATACAATATTACAAAGATCTATTAATGAAATGAATTTAAAAATATTAATTTCATTACTGCAAAGTAATAAAGTATTTAATAAAACTTTTCTATAACCGGTGAAACATTTAATTTCGTCATAAATATGATAATAATAGAACCATTCGAAAAGGGAATTATAACACTTCATGGACACATTGAACAGCATACGGAATTAATTAAAGCAACGTAATGTTTCTTTAGATTTGTTGGGAATGTGTAGGCAAAGTAGTTTAATTAAAAGCAAATTTATCTCCTTAAAATATTTAAGTTATAGTTTAAAGAAGAGCCCGTTTGCCTCAAAGTTCTAAACAAAAAATAGGAAATCACGGCATCTATGTAGTAGTCGTATTTTAGCTTTCTGCCGTTAAAGATTGACCTTCAAATAAATCAAATAGGATAAACTCCTTCCTATCAAATTGAATCACTTACATCGATTTCAAGTAATTTTTCTGAAAACAGCGTAGTTTCTAAGTGCCTACATTTGATTCACTTGTTTTGCTTCCTGATTTATTTGAACATTCGGAAACTTTAGTGTAGGCGTTTGCAAATCGAATCAATTAGTGTTTGATTTAAATCTTAATTTTATTGAAATATAATTTTCACTGTCTGAGTTTAAGTTAACAACTGACAGTGTGGAAGCAGTAGGTGAATTTATTTGTGTTGCAAGGTTTCTTTAATTAATCGTGTGCCTTGATACGTGTCGTTATTTGTAAGTTTAAATTTCCTTTATCTAGCAAAACATCTGCATTAACTTCTTCAATGTGAAATGTGCAATCGTGTGCCGTGGACCGCGAACCGACTTGCATTACTGACAGATTAACTGTGTAATTCTCCATCTGTTCCTGAATGATAGACGGCTATTTATAATTTGCAATAAATAAATCAATACTGGTAACAATCGCGTCTATTGTTCCATTGCCTTTTACCACAGTGAATTACAGTCATTGTCAAAAGCAACGGCTATCAACGAGTACATAAATTACACAATGAGAAAATTAATAGGGAGTTGGCTTATTTGCACGGAAAGCGTGTAATGCAATTCGAAAAACAATACAATGTATTGCTTAGGTCTTGTAGAGAATTATGCATCGGAGTTTAATTTCAAATGGTGATTTACCAGGCCCTTTATTAATGCACAATTCCTTTTGTTTTACCACTTATTTATCTGTTTTGTACGGGACCATTATATAAAACTAATATTTTGATCAATAAGAGAAATAGTTCCGCTTTGTGTGGATAAAATATACATGATATTTTTGAAAAATTGAACGTGTCAAAGAGATAGGTAATCATTTCAAAAGGACTAATGAGCTGTGAAAGGTTTTAATAATAGAGCGTGGCTTTCGCTTACATTGTAATATTCCTTTTACTGTACAATTGTACCAAAATGAATTGTGCCTTTACGAATTTTATTGATGGCTTCCAAGGCCGTTATCTAAATTAAAATCTTAATTTGCCACATCACCCTATTAATTGCGGCGAACTATTTACCAAGCTCATAATATATTTCTAGATAAGTTTATAAATTAAGATAAACATTTAAACTACATTTTATACACGACATAATTTTAAATTAGTCGTTTGTAAACATGTAATACCTTGTTATAAATTGATTGGCTGCACTCCCTTGCACTATTTTAAGCTTCATTTGGTGGTAAACGAACATTTTAATTTCAATTAAAAAATATTTCAGTATTATGTTGTGCAGTGTGGTCGTAAAGTCCACTCCACCCTGATAAATTATAAACGGAACAAGACATGATGTCAAATAGAAATTATTTTTGACCTGATTAAATTTTGCCAAAAAGTTGATGTGCCAAATTGCCCAGTATCATAGAAGCACTATTTTGTTAATGGAAAGGGCATTTTGTGTATCTGTTGACCAAAAAAATAGCACAATATATACAATATATTTAGATTGTTTGGCATTATTTAACAATACTCTGAATAGTAAGAATTTTATTCAGAGTTCTATTTATATTACATTATTAAATAACTCATTTTTATTGGGAAAAAAGACATATTGCACTCCAAAGAAAAGGAAAATAATAATTAACATGAAAAATCAAGATCTACATATTAGCTAATTAGCTATTAACAACATACTTATTTGACAAAAACTCCTTTTATAGACAAACAAACTGAAAGAATCAGAAAATAAAATCCTTTCTTGTCTACTAGGCAAATGAAAAATGAATTAATTGAGTCACACAATTTCAGTGTGTTTAGTACAGCAATCAAACGACGTGAACAAAACTTTCAAGGATATTTGCACAAAAATATATTAATTATCCCCCAGAATTTTGGTAAATAGTACTTTGAAGTTATGAATCTAAATTGAGGAATAGGATTAGATGGTAAACAATTCGTTTGACGTCCTCCAAATAAAAGTTTGAACCCTAGATACCCTACAAAAAAGTAAATGTTAAGATTTCTGATTTACTTTCTTGCCATGGTACAGGACCATTAGATGAAATTATTGATAGAATGGACCGTTTCATGAATACAGATATCATGAGGGATGTAATAAAACAATTTGCAAACCATAATTTATCAGTTTTTCAGATTTTATGCATGAAAATGATTCGAAGCGTGCGTTCAAAGTTATTCAAAATTAGTTAAAAGATAATCATGTCGTTCTCGATTCACCATTGCAAAATCCGGAACTAAATCCAATTGAACACTTATGGAATGACATGAAGTCTCGATTACAACACCAGAAACCATTATTACCATGCCTATTAATTGTAGAATTATGGAATTTAATTTCAAATGTCGGATATCTCTTTGAATCTATACCTCGCCGTTTACAGGTGGTTATAACGAACAAAGGGAAAGCAACAAAATAAACATTTTTTTAATTATATGTGGCCATCACTGTATGGTTTACTTCTGAATTGTTGATTGTGCTTGTGTGGTAATAATATAATGGTATTGAATCGAAGTAAACAAAAATTTATCCTGTCTACAATCAAAAACCTGTCTAAAATATAAAATTTTTCATTAAATTTTAATCAGGCATAGTTGAAAAGTATTTAACAAAATTTATTAAACTGTTTACATTCTTATGCAGATAACTCGGTATTTTGCATTTAAAAAAATCCATTTTGCACATTCCTTTAAAGAAACCACAAGCATGCCCAATGGAAAGTCAATTTTCATTAGAGTGGCCCCACATTCTGGTTGAACACTCAGGGATGATATACGGAAGTTAGCATAAGAATCCAGCTTGTTGAAAATCCAACACGATGATATTTCCATTTTCAATGTACAATATTTATTCTAATATATATTCGGAAGATATGAACAATATTTCATCGGAATTTCTAGCATCTCGAATGATGAGGATTTTGGAAGCCACGGTGTAGTAATAATTTATTCCATTCGTTTTCAGGGAAATGTATTGACGGAATTTTAGAGTACCTTAAGATGCGAGAGCACGTCGAAGATGTATTTAATTCAGAATGTTACGGTTTCAAACCGATATTGATTTCACTTCTGATTAATAAGTGTATCAGAAGTTCGTGACATTCATAGAATATAATATTTACCTGATAAGTTCACGGAAAACATCAAAGGCAACATTAAAAAAAAGAAAAACTTTGGCTTTCATTATTGGAATAAGAAATTAATTCCAAAAAACATCATATTTTAACCAACATTGTTAATTAAAAGTTATATATTAAATTAGTATTAATAATAAATCAAAATTTTTATAAAAACTTAGTTAATTATGATATGAACAATTTAAATTCATCAGGATAATCATATTCGTATTATATATTCTTTATAAAATTTTAAATATATTAATATCAAAATCAAACTTTATATGTATATATAATAATGTAATGATAATAATGATGTATCATTATCACTATTAATTATTGATTAATTGTTAATGTATAATAGTACAAAGGTAGTATGAAAGATTTAATGAAAACGTAATCCAGCAATGATATCAGGAACTAAATTGAGAAGAGTTATAATAAAATTTTGTTAAACATATAGCTATTGTAGTTGATTAAGTTGTAAAATCATATTAAAACGCTATTTGCATGATATGCGAACCGGGTAATAATGTGATGAATGACCTAAATGTACATACATAAAATTATAGTTCAAAATAAAATATTTTTTCTAAATCATGATAATATTGAAAAATGTTTTCGCTTAAATAGGCTTATTCGAAAACATTTTTATAGTCAAGAGCATTTAATGCAAATATTTGTCCAATAGTTACTATAATCGGAATATTAGGAACATGGCTTTGAAAATACATTCACGTCCGTTTAAAATTTATTCCAACAACTTCACTTTCCAACAATATTCTTATTGTGTCTAGACGTCTTTTTGCCTTCAAATACAATGATTATTACATTGTCTTTTTTTATTAGTTCTTCGAAAGTTGTTTGGTGGTAATTATTGTTTGTTACTCTCTGTTGATTCAGATACTTTTTTAAGTGTTATGTTAAGCGACGTTGCAATAATTTTTTTTTACCTTTTCCCATGGAACTTAAATAATGAAAAAACGTCAATAACTTTTCAGTTGCGTAATGAAAGCTTCAGTAAGTGAAAAAAGGTATTATCCCTTTGGAGCTCTAAACAAATCTTTGATTAAGGTTTAATTTTGCAGAGGATTAAGAGAATGTTTGAATCATTAAAGGTATTTATAAAGAGAAAAAAGGCTAAATAAGAATTAAAAGAATCTATCTATAGACTAACTAATTAATATATTTGGCTTAGTTTTATCAAATGATATTTTATTGTATAAAATGAATATTCTTCAATATTTTGATGTAATTTTTTGACAATAACCCTGATCAAAGGTTTAGATTTTATGTTCAAATGATTAATCATTAGTCGTTTTCAATAGCTAATCCAATCGCTTAAGGTAATAAAAGTTTCAACAAAAGAATCTTTAAGTAATCATATTTTTATTTTTGTAAAACAAAAATCTTGTAAATGTAGAATTCTCTGTGTCTTAAAAATATATATTCCCATGTTATGTATCTATCTGTGTACAGTAAAAAGTGTTCTCTTGAATTCGCGAATAATTGTGCTTTTGTTTTTACACCAGACGCCTTATTTTCAGGTCACCTGGATTCGCCGAAAAGATTATCACTTACTTACAGTTGGTTTAACAACGTACAGTAGCGACGAGAGATTTCAAGCCATTCATCTTCAACATTCCGAGGTAAGATTTAGCTTCGTTAATATTTAAGATCTCGGTGAAGGTTGCAAATATATGTAAAGCAATGTCATTGTATTAACATTGACGAACTATAAGTCGAAGTTTGACTGTTTGCAGATTTAACTAACTGTCTAACACGGTAACATTTCGTATGTCTAGATTTACAGAGACAAATGTTGGGATAAGGGAAATTCGTAATCTCGCTCAAGTGTGATGGGAAAATTGTTTTCAGTAATTAAAATTAATGTAACAATTAATTTAATTTGGAATACTTTCAGCCATACACCCATAATATTTGATGAATACTCATCATGTTGCATCCACCCGTTAAAATTAAAATCGTGACAAATTATTGCAGTAAAGCAAACACAAGCCGACTGTTAATTCATTAAACAAAAAGCCCCTAAAGTTTTAAATCCTCGTAAAATGTTAATGAAAGGGTCATCAGTGTGAAATTACGTTCTCATACAATTAGTGAATATGAATGATTTGTAGCGCTGACAGTTTTTGAATAAGTTTCCCTGAGTGACACTCGGATAGGCGTAAAAGGAAAATTAGATTCTACACAACCTGCGGCCTTTGAATGTCCTCCGCATCTTGTTTGCCCACCCGAAATTACCATATTGAGCACACGTGATATTTTTAAATGGCGCAGTATTCTGCTTTTAACGCAGGCAACATGTTGTTGCTGGTTTTAAGTGAAAGTGTTCCTCTACTTACATAGGATTGTGTTCATTACGACTGTCATTTACTGAACTGAGTTAGATAACAAAAACATTTTGCCCATTACTGTAACACAGGCAATTTTTTATTTAATTTTTGGCGTTATATTACACTAATATCATTTAAACTTCACCTTAATTTAAAATTAAAAAATGCTAACAGGTTTAGCAAATTCATTTAGCCGTTGGAATTGTAAATTTATATTAGTATGCATTTAAAATATGTAAAACTCGAGTTCAGAAATGGCACACTCCAACAGTCAGTTTCTCTGAGACGGTTTGTGCAGTTTTAGGAAATTCAAGTGTCTGTTTACAATTCAGTAGCTTCGGTTTGACTATAGATTTTTCCCACTCAACGGTTCACAGCAATTCTTGCACTTGAAATATTTGTGCTTTGTATTCGTCTCAATTTTGTAAGAAGTCCATGTTTTCTGTACATTTGACTTGGATAACCTTCATTGAAACATTTCCTCATCCTGATTTTAATGATCTGACTGTATTGGCTTATAAAAATAATTGGCTAAGGAAAGTTTCAAATGAGTCCCAGTAACCTTTTTTAAACCTGAACTGAAATACAAGTAACATTCGGACGTGTTTTTGAAAATGTGTTCCAACTTTAAACTATTGGACAGATAAATTGATTTACGGTAACCGATTGCAGTTAGAGTTAAGTTTTTTATTACCCGTTTTATCTTTAAAAAGTTCTACATTTCGGGCGCAGAGACCCCCAAATGTGACTTTGAATTTCGGGAATATCGCAGTTCACGTGACATTATGATAATGGCGCAAGGAGTAGCGCGCCCTTGTCAGAAGCACTCGTCGTCCTGATATAGTGAGCCACTGACTGCAAAAGGGAAATCGGAGCGCTTAATTCAGGCCTCTTTCAGAAGGCGTTCAAAAATTATTGAGGAGGATTTAATAGACATGCATTTCATTATTCACGATTTAAGTCGAACAATGCCCCCGTCTGAAATATTTTGGTGTTTGTGAAAACGCAGACAATAAAAACTGCCGCATGTCACGGTGTTGTCAGAATATAATTGGATTAGTAAATCGAAGAATTAACAAATTGGAATGTGTAAATAACAAATCATTCTGTCACATGTTCGCTATCGTGAATTCTAAACGAAAATGGAGAAACAAAGTGATAAAAATTCATACCAAATTACGTTCAATTGTATAACTTGTTTATAAAAACACTTTTAAATTCATATAGGTCTTCAAATTTCAATCATAACTAGATAGTGACCCAAAGTGCGATCAATAACTCGAACTTTGAGGGCGGACGAACTAATATTATTCCAGGCACTGATTTCTACCCTACTGAACAAACTACTTATCGCCTTTCGTTACATCGACATCACGCACTATGCATTTCCTTAAGTAGGTTACAAAGATTAATTACAATTTAGTCGTTAGGTACGCAATTAATATGAAATACGCGGAATCTTTTATGTATTAAAATTGGGAGTTTCATGTGTTTCTGATGAAAGCCGATATTCGGAAACTTTGGGGGTTTTGAGACGATAATTAATCGTCTTGTATTGGTATCAAATTAAGGCAAATATGTTAAAGGGTTGTGTGCATAACGTATCACAATATCATCCGTGGGATTAAAGTATATGGAACGTCGGTGTCGAAAATATTTAAATGTTAAGTGGTATAAAGCTCAGTTGATAAATACGTGCCTAAATTTCGCAATCAAATGCGATTGCGATATCTTTGTAACGGGAATACCAGGGTTTATTATCGGATATCGTCTTCTGTGGCTGTTTGAAATTCTAAATTTTAATATAACGATTCCTCATAATTCACCTTAATAACATACCCAACCACTAAAGTGTAATTAGTCTTTGTAACCTATCTAAGTAGATGTAGAGTGCGTGCTCCATGTGTAGCGCGAGGTGATAAGTAGTTTGTTCACTGGGGCAGAAACCACTGCCTAGTATAATATTAAAGTCAGCTTATTCACCATCAAAGCTCAAGCCGTTGATCGCATACGAGGTCACAATTAACTTATGTTCTGCATTAATTAATTGGGTTTAAGTTTTTAATTAATTTCCTTACTTTTAATATTGTTAAGGTTTCCAAAATTCTTCTTGGAAATGCATGAATTTTTATTGTTTTTTTTCTACACTGGGTGTCACTAAATTTTAAGCGTTTATGGCTCTTTCCAAAATAAGCAAAATGCTTCATATGAGTCGGTTTAGTGTCTATATGTCTCCAATATAAAATGGAGGCCAGAGAAATGGCACAAAATTTAAAATTAAACATTATGTAACGATTAATTTCAAATTTTGTTCAGTCGGTACATAAAATATTACATGCGTTTTTTTGCTTTTTTCTTAAAAATAAGGAAGATATTTTGATTTAAAAACAAAAATATCATGTCAAAAGTTGCCTTATATTTTTATTAACAAATCAAATCTTGGAAACAAAGTACTTCCAGTACCACTCTATCTGAAACAGACTGTCTGATTTGAAAGGATTAGAAAGGTGATTAAAATTTAATATATTTATACACACACACCCCGTATATTTGCACATACATCTGAAAAGCCATGTTTGCCAAACGAAATTCTAATTTTCTCATTTGAATGATCCAAAAATTATAATTACGCAGTCGAGTGTCGTGCGGCGCACATGGATGGAATAGGCGCGTTTATGAATATTGCATGAAGGCATCGGAATGATAGAATCGCCGAAGGTAAGCAAAGCAATAGGGGCAACCTATATGGTCGAGCGTCAGATATTCGATTAAGTGGAATAATGGAAAGGTTGAATGTCTGGGCGAGATAGAAAGTCCATAGACGAAAACCGAACGAGGAATTAAATGCACATACAGGATGCCTGCATTTATCAGCTGATGAAATTTTATTTGTACTCAGAAAAGCCATTTAGTTCACTCGACTAGTTTTATTCCATTTACATTCAGTGATCTTTATATCGCAGCGCTAGGCGCACCAACTGAACGTACCGATTCCATTGCTATATTGGACTCCGTTTGGTTCACTAGAGCCACGATGGAAATCTGATTCGATTAACGTACATTTTCATTCTTTATATTGTATCGGTAATATGCCTATTGTTTGTTTATTGTGTCATAGTTTTATACAGGTTTTATATCCGCAAATATTCCTTATAATTTATCATTCTATTTGTTTGTCATTCGTTCACAACATATAAAAATATATAGAGAATATTATTTTCAATGATTGAAATATAGAAGTAGCAAGCGGATTAAGAAGAGAAATTCTTTTTGTTATGTGAGTTTCTTAAGCCTTCGAGGGAACTAAGGTAGAAACTCTTACGAATTTTGTCTGGTTTGTGTGCGTTAATTTGAGATCAGCTAGTTTGGTCTACCGTGGTAACCGCAAACTCCCTTCCTGGGATAAATTTACCAAACGGAGCTTTGGTTTGTTTTAGTTAGAGATTGAGTTTAAGTTTATACTGTTGTATAATTAAGACAATGTATATAAAATACTTTCTCATAAAATGCATATTAATTAACTGTATAAACGAAAAGAAAATAGATGAAAAATATTTCATTTAACCCAATTTTCGTTTTTAATAGAAGTAGACCAAATCAACTGTCAAGTTTATAACGGCACTTTATAAAATATCTCGGTAAAATAAAGGACCATGATGTAATTACATGCCACGTTACAGAATTTATAGGTTCCAGTTAAAAGCTACCCAAAGTTGGCATTCAAAAAAGTTGCTGCTGTAACATACATTATAAAATCAAATTAATTTAATTAGTGGTAAGTATGCAAGTCTGGTGAATATATTCAAATTTGCAATCTGCTAATTATAAAACTGGGCATGATCTAAGAAATTGAATAAGTCTGAATTAGAGCCCCTTCTTTATATTTTTCCTCGCAGTTAATCAAAATACAAAATTAATTACGTATTAATTATGGGTTAATTTAAATTTACTGTTTAAAATTTCGACTTGAACTTAATAAGAATACTATATAAAATTCATTCTGCAAAAATTTTATAGTTACTGAAAGCTTTTCTGCGCTGATCCACCGTTATTAACGGCAGCATGTTGTCGAATATGCTTTATGAAGGATAATAAAATTTATTATGTCAAATGGCTAATAAAACATGATATATCTCTTTTGAACACATTAAAAATAATTCAGACGGACTTCGACGCAACTCGTAAAACATAATCTCGCACTATTTTCGCCATAAACTAAATTCAAAATTTTTTTACGAGTTTACGTGTCTCCTTTTAATTGCTTTATGGAGATGGCAACTATACAGTTTTTTCAACTAGTATAAATAATATTCTTAATACTGTTATAAATGTCAGCTCTTTGATATATTCGAAAATATAATTTCGTATACTGGTTAAGCGTTATTAATTGCTATTTAGTTTTAAAATTTCCTTATATACGGTCATAACTAACAGTTAACTCGTTTAATCAACGGAATATTTACGTTAGTTTAGGAATTTAGTCGTTTACAGGATGAGTTGTAAAGAGAATAAATAAAGAATATTAAATATTTAGTCAGCTTATTTCCGCATTGCTACAAAACTGGTAATCATAAGGAAAATTTAATTTACATTTATTTTATAATTTTTAAAGTGAACCTGACAATCTAATGTATGTTGTATAAAAAACTTGTTTACTAATTTCTAACCAATGACAAATATTTTTTCAGTGAAACTTAAAAAGTTTGTAACGTTTTGCATGATTAAAACCATTTTTACTCTTTACAGGAGTTTTGTTTGATTATTTCCAACAGAGCTGTTAGAATTTTCATTATTATTCATTTGATTGTAACGTTATGTTGTTGTAGAGCATTTTAATTTGCAATTCGCGCTTAATTCGTTTTTATGTTTTCAATTGTGCCTTTATATTTAATTCGTTTTTGATTACTGCTGTCGTACAGTGGATTTTTGTCAATGATAAGGGTTCATGATTCGTTTAACACCAGACCCTACATAAACTTTTCATTTTGTGAAGTTGGGATCATGTTCCGTGGGCATTCGTTCATTTACCCTTATAATTAAAATCATTTTAAACAATATAACTTTAATACCAGCAAAGCCAAGTTGCATTATTTTAATTGCCAGCATTGTTTAAACTTTAATATTGCCTAACTTTATTAAAACAAATTATATATGCATAAGGGCATAAAGTGACTTTCATCTCACCATATTCTAATTTGGAACATAATGGAACTTCTTCATCTTAAGTCGCCAACGTTAGAATAATCGCATCAGATGCACTAAAATTCCTCTGGGACTATTATCAATTAGGCTTGGATCCAAACGAGACTAATTAAGAGATACTTTAATCTCGACGAGAGAAGTAACAAAAATTATAACGTTTATTTTATGCTTATGCTATAAATAATAAATATAATTCTAAGCTCAATTTGATTTTAATCTGTTGTTTATTAGAGAAGATTTGTTTCTTGATAATATAACTGGCATCATAAAAAGCACTTTTGGACCACAATGAGAATATTGAAATTACGTCCAATTCAAATGGGAACAAAGAAAAATATACAAAATTAAATCACGATTCCGAAAGAAATAGTCTAGGCTTATTTTTATTTCTCCGCATTTGTTTGCTCCTTATTTTTTACCAAACTAGGTAAAAAATAAAGATCGTTTTTATTTGATGAGCCTTTTCTCAATTGGTAATTAAAAAACGAACCTCCACAAATTAACCAAAGTACCCAATTCTTAATTCAACCACATTCACATACCACCGCTTTTAGAATCGTGGCATGACAGTAACAAAAGTTATTTTATTACAATGGTACTTTTTGCAATGGCGGGCAATGAATAAAAGGATCCGCGTCGGGAATTTAGCTGGCGTAGATCCTGAAAGCAGTTGCGTTCCCAACGCCATATATTAGCGGATCGTTCAGACGCACTTAATAAAGATTTTTTATTCCCATTTTCAGGACTGGACATTGCAAATCAAGTACGTACAGCAGAGAGACGCCGGCCTGTACGAGTGCCAAGTGTCCTCACATCCACCCACCAGCATCTTTATCCAGCTCAATGTGGTCGGTAAGTCATAAATCAGGCCCCGTTCCAGTTTGTCTGCGAGTGCAGCTGAATCCCAGCCAGTTTTCCTCGTCTAAAACACTGCAGATTGCGCTAATTAAAGCTATCTAATAAACTACGGGAAAAAGTTACCAAACAAAATTGTAATTAGTTCAATTAACAAAAAAGGTATAAAGAGGATAAGCGTGCACTTCAATCTATATCTGGCTCAGTAAAGCTCGTTTAACAACGGCAATATCGTTATAAAATATTAACAGTAATTGTCAGTTTTAAATTAACCAATTTTTGATTACAATTAATATTCTTAATTGGAAGTTTTTATACACTATAAACTGCTCAGTTATTTATTATATAGGTAAAATTAAAATGTCGATAACATTCAGGTCAATTATTAAAATCGTATAATCATAAAAGCTAAATGTACTCGAATTTATTTTTAAGAGGACAAAATGAGCTTGTGAAAAATAATAATTGTAACCATTGTAATGAATAAAATAATTGAAACAATACTCTGGAATAACAAACAATAATAGAAAGAATCAAAGCAAGCTTTACAAAAGATTCAATTGAAACAATATAACAAAGGGCTAATTAAAAATATAAAATGTCAAATAAAATTGTATCACTTATTAAAACGACATTCATACTAATTTTTCTGTAGCTCGATTGACTTAATTTAAAAACAGTAACACATTTATAAAATACACATAAAAGCAGACAGATGTCGCATTAAAACTTTTAATTAAATCAGTGGGATGACTTGACATCTGCAGGGTATTTCTAAAGAAAAGTTTGTTTTCAATTATACTGTTTATTTAAGGGCTCATATTTGATCGGATTTTACAATTCCATATTTTCTACTCGCATGTTACTTCCATCAAGTTTATATTTTTAATAACCGCCTTCATTAGCCATCCATTGTCAGTTTTCAGTTTTCAAGCGGCTATTTATTTCGAAATTTATTATTTTTGAATGATCCTGTTAAATTATTACAGAGTTAAAATAACAAAGCATTTTACAAGGGCAGTTTGTCTTTTCAACTAAAGAATAATTCAGATTGACCAAGTTAATTAATTAGGGTAGGTGGCTAATTACAGCTAGCTTCCTTGTTAGAGCACTTTGTGTTAATTAAAAGAACCGAATAAAGCATGTGAAAAACCTAAGTATAAGTTGTAACTACCTTAATGAACAAAATGGATGGAACAATACACCTTTACACTAGACTGCGCCTGAAACATTATAATATGTCTGCAGCAGATAACAGAACAAAGTAAAACTTGATTTTAAAGAACGCTATTTCCTAATGAATATATTTCATCCCATTTTTGTTCATTTTTTTGTCTTGCACAAAGTACATCAGTGCCTCTTTAATTCATAGACGAAAAATGCTCATTATTAACTCAAAGGCCCGGTTCGTCTACTTGAACATAACAGTCTTAGTGATTTTTCCTGAGGACACTCGTTTGAGGTTCAATAAATGTTCAAGACAATGCCCCTTTTTGTAAAAAAAAATCAACTCTACAGGAGTCCGTTTGTTAAAGCGACTTCTCCTGCTGTTCGTAACAAATTGAAAACTTCACACTAACAAGTAGGAAGTCAAGTGAGTCAATTTGTTCGACTACATTTTGTATGTATTACAAGATAGTAAACCGTGGTTATGATAAACTGTTGTAAGCACGTTAATATTAGAATAACAATAGAGAACGTATTTAGCGAAAGTCACCGAATTTAAGAAGAAAGATGTCAATTTATTTGAATTACCCTGCCATCAAAGCAAAGTGTACACGTAGGTACACGGTTCAGCACATGTTATGTTAGCCTTTTTGTTGTGTCAATTCTCTCGAATTATTCGTCCGTGAACAACCCTTTCCTAGCAGCGTTAGTTGTTCCATGAATGTATACAATACCGCTCAGCCGGAAAACTAAAAAATTATAGTGCTCTGGATTTTCTAAATTTTCCCCAGTGACAGGCAAATTGGCAAACGTTAATATATTTTATTCGAATGACACAAACAACGGCTAGTTTAATTTAATACAAATTCAGGTACTGAACATTTTCAAATTAGTTTCGTTTTTAAAAATATTTAAATATCATATATTTAAATTGATAGTACAGTGCACTGGGTATTAATTAATAAATTTGATTCACGCTTCAGTTGCAACACCTATATAAAAAGTGCCAAATATTGTAACGTTTCTAAACAGCAATAAACGCAATTCATCGCTTTTTTATTATTGTAGTAAACTTAAAACATCGTGATGAAACCCCAATATTTCTTTAGTTAATATCCCATACTTCCCGAGTACGTACAATAGATAACAAGCAAGTCTCGCATGTATGCCGGAAAATTTAGGACAACAGGCATGGTAAGAACAAACCAAAATAACAGTAATAAAAGTAGTAAGGTTTGTCTGACTGAAGTGTCCGTACTTACTCGAACTACTATCTTTAAATGCGGATAATAAAAGACAAACTTTCATTTAAATAATTTATAGCTATGGCCATAAAGGCGTTAGAAGTGATAGGATATAAAAAAGCCGGGCTTGTTCCATATTCTCCAGATAACAGTAAAGTAAAACAAGAGCTTTTTATGGATGCCGCCTCTGTAAAAAGTTCTATCACAACGGTCGGGTGGAAAAATAAATATTTTATTGGAAAAATCTAAACATATCTGCGGGAACGTGTGTAAAGTTCTGATTTAATCATATTTCCGAAAATGGGTTTTTACGACGACGGGAAAAACAAAAATGATATTTCCCACATTGTTTTCTCGGTCGGGAAGTGCTAGGTGATAAAATATCGCGTCTCGGCACAGGTAATTTAAATTCAACACAGAATAAAATATCATTTTCACGAAAACACTTCATTACCTGTATAAAAGATTTTTTGATGGGTGCTTTGTCGTATTGTTGAATTTTTCCGGTGTAATGTTATTAAACAAGTCTGCGGAGCCAAATAATGCTAATGCGGGGAATAAATTGGACTACATGTCCGAATTTGTCAGATTACTTTAAAACTTTTGCTGTTCTACATACCATTAGAGTAGATAAAAGATCGATACTGCGTTGGTAATCTCTTATTCAATTTGCTGTTCCAAAGCTGTCTGATGCAGGCTCGAAATTGACATAAAGGCAAAACAAAAGCTTTTACTCAAAAGTTGATCGATGAAGGCTAGGCGTAAAAACTAGTGTTTTGATTTAAAAATAAATGAACTGATTAAATTCGCTGCCAAGCATTTTCAGTCCGAATCTCTTGACTTAAAAAGTGACCCCGTTTTTATTTTCTGACCATTCATTATATTACATTAAGGGAGGTAAATTATATTATCTTTAACATTAATAAGGTTTTTACGATCGCGACGTAATGGTCATATTATTCCGCATGTTAAGTTTATTAGATTTATCTTCGTTGTCTCCAAATAAAATAAATACAAAATAATACTTTAGGGCAATGACTGAGGTCAATTTTAATGAAGATACCTGGGAAAACAGTTCTTCAAGATTCAAGGCAATATTGTGACAAAAAAAATTCGATAAAAAATAAGAGCCTCTAAGAGCGGACTTTATTACTTTATTATTGAGATTATAGTTCAATCACATTAACGTCTAAACATTTTTTTCATGAATACATATTTGAAAATAAGGGAAATTTCATTAAGTACAAACCAGATTGAAGCCACAGCATTGTGGCAAACACGCAATTTGTTTTTCACATTGGATTGATTGAACACTTCCAGCTTGTTAAATTATTATTCGTAAAGAGCGGTGTTCCTTGAAGTCGTGAAATATTTCAATTTCCTCTCTCGGCGAGAGTGAGATATTCAGACAATATTAAAATTAAACGAAGTGGCAATGCCTCGGATGTGACATCTGCTAATATTAAGAAATTCCTGCCTTGTACCTGCGTCTTCGTGTCCCACATGTAGACTTATCAAATATTTATGTGTCGTTGAATAAATGAAAAAAATCCAGTCGGTCGTGATTTACCAAAGTAGCTACTTTAACCTGTTTTATTTGTTGAATCGTCGGATTCTCTTTGACACCAAACTCTTCAAGGAAATAAATAGAGATGATAGTGGTACGGATTTCTTGTATTAGTCGATCAGTGTGTCTAGATATATATATACCATCTTTTACTATAATTCATAAATATTTAATCCTCTCATTCTAGTTAAAGTTGCACGCCTGTATATTATTAAAGATTTTACCCATCGATTAACCTAGTTAAAACAGTTGTGTCTTCACTTCATTAATAACTTAAGCAAAAGGGCCAATTAGACAAATCAGACAATCACAGTGGATTAGCGATGACCTTCCATTTCCTTATCATTCGGCATCGTAAATAATTTAGTGAAATGCCCCTTTCTATAGTGAAATTCCTACTGTTTGAACGACCTTTGGCAAAAGAGATTATTTCGAACAGCTCTTGTGGCAAAGGGTATGCGAATATTTTACCCCTTCTGTGTTTTATGTTGAAATTCGAGCAGGGTCTTAATAATTTGAATAGATGGATAAAATAGATAAGGTTTAATGAATCAAATATTTACACATGTGTCACTAAATCCTTTTCGGACACAAGCCTTTCATCATAATTCTATGGAAAGACTTTCCTTATACCATATATCCCAGAATAATTTAATTAATACCTTTACAATAACTTGTAGTTTCACTGATTCAATTCGAGTGAAGGACAATTGATTGAAAATTAAGTTACGGAACTTAATTACGTCAGCTTAAAACCTGAAACTAATAACCGTATTAGCACTCTTATTTTGAAATAAAATTATCTCGTTTGCTTCCAGCATACGTGGTATTATGTACATATCGAGGAGCTTTAATTAGTTGAACTTTAGAGAGTTGAGAGCTTTTGCCACATGTGTAAAGTAACGTAGCCACAAGCCGCTGGTCTATCAGTCTGCTTTCTAATAAACTTACAAGTTTTCGCTGTAAACATCGCTGTTTGCTCTTGTACAATTAGTCTGGAAGTTTTCAAGACGTTTGAGGATTATTTGCTCCGGTAAAATTGTTACGCCCTGCGTCAAGGGAGAGATGAACATATTCAGGAAAATATTTCGTTTAATTCTATGCACTGTACATTTTTTATTTATTTATTTTTTTACGGGCATATTCTTATACTAACATTGGTACTAACATTTTCAGAGGCAAGGGCCGAAATTCAGGGCCCTTCAGAAAAATACCTCAAGCCCGGATCCGGTTTGAGGCTGACTTGTACGGTTGTACAGAGCACCGAACCTCCGAGCTACGTGTTTTGGTACCACAACAATCGCATGATTAACTATGACACTGATCGAGGGATTAACGTTACCACCGAACTGACCGAGAAAACCAGCACTTTAACCATCACCAGTGCTGCCACAAGGCACTCCGGGAATTACTCATGCGTACCAAGCAATGCAGAACCAGCCAGCACCTATGTACACATATTAAATGGTAAGTTGTAGCACCTTGTTTTTGTAATTAAAAAAGAATGTTCTTACTCAATCAGCTTCAACAACTTTATCGTTAAAACTGAAAAAAACTTCAATTAGTTGTATCCATGGCATGAATCAGATTACAATGTTTCAACTTAAAATTCACCAAGAGTGTACGTGAAAATGAACTCTATCCAGGATTTAGCCCTTAACCGTTCTAGTGATAAGCCCATATATAATTCTGATTTATGATACTCGTTTCTTTCCTTTTCCGTTACACTTTTTCTTCCGTAAATACATCAGTGCCTGCGTTGCCATCACTAATTAATTTTGAACGCTAGTAAGATTTATGCTGATACATGGCGTAGCAATTTATAGATGTCATAAATAATATAAACCACTTGTTATCTAAAACCGTCAATATTTATGAACTTGAAGGTAGCCCTATCTAGATTTTTTTGCACACGCATTGAGAACTTAATGTTTTAACATAGTATAAATTATTTATTCTAATAGGAAATGTTTTGGGCTTTTCCTAGTTTGTACCTTAATATTTTTCGTGCTTTATCATCAACATCCGAATATTTAAGGTCTTTATCAGAAAAGCACGTGAACAGACACGTTTTTACCCCTTTTACCGAATATAAATAAAATTTGTGAAAACAATGAATAATTTAATGAAAGTGAAAATTGACATTTTGTTAACATTAAAAATATTTAATTGAATTTTATTTTAATAATTTTTAATTATTGATATTTTAAACCAATATTAAATTCATGTGAATTGAATTTATAATCGGAACATCTACTTATCTATGACATTATGACTTACAATAGATGTATTGTATTGTGGTTCATTTGTCAATTAAAGTAAAGGCGTGCATGGTGTTTGGTCTCAGTGTTATACTACAATATGGATTTAGACACATGAACTACACATATCCGCTCTAATTATCTCATCCCTTAATATGTGTTCTGGCCTGATATAATTTGAAAGCGTAGCCATGCTCAGACATATATTTATATGTATCCATTTCATTAAGTTAGGTAATAGTTTTATCATTTGTATTATTGTGTAATGGCAAAAAACATTATTCATTTCACCGTGTAAACATTATGAATTTAAATTATTAAAGAGAATTTAAAGCAAAATTTTATGCGTATAATATTTTTAATTAAATTCCCTTCATAGTTTATTATAAATTATAACACCCTTTACAACTATAAAAACCCATATCTCTAGGGCAATATATAACGATACTGTTGTAATATTTAGTCGTGAGCAGATTGCTAAATTATTTGGAAATAAATTACGTTTACTGAGACAAACCAACCGCTGATAAAATTACTGGTTTTCGAGGCGAACCAACAAGAAATGCATCTGCCATTAATAATGCATTACGTATTTCAGTTGGGGGGCTTGTAATATCTCGCGCCGTGGCCGACAAAATGTTTCATGAATATAATTCCTGACATAGAAGTGCAGGTGATGCATACTGCGAGGTGTTCCGGAGCCGATTCCGAAACTGAAATACGTAGATGAGATTTAATTAATTTTAAATTACCATTCACTCATATACAAAGATTTACCGACTTTGTCGCATTAATAATTGTGTGCGTTAATTGCAACCGACATTATTAATGTCTGTTAATTTGTTCACATTTGATGGCTAAGTTGTACAACGGGGTATCAGGTTATTAATATTTAAACCTTCATATAATCATAAACGAAAAATGTTTCATAAAGGGAGAATATCAAAATTCAAGTTGTATCCTATAAACCCGGTAACTAATGGATATCATCGTGAAAAAAAATACTTTAATCTGATCGTCACATTTCCAAAATATCATCGTGTTTAATATGCGCATATAAAATAACCCTTCAAATAAAAAAATGTAAATCCGCCCCTTTTTGTACTAAAAAATTGTAGGAAATGAGCAGCTAAATTTCACGTCATCTGTTACTTGTCAGTTGTCAGGATCCAGACGTTTCTATTAAAAGAGTATTTTAAGGAAATTGAACCAAATAAGAGTGACGAGTGTTGGAAGATTCATTTGCATATATGATAAATAATTTTAATTTAGCCCAAAGGGAGAGTTATGCCGTGGCGTTACAACGAAAAAAGGCTGTAATTTACCAAAGAAAAATACCGACAGCTCATTCGTCTTGTGAGAGGTGTTCATTTATTCTTGCCCCTTTTTATTGTTAGAATATTTACATATTAAAGTATACTGGAGTACAAAAAATGCAATACCTCGAAAAGAGGATCTTTATATTTATTTTGTAATTATTACATACCACCTTGACGTTTCTCCAGGATTATTAAAGCAGGGTAACCCTGCGAAGAGTAGGTCTTTTCAGTTGTCTGTCTGTGGCAGTTGCAAAAAGCTTTCTAAATTCTAGTCATGGGAAAACAGGTTTAGTATATAGCTGATGTGATCTCGACCTACATCAAAAATGTAGATTTATTACTGACACAACTTGCGTTTCATCTGAGGTCCCAATTGACTACAATTCATCCCAAACAAGAAGACTTGAGGAGTAAGATAAACACCCATTTGTCACATATATTTATTCAGGTTTCGTACAGCAGGAAGCCTAATTTCTTCTTCTGATCTTTAACATAACATCGAAATTTTGCGATATATTTTATCGCAACATATTTCCAACCCATGTGTATTATTACATAATGAAAATAAACATGTACAAAACTGAACAATTATGTATTTTATTTTTAAGTTAATAATAGGAACGGTATATAAATTCCGTTCCGTATTTCCGTATGATTTCAAAGTAATAAAAATTTCAAAAATTAAAAGTTTTAAAAATTACAGGTGTAGCGTGCGATTGAATCGGTAAATTTCAGTGCGGTGCCATATTTATCAAATTAAAACAGCAATTTTATGCAATCGGGCCGACGGCTACAAGGTAATTTAATTTTCTGCGGCATTTTGCAGCATACAAGAAGAAACATGGGGACGTGTATGTTGTGCGCGAGAAACTCAACTGGTAATTTCATGCTTAGTGGTGCTCTGAAAAGTTTCTTGATAGCATGTGTCGAAAGTTTCTTTCAAGACACGCACTGGTGCATGATTCGAAATTGTCCTTGTTAAAGGATGGGAAAATTATTTATTACAGGCAACTATTCAAATGAAAATACGGCGATAAAGTGTTTATTGTTCACATGACCGGTTACGAAAATAAAGAAAACTAAATTGCCGTGAATCGAAAATTACAGAGTGGAAAATTGAATGTAATTACTGACAGTTAATGTAATATTCGTTTGACGACAAATTTGCGCTATAGCCATTAATAAAACACGGACTTTGATATTTCAATGCATTACGTTTATTGGATTTTTATAATTTAATATTATTTTATTACAACGTACCACTTGACGAAAATACGTACGATATTTAATTATAAAATATTAAACATAAATATTGGAGTTTGACATTTAAATTATTATTATTTAATTATCATTGGAACGCCAGGATTAAATAAAATTTAAATGTATTTAATACTATAATTTAATAATTAATAACGCAAAAGAAATATTTTTGATATTTTTTTGTGTATTACAAAAGGAAATAAAGATTTTATATATTCAGTACTAGCCTTAATTATAGCAACTCAATTCAGAAATATATACAGAATGTTTCATAACATCAGAATTTTTTTAACCAGATATGCACCTCTAAATGAGTCGATTTCTTAACCAATTTCGTCGCACTAGTTCCAACGTTTCTCCTTGCTGTTCCGGAGACGCATATATTTTGTGCTTCCGTACAGTATACTTCGGTTAAAACAACAAAAATCCGGATAAAAATTGTTTGGGTTACAATAATTGAAAATATTAAGAAGTAAGCACTGTATAAAAAAGTACAAAAACTAGGTTTGTTACAAATTTTAACAATTTTTATCTCGTTTTCTGTTGGATCTTATGAAACATCCTGTATATAACATTTTATAAATTAAGAATATAGTTTTTATAATATTGTACAAAACAACAGTAGTAAATTAATATTATTTTAATACTAGAAAAGCTTATATTTTTGTAGGAAATTAATAAATGTTTTAAATTTATCCATTCAAATGAATAAATTTTGTCGGAAGTTAAAAAAATAATCAATTTTTGATCCACCCTAATATATATATATATGTAAGTACATATACAGCTTAATCTGTTTCGAGTTGTCAAGAAAATATTAATTACGTTTATTTACGTGTATTTGAATAACGTAAATGAATAATTTCACTCCTATTTACTTTTGTCTGAAAACCAGTTTGTTCTGTAACTGTTCAGTTTGAACAAAGACCTTACTTGTAATTATCATATATGTACGAATAATTAATTATACATAAGTGTTTAATAATTTAATTAATGAAATCAATAACGTCGTTTATTTTTTAAAAATAGACTTTCTCACGTGTGTATAATTTCAACCCCTGAAGCCCGTAGACAAATTTAATTTGAGCCCTCACAGATCGCTTCTGGGAGTTCTAACATGTTTATTACGTTGAAACGCGGTAATCTCAGAATCAAAACGTCCATCTCTTTGATCTCTCTCCAACTTACACGTACATGCCAGTGTGTCAGACTGGTAAACTATCATTTCTTCTCACGCCCATAAGTTAAGTATAATGTAATTAAGATTAATATGATTTCTAACTGAAATGTATAGTTTGGGTTTATTCATTATATGAATGGATTCTGTTCTTCGATAATCACTCACAATAGAACACCAGTAATTAATTACATGGGTTTGTTTCTATGCACCCCTGTATGTAAAACAGATTAGACCTTTCAGGCCTTGGCAGAAGAAAGTATCAATGATGTGGTCATTAATCAAAATACATCTAACCGGGCATGTTGAAATTATTGTTTCCGATAAATATTTAGAGAAAACTTCCCGTTGTTTGTGTTATATATCCCTCTGAGTTCCTTTCCCGTCCGTGATAAATGACCCGGTAAAGAGGAAAACAGCATGGTAACTTAAGATAACCAAGAGGCTGACATGCAACTACGCAGGAAAATCTGCTATAGTTTCATATTACCTTTAAGAAGGATATTAAAAAGATTAAATTAAATAAATCTTTGCTGTGCAAAAAGAGATTTTACGAGATGCTTGAAAGTTATATGAGGAAAGTTGTTTACTTATACTACTTACTGCTAGTTTTCAGTTTTGATACACTTTCTGATGTTTGGGTATATTTGAAGTTAAAGTAAATTTACTTGAGTTGTAGAACACATATTTACATCTTTTATCTAGTATGCTTAAATCAGTATAAATTATTCTCCTTATGCAGTTATTTTAAAGACATAGTTTAACTATATTTATTAAGAAAAATTAACAAATATGCAATTAAATATTTTTTTATTATTATACCATATAGAATAGAACATTATTTTTTATTTCATCATTTTCAAAGTGGAATTAAAATTTAATTTTACACTATTTGGTTTATACGAATATTAATAGGCCATATTTGGTAATAATTTCGGCAGATGTACAATTTTAAATACATTAAGTTAACACAAAATGGATTTTTTATTTCATGTGTACTGAAATTTATTTTCAAAGTCTATAAAATATAAATTTTCAATATTGTTATTAATTCGAAGTATAATAAAGTGGATGAATAAAATTATATTTCGAAAAATAAAATTTCAATAGTACTTAAAATATAAGCCATTAACGCTAAATACAAATGGTATAAAATTGTTATCCTATAGATGAGGTTTAGAGTGAGAGCTCTAAATGTAAGCCCACTCTGAAATCCCTGCCAATTGTATTTCAAACAAATCACATTTAGTGCAAAATAATTATAGTGTCTATAAATTACCAGCTAGTCCAGAGGACGGTCGCTAACTAAACCAAAGTTTAACATTATAATAATAAAAAACTTTTGTCATAACCCTTATCATGTTGTGGCATGGAGCCAATTATATCAGGAAACAATGGCAAATAAATACGAGCATTTTATTACAAGCTATGGAGTTTAAGCTATATTTTGCAGAGAAAACAGTATTCGGCCAACAGAGCTGGTGATTTATACGTGTATTTGTATTGGTTTTTCTTTATTTTCAGTCGTAGCTTGCTCCTTAACTACTCATTGAACTAAAGGATAGCATTGTAAATAAAAATTATTGTATGTCTTAATAACTAAGGCGAATGAATGAATAAACTGCTTCAAAAATGAGCTGAAACGCTCAAAACAATTCTTATTTTAAAGTAAAATTACATTATTGAACCGAGTTCAATTTTGAGTTGCTAAATGGATTAGTACGCAGTTTAATTGAAAATTATTGTTTAGAAACAAACCACTCAAACTGATTGGTGCTTTACTTATTTTATATTCCAAATTAGTCGCCGACTAAATGATTGACATGAAAGTGCTTTTTATTATTTAGATACTCTAAAGCTTTAATCATAAATTTATTTTACTTTGCGACCTATTTTCATAATTAATGAAAATAGTCCTCCACGAATTTCATAATCGGAAAATAATGTCACCACATATGAATGGGATTCTCATTAAACAATTGTTAGCATGTCGCTGGATACATAAACAGAAACGACGTGATTTATCTAAATTGTTTATGGTTTGTCTAAAGATCTAAAATTCCATAATAAACAATTCCATTAATAAACAATACGACATGAAGCCGAGAACTTCCTGATGCAATAACATATTACCCGTGCAAATACAGAGATACAGGAAATTTACGCCCATCGTATATTAAACAGCAGTAAGACGATGTGCACATATATTTTATGACAACACACATAACACACAAAATGAAAAAAAAAACATATGCATTATCTTTATGCAAAGGCAGACATCTGGGTCCGCAATATATCATATTTGTGAGTGCAGCATAGTGATACCGCCACTAAATTATGAACATTTACCGGGAAAAACATCATACATGCGAAGTAGAGTTGTGAATTTAGGATGGTGGGGCATTCGCTTCATTTTAAAAGGATGCCCGCCTTTTGGACTCCTGACGCCGTCCTGCAATTAGCATAATTTTAGGATCTTTTAAAACAAATTTAGAAGGAAGATTGCAAATACTTTAAAAATTTAGGGATGGAAATGTTTCAAGAGCACAAAGACAGATTGAGACGAATATTAACAAAAATTGTGCAAAAAGGTGGATCTAAAAATTATGCAGGTCTCTTTAATACATCATTTTATACGAGAGTGAGTTTTTCATATTTTATTTATATTTTTATATACTTTAATATTAAATATGTTAATAATAATTATGATAACAGTCATATGAAGATTTTACTATTGTATTTACAATTGTATACAAATTACATTTTTCAAGATATATTATAAACCGTTTTTGTTACAGGTGAAAATCCAGCAGCAATGCAACATGGAGGAAGAGGTTTATCCTGGCTCCAATGCAGTCCATCGTCCTGGTTACTCCTCTTCTCGATCGTGATCATGATGTGCTAATTTATTCATTCACATAATAATGACAGTTGTTTAATTATTTGAAATTTAATTAGTGAAGACGGCGTAATATCTTACGATAGTACGAAGAAGGATTAAAGTGCGAAACGATTGTCTTGTGTTAAATATCATCCAGTAAGGACTTTTATCAAATGTGAAAGTTACTACATTTATAGAGTATGTGTCCAATTGTCCAATTTCATGTGTGAGATTTGAAAATAAAGTCTGAACATAAATTGTAAAAAGTTAAAATTACTCAAACTCTTTCCAATCAATATATTATCAAATACAAACTATTAAAAGTTCCATTATAATTGAATATTAAAATTTACATATACTAAATTAACAATCATTGAAATTTAAAATAATAAAGTAAATTTATATAAATGTCAAATTCAAAGGTATTAAGTTTAAAAATAATCGTGGACTAAAATAATCCTTTTAAATCAATTGTGAACAAAAATGAGTGAAAAAATAGATATTAAACTTGCATTTTCCGATTTAAAATCTAATATTTTTGTTGTATCTATTAAAATAAGCGGAAAACCAGGGTCAACTTAAGCATCAAATTTGTTAATGAATTTTGATAAATTCACAAGTATAAACTATAAAATTTTCAAAAACTTCATTTTATCACCTATGATGTATATAATCAGTTTTTTTTGTTTCAAAGCTATAAAAATTCTACTCCTTATTAAATATTCAATTAATTAGTATTCAGCCATTGAGTGTACTTTTCAGGAAAATATTTGATTTTGATGTCATAAAACATAATCTTATTACATTTTGAATGTATTTGATTCGGAGTTGTTTTTGATAATATATTGTATATAAAGTGAAATCAAAGACCTGTATATGGTATCTTGTAAATTAAATTTAGTTAAAATGGCATAAAATACTTTTATATGGAAACTTAATCTATTAATAATGGAACATATATCTAAACAGTTAATTTACTTTTATGTACATAATAGTTAATGATAAGTTTGGGTTGTTGAAACATCCTGTTACAATATGGAGTTTTTGAAATGTGTTAAAATACAACTTTATTAAGAATCCTTGTATGACTTATTTTTTCTTTAAAAAATACTCCCCCTATTGAATTAGTCTCTAATGAGAATGAAGAAAATGTATGTATTTATAAGTAGGGACTGTGTCAAACAATCTCACCTTACTTTAAATATTTTCACTAATTATAATACAATGCATAAAAAATATATTAAAGATACACTTAAAAATAGTTCAATACGGTGTTATGGTGTTAACATTAATAAGATATTTATGGGATTGTTTTTAAGAATAATTTATCAAAAGCTCCATATTAAGTTGTATATTTTATATTTATTTAAACACAAAAGGAAATTGATGCACCGAAACTGTTTCACATTTTATTTACAATCATTTCAAAGCTATTCCGTACATAACGGTAAACATATTAACAATATAGAATAGATCAAATTTAATATAAGTCATTCATGTATACATGTCATTTTAAATTATAAACACCTATAAAGTGGTTAATTATATAGCATTATTATATAGATATACAATTATTTTTTGTTAAAAATTTGAATAAATCAAAATATTTATTGTTAATTATTACTTTATTATGTAATTACTGTAATGTAAGTGTAAAAATATTTATTTAATAAAATGTACATAATTCGTTCTCTTTCTCTTATACACATAAAATCCTTAAGACGAAAGGAAAGGTAAGTAAAACGCATTATTAGATTATGAATACATAAAACGTACATAAACAATTTATGTAATATTATTATATGTATAGCTTCATGAGTTTATATATATATTTAGATAGAAAATTTTTATGCTAAAATATACATTATAGATAAGTTTAAATGTTGGTTCAAGATATATCTAAATGAAATAATACAGTCATAATTAAGTTACTACACAACATTCACAAATTAGAAAAGCTCGTATAACATTCTTATTCATGGAAGCTCACGTTATAAAAAAAAAAAAAACAGATTTTAAAATAATGGATGCAAGTATAAAATGATATGTTACAATTTGTAAATAATAAAATAATGTTAAATAAAGAATGTAATAAAAAAGAAATAAAGTTGGGCATGCGTATTTGTACTGAATTAACACATTTAGCAATTGCAATTTTAGTAAATTGCAGAAATTAACAATATTGCAAGGGGACATTATTTAGAGACAAGTTTGAAGGAATAAGATTACTGATAACGTAACACTTATGTATAATTACTGGCCATAGAACAAATACTGGTAATAATTATTTCTTATGACTTATTTTACTTACAAAATTAAGGTTGTATGTTACTTAAAAGATGTAAGTAATTAAACACAGTTTGCTTATTGTAAAATAAATTTTAAAACTTGAGCAACATAAAAATATAACTTAATAAATAATCTTATAAACTCAACAACATATTTTTCATTATATATTCAAATAATCCTATTAAAAAAGTAAATACAAAGTAACTTTTAAAATGATTCAAAAACGGCTAAAAATCAAATTATAAATAATACAATTACTAGGAAAAATAAAAAGTATGTAGAGGAAATTCTATTGGCCAGACAAGTAGATTTTTATTGGTAATCAGACGACACACCTAGTTTGTTCAATAAGTAAGGAAGTAACCGGCATTTTATATGTTTATTAACTCGCATGCCAGCTTCCTGAAACACATAAAACATATTATTTACGTCCTGAAAAATATACGACGGGACGTGTTCCTTGGTCAGCTTAAAATGTAGGTGATTACAAGTAACAATAAAATGAAATTAGTTCCATTTCGGCAGGTCCGCTATTTCAGTCGTATTCAATTTTCCGGATTACCATTGGTGTTTGGAACAGCTATCTTTACATTGTTGTCACGTTTACACGTGCCAGTGTCATCTGCGAAGGTGGAAGGTTAGAATGAGGAGTAGCATATTGACGATATTATGCGGCTGACACGTTATTCCATGGCTTGCTGAATTCTTGTTCCCGGACTGCATGGCCGCCTGTTTTTCGCCTAAACAAAGACCGAGATTACTATGTAAATTTAATACATCGAATGAATATAAAATACATAAATATGTGAACAACACTCCTTCCTACAATGTTTACTACTGAAACGTTTGGCGTCAGAAATAGATTGTGCTACAATTTTAAAGAGCATTTTCATTTATATAACATTTCAAACGTAATTTACTTAAATTACACTACAATACTAATTAAAATCTTATCCTCCTTTCATTACTGAACAACGTTTCAAATCCAATGTGCTCTATAATAATAATGATAATAATAATAAATACGTGCATTTAAATCAGTTATTGTGAATAATAAATACATTAAATTCTCTATTATATAAAATCAATTATCCAATCCTTAATCTCTATTATTATCTAATATTCATGTAGAAAGCAATAACATGCCGGTAACACATCAAAATTTAATATCTCGCCACATAAAAGCAGCATATTGAGCTTATTTATACATTATTGTATTTTAGGTTAAGATTAATTTAGATTAAGGTTGTCTTTTAGCTCAATCCAATAAGCTAAAACTTTAATGTGTGTAGATTGCACAGATTATTAAGATTATTATTAAGTTAGTTTCACAGCCTCATTAGCCTCTAGATACTATGAAAACAATGACACTCGTAACTTGCAATTAAATTTACGAGAACTAAAAGCAATTTGTTTGTTCGGAAATTAATCCATCCTGATTTCATTTATTTGTCGGAGTAGGAATATTAAATGAATGTAAAATTTTTGCTTAAAATCTTTTAAAGAATTATACGAAAAAAGAAGTATTTATTTATTTTAGATAACCTCAGATAACCGAACCAGAAACATAAAAAAACAAATGTATATAATATCAAATTGCCTAAACATGAGAAAACAAACAGAACAAATAAATTCAAGAACAACAAAAGCTAGAATCCTATATCCGAATCACTTGTTTACGTTATAAATCTCATCTTTACTACCGAGCTGTGACCAAGAGATTTGGAAACGTGTAGAGTCAAGACAATATTGGACAGCGGCAAACTAAACGATATAACTTAACAGCCAATTTCACATTTGTCTTTTGTAACAACATCAAATTAATAAGAAATAACTTTTAAGTGTTTAGTTTACGAACATTTGTTGTAGTCTTAATTGACATTACGATCGATACTATAAAATCGGAAGAAGTCGATTCTTGTACCGGCAAATGTAAAACGAGATAGAATCGAGTTTGAAAAAAGGTGCAACTTTAATTTGATTCGGCAATCCGAAATACTCACTATGTCCGTGCTTGACGTCGACAATGACGCTGGCCTGTCGGGCATTGGACGGCACGCAGGAGTAATTCCCCGCGTGGCTGGGATCGACTCTGGGAATGATCAGTTCGCTCCCTTGACGGCCGTGGCGCACCGATGCGCCGCCCGTCAGATCGTAGTTTATCATCCGGTCCTCGTGGTACCAGAAAATGTACGCTGGAGGATTGATGGACCTACGCAGCACACAGCTCAGCCTCAACGGAGAGCCTGCTTTCACTATCTTCGGGCTGCCGCCGAATATGTCCGCTCTCGCCTCTGCAAATTTGTTACCGAGCAAAATTCAATTATACAGGGTCGCTTTTTGTTTGTTAATTAGACAAGTAAGTGTTACATTCGCGGGGTTGGTCATAAATAATAGGACCATTGTCTTGGGTGACTGTAACATTGTATTCTAAACTACAAAATTTACATACATCCATTTCATTGTTTCAACAATTTGGATTAATAATTTCCCTACATTAAAGCAATTATTTACCTACTTACGTGTTTTAATGGGATTCACTTTATTTAATACCAATTATTTGTTAAACGTCAAAAAAAAAATGAACAACGTTGTTTAATTGTTTAGTTAATTCAAAGTCAAACTTGACAATTTCATTCAGGCAAAATTATTGAAGATGACCAGACAAAGCGAAACCGAAGATGAAATACTGGAAGAAGAACGCCAAAAATTATTTGACTCCTTGGACGCCCTAGTAAAGAAATGGGACACTATAAAAGTGGATATGAAGGAACGAGAAGAACAAATCAAGAATATTCAGATGGAAACTGCAAAAGTTGCAAAAGAGGTAACCATCCTAATTGAAGACACCCAGAATTTGAGGCAGCAGATTAATGACATGGATTCAATTTTGAATAAATGAACCTTTTTCAACATTACATTAACAATTTTATATTTTCGTTTGGTTCAATCAATACAGTTTTGGATTAATTAATTAAGCGTTTTATTTCTTACACAGATCAATCAATAAAAACAGTATACAGTATACATTAATAAATCAAATATTTTTGGAATAATTGTTGACAGAATTGTCACTTTCAATTATTAATTTATCAAAAAGATAAATTATTCCCATTATGTTGAGTTTTTTTGTTGTATTCTCTGTAATGAAAAAGTGAATGATTTGTAATTTTAATATCTGTTCATTGTTGGCGTATCATTCTGTAATCTTTTACACCTTAATTGTTTAATTAATTAAAGTCAAATTTGACAATTTCATTTGAGTAAAATTATTTAAAATGACCAAGCCAAACAAAACTAAAGAGGAAACAGAGAAAGAGGAACGCCTAAGGAAGTATAATCCCTTTGACGACATAGCACAAATATGGTGTCGCATAGACTTGAGTATAATGAAACTAGAAGAACAAATCAAATGTATAGAAACACTCACTGAAAAAGTTGCAGAAGACGTCACCAGTCTAATTGAACAAACGCAGTATTTGAGACAGAAGTACAGTAAGATTGACCCAATGCTGAATACATTAACTAATTAATTAAATTTTAGTTTAATCAATATAGTTTTTGATAAATTTAATTAGACATTTTATTTGTTGGTTTATAATAAAACGATGACTAAGCATTCAATTTATATTATGAAGATATTTGAGGAATAATTCCTTCAATAATTAAGGGAATGTATTACTTTAGATGCTCTGTTGTACTTCTGGAGTTTTCAATATGAAATAACGTGTAATATCCAATATTACCTATTAATTGTAACTGTACCAAAGATGTAGTCTTTGGCTCCGTAAATATCTGGCATTCGTAGAGTCCTTCGTCGCTTTGCTTCGGATATGAAATTTGCAAAGTCCAATCCTGCAAAACAAAATTCAAAAAAATCGAATTTCCATAAACTAAAATATTTGATGCGGAAAATGCAGTTTTACTCAGAGTTTGTTTTAAAATATTGCTAATCAAAATAGAAGTTCCACAAAAGTAGAATACTGAATGTAAAGAAAACACGTTTCCCACTTCTATTACCTTCGGATCTTTTTCATTTGATGCATAAAATCGTTTATCCCACGAGTGTGTTGATGCATTTACGGTGAGCAGAGTGAAACTGTCATTACCTTCCTTCTTTAACCACAAAACCTGCAATAAAAAGGACGTAAGAATTGAAATGACCGTATTTATCACGGCATCTTGGAGCTGCCATTATATTGCACCTTATTTAAAGTAATAAAATTCGTTTTACATTTTATTCCATAATATGTAAATAAACAGATTATTGGTTGAAACACACTCTCGGTTACATTTAAGCTATTCCGTGCCACGTACACATTGTCAATAATTTCAAGACAGTGCAAACCAGAAGCACCTAATGAAATTTTCCGCTGCAGTAAAATCTGAATGTGAACTTTGCAGAATTGCCATGGTAAATCTCCAAATTCCATTTTGTTTGAATGTCGTGGCTGGGCGAGGTTACAACGTGTAAAATTTTGCCATGTGCGGGGATTTTCACCCAGAATGACATTGTAAACATGCAGTTTTACTAGACACTCACATGTGTTAGGTTGGGGAAATGTTGTCGCTCCGGTATTCGCATGATCTTACTTTTAAAAAACGTTACAAATGAATTTACGACGGGAACATTTGCTGGTTATGTTCCAGATTTCTCTCTTGGTGCAACTGATTTATTGTTATAATAAATTCGGGTAAAAAATAAATAGGCAACATAAATAAGGAATATATTTTACCACTTTTCATAATAAAACTAGTTTTATGTTAAACTGGAAAAAGATACTTTTTATGTAGTTAAGCATAATATATTCGTGTGTATATTCCGGATTAAATAAAATATATAATTTAAAACATATATAATAAAGAAGGGCAAGGAAAGATGATTGATTTTTCCTTTCATAACGTAAATGCGAAGTCTGAAAACATTCATTCTTCAAAATATAAAAAGGTTCTTTCATCAAGTATATCACCATCACAGTGATGAGGGAAACATTCAGTTAAATTCAACATTGTTAAATTGCGAAGAAATTAATATTTTATTATGTTGATGTAAACGCAAACGTATCTAAACAAATATTTGGAAATACATCATCACAGTGCTTGCTTGTGCTAAACGGCATCCACACTATGCGTGGTTGGCAATTCGCGGTGCGTGATGCGTCTAGTTGGTGCATAGTGTGGATGATTTGGTGCAGCCAAAGTTAATGTCTATTAATTAGTGCGCGACGGTTCGCCCTCGTGTTGGTAAATTGGAGGGCCGGGAGCGCTACGCATAGAATGGATGCCTTGTTGCTCAATTCATGCGTGGTGATCGCGTGGTGTAATGTGTGTTGATCACAACCTAACGTGTCATTCAATGTGATTGAGTGAAGTGAAGAGTGTAACATTGAACTTGGGGAACCCAGGTGGCAAAGAAAAGAAAATGCTGTACCAGATAAAGGAAATGGAACATTTTAGTGGAATCTAGTTACAAAAATTCGTCATATTTTATACACTCCCGAACTACAAGGGAAGAAAATTGTCTTGTCCCTCACCAATCACGCATTGCAGATAATTTAGGCACCCCGGTGTGTCAGGCAGTTCAACAAACTGCTAGGAACCGACATATTACATATAACCTACTACAAACCACACGCAATGTGCACCGTTTTATTAAATTTGTTTAAAATAAACGAATAATATGTAATTTTCTGGTAACAATAAATCTGAAAATCTTAATAATGTATAATAATCTGAAAAGAAGTCATTGTTTCTGGCTTGTGTACGTGATAGAAATGTATTGTAATAAGTACTTTTTCAATAAATATTATATTAGTAGTAATTTTCGTATTCGAATATAATTAAAAGCAGATCATTGTAATGTATAATGAAGTAAGCCTGTTGGACAACAAGTCAAATCTATATCTATTAATATTTGATCTCGACTGATATTTAATCGCGACTGTGGATTAGGTAAGAATTATGTATAATTTAGGTGCAAATTAAATGTTTAAACGCACAATTTTGTGCTCTTCATTTGAACAGCATATTTAAGTAGTATGCTAAAGTAAAAAAAGTAAAATTTGGATACATTAGGTAAATAATTTGTATTTAATTTGATCTGCATTAAGGATCATATTGGCTTGTTTCTACAGAACCAATCAAGTAATAAGAAAATAAAAGACAAAGTACGCGATAAAAAGAGGTGGGTATTGACACAGCAAATATAGGAAAATGAATTTTTAATTGGTAAACGACTAAAAATAGACGGCGCTAAAAGCCATCACCCTTCGCTTAAGTTACGATCATTCACTTTGTAAATTAGTACCTACCCATCAAGAGTAATTTGAAATACTTTGTAGCGAATAACTTATTTATGTTGAAAGAGGGCACAAACTCATCAAATGGGAATTCAAACGCTCGGTGACACTCACAATTTGCAAAGAAAAAAGTTACTTCTCCTTTTTACGTGTAATAATGATTGACACAGTCTGTAGTCATTCACCTGGGCAATTACACATAAAGATAAAATATTAAAATCGTTGATGTATAAAAATTAAATTTTAATTTAATGATATTTATGAAGTTTACGTTAAATGCCATTGTCGTGGCACCTTTTTAATCTATTAGAGATTAATTAATTTATAATCTATTAGTTCATGAAATATAAATTTCTCACTCAGTTAAACATGTTATATAATATAACTTACCGTGACATTGTTAAATTTTACTTTACAATGTAAAATTGCAACGGTACCAGTTTGTGCAGTTTCTACAGGGATACCTCTGAGAGTTTTTCCTGTAGAGTTTGAATGCTTTGAAAACCTAGAACTTCGTTCCGTCCTGTTTCTTAAATCGTGATACTTTCGCATATGATGATCTGTAAAAGAAGGTTTATAATTTATTAATGGAAAAAAAATCTACAATAAAATTAGAAGGGTGTTAAAGTTGTTAAGACATTTATTAAATAATTGTTTATTAATTGTAATTTAAGTTGCGACGAATAATAGGAACAACAATAAATAGTACGAAAATGACCTCTCTAGTATTCAAATATCAAAAAAGATACACCCACTTATTGATTGTGAAATTGCTGACATCTGTTATTTGTACAAAAGAATATTCTTTTAAAATAATAAGATAACATGTTTCTACAATTCTACATAACGCGCCATCTGTGTTTGTAATTGAATTTTATTATAGATTACATTAAAGATAAATTTCGCTTTATTACAGACTTCTCTCAAAATATAGATCAACAAAAGTTATCTACCCCAAATGCCTCCTCGATCAATAAAGCTTACAGCTCAGGCCTCGCGCGTAAAGATGGCGCTGCAATATCAACAGGCAACTATAATGGAGAAATAAATCAATATTTTCACGTAGCCCTTAGCCAGCAGGGTGCAGCACAAGTTTTAAATAAGCTTCCAAATTTAGGAGACAAAATATAAACATATTTGTATATAAATTATCAAATAATAAGTATTTATATACAAATAAAATTATTTAATACATTTCATCTAAATAAATAGTCAGAATAATGTTTTAAAACTATAAAAATCTGTGATAAAATCTTATTTTATTTACTTTAAACAGCACATTTTGATTTGGACGATCACACACCAAAAGTTGTTTGTCATCTTGTGTAATATAATCGACATAAATATATTTAATGCGGAATTGGTCCAAAGGATTGGCTGACTGATACTTCGGAACGTGAAACATGAATAATGTATATCAACATCATTGTATACATATACTTGAGCTCCCGCTATAAAAGCAAATGCGTCGATGAGGATCAATTTTCTAAATCTTCTTCGCGTCTGTACTTCAAGAAATGTTTATACAGCAATAAACACTCGCCTGATGGGATGTTCAAATACATAATTCTCGTGCTAGTCGACGTTCAACGTTGGCGAGATTAGCCGGCCACATATCCTTAAGGACGAAGCATTCTATTACATTTATCTCGAATGGATGGGGACGTATATCTTGTAAATTGCATTGTCTGTTCCGAGTTTTAAATTTAGAACAGTAATTTTGTTTACAGCTCGGTATTTTGGGTTACAAGCGCCAAACTATGTAAGGTGTTGTTGGTGCCGTATGTGATTTAGTTAGTTCCGAATGCACGAAGCAAATTATTGCTGAAGAACAACAAGGTGTCTTCTTTGTTAATTTTATTTTAAAATATAAATAATTTTTATATTTCTTTGAAATTTATAATTTTAAAGCGTCTTAATACATTCCGAGCATGTTCATTAAAAAATGTAAGCAGAGTACACAAAAGTATTCATCGCGGATCCATCCGGAACCCCAATAATTAAAACATGCAATAAAAAACACAAAAAGAACACCTTTCATTACGCCAGCAATTTTGATCGATATCAAGTTAACCAAGTTGTATTCAATTACTGGCCTTTCATGTAACTTATCCGTCACGTTTATTAAAGGCAAGCCATTACACATTTTATTATTCCCACAAAAAGCTTTATTACGGCTCGGCAAATTATGCTTTTTTTCCGCAGCAAACTCGATAACGGAAAGATGCGGAATAGGGCTGTGTCAACAGAGCTGTGGAGTGCTTTTTAAAATATCTTTTTCTAGTTGGCAAAGTAAAACACGTCCGATATGTATTTGCATAAAGTGCTTTGAAGTTTAAATTTCGCAGGATGTGGGTCCGAAGGATACTTATTGAATTAAGTTGTTAGTAAATCTAAACGAGCCACGTCCGTTTACTCTAGTTTTTTGGATTGCCGAGCCGGAGTACGGAAGAAGGCGGGGAGAATACATAAGGGGATCAGAAAGTGTATAAGAGGACAATCGGAAATTATGATATATTGGCTTGTGCACCTTCGAATTTTAAATAGAAGATAAAATCATAACTAGTTGGTTGTAAAATTTTTCCTACATCAATTTCAACTTGAATTTATGTAAAGTTATTTGTAAGGGACAAATTAAACTGTATATAATTATAATAATACACACAGTTTCAAAAATCTGGCCCTGTAAATGATGAATTTATTTGTTTATATATTATTCAAGCAACTCATGAATATTTAACTTATTTGTGTTAAAAATATTAAAACCTATATTCCTATTTCCATATGGAAAGAAATGGAATGGCCACCATTTTTTCCGGATTTGAACCCAATAGAGTATGTGTCAAATGACTCGTCTAGAGTAATTCGGGCTTTTTATATCCTTTCGGGAGTGCTCCAGACTTCCCATAAGCTGCAGTTTAGGAATGAAACAAAATCCCTCAAGAATTTATTAATAATCTAAAAAAAGGTATGCCCAGGCGTGTAAATGCTTTATTATAATGTAGTGATGGAAATACAAGCTACTAAATTAAATTGTTAACACACTCAGTTAATGTTTTTAATACGTTGATGATAAAGGTATTTTACTAATATTTCTTTTTACTTAATTATTCTCTATTTGGTAATACTAAAATGATCTACTAAAGGGATCCTTTAAAGATTTGAAGATAATTATGCGTTTTTTACCATGCACTTTGTGAACATTTAAAGAAATTTTGCATAAGTACTCTTTTTGTTTATTTTTTTTTTTCGTTGGGAATTTCATTGTGAAGCGCATTTAATCCTATTGCACTACAACAATTGTTTATATTTCAAATAAACAAAGTTAATAAAGTAAATTTACACATATTTTTATAGTTGGCTGTGAATTTATTCGGGAAATATATGATGATAAAAAAGACTAATTTGATTAAAAATCATTCATATACAAATTTGTAATAAAATATTTAGATATCAAAGGGTATTATTAATCTGAAACTATTGTAAAATAACTATTTAGAAGCATCATTAAAATGATTTATAATATTTTAAATTACAATAAATTGGAAATAATTCTTTAACAATTTCTATGGTACAATTGAATATATTAATATTATTAATATTTCAGAGAAAAGATAAGAGAAATGTGGTATATCTGATATGTATGTATGCACAACAGAAAGTAGAGTATTTTTCGTTAGAAAACTTTACTTCAAATACGAACTTAATTTATTCTCACAATTAGTTAAATTCTTAGAGTCAATTAGACATCAAAAACAAGTATCGGAAAAGGTTTTTAAAACTTTTATTTAACAAAATAATTACCTTAAGAAACAATTTTCTGACAACGTTTTATAAAAAGAATTTATGAAAAAAATCATTTTGGACAGGTACTTTATATCTTGAGCAACATATTGAAAATTAATATTAATATTTTTCATATTTTTTCTTCAATTAGTTTAGCTTATTAAAATACATAACTTCCTTAAAAAAATTATTTTTAATTCTCCAACAATCATTTTTAACTGTAAACAATAATATTCTAGATTTTTGAGTGATTTAAAAAAAAATAAGGCAGATAATATTGTTAATGTGTCATTGTCTATTTTTTGACCTAATATTCAATATATATACAGATGTGTTTCCAGAGGTTAAATGGATCATGTATATTGAACTATGTTTTATTTATGAAAATATTTATATTGATACCAAATTAATTTATAAGGATCATTCAGAACTAAATAATTTAATGCTTATTCTTAGAATAACGAATAAAAGTGAAATAAACGTGTATGTCAATAAATCAAATAAATATGGAAAAGGAATAATATTACCTATCTCAGCAACAAACAAATGGGGAATAATTAAAGCTGAACAATGAATCCCTTAATTACAAACGTTAATTATAAAATAAATAATATCACAAGAGTTTGATTTGATTTGACATTATCGTTTGATGGTTCAATATCGATGGGGTACGAGATAGGAGAAGAAATCCGTCCAACTCCAGTTCGACACGGTATCTCAATTTGTCTTGCTCGACGGTAATCCCTTGTCGTTAAGCCACACTAATTTATGTAATAATTCCGACTGTAATGACAATCGATTGCTATTGGTTTGCTGATTCATTTTGTTTATTTGCTCAGCTAAATGTAAAGCTAAATGTACACGTAAACGCTCCCTTTTTTATATAGCATGTTTTAATCAAGTAGTCTTATGAGAATTTAATGAGGTCTTTTGAGTCATTCCGTAGAAATTCAGCTTCTTATTGTTTCCATTGTCGTTTTAAAGTAAGTATTTCGAATCTTTTGAGAAACACTTCCACGATATTAACGTTTAAATTTCAAATGAAAGCATATTAACAGTAAATAGATAATGGGTAGACATTCCGTCAATTCCTTTGATCTCAGAAATATGCTACAAACTTGAACATAAAAGGGCTATGAAAAATCTTGCCTAAAGGTAAACAAAAAGTTCAAAAAAGCGCAATGGTAAAAGTACCTACTTGAGTTTACATTCATCTTTCAGATTTGTGTTTCACTTATTGATGAGAAAGTGCACGAACATTTTTTTATTGCCGTTTTAGGAATTCATTAAGGTTGCACATGTAGAAATATTTTCGTTTAATTGTTTCCAATCTACTGCTTAATTAAAACCTTTATTTTTATTCCTTACCTCTGTCTCATTGTTTAATGAAATCGAAACAGTGATCAAAATACAGAAAACCGTTTTTTCGCTTAAGCTTTAATCGAGTTTCCAAAGTGATTCCCTTACAAACCAGGTGTTGGATTTCACGACATTTACATTTTAGATCGTACTCTTACATTTCTCAATCTTTTGCAAGTGTCTGTGAAAAGTTTAGTTTTACATGTCCAATTAGGAGTTTTTTAGTAGTAGTTAACTTGAATCTATCATTGATGGGAACGTAATTAAACTATGTCAGCACATACTTTTGTTACATTTACTTCATTTTACGAACTAATTCCTACAAATATATATGTACTGCAAGGGAAATTGGATAACTGAATTTAGATAAAGCACATTCCAATTACAAAAATTTTATCTCCTCCATCCAAACTGGCAATAATCTCCAATTCCAAATTCCTGTTAATGAAACTGAATTAAACTTGAAATTCTAGTTTAAACTAATAAGAAAATTAAACTGGTAGTGTAATTTCCAGTGTTTCTCTAATTGACTTTCACGAAAGGTGTTTTGTCCTCATCTCAGGCTTAAATAGGGGAAAGAGAGAACGCCCTTGAGCCACAACGATAATTTGCTCATATTTAAACTATCTAAAACAACATAATGACACTTGGTTCATAGCTGAGAAACTACCATCTCATGTCTTTACTGGGTTCAATTATCGAAGGTGCATTAAAGTAACTTCCTTGATCGTTTCCTCCAACTTCGATCATTACACTTAACTTCATTGGCTCTTATTATGAGTTGAATTCCATTCGTTCATTACAAGTCTTTATCATGCATTGAGATGGAACGTATTTTGAAACGATTTCAATTCATAGTCCTTAGAAATTTTGCTAATTATTATGTATCCATATTATCTCTCATAACTGTTACACCTCATCTTCAAGTTTTTAATGAAATCCCAGAGTACTTTTAAAGACTTGCTTTGTTTAATATAGTTTAATAAATTTTTGTGTGACTAAATTTCGCTTTATAAAATTTCTCAATTTCATTCTACGTTTCTAAATACTCCTTTAGAAAAGGGTTTCCAAATGGACATTATTTATATGTCTAAATACACCTACTGAATCGTTCATGAACTTGATTTCCTAAAACACACTTACTTTAACATTGCAAATCGAAATGTTTTAAATGAATAATTAATTGCTTTCCAGCTTTGCGTTCCAGGAATAGATTGTTGGGACACGCCAAATAGCTTTTTAAGCTGCCTACACCTAATAAATTACGGTTTGTATAATTATAATTAGTTGGGTGAAGTTTGTCCGTGTGTTTTCTATGACAACATTTGATCGTACTTAAAGTTGGAAAAGTAATTTAATGTAAGAAATTAGGTTCCAGATAACACTTCTGTTCTTTGGTATGCAGTTTGTAGCAATTTTACGCTGGGAAAACTTTTAAAATGAGAGCTTAAGGATTTCAGTTAAAAAGTATGAAAGAATATAATTAATTTTAGGTGTTTATTTTGAAAGTTTTGATGGAACTTAACAAAAAATGAGTTTCATAAGTTTTATAAAAGAATGTCTCTTGTAGATGACAAAAATATAGTTTTAAATCCTGATAAGACAGTATAAAGCTGAATTTTCGCGTCGCAAAACACAATTATAAAGCTGCACTGCGAATTTCTCATAAAATAATCGGAAATGTAGATAATCTTTTGTTGTACAATCGTAGATACTGAATAACTAATATAATATGACTATTAATTTTAATTAAAATACGACAATTTTTATTGAAGCTACTTTTGAATTCCCTTTATCAATTTTGCATATTTTATTATGCCACTGAATTTATACCATTGATCTAACAATCGCAGTGTTTGATTAATTCACGATGCTTTTAGCAAATAGGACTCCATTTATAAACAACTTGCAAAAGCGTATATGAAATATAACATATTCGAATCGAAATCCATAAATTTAAGCATCACAGAAGGCTGTAAATTAGCATAACAAAATTAAATTCCGTATAAAGTTCACTGAGCCAAAATAATCCCATATCGTGTGTAATAGAGGCGCGTAATTGAATACAATTTTGATTAAAGCTCCTTTTGATACCAAGTAGGTAACGTGGTGATATGCGTTTGTTTTCACTCTGATGATTAAGTGTTCTTTCTTGTTAATTTATTCATTTGCTACAAGAAATGATATATGGAATATATTTATCTATTTTCCCTCTAGTAGAAATAGTTCAGCATAAATTTTTTTGAGTCTGAGTATTTTTTTATGAAAACTATTTTAACAATCTGAAAAATGCTTTCGTAAAATTTGTAAATAATTATTTTAATTTTCATTTTCCTAGCAAGTTATTAAATGTTATAATATAATAATTAACTAAAAATACTTTATTAAATACATTTTTAGGAACGTAAATATTTTCTTTTATTAGAACCATTTAGGGAGCTCGAAAAATCCTCAAATATGTAAATAATTATTTTAATATTAATTTTGTCCTCAAGAACATAAATAGAAAGATTAAGAGCACTTATTATAATGTTATAATAGATAAAAATGCAAATATAAAGAATAAATGTGGTAAATTTAATGTTATAATTGACAAAAAATAATTTATTAAATACATTTTAATGGAATTAAAAACGTACATATTTTGTTTTATAAAAACTATTGAGGGGTCTGAAAAATGCTTCCGTTAAATATGTAAATAATTGTTTTAATTTTAATTTTTAAAGGAAGAACATGAATAGACGGGATAAATGCAGTTATTACGACAGTTTAATTAATAAAAATATTTTATTTAACACACTTTTTATGAAATCAATAGCGTAAATATTTTCTTTCACCAAAGCCTGAAAAATGCTTTCCTCAAATATGTAAATAATTGTTTTAATATTAATTTTTACAGAAAGAACGTAAATAGAAAGGATAAAAGTAGTTATTATAATGGTTTAATTAATAAAAATATTTTATTTAATACAATTTTTATGAACTCAATAACGTAACTATTTTTTTTTTAATGAAAACTATTTGGGAAGCCTGAATAATGCTTTACTCAAATATATAAATAATTGTTTTAATTTTAATTATCAGTTAAATTATTATAATGTTATAATTGATGAATAATAATTTATTTATTATATTTTTATGGAATTAAGAAAAATATTATTTCTTCTTGTGGAGATTAAAAAATGCTTTTGTAAAATATATAAATAATTCTTTGCTAATTAATTGCTAATATAATCTACAATGTGCACCATACCTAATATATCACAGCTATTTTTATTATTTTTATGAACTCAATAACGTAAATATTTTTTTTTTAATGAAAACTATTTGGGAAGCCTGAATAATGCTTTACTTAAATATATAAATAATTGTTTTAATTTTAATTATCAGTTAAATTATTATAATGTTATAATTGATGAATAATAATTTATTTATTATATTTTTATGGAATTAAGAAAAATATTATTTCTTCTTGTGAAGATTAAAAAATGCTTTTGTAAAATATATAAATAATTCTTTTAATTTTAAATTTTACAGCGAAAATATATATAGAAGGAATAAAATAATTTTTCATTTAATACATTTTTATAGAATCAACAAATATACGAGGGTGGTCCAAAAAGTTCCCGACCTAACAATGATACAACAATATTTTTCTTAAATGTTTTATTTATTTTTCTACTTAGTCTCCTTGTAACACTACATACTTCTCCCAGTGATGCTTCCATCACTCTAACCCGCCTAAATAGTACTCGGCATCTTTCTCTGCAAAATAATTGTTCACAGAGGTGATTGCCTCCTTATTTGACGAAAATATCTGTCCTCCAAGCGGAGATTTTAGATGAGGGAACAAAAAGAAGTCGCTTGGGGCTAGATCTGGTGAGTAAGGCGGATGGTCAAGCAGTTCAAATTGTAATTTGTGCATTTTCGATGAGGTGTGAGTCTTGATGAAACAAGATTTTCTTCTTCTATGGCCGTTTCCCGCAATTTCTGCCTTCAACTCAAGTAATGATGCGTAGTATGCTGCTTTTTGAAGATAATCAATTAAGATAACTCCATGGCTATCCCAAAAAAATAATCACCATCACTTTCCCAGCCGAAAAAAAAGTTTTTGCTTTTTTTGGAGCCGATTCCCCCTTTGCAGTCTACTGTTTTGATTATATTTTTGTTTCGGGCGTATAATGGTGTATCCAAGTTTCATCTACAGTAATTAATCGGCGCCAAAACTCAGATTTATTGCGCCTAAATTGGAAATTCATTCGAACACGTTTTTGATCTAACGTGAGCAAACGCGGCACCAAACGCGCGGACAGCTTTCTCATGTCTAAATCTAGACGTCCTGAACGATCATCGTCTCCCAAGCTCTTACGGCCACGTTTAAATTCAGTGGCCCAAAATTGTGTGGTCGCCCATACACAGAGACCAATTCATCTTTGATTTGCGTAGGCGTATAACTATCAATAGACGCACTGCTATGTTTACTTACTAGCTTTTATTGACTAGTGCCGTCATCTTAGGGTTGAGATCAAAAATTTTTCAGATCACCCTCGTATTCTAGTATTACAAATTGTTCGAGGTGATACTTTCGTCAGATATGTAATAATTGTTTTAATTTTAATTTTCACCGCATGATTATATATTAAAAAATGAAAGGAGTTATTATGTTATTGATAAAAAAATATTTTATGTAAAACATTTTTATGGAATCAAGAACGTAAATATTTTCTTTTACCGAAATTAATTAAGGAACCTGAAAAATGTTTTGTTAAATATGTAAAGTTAAGTTTGAAATTTACAATTAGGCTAATATTTAACACACTAAACACGAAGAATTTAAGGCAATATTCATTACATCTTTATTGCGAACTGGATTTCTATTTAGTCAATGTTCAACAACTAGTTAGTTAGTTGCGAATTTTGAGAATTCTTAACAAATTCCATCGAAGAAAATATTTTAACAAATCTCAGTCTGTTTTGATTTCAAAATAAAATAAACATGTATCGCAGACGTCATTTTGTTTGTAGATGTAAATTAGTTTTATAATCCGAAAAAAAATTGAGTGAACGTATAAAAACCATTTTGAAAGAATTGAAACTTTATAAAAGAGTATAAGAAGATTTTTCTTGTAAAGAAAATCATATTTTAGAAATAAAATTGCTAATATAATCTAAAATGTGCACCATACCTAATATATCACAGCTATTTTTATTATTATTTTATTAAATAACTTCTATTTAACTTAGTTTTCACTTAAGAAATTATAGTTTCCATATTATTTTGGTATATGGTAAACTTTGCATGAAATCTACTGAATAATCAATATTTTAATGGTTTATTTTTAAGTTCGGTATCACGGTACATCTCTTAAGTAAAAAAATACCTTTCACAAATTTCAGTTAATTAATATTAATATAAATTGAAATGTTAAATTTGATTTGTGTTTTGATTTTTACTTTTTTAACATTTTTAAATATATGTAGTATTCAACTATGACCTCTTGGTTATTGGGAAATAAAAAAAATGAATGAATGAAAATAATTCAGCTAGTAAATAGGATTATCGTTATTTAAACTGGTTGTAAACGTATTCGTGTCTGTGACAACAGGCATTTCGGAATAGGACCATAACAATTTAAGACATGAATAAAACCGAATATATATGAATAAAAACCGACCCTGAATAAAATATACAGTTTTTCCATCGATACAATAAAATAAAACAATCGAATAAGCAGTTGTTAAGATGTATACCCCGAATTTACTATACTTGAGTGGAAGCATTTGATCGCTACCTCGCGCCAATGCGACTTGAACAATAGATCCTTTAGATGCCGCCACGTCCTCCAATCAAGATGAATGCCTTACCAGAATCTTTATATGAGGCAGAAAGGTCGTGTGCTCCATTCCGGTGTCAAGTCCGACAATTTAAAATGAAAATAAATGATGTACGGGTTTTTTACATGCATGTAGACAGGCCTATGTACGTAAAACCTCATTTCAATATGGTCCTGAAAATATCCTATAAATCACCGTTAGGTGTAATTTATGTAAACGTCATCTTAGAACTTGTTTATCACCGGAAAAAATGTTTTCGTTTTATTATCCTAAGGTATTCGGTAAGAGGTAACGAAAAGTTATTTACAAAACATTTAAGGCATCTTTGACTATTTATATTTTTCTCATTGATTAACACACTGTATAAAATGTACTTGTAACAATGTTTTATATGTTTACATAATTGTACAGTTGAGCTTATTATATTTGGCTTTTAATGGTACCTAACCACAAAATGAATTTATATTAAAACCCTTTAAAGTTCCTTTATCATCCTATCGTCTGTGTCGTTCTCATCTGTAGGATCTAAAGAATCAAAATTATCATCCAACTGATGACCACATGTTGTATATTTTTGAAAAGTTTCCGAAGCTTTATATTATCAGAAATTGAACATGGTTATGGATGGTCAAAGTTGTAACGTTCATAATTTAATTAAGTTCTTTCAAAGATTTTTCAAAATTTTGACCCAATATTGGTATGTCACATTATATATGACATCTTAACTAAGTGGTTTTAACTTTGATGTCACATTTGAGAAGTAAATGCAAGTTTGATATATTATAATTTAGGTATTCCCTCCAAAGTTTGACTTATAAAAAGTGTTGCCGTGAATTTGGAATCATATCTGCAGATTTCGACAGCATCTTCGTCTGTAGGAAATTTCATCATCCACTTTATTAAAAACATTAAATGAGGCATATTGTATATTTTTAAAAACTTTAAACTCTATTAGAAGTTGAATGGCTCCGCTTATCTCCTTCGACTTTCACTTATGAGGATCAAAGGAATTCCATCCCCCTGTTTCCATTCAGAATATTGATCAAACCGGCTTGTTTAAAAGAACTGGAAATGATATCAGCTTTCACATCGACATGTTCTGGTTTTTCATTCAAATTTTTGCAAATGTTTTTCAAAATCCTGCTGCGGTAATGGCAATTCATAATTTTGTTGACTTTCACCAAGTGGTTTCAACTTTGATGTCATATTTAGGGAAGGTGTCGTTATTAGATGAAAATTAGATGTTATTCTCACACCTGACGAAATTGCCAACAAACTTTATTCGAGTTATTGTTCGACTGTATGTTTATGTTTACCAAACTACACTACTGTATCGTACTAATGCAAAATCAATATAAATTTGTAAACAATAGTAGTTTTTCACCGATTTTCAGTTTTAAACAGGTATATTGTTAGTTTGAAATAGTGCCACGAAAAAAGTTTCCACCATTATCATGTTTATTTGTAACGAAGTTAAATAAAAAGAAAGTCCAACGAACAGTAAATCATTTAATGAAAGTTTCAAGGCTTCTTAATAAAAAGTTTAATTAATTGCATATTAATTCCTATTCAATTAAACTAAAAAACTGAAATTTTCACCCTACCATTAATATACTACAAATCGAACTCCAGAGATATTACGTGAAATTTAATTACCTGAGATATCAGCAGAAAACCCTTGTCGGTATCCGATCCACGGAATTCGATGCGATATATGTAACTTTAAAACACCGAAACCGCCATGAGACCGGTTTCATTCCCATTCTTTCTAACCAATGTGGAAATAAATGGATAAGAAAACGTGCATATGGGGCAAATAGGTTACATTTGTACTTCAGCAACAAATCTTAAAGCAAATCGAATAAAGTGCATTCAATATCAATGGAGCTTTCGGCAATAGAAATGTGTAGTATTTCGTAATAAATTTGTTCCTTTTGTGATAGGGTTTAACTGAAACAATACAAAGCCTATAAAGGTTTGGATAGTTATTTCGAGAATGCGAATATGGAAAAGTACCGACTTTTGAAGTATTGACGAGCAAACAACCTTTTGTTGTTTTGTTGCTATATTATCTTGGAAATTGTATCTTGATCCACGTGATTGTGTTTGTTTGAACTTGATGTTTTCCACTAAGTTTATGTTGCTATTACAAAAGTTATAAAAATAAAGAAATAATGTAATAATTATGTCGAATTTTCCACTAATCCCTTTGGTAATATATATGCCCTATTAAACTTTACGGTACGATCCGAATAAAACTGCCAATGTATAAAAATGGATCTATTATAACAAATCAAATGCGCATTATTCTTGGTTCGGTTAAGTTCCTAAATGTTTACGTTGAACGTGATATGAACGGATATTACAGACAAACAAGTTTTGCGTGGGTTATAGCTATGTTAGGGTCGGATGTAAAGATTTCCCTTCTTGAGTTTGAAAACCGCCAGCTAGTCGAAACTTCAAAGTGAATATTTAAGAAATGGATGTGCAGCGAGTCGACTCATTTACATTTTCTTTGAGGAATTGATTCCGTTAATTAATTAATATTAAGAAAGGAAATGTATGGAAGTTAATCAGTGAGTTCGCGAAATAAAGTTTTGCGTTAATTAAGGATATGTTTTAATTAAGCTGTGATAAAATTTGATTTATTAATAAGTCGCGTGGTATAACATGTTAATAAGCAATTAAACTTATAAACAGGTCGGTGTCTAAGCGGGGCTTGATGAATTTTCGACAGCGCGCCAAGGAAAGGATAAATGTTTCTCTGTACAGACAAACAATCCTTTTTAAAGAAGATGCCAAAGGAAATCGATAGATTTTTGCTTGCTTCATTAATTACGGCGTTAAATAAATAGCAGTGAAACAAACTGTTCTATTTTCAATTGAAGCAGGTATAAAACCATGAAACCCGGTTGATAAACGAGTTCATTACTTGAAAATAGACGTTTGATTATTTCGAGTTTTATTGCAGTCTGACCTCCACATTTATCCTTAATTGTGAAAATAAAATAACGTTCAAGCTCCGTTTTAAAAACAGGTTCCATTGAAAACAGTTTTTGCCGTTCAAAACAATTTATACCTGTAGTGTTAGAGTCATTATAAAATATTTATCTTACTTACGCCTAAAGCTCTCTATTTACGCCAATAAAAATAACGTAGAAAGCTCTGAATGTATAAAGGCTTTTAATTTAAATTCGCGATTAATAAAATTCAATTTTATTAATCGCGAATTTAAAAATGGTAAATTTGTATTGTGATAAATAAATTTATATTAATTTTTATAATAAAGTAAACACGAATTTAACGGCTTCACGCACCGCAGACTTGCCATCCACGACGATTAATCCGTATTAAAAAACCGTTTCAATTAAATATTTTCATTGAAAGAATTTCGATTAAACACACTGGATAATTGAATAGCTTTCGCACGACATTGCGCTCTAATAAACGAAATTAAACGGAGACCTGTGAAATTCTTTTTTTGTATCAACTATGTTTTGATGGTCTTGGAAAACGTATTATACGGCGGAATTGTTCAATAATGCGCGTTTAATAAATTTTAATATTATTTTCAGTAAAAATAAATTCGGTTATTGATACATTGGCAACTTAATAATAATATTTTTTGACAGGATTTCGCCGCATTCTTCCATAGTTCGGCATCCACAATGATGGTTGATAAAAAAAAATTCATCTCCCGGTTTAAAGAGGGCGGCTTTAGCATAACAAGCGAAAATAAATGGATTTAGCGTTATTTATGTATATGAAGACAGCCTAAGCAATAAAATCTCGTTAACAGAACGCTTTCAATATTGCCCAGAAAAATAAGCAATAAATCACACCAAAAAATAATTTACTTCTGCCAACCTTCCATAAATTTGCCCAAACGCCCGCTCAAATTTAATTGTCGTAACTATTAAAATAAGAAAAGTAACAAACATACACATAAATCCACCGTAAATTATGTCTTGCGCAACACCAAATTACTTCTAATACCATTTTTATTAAATGGCCAGTTTCTGCCCAGTTCATGTGTTTTACGTTGATATCATTAGCAAATGTAATTATCCCGGCGAACAAAATTATATCCGGACTGCAGTGCTTTTGAAAGCTGTTTATAGCAAATTATATTTATTTTAAATTGGAATTGTTCTCCGGCAGAAATTCATGAAGTATAAGGCAGTAAGAGTAAAATTACATCTAATTAATATGGTGACTCAACAGAACAATCAAATTAGAATGAAAGCCTTTGTACTGCCGGATAATGTAAATTCAATGTTAGTTCATTATTTATATACATGTTTAAATGTGTATTTGACGTCAAAACGTTAAAGTTAAAATCGACCGTACATTTTTAATGAACACTCATATAAGATGAAATTGGTAGTGTATAAAACGTACACCTCAGAGAAATAAACGTATGCATACGGACAAGAACTCACTTTACATAAATGTATTTAATGACACTGTTATTTATGTATGTATTTAAATTACTAACAAAACGATATTTATGAAATTACTCGACATTTTACTGTTAATATTCGGTATTATTATGCGGGGTGTCTCATAACTAATGGCCCATAATTAATTGCTGTATTTATGGTTTAACAACGTTGCGATTTAAACAAACTTGCTTTATTCAAAAGTTAATAATGACCGAGATACGAGTTATGAAATTTAACAGTTTCAACTTTATTAAATGTATTTTATTTAAACCACTCAATCAATCAATTATTTCCTTGTACTTTGAAGGGAACACCTCGGCTTATGGTTATTTTAAAACTAATTAATATACCAAGAAGTTAAAACGTTACAACGGATTTAAGGTACCATAAGTATCGTACGAGTTGCTTCCTCTAATTTGAACAAAATAATGACGAAATTAATAAATTAGTTTAGAAGAATGATCTAAACAGAAACCGAAACTTTTAAATTAGTGGTGGTCAGAGAAATAGCACACATTACTGTTTATTGTCAATTAGAAAATGTATATCTGTAACTAAATGCAATATAATTATTTGAAATAATTACACTAGATTCTTAAAATTTATAAAAAAGTAGCTAATCACAGAAATAGCACATAGAAACTCCACTTCAATTAATAATCACAATTCATCTAAATTTAATGGTTTTTGATGTTTCATCTTAGAATGGATCCACCTTGTCGTGGTCTTGGGGCTCAGTACCACTCCACAAGCCAGTAACGGTGGGAAGCTATAGGATCCAACCACAATTCCATTACCTCACAAGGTAATGTGATTGTGGTTGGTTATCCCTCGAATCATTCTGATTAGTTTTGTTCTCCAGAATTCCTTTGGTCCTCTATATGTCTTCTTTTCTTTTCCTAAGCATATATCAATTTACTCGTATATATTACCCATCTGGTTATGACTCATGGAGGTGGGTTTTTAGTCGGCAAAAGTGCGACAATATCTCCGATTCCATCAGGAAGTGCCTTTTGCAGATTTTCTCCCCTTCAGTCCAAATAAAAATAAGTGGTATTTCATATGTTTTCAATAGAATTTAGATTCGGATTTTGCGATGGTCAATCGAGAACCAATTTTGAACAACTTTCGTCGTACATCATGCATAAAATTCCATGTAACTGGTAAATTATCGATGGCAAATGGTACCATTACATCTATCAAGATAGATAAAACGTTCTATTTTAACAATAATTTTCTGTAATAGTCCTATACCATTCCAAGAAAAGAAACTACAACTACACCTTCCAAAGCTATATTTGGGGTCCAAACTTTTATTTGGAGGACGGTGAACGTATTTTTTACATCTATTCTATTGAACTTCAATTCATCAATCCAAAGTAATCAACGTCAAAACTCTGGAGGATAATATATACCATATTTTTGTGAAAACTTTAATCTTGTCTTGTCATTCAAGTTTTGATACCACTGGTTTATATACTGAAATATATCCTTGCAAGTTTTATTCAGTCTCTCAAAGACTGATGCTTCTATTATATACTGATATTGTACTTAATTAATTCATTAATTTATTTGCCTAGAAGACAAGAAATTATCTATCTATAAAAGGTTTTATATTTATTTATTTTTAATTGTACCATTATTAACTTTTTTGAGGAGCATATTTTCCTTCTTTCGCAATGTCATCATTTTTTTGATCTTTAGATTTAATATTATTTATTATTTTCACTAATCAACTCAGACTAATATAAGAAAAAAATATAGAATATAATTTGGACAAAATTATTTGTTTGGCTACCACTATAATTAAGTGAAATATGATTCAATGTTTTGAATTGTATTTAATTCATATTTTTTTACCTTCATTAAACCATTAAAAAGTTATAATATTTGAATAAGGAAAGTTTAGTTAAAATTCAGTATTTTATAGTCATAAATACAGTGTTTAACTATGGCCCATAAGCCAGTAATGTTCTATTAAAACTCATTTTGGAGCCACAAGCCATTAATATTCCAAAATATAAACACTAGAGTAATAAAATAATTTTGCATTTTTAAAACAGAAACAACTAATCACAAATCACAATCACAATATGAATAGTCAACAAGCCATGGAGTCAAAAGACAATTTGACCAAATTCGTACATATTGCTCTAATTTGCGTGTACACTAGATTAATTTACCAGGCCATTTCTCATGTCATCGCAAGTGCGTATGGAAACAACTGACATCAAATAACACACACACGTCGGTTTGTTACCTGGAAAATAGCGCTTCAGGGTGTAATATCGAGTAGCATTGGCCAGGCCGAAACCGTCCGCAAGCAGCACGAATATCAGCAGCAAAGTGGAGTGTTTGTAAACTTTGGAAGGTTGCATCATGTAATTGCAGTAACACGAACTGCACTCCGAGTCCAACATTGGGCTTCATTCACTGGACGGAGAGGTCCGTGTGTCCGGCCGAGTATTTGCTAAATGCGTTTGCCTTCGAACTCATGGTGTCGGAGTCAAGCCATTATTGTGGAAATCTGGAAAGGAACATTTATACTATTAGTCTTGGACGTGCAAATGATTCACGGCAGATGCTCCATTCGTTACCGTTTTATTTATTCAATGCAAATTCCATTTCCCAATAAAAAAGAACGCTAATCGAGCTCCGCGACATGATATGGCAATATTTTGAGGGCAATCGACGTTGGCTGTTATTACGAAACGTTTTTATTGTTTAACTTTCTGAAGGTATTTACATTTAACAAAAAGTTAAAGTTTAAAACATCCAGGTATCTCAGTTTGGAAACATGAAAAAAATTGTTTACGCTCTCCAGTGGAATTTTTCAACAGTTTTTACACATCGGGGTTTTCATTAATTTTAAAACCAATTGAGGTGGCATAATTGGTTTTGTCGATTCATGGAACAGTTTTTGATGGATGAAACGAAATTACCTAAAAACACACCGATTTTTCGAAACACAACAGCCATGTGGAGTTTATAAATAGATTTATGGGGGATTAAATATATCTAGGTAATAATTTGACGCCAAATTAAATTTTATGACTTGACCACAATTTTAATAAAACAAATCGGTTGTTAATTCAAGTGATTGTTTATTTAATTATTAATTATAATTGCTATCGTTATGTAATTGTGGCAAAGTAGCTTTGGTCTAATTAATTGCAATAAAATTATATGCCGTAACATAGATCACGGCGCAGCACTCCCAGAAATGTTAGTGGGAACTGGGAATAAAATTAATTTTAGAATGTGAAAGGAACGAATGGGTAAGTTTCAGTAATCCTTTGTGGTAGGATTGCTGAAATCTTTATAACCGGTCAATAAATTCGAGGAATTCCTTAAGTGAATCAAAGAAATTTAAAACTCGGTCAGGTGGCATCGGTAAGGAGAGTTCAGCAGTTCCGTATGTGATAGTGGCTACTTATTGTAGTAAGAAACGATGCAGTTATCTGTGGAAGTGATTCAATAATATGGGATCGGCTTGAACGTGCTATGTAAATGGAAATTGCAGTCAGCGGAGCAGATTACCAGTACTCACTTATCTGCAGACATTGCACTTAATACTGTTTATCCTCTTGGAAAAAATCCCGAAAGAAGGCGGGTGCTTTGAGGGGGGTTAGGGGACGAGTTAATTAATCGATTCCTTGCAAATTGATTAAATGTGATAAGTAAAAGGTTTAGAGTTCAATTTAATTAGATTAGGTGGAAGGGACTTGGAAACACTCACATTTTAATCATGAATATGTTCCTTTAATTATACGGGGTATCTTAAATGTGTCGAAAGATGTACATGCCAAATTCAGTTAGGTTAGGTTTCGAGACCGACATCTTGTTCCATTCAAAAGTAACCAGTGTGTATTAATGAGACTTCAAGGCCCCTATCTTTTCAACTTCTTGACTGAAAGGATTCATCATTTTAAAAATGATGGGTAATGGCTTCTGAGGGTTATTGTTTTTACGTCGACCCTTTCACCTAGCTGGTACGATTTTGATGAGTCACCCTGTATATTTACACCTCCTAAATCGATAGGGATGCCTATGCATTTTTAGTTTTTTCCTATTATTTGTTTTGTTTATAGAATACAAAATTTCCATAGTCAATGTGTATAAAACAAATAATGAAAAATTGAACATCGTGTTTACCAGTAAAGCTTTATTTCGAACCAGCTTGAAAATTACAACAAATAGCTTTCAATTATAAATAAACAATAGTGTATTCTGAAAGTTGGCAAATATTTGATTAACTCACAGGGTGAGCTAACGAATGGCAGAAGTGATTTTCAGATGAATAAAATAAAATTATGTATCTAGGAAAATATGTTTGACGTAATCGAGCGTCACTACCGTTATTGACCCACCCTTATGTAAACAACCATTGAAAATATCTTAATATATCGACAATAAAATTTAATATCAAGATTAAGGAGTCGATTATACAAACAAATTATAATTTAATATTATTAATAACTTTAAAATGTGATAAGTAGGTTTAATGTTTCAGTAATATAATGACTGAAAGAATAAAATTATTATTATCCTTACCAGGGTATATCTGTCCGTTAAATATTTAAATATGTATTGGATGTATAGAGAGAAATTCTGTCTAATATTTTAATCGTGTATTAAATTGCATATCCATATGACCTCATAAATATTTAATAAATTTGTAATTCATATTTATATTAAATAAAACCTACCAAAATAATTCTAGATTCACTTTTCTCTTTAAAACTGTTAATTAAAGATTATTTGCTAATTTTAAAGAGTTTTCAGAGTATATGTAAATTTGACACAACTGTAAGAATTTCATTTCAGACAATTAAAGTCTAGTCACAACTCAACAAAATGAATTACATATCAAATTTGCAAAGAAAGTATAATAACAAAAGGATCTGAGAAAACTCGACACTGCAATTCACACCGTTTCCAGGACTTCCACTAAATATGCAATTTTAAGCTCTCTTTCAAACAGTTTAGTAGTTTTCTGAAAAGAATTTGAAAGAATTTACATAATTCTAATTTGTTTCTAAAATAATTGGAACAACTTGTGAAAATTTATTGACAAATTTACTAATTAGTAATTTGGGGATTTCAAATAGTCATTATTATTTAAATATTGATACAAAATATGTATTTTTATACCATTTAACGAAGTTAGTGTTAAAGACGCACGCCTGACCACAGATTTAGAAAAGATTAACGACATTCTGTTACATTTCAAATGTTTATTTTGTTGATTGTTTGTTTTTCATACACTAAAATTTAATTGATACATTTAAGTTCTATTGACGCAAGCCCCACTTCATGCAGCCACTAAATCAATAGCGAATTTGAATAACATAATATGAAATTTTAAACCGCAGACCAATAAATTCATTTACCTGGATAATTCCGATGAAAAAGATTCATAAAATCAATTATTGACCAGGGAATGAAGTGGACACGCATTAATGAATGTGGGACTCAAACAATTGATGCTCCTGCCAGGGGACAAATAATGCATATCAAATGAAAATCGATTTCTATTTTTGTTTGCATTCCGCCGTATTTAAATTTTTTGCGCTCCTTCCCAACGGCTGATTAGAGAATAAAAGGAGAATTTCGCGCTGAGGTAAAATCTATATTTCAACAAGTTGGTATTTTGGACGAAAAGCTGATTTCCAAATAAATACGTACGGAATTTTAAAAACACATTCTTTATTATTCGTGTTTATTGAAGCTTTTTACGTATGTGAAAGCTGGACCAAAAATACAACAAATCAATTTTTTGGTATGACTATGACCACACTTAAGCAGATTAATGTGTGACCCGTTTTAAGAATCGAAAGCCTTCCACTTTTCTTTAAACCGCCATAAATTGCTCAAAGGGTGTAAAACTTGGGGATGTTTTAATCTAATTAATCATTTAGTTACATGATTTTACTTGGACTTTTAGTATTATCAATTTATAAGCGTTAATGTACATGGTGGTGGTGGTGGGAATAATTCGATTATATATTTACCAGAGATTAAATATATATGGCGTCAAGGCCAAATAATTTGGTTTTGGAACATCAAAGGTTCTGACAGAAGTGTCATATTTTGGGGAAAATATATATTTAATCTTTGTATTTATTGAGGATGATGTAGTCGATGAAATAATATTATCAGCAACATATAATAAATGGTTAAACATAATAATCACATTTTGTTAATGGGACCGATAAAAAATTGAAATGTTACGAGTAGATCTTGCGGATCGATATTACCGGTCAACTTCGAGGCACCTGTAACAATCGCGTTAACAAAGAGGGCAAAACAATCGAGGGAACGCATGCATTACGAACATAAGGGCGGTAAATTTTTTACGGCCGAGATAAACGGAACAATTCCACACATAAAAGCGACACTTAATAAGCATTGTCCTGACGCATACATATAAATAATTAAAACACAATCAGCGTCTAAATGCGATTAATTTACTTTGTTACCTAAGTCCGTGGGATCAATTCGAGTCGGCAGTCACGAAATATTTATTATCCTCGAATTACTCAATTAAACGAATATCGAATTGCTCTCGACAAATTACCGTTCATCGAGCACGCTATACACTTGCTTTAAGTGAATCTGAGTTGAGGCCAAGCTTACTATGCGAAGGCGTCGGAACGACTGGCGCCACGAATTCGTCCTGCGCTTGCGGACGGTCCTGCAAAATGTTTAACTACGTTAACGAAATCACTTTTTTGACATGTGAAACAGATTATAACTCCTTGAAATAAATCTCTGCATGTGCATCAATATTTACACATACTCTCCTCTATTATTTGGATTACTATTGCGTGCGGGTTATTTGTTTTTGTCGTCGGCGATGTACGGGCAGGAAAATCAGTTCCGCTTCTAAAAAAAGATGCGTTGTTGATCCTAAAATATTTTATGCAATAAATTGTAAATATGGTCACGTTTTTCTTTTATTATTAAATCAATACGTTGGCAGATATTAATTTTAGCACATGGAATATACTATTGTACTTCAAATGGAATGTTTCTGAGCCTGTTTTACATGTACAATAGTAGATATTATAATAACAACTTTTTGAAATGTAAAAAATATTTTATCCATAACTATTTTATTTAATGTGTGCCGTAAAAATAATATTAATTTATTGTTTTTACATATATTTTTCTGAATTGAGGTGGACATAAGGTATAGCAAGATTTTTATTGATTAAGTTTGTGTTATTTAATTTAACATTAACATTTTTTTTTTTGTTTTATGACTCAACATTAACAAAAAATTTTTAGAAGTTCTTATAATTATGACTACCACTATTGTATGTTGCATGTTAATTATTATTTTCCAACGTTGCTGTCTCCCCGCTGAAAGTCAGTTATTAAGTAAAATAAATATTAGGGTGGGCCAAAAATATCGATTATTTCTTTTTAACTTCGGACACTAAAAAATTGGTTTCTAGGTAACTTGCAAAATGCTCTCCAAAGATGAACTCTTAATTTTTTCTTCAGTCCCAAATCCATATCTCGCCATTACTTGATCGTATAGTAATTTTCTATTTATATTTTTTGTAGGAAATTGAACGCTCTACAAAAAGATATCTTACAATTTTTTTATAACTCTTACCGTTTAGAAGATATCGGAGGTCAAAGTTTGAACAGTTTAACAAAAATTTCTTTTTTACTTCTAAATTTTATAACTAGTACATAAATACATATTATAAAATACAAAATATTCTAATTCTAATAAAGGTCAATTTTTATAACTAAAATTAAAAGAATACATTTTTTCAATATTTTCGTATTGAAGTGAAACTATTTTTCTTTACTATTGATATATTTAATGATATTTCTTAAATAAAAATATTTTTTTCGAAATTGATAATAAATAATAATAATAAAACATATAAATATCTCAAAATTCATGGCTTATATGGATAAATTTAAAATAAATAATGAATATATTATAAAATACTATTAAAATCAGTACGCATTGGGATTCGAATGCGAATATCTTCTAAATGGTTAGACTAATCGATTAACCACAAACGACCTTTTTTGAAGAGTGTTTAATTTTTTATAAATGTATATGTTGCAAATTTTATAATATTTATTTATCTCCGAGTTATATAATTTAGAAGTAAAGAAGAAATTTTTGTTATTCTTTGTCCTCCGATATCTTCTAAACAGTAAGAGTTATGAAAAATTGTAAAATATCTTTTTTTGTAGAGCATTCAATTTCCTACAAGTAATGTAAATAGAAATTTTCTATACGATCAAGTAATGACGAGATACGGATTTTGTCATATGAAACTGAAGAAAAAAAATGGAAAACTGAGGCGAAGAGGACCTTCCTATTAAAATTACAAGTTCATCTTCGAAGAACATTTTGTAAGGTGCCTAGGAACCAATTTTTCAGTGTCGGAAAAAATGTCGATTTTTTTTGTCCCAACTTAATATATATCCTACTAAATAAATTCTTACTATTAAAAGTACTCTTAAATCGTGTTACAAAATGTATTAGATATTGTTTTATATACTTACTGGACAAGTTTTGAATTAAATCCTATTATGAAATATTGTACAAAATGTTTAATTTTCAATAAATTAATAAATATGAGTTTTTTATTTCATTTTTGTGTTAATAATATTAACAATTTTATAAAATTACGTATTTTTGGGGAATGTCGTCAAAGCTAAATGAAACTCTGGGTTGGTACACGACCCTCAAAAAGTAAATTCTTGTAGTGGGTGGGATTTCATTGAACTTTCTGTTTAAATTTTACAACATTATTATCCTACTTACATTAAACAAATTAAAATCCCTTCATTAACATAAATTACATTTCCGTAAAATACATCAAACGCAATCCGTAATTAATTGTAAACAGAAATTAAACGATCTTATTCGATACGTGCTACGTCTAAATTCCGATGAAATTAATAATAATATAATGGATATTGTTGCTCCGCGTAGATATTCCGAATGATTAATTCAACAATATACATATAATATACATGTAATATCTATCCCCATTGAATATTATGCTACAATGTTTCGCTGTTTGTATCAATAAATTATTAAATCGATGATGGATACAAATATCGAATTAAACAGTTCATTCTTGGACTTGAATTCCCAACACCTTGTGACTAACAGACATCCGAACAAGGCGGTTTTGTCAGAAGTTTGAAACATTAAACTCCCCGAGGAGGAGACTTGCATCCCGCAGAAGAACAGTAGCATCGTGGGATGCAAAATAAACCAAAGTCCGTTTACCGACCGAAATCGCATTAAAGGTTTATTACAGTCGTATTTATGTATCTATACGTAAAGGGCGGACTGGCCGGGTAATTATCAACATAAACAAAATTTAAATTGTTCAAACACACTTTTGCGTATAAAACACTTGATTAAATATTGATTAATTATTTTTACTTGTCTTTGTAAGAAGTGTGCGTTACTTGGGGGCTTGTTTTAGGCCGCAGTTAAGAAAATCCATTTAATTAGTCACTCGTTCCGGAGCCAGGCCAGATGAATTATTATTTTGACATAGATTTTAGTTTGAAGTAGTGAATAAATATGAATCAATAATTTATGTATATTTGCATCAATATTTTATAACCATTAGTACGAAATAAACTGTTCATGAATATATAAATTTTTAATTGATCATCTATTTTTAGAAACGAAAATTATACAGTTAATGTTTTTTATTTCAGAATCAGGACTTGCTTTAATATTAGAATTAATTATGGCCATCATTTAAAATTAACCAATGTTAAAGATAGACATGAACTTAAACTACTAAAATACCAAAGAAAATAAATTAATCTTTTTAGGATTTAAAACTTTAAATTCTATTTTAATTTGAAACTTTTCAAGGATCTTACAATTCTTAAAAACTTTTCGTAATTTTTTATATTTTATAATTGATTTGTCAATAATATTTTTAAGAAAAAAAAATATGAAAAGGAATGGTTTAATATTTATATATATCATTTTTGATTTATATATTGATAATATTTACAATATTTATTTGGACACTCCTTACATGTGAATATATTCAACAAAATATTATTTACCTGAAATTAATTCTGGTTTCTAGCCGCCTCTATATCTCAACTATTATATCTGGAACACACTACAATAATAATAAATAATCAATATGTTCATTGGGGTTTAAGCAGTCAACACTGTTAATTTTATCAGTTGGTTTGCATTAACCCATGAACCTCGTTATTTACGTTCCCAATAACAGATAATGATATATTACCGGTATTGCATTATGACAATCAAGGATTATACAGGAGGTTTAACAGTTGTGTTAGGTAAATTACAGATACACTAGTTTTCAAAACAAATAAACACGTGCAATAAATATTGATTACGTTTTGCTTCATGACATATTATTCGTAATATTATTACACTAATTATAATTGTAAACTGATAATTACAATCTGGACCAGGTAATAAAAAACAATATTGGCCCAAAAAAAACATTTGTTTAACTTAGACCGAGAATCTTCTCTAGTTATAATTAGATCGTTGGCAAAAGTTTCATAACAAACTTTGAGTTAGTTCCAGATTTGGTTATTATAATTATAAACGGATTACGATTAAAACTTAACGCTATAACAAGCCAGAAACACTGTACTGCAATAATCATATTAGATGGTTCAGTCAACAAAAAAGAGAACTTCCAGAAATATAATTCGTGAAAATAAGTTTTACATTTCCGACGACGCAGTTTCCAAACAAACCTTATATTTTCAGTTAATTTGACATATTAAATATTTCATCGTTTCAAATGATTGCAAAATGAATTATTCCGTAAATATCTCTTGCTCATCGTCAAATGTATTTTTAATGCAAGTCACCGTAAAATATTATAGCTTCGACTACCAGTTCGTGGATTTCAAAACGTAAATTTATTATAAGCTGAAATATTATATATATGTTCATAAATAAATTAAGTATTTTAAATGGACTTCCCAACTAAATTATTTATTTAAATCTATTTTCGCCATTTTAAATGACAACATAATAAGATTAAACATATTCACCACGGTTCTGCTTAAAATGGTAAAAAGCTTGTCTATACTAACTGTAAAAAAACCGCATCATCCAGAACGATTTCAGATAGTTTCATAAAATTTGGTATACAAGTAGGTACCTATTGAAATAAAAAATGATTGAAATTCGGAATCAAATCGGAAACCGATTGTCCGTTTTTTCTAGTTTTTTCTTCATATCTATATCTATCGTATTTTAAACAAGCGTGTACTTAGTTTTTATCATAATGTCTTTTATTTAGTAATTTATATTAAAAGATTCACATGTCTAGAGTACGAAGAAGAAATAATTTTAGCCAATTAAGGGAGTTCGATAGATAATAGAACAGAAGAGGTAAAGCAAAAGGTTCCGGTAGACCAGAAGCTACCTAAGAGCCACAAAACCGTCGTCTTAGATTATGGGCCCTAAGGGACAGGATGAATTCAAGGATTATTGATGATGAATTTTTTTCCAATAAGGGTAGGACAACTGGTATTCGATCTATTTACCTCCGTATAAGGTCTTTTGGTCTACGGATTTATCGCCCTTTTTCTGACTTACTTCTTCCAGCAAACCGTAGGCGCCAACGCAGTGACTGATGTATGGAACGTCAACAGAGTATGAGGAATGGAATCATACTGTGTTTAGTAATGACTCGCTTTTGCTTGAAAATGCGCATGGTCACGCTGAGAAAGAAGTGATCATTGCTGTGCTGTGGAGAGTCATATTCATAACACTATGAGTTTAATGGTAGTTAATGCTGTTGCAAATGGTAACAGGTAACCTTCAGTTTTCATTAGTGGCAGTATGATGTCTCAGCGATATGTGAAGGACGTTTTGGAGCCTTATTTTCATTCCTACATAAGAAGAGATCTCCGACTAATTTTTCAGCAAGACAATACCATCCACATATTGCCAGGAATACACTAAACTAGACTAGACTAGAAGCCTCCCTTATTAATTTACTGCATTGGCCACCCAGATCTTTAGACTTTTCCCCAATCAAAAATGTATGTGACATGATGGGGTGACGCCTAAGGAATTTACAGCGCCTCCACGAACATTAGATCGATGCCACGACGTGTCAATGAGTCTTAATCAAAAGGGGGTCCAGCCCATTATGTTTGTTTAATTTTTTAATCAATTAATATTGTGTAATACGTTAATATTTGTTATATGCGATGATAAACCATCTCACTACAAAAATATTATACGTATACGTGCTGCACAATATAAAAGTTGTAACTAGAAAAATATATTGCTGTTTCCGTAGAGTTAATTTACGTTATCTATTTACCAGTTAATGTACTGTGTTTTAATAGACTGTACGACCTAATTTCTTGACTTTCCGGATTAAATAAACAAGACTTTATTCTTTAAATAAGACTTAAATCCAATTATAGATAGTCTAATAATTAATTTTTAGAACGGTCTTTTGCAACAATAAAAGTACAAGTTCATTTCGAGAAGTCGTGCGTAGAAACGGGATCCCGCAGTTTCGTCAAGTATGATGAGAGAGATGGTATTTTTCATATTCTACCCAATATATACTTTTAAATTGCATTTTAAAACCAATTTAGTGGGCCGTATAATACACTCTTACGCTTAACCACGTGGGACACGTTTTTCATATTTGAACTGAATTACAATTTCGTCGGCGACCCTAAAAAACTACGGTAGATTTGCTCACACGTAAAATTCTTTATCTCGAAATTCGAATAATTACAACGTAAACGTAGACTAAAATCGTATTTTTGAAAAAATTAGTCCAACATCAAAAACTAATTCGCACGTTCGGTGGAAAAAATCTGCGTAATGGAGATTGATACGCAGCTCCAGACAACGTTTTCTGCTTCATTTGTGTCTGCACGCGAAAATTAAATTAGTTACATGATAAATAAATCTGTTACCATAAACGCTAAAATGTTCTAATATAAAACATAAAAGAATTTTAGTATATGGTAACATTTAAAGTGATTAGACTCTGTTCCATAATAAAATCGATGTCTAGATGTGTGTAATTTTTTAAAGGAAAAAAAACTTGTACTACACGAAACTTGTTAATCTAAAGCGTGAACTTTTTGCACTGGCTGAGAAAAAAGTTTTAAGAATTTATTTGCCCAGTTTCTCGGGACACAGGTATCTAACTTTTTATCAACACGGTGGGGTAAAAGCTCGAACTGATCGAATAATTCTCCGGCTAGAGTAACACAACGTTATGTTCGGGAATCTACCATAAATAAAATACACACCATTCAAAAAAATACAAATTGTGAGGCCCAGACAAAACTTTGTTATTTATTCCAAGAATATGTCTTTTTTTTGGAGAATTTTTCATAGTTCTTTTTTCGGTTTTTATGGTTGTTTACCTAGTTAAATATTTATGAATTGTTTTGCTTACAAATTGATCATGTTCCATTAATTCTTGAATTACTTCAGTTTAATTTAAAGTTTTGGGCGAGCCAAAACTGAGTTAGGGAGTTATGTGCTGGCTGCAGTGATTTATATTCTGACAGTGTGACCGGAAGTATATAAAATTTTGTAATTACAATATCCGAGTAATTTTAATCATTACCGCTCTACATATCGTTGCATTTTCGGGAATGTTAATTTCAACCTTACAAAAGCATCCAGCAATGTAATTAGAAGTTTCTGCTTATAATTATCAAAATTCCCTTAAATTTTAATACAACAATGCTTTGCAACGCTTTGTGTTTTATTTACGTTTAACTTTACATTTTCTTTGTTTGAGTTTTAGTTTAACTTATTTCCCATTCATTGTACTTAAGGGTTTTATTTTGCTTTTTACTAATTTTCAACTTTTAAATGCTGTTTTCCTTCGACAAAGACATGTTGTATTGCACCTCTAATCCAACCGGGTATTTTTACATTACATTCAGCTGAAACGGGAGTTATTCAAGTTTGACCCTAATGTAATTTTCGAGTTGGGATTTTTCATTAAAAATCCACTGAAGCACATTTAGAAAGTAATCCAATAATCCCCCACGGTAGACAGCGAACTAAGAAATCCAGCGTATACAATTAACAATACGTGTTAAGAATAAATATTGTGCAATTTTCTGGTGCGTGTGCGTTACATTGTCCCTAATGCAGTAATCCCGACGATGAAATTGTTGGGGGAACATAATGAAGCCTTCAATGCTTAAGCTGTATTATAACATGGTGAAGTGAAATCCATTATCATTAATCGAGTCAATGGGTGGCCATTAAAATTACTTAAGACGTTTTTTTCGAACAGTGACAAACTCTTATTTTAAATAATAAATAATGTTTGCTGTCAAACGTTCACTTAAGACCGGAAGTGCACTTTAAATATATTTCAACAACTATCATCTTAATAAGCTTAATAACACGCTACTTACCTATGCATTTCATATTTTATGCTAGCTTAAAACTTCATAAAATTCTTTTTCACAGAAATTCGTTTAAGTTAAACTCCTTAACAAATTACTGCGAATTATTTCCAGCTGCAAAGAATAACGGAATCATTCTGAAAAGCAGCATATGGTTGTTGTTTTTAAACGAATCGCCACTGAAGTTAAATGAAGAGAAAAAGAAACATCAATCTTAATAACCACTATTTTTCTTACCGTTTTCTGTCATCTATTATATACAACGTTATCAAGATAATTAGTTTCTTTCTCTCATTTACGCAAGAGAAAATTGGCGAAAACAGATGTTGCAACAAAACTCGCAAATATAATTGCTTTGGCTGCGTGCTCTGTCGTTAAAAATCGATTAAGATGAGTAAAAAAAGGCTAATACTTCTCCTAATATTGAGTGTAACTACTCCCCGGTGACTGATTGATTTTCCCTGAGCGCACATTAAAATTAAAGGAATCTGTCAGATTTTTTCGAGTCCTAAAGAGGGTTAAGATGTCATTCCTTTAGTTAATTGGACACGCAAAAGTGAAGTTTCGTTTTCCGATGGGTTTCTGCTTGAACAATTTTTTAAATTCCATTATTTCTGGTCCCAAGATTTATTAAAGGGACGATACATTTTTGGGGTCAATAGCAATCTGGAATCTGGAATTTGAACACAAAATATATTCTTCCTATTTTTATTGTGATATATTGACGTCAGTCAACCGATTTAACCATAAATCATCAGTGGTCACCACAAATATTAAATCGTTTTTATGTTGTTACTGTAAAAATTTTTAAATTATTGTTAATTCTAGCTGAGGGCGTGATAAAATCTTAATAATATGTACAATCCGATTGTAATTCGTATGTACATAACACTATTTATTTAAAATTTTGTTGGCATAAATCTTAATATCAGAGATTAACTGTCGAGAAGGGAACTCACGTATGAAATATGCTGTTCATTTATCAAAGGCATTTCGGCCGTCGTGTAAATTTTAGGAAATAATGTCAAAAGTGATTATGAAACTATAAATTTACTGGGATTTAACTATTCATATTAATTATAGAAAAGTTAACGACTCAAAAGTTTCTAGTCGCTAGTTTATAATTATATTTTATAATTAATTTGTATGTTTTGCGTTTAAAGTTAATTCAATTGAATCGGAGCGAATTTATTAATTTTAAATTTGAACTAAACGTTCTACTTATTGAATAATTATTCAGTTAATAATGGAAGACTTAATAAAATGTTGCATATTTGTGTGAAACTTGAATAAACAAACCAAGTCATGTGATAATTAATTTCGGATAATTGGAACTACTTAATTGGAAACAGGTTGCCAATATTCGGCCAAAGTTTTAATATTCTTAATTGAATATGCAAAAACTTTATTAGGGTCGCATAAATTTAGTTGTTAGCAATAAAGGAAACGCAGTAAGGAAATAACTTTGATTTATTGGCCGTGGTTAAAGAAGTTGTTTCAGTTGATGCATAAAGTTCTATATACATTGACCAATCGATAAAGTTTTGTCTCTGGTGATTGCAATTTGTTTTTGGTTGTGTTTTTATTATCCCTTAACTTTTCCTCTAATCAATACGTTCTGAATTACTTATAGCTTGATTTGTTATTCCTGCAGCGAACGATCTAAGAGAGGTCTTTTAAAACCGGCCACAGTTATTGGCAGTTGACAGCTTTATTTTTTTGTGCTTTTGTGTGCTCGTTTTCTTTTCAATGTTCACACAGTTCTTTGGAGTTGTATCAGATTTTATTTTCGACTTTAATTATGTCTTTTTAATTATGCACAGCTTGTGAAGTCTCTGGAATAAATGAAGTAAATGTATACTACCTAATTATTATACACAAATCAGCAGAACAATACATTTAATTTATTATTATATTTTAAAGATGTACTAATTGTTTTAATTAAATGAAAACTGAACTACATACAATTTAAATCTGTTTTTATTGATTTATTGATTTTTTACTGATATCAAACATTCTCCCTACTTCAGAGGGGCATTATTTTATATTATGACTGCAGAAAAACATCTATTTTGGGAATACTTGTTTATTATTATTAATGAATCTCAGACAGTTTATCAAAATTATCATTCACATAAAAGATAATCAATTATATAAATTTATATAAAAAGTGTATCTCCCTGTATATGTATATGCGTGAAATGAATAATGGCTTCACACCTTATTTAATATCAAAGCGTGTTAAAGATAATACATTAAATAGAAAGACGTTTAGAGATGATTGAGGAAGTTCGTCCCCACACACCGCATTAAATTACATATATTGAGCATTCATATTGAGATATTCACTTCAACTGGCTTTATGTGTGAATGCTTCATAAATCATAGTAAAGGAATAAAATGTTAGCAACTTAAATGGATTAAATACCTTTGAAGAGTCACTGTATCGTATGGAAATCGAATTTACGGATACAGGATGGAATTTCAATATACTCCGTGCCTGAATTTTACATTTAATTGAATATATGTTTATGTTCGTTTTTATTTATTTTTCATCAAATTTGTTTGATATATACTACCTCAGATATTCATTGAGGACAAGAGTTTTCTCATTGTTAATTGTATTTGCGTCACACACACCTCAATTCGATCGAATGTTGACGTTAACATATTGTTATCGCTTTCACCCTGTTTAGTAAATTCGATAAAAAAACGCGATAATGGCGAACCCCTGCAGATAAATGGTTCGTGCAGAATATACTTACACGGTGGTTGTCATAATGAATTAATTAAAGAAGTTGGTTTAACGTTTCTATTATAAGATTATCCATGTTTTATTGTAAAATAATCCGTATTTATTGTGCTATTAATTTTACTTATCATTTACTATTTTTGAAAATTTTCTCTGCATTATTTAATAATGCTTTTCTTTAATGGAACTAGACTTTTTCTTTCTCATTTTAATTAGTTCGTTAAGGTTGAAGTCAATAATATGTACAGCTCAGCAGTTTTCAATAAGATCAATATGGCTACTCTTAATTAATCTTATTTATTTTCCCCTTTTGATTAATTCCTCAATACCGAGTAGGGTTTGCTGTAAGCTCTGGTATTTTCATCAATCAGGTTTATTAATTACTGGTCGATTGATAGAATTAAAAAAGTTGCTTGATAAATTGGTCGCACATTTAATTTCTCATTTACATTCCTGAAACGGATTTTGGTCGACGAATTTAAAAAAAAAGGGAACAGTGTTGGTATATTAATTTTACTGGTGGTTAAAAATAAAAAAAAGGTGTACATTAAGTAGTTTAAAGTAGTTAAAATATTTTTACATGTGGCTATATTTGGCTATAAAAAATAAGGTCGACACAGACTTTATTAAGTATGCACCACGGAAGAGATTGAACTTTTTTTCAACTATGTCCCAACAATATCCTAAAAAGCAACTGCGTTACGGTGATTGTAGAAATTGATTAAAATATTACAAGATTTAGTAATGTTACCGACTAGGGCTGATAAGCTTAAGGTCCAATGTTTGAAAGAGATTTAAACAAGACTGATAACAAAGGACAAGTCGATAACTGTAAATTTACATTTCTCGATTCTTTTCCCTAGGGAACTTGTTTCGTTATCGTGTTGTAGAGGATAAAAAGTTTTATAGATTAAAATAAATTTTCGATGAATGTTAAAGTGTATTAAGGCATTAAGGACATTAAAATTTAAGTAGAGCTCAATCGAAGCAAATAAATTTCCAATAACAACAAGTAGATGAATTAACGATTGACTTATTAATGCAATAAAATGAAGTAGTTGTAAAAGCCCACAATTTATTAGTAATATCTCGGCTTTCGACGATAAAATTTGCTTCGTTTCGAAGTAAGTCAATTAAATCTTATGAATTGATATTATTATACATTAGTACAAATTGCCTTAAAAACTAGTGTCATGCAAAAAACATGGAAATCCCATTTATTGCGAAGCAATTTGCAATCGATGGAATAATGCAAATAGCGTTTATTACATCAGTCAATGAACAACCTTTTAGATGGGCTTTAATCCGGCTTAGGGAATTGACAAAGAAGACATAATCTAGATATACGGACATCCTTTCAATCATTGGTCACAATAGATTATGTGACCGTTCTGGGCGTATTGAACCTCCCTTATCCTATGCAAATTTACAAATGAAACGTCTAATGCTAACACAATGTCAATTAGAGTTTGGGGAAACGATGAAATCGATTAATTAAACAATTTACCGATAACGTTTTTGCCCAAATGGGTCGGGAAAAGACGATTTAGACAAAATTAATCGTAATCGTGTCAGATTGATCGGGGTGTGAAATTTTATATTAACTGTATGCCCACAAACATGAGTCTAATTGTTTTTGAAATGCTGTCATGACCGAGTTATATTGCTTTAATTGGCGGCGCTCTAGTTTATAATATTGTGTGAAATTTCGCACTCGGTAAACTTTAATAATTAATTTAATAACCAAAACAATTAAGCGATTCGTACGAAACATACTAAAGACGAATTGCGGAACTTAAGATATATAACGTGAGCAAGTGAACATCAACCAACTATGTTGATAAACTTTCCGTGACCAGTGGTGAACGCTCACTTGAATTCTTGTACGAAGTTGCTGCTGAACAGAAATCTCTGTAGATCGGCTTAAATAGTTGTTATGTTTAGTGTTGTTTCATATTAATTATAACATTGTTTGAGAGGTATTTGTACTCAATATTATGCAGCAGCATATGCGATGTACTTTTTATTATATAGAAACTGCTTTTATATGGCTTTATTCTTGAAAATATCTTGATAACATTCGATAACTCGATTATTTAAATTGTGGCAGAATGTATTCCTAATTAAACCACACAAATAAATTAAATCTTGTATGAAAAAATGTGTGAGCCTCTGTTAAAATAAATTTGTTAAAATTATTTTAAATTAAGGATTTCCCCATATACAACATTATTACATTATTACAACAACTTTTTAACATGTTACTAATTTTAGCCATAATTCTTTTATTTAATATGCACTGTTAAAATAATATAAATTTACTATTGTTATAAAAAATATAAATGTGTAAGATTTGGTACAGTAGCAATGAAGTGAACTTATTTTCGCAAATTTTATTTAAAATGCCTTATTTGGGTTTATCAGAAATCCAGGGGAGAAGAAATATTGTTCTATCAGAACAAGGCATACCAAAGAGGGAATTTGCAGAAAGGGTAGAGGTCTCACAGATCAGTTTCAAAAACCTATTTAAGGTTTCTAGAGTTACAAACCATAAAAATAATAACTCAAATAGCAAAAAGAAATCACATATCATCACAATCAACATCCCATCCCGAGTTTCAAAGGCAACTTGTGCAGGTAATGTTACGGTCGAAACCATTAGGAAAAGACTTCGCGATCGAGAATTATTTAGCAGACGATAGTTAAGAGTTCCACAACGCAAAATTGAGTTGGCCGCTTAAGTTGGTGTTTGAAGCATGAAAACTGGACAACTGAAGATTGGTGAAAGGTGTTAATTGTCCTACAATCTATCGGCGGATCAATGTTTTATGAGGTCGTGGAAGACAAGCTAGGATCCGTACTGCTGATCAGTCCACATATATAAGGGAGGAAGTGTAATGTTTTAGAGTGGCATTACGATTTGTGGAAGACACCTTTGACTACCTTTAGGCAGTCACTAACCGGTCAAAGGTATGTGGATTTAGTGCTACAACCTGTAGTAAGCCTCTGCAAAGGTACTTTTGGGGATTATTTCCTATTTATGAAGGACAATGCTCCTCCACATACCAGCAGAAGTGCCAAAAATTGTTTGGAAATGGAAGGTGTGACCAAATTAGATTGGGCTTCTTGTTTGCTGGATCTTAATCCCCTTCAGCACTTGTAGGATAATGTTAAAAGAAGAGCTCGTCAAAATATCCCTAGCAACAAAGAACAACCCGCAGCTTTAGAAGAATGGTGAAATGTTCCCGAAGAAGACATTAATAATTTAACTAAGAGCATGCCACGTCGAATTCGTACTTGCGTTACTTCTAGGAATGGCAACACCGATTATTAGATTAGCAAAAACCTATTATTTTTTCTTAAAATCTAATTTACTATAAAATTTATTTTCTAAAAATTTCACATTTTTTTATTTGCTCTATGTAAAATTTGTTTTAATGATTTTGTTAGTTTATAGTGAATTTGGTTTGAATAAAGTGTTATATATTTTTCCGAATTTGAGTTGGACATAAACATAGCTAGGAAAGGGATTAGCTATCACTTGGCCACTTCCTCTAAACTTTTATTTAATTTCCAACTTCGTATATATAATATCCCTGTTTGATTTATGTTTTAACATATTTAATTAAAGTTGTGTAAAGTATAATTTACTTGCATACGTTCACACAAGGGGAGGAGTAGTAATAAACATAAGATTTATATACAGTAGAACCCGCTTATAATGAACTCCTAAAGCTCATTATAAGCTCATTATAAGCCAAGTATAACAAACTCATGTTCAAAAGTTAAGGATATTGAAAATGGAGTTGTCATTGAAGTTTTATTATTTTATATTTTAGAATTCGTTAAACTCCTCGTATAAAAGTTAAAATAATATTTATTTTATTTTTTTATAATATATACGACTTAATAATTTAACACAAATCATTGTAATAAGTTCATTATAGACAGATGTTATCGTAATACGCATTAATATTTGTGATTATTATTATAAATATTGACAAACTGATTTAACAACATTCTATTTATGAATTTTGAGCCAAAATTAGATATTAGTTAAGTCGATGGGCCACATGCATTTGTAAAATTTAATTGCTAGCATAAAATACACATTTAAAAGAACATTCACGAGAACATAATTCAGCGGTATAAAAAGTCAAAGAAAAATCGCTGCTTTTGAGGGAATACTTCATGCTTGGTCGCAGCTCAAACATTGTCAAATCAACGAACTGGGCAAGCGGCCTTGTTCAACCACCAAGAAAATTAACTAACACCCTTCCAGGGACATTTCTGTGTCCGCTCAGATGCATCCGGTTTATCAGAAGTCGCCAAACTTATTTCACGCTCTAAAAAGAATATGTAATTGACGTGAAGGTTATATGAAATTCGATTCTCGGATAATTCGCGCGAATAAAATTAAAGATGAAATTTGCTGGAATATGATAGACGATCTAAATTATTTTAATTGGTAGACGAGTAAATTATTTAGTGGCGATTTATTTTTATTCATGACGTCCGGATAAAATGAAATGCTTATGTTATTTAGAGGCAAGTAAAATTATGCATTTAATGTACTATATTCAGATGCAATTGTTCCACATAATATACATAAATAAACTTTAATTAAAATGATCGTGTTCAAACATAATAACCACTAATTCGAACAGATGGCACTACTAGGTTATTTCTCACAAAATCATTAGGTTTTCCTTTAGAATATCCAACTTAAAATATTCTTAATTATTTTTTGCATTCACAAATGAAATTTCTTGGAGAATTATGTAGTTTTTAATTACCTTTAAATTATTATGGGAATTTTAATTATTTAAATTTGCCACGTAAACAGCTGACACTAAAATTATTTGGATAAACTTATTTGTCGACTCTCTCGAAAATATTCGTTTAAAAGTTCTCAAAAGTTTGCCACCGAACACTCGTAATACGACTGAAACTTAATCAATGATTCAGATTTCCTAGTTTAATATAACTTAAGAAAAATACCGTGCATTGAAAAATTCATCATTATAACTTTTAATTTGACACAGGAGACAAAAATTTACTGATTTAAATGAATAACATATCTCCACACACTCAATCGTCTTTGCCGTGGAGTCTCACAATTTCCAAGTTTATGAATTCTTTTCTGAGTGAAACTTTCGCAATTATAATTTTAGAAAATAGTAAGAAAACTTGATTATTAAAATATTTATGTTACACTGTTAAAAGCATCGTTTTTAATTACATGCTGTACAATATTTTGAAACTTAATGTTGCTTAATATACTGGATTTATACACGAAATGTTTATGTTTAGTAAATTAAATTTTGTTATTAAAATACAATTTTGTAAGCCAGAAGCATTTTTGGGGTCCAGTTATGTTATGGTTTCTAGTATGCGTAACTAATAAACACATACATAATGTTTTCTTGTATTTCTAGTAGTTCAAAATATAATATGTTTATGGCAGAGAAATTTTGTTACAAACACTATCCTGATAAACTGTAAACCGTAGTGTATAAACTATTGTTTTCACAAGTATAACAAATTATTATATTCTACCTATTAAAACAGTTTACTTAATTAGAATAAATAGTTCTCTGGTTCTGCTTTATAACTGTGTTACATAGAACAATTCAAAATTGGCTCGTCTTATTAAAAGAGATTACGTTATATATTACACAAATGTTGTTATTCAAAGCTGTAATATTTAATATCAGTTAAATTCAGAACGTATATTTATATTCATTCACATTAGAGCTTAATTTAAAGTCCTTTATAAATTTAAATCGTAAATATTTGTAAATAAATACTTTCTTTTTATCAAATATGATTTACTGTCATATACTTGTTCTTTTTTTTTACCAAAATGGATATTGTCCCTTGCGAATATGGCAGATACGAAAGTAATGCTGAATCAAAGAAACAAAAAAAGATGAAATATAAATTGTTTTAAAAACGTCTAGAAAGTTTTTAAAGGACGAACTTATGAAATGATTTTCATTTCTCTTATCTAAGTTACCTTTACATTAAAAAAATTAATTTTTTAGAAAGCATTAAAGTAAATATATTAAACCTTTTGCTCATTAAATTTGTGTTTACGTTCTGTAAAAGACTTATTGGAGTCAATCTTTTTGTTTGTACTGAATTAATAGGAAATGCCATTTCTGTGTCAGATTTTTCAATACTCTTCTCGTTTTCTAAAATAATAGAATATACATTTTTCTCTGACACTGGAGGCATTTTTCATTTGGATTGTGAAGTATAATAATATTGAATATAATATTAAAGCTATTAAAAGAAAGAAATTTTATGATATAACAACAATACAAACTTCTCTGAAAGGTTATTACGTAAATAAATATTTATTTAAGATGTCATTTTAAAATAATTATAACAATTTCAGGGATTTTAATTACTTTTATTTTGTATGGATTGTATGTAATTTAATAATAAAATAAAAATTATTACATTAATTTAACAAAATAGAATTATTTAGTGTATGTACAATAATGGAAATTATTATAGATACTTTGTTGTTAAATATTTCAAATCTCTTTTATTTAATATGAAAACTACTATATTTCTTATTCTATAAAATTTTCAATATATATTAAATTTTTATGTCGAATGACATATTAAAATAGGAAGGACAAGACAAAACATCGATGCTTTGATGTGACCAGTTTAACTAAACTGTCACTATTTTGGATTTGTATTTGGGATCGTTTTCATGTTGAAATAAATTTATTAGGAGCATAATTTCTTCAATATATGGAAGCAAATTATTGTTTACATATCCCCGGTACATAAATCAGTCTAAGGGAGTCTACGCCACAAGAATTGAAACATCCCCATAATATAATTGAATCATGTTTCACTGTGGGTATAACAAACTTTCTGTGTAGTTTTATCCTTGTAGGAGATTGAACATAAGCAAAAAATAAATATGTGTCAAAGTTTAAATTAATCTTCGGAAATTTTTAGAACTGTTGTATTAAAATTCAACTAAGATAAAGAAAATTAATTAAATAAAATAAAAATTAATAATTTTAAGGTTTTTTCAAAAAGTTTAAAAACCGTTACTGAATGAATTATATAGGAATTAATGTATAATAAGCATATTACAACGGACGCTGTTGTTTACTGATCAATTAATCTAAACCGAGTCGGCGTACATAATTGATAGCCCATCAAAGTAATCAAATAAGGATCACCGACCGCAATCATTTGGTAATATGAAATCCTATAAATTTTGATCGTCCCTTTTAATTCCGGAGATTCACCGTTGCCAATCAGTTATTATTAGAGTAAGAGCATTAGCCAGCAAAACAAATTAGAAGTCCCTTCGGCTCCATTAACGGTGAAGTGGGCCTAGGCTTAACTAATACGACCGTAATGCACGGATAAAGGCTTGCAAATTGAAAAATAAACAACTGCGGAAGTGTGGAAAATTTTCGGAAATTATAATGAATTCACATTGAATGATAACGCGGTAATGAGTCGATTTATTTCAATGGCAATGGATTAACGTACCAGACTACAGCAGCAGGATAAATAATTATGTCGACTTTAATTAAAACGTTAAAAGAACAATATTGCAAAATTTGAATTAATCCTATATTTGCCATTAAAAATATTTTCTGAATGAAAGACTTAATTAAAAGCGGAATTTCAATAAACGTGACTTTCCAGCAGAATTTGCCCGTAACAAATTTTATATAATTTTGTAATTTTGTGCTTTCAGTCAGTCGGTAATTGCTGCTAATTTGTGCAACGTTACTGAAATACGTCAGTACTTATGTGGTTTTCGGCTATTAAAACTTGCATAAATATAGCCGTCTAAATAGAATCCCCTAAAAGCCGTAGCTTGAAATTTGAATATCCTGTAATGTATTATAACGTCTGTACATATGCGATACAATTTTCACGACAACCTTTCTAAATGCAAAGCAAGACTACTTGCAAATGTGATTCGTGAATGCCCGACAAATTTTCAGAGACTGTGAAAATCTGCATGGATATTTCATGAAGTTAATTTTCATTCATTCCGTTGAATGCTAGCGAGGTTGATAGCGTGAAAGTGAACGTTAATGTTTTGGAACCCTGTTGCCCTTGAATTGGATAGCATCTGCATTGCAAGATTATGCGATGCTGATACCGATAGACTTGAATATTGGCTGCAAAACATCGACCGATATATCTTTGATAATGTATCTGGTAAATTCCTACATACATCCAGTTACGTACATACGTAATATACAGTCGTGGCCATATATACTTATAATATTTATTATTTTTTCTGTTATTATGCATTTACGTCATGTCTCAATTACATTTTATTATTTAAAAAATTGTGAACTTTTTTATTTCCCAATGGTCAAAATTACACTGCACCGCAAAATTATAGAATACTTGTGTTTGAATTTAAGTTCCCGCTGTCTTTGACGTCATCTTTGCTCAATTCGGCAAATACTCGAGAGCCACCGGGGTGACCATTCGAATAAATATTGTATTAAAACCAATGAATATTGTCATTGTTAGATATACTTAAATATGTATTATTATATTATGTATATGATTGACATTGTTATTTATTGTTTAGGGATTCGAGTTAATTAATGTAATATTATTTTTGTCTGTCACTGTTTCAACCAATTTTGTTCAAGACTGTAATAAGTTTGCAAAAAAGACTAGTGGTAGGATTTGTTCTCTTCCGTTCGAGTGTTCAAACAGTTTTTTATTGATAATGCCTCATTTTGTACTAATATCTGTGTTTTCTCATTTGATTTAATGTAGAGTATATTTTCTTAGTTTAAATCTTTCGACTCATTATCGGTGTAATGTGTAAAACGTGTATGTGATCACCGCTTTTTATTTCAATTCACTGTCAGATTCTGTTTTCAGCATTTCGAAATTTGCAATCATTTTATTGTTATTCTTGTTTATTTAGAAACAATATGATCTCGTAAAATAGTTGTTTTCAATGAGAACAGTATTTTCGGACAATTTGTTAAGGAATCGTTGCATAATTTGGTTTCATTATTTTAAAGTTATTATGTGAGATCCGCTGTTCAGAATTATATTGTTTCTTATGTTTTAATGGACGTTGAACGTTGATGTATATATACGGTGTGTATACTTTTTTGACATTGTTCATTAGATGTTGTGTCGATAACTCCGAGGGGATTGTTATTATATGCTTATTATATTTTTACGTTTAATCACCGATTATGTCATTTTTAGTCGATTTGATATCTTACTTGACTTTTTCCTTCTTCATTAAGAGCAACGGTCACCGCATAATTTTCTTTTGAAATGTTGCGCTTATTTGCTGTGTTGTTCATTTTAAAAACTTTAAAAAGTAATCGTAAACAGTAAAACATTATTACTAATTGTTTTAAAATTGTAAGAAATTATGTTTAGTTTTTTTTTTGTTTAACGGACAAAAACAAATATTTTGGCAAAAATGTTAACAATACTGAGAGAAACAAGAAAAGTTGGCTAAGAGATCCCGGATTAATAAAAAAGTAGTTCGAGTTCGAAAAACGTGAAAGAAAATCGATAACGATTGGAATGTCAAAAAACAATCCAATGTTATAGTCAGCTGAAATTAAAGCCAACCTGAAGGAAATGGGACTTGCAGAAATTGGTTCAAGGACTGCCTTGACTGGACTTGTTGGCTCGTGTAATTAATCTGATCTTTCGGTTGAATAATCTATTCTAAGTAAAGCTGAGAAGTGCGGTATTTTATTAAACACCACATTATACGAAAATCATTTATACTAGATAATAAAGTCTTAGTAAAAACAGACAACAAAACCAGCGGCAACAGCTTGTAGTCAATTAGGCTCCAATATCTTCAAGAAAGTATCACTAACCTTTGATTTATTATACTCTAGGGTCCTTTTATTCAGTTTTAACAATATTTTTGCTGGTAAAGTTTGCCGGAGGTAAACAATAATAAGAATAGGTTTATTACAGAACGGATTAAATAAGATTGATGTGCGTTTAATGAGTTTTCTTCTGTTTACAATTCCAATGTTAAATTCTACTTTTATACGTTTCCTGAATGGTCATCTAATCAATTATCCAGGCAAAATTCAATTTATTAAACGAACCAAGTTTCTTCGGGATATTGCCGGTATTAATATAAGAACCCTCCCGGTTTAGTTTGTTCTGCACTTGATCCAGAGAAATTAGTGCAGCTGAAATTTGTTCTCAACCAGATAAAGACATTTCACTAAACGAGATATATACAACCTAACTAGCACCACTGCAGCTTAGTCCTCTGTTAAAGTGAATGCACAAATCCCTTTAAGCTGCACACTGTTGTTTAGTCGGTAAGTATTATTGTACACCGCCTGCGCATGGCTGATATCTATATTCAATACTTTTATTAGAATTAATTAACATCAATTAACTCCTATTAGTATAATCGAGGGAAAAATGTGGCGCATCACGGAAAATTTTTAGAAAATCTATCAACTAGTTTCGATAAATCCGCATTTAGCAAGAATCGTGAATGGAAAATAGTAATTCCGTAACAAAGCAATTTTGTAATTGAAAATGACATTATGTCATGCGTGCAACATAACGCCTGGACTCACTACAATTAAAGCATACACTAGTATTAGACAGGAATGTTTGGAATCGACGTACAGTTGACAACTTCTCATTGATCAAATACAATTGCACTGTATAATTATTAGATATAACTAATGGAGAAGATAATTGTTGCTTCTCTTAATATTTTAGCAATTGCTGGTTTAATTCAAAATAATCTAGTGCTTGAAGAACTTTTTTAAATTATTTTATTTCATGAAATAACGAGCGAAGTAAAGCTAATCTAAGTAAATTGATTTTATAGACGACTGTCAACATCATTTGCTTCTTTTATTGTAGGCTTAGCGAGATGAAAAATGCATGAAATGCATTTAATGGCGAATAAACTAATAAAAGAAGTGCGTGTGGCTGACTAATACATAATTTATCAAATCATCCCCTTTAATCGGCCCGTATCGCCGATCTAGAAACTTAGTCATTAGTTCGACCAACTGTACAAATCTCTCTTTCATTTGTATCGAATGAATGTAATGGTTTGTACCAGTACAGACGCGCTCAATGGTCCTACAAGCCATTCCATCGGACCTCTAATTTTCTATATCCTTTATTTGATTTGGCAACGGCAAATTGCAACCATAAAATTAATTTTATTCAACCGCACCGCGGACCGGACAAAATGGCCATGTCCTGGGTGAAAAATCGGGGCGGACCGGGCAGATTTACACAGTTAATTTCCATAGCTTAGTCGACCAAACAAGGAACAAATTACATGGTGACATCGTGCAAGTAGCCACCCGGGACTAAGGGTTACTAGATTACAGTCTCGTCAAGATGTTTCGTCGGATCTAATTTATTTTCCACATTAATATTTGCCGAGCTCATCCGGGTTTGCATGATGCTCTCGCACGTCACACAATCAAACATATAACTATCGTTTTAAATTCATTGTTGCAAATGAAGAACAAAGCCAATTGTCTAGTAAATTATTTAAAATTTACATTTATATTAACTGACACTTGGATATGTATCCCTGTCTTCGTCAGAAAGCTAGGCGAATTACTAATCTCAATTTTGACGTCGCATTTAGTGTTAAAATTTAATAAAATTATTGTAATCTTTTTCATGCATCACTTTCAGTGATATTAAATAAATTGGATGTTTCTGTACCACAGAAATTTTAATATCTGTAGTACGTCGCTTAATCTCACTTGATGTGCATTACATTTTCCAAAAAAATGACTGCGTGCGTTTATCCTTTTTTGCTGTTTATACCATAACTTAGATTGTGTATAAAATATAATAGAAAACAAGACTGAAGGTTGAAACCATCTTTTTAATTTACTGTTTTATTAAGATAATTCTGAAGGCAAATAAAGCTTTGATGCTGACGATAATCTTGAAAGGCCTCGGGTAAATTAAAAACCATAGGAAAGTTCAGACATAAATAATATTCAGCCAGGTGCGTAATGCCATGAAATAATTGAAGATAAAAGGGAAGCAAATTGATTTAATTTTTAATTTGATGGGGAGATTAGCTTCTAGCATGTCCGCCAACTCTTAATTTTTTGTTAGGTTTATTTTCGATTTAATTAGGGTGGCAAAGTTAACAGAAGTGCCAAGGATCCACGGCGGGTAATTGCGCAAAAATTAATTTGCAAAAATGCATTTCGAGAATTTAAAATGAGTGAAGCGGACTAATAACTGTATACAAAACTGAAGAGGTTCTGTTTCATTGTGGTTAATTAATCAGCAGAAAATATATTGTGGTTTAATATGTTAATTATGCAGAAATTTTATTTCTATTTATTGTTTTCAGTTAATTGTTATATGAATGTTAATTAAAAACGCTGAAATAATTCGGTCAGTTCATATGAGATATTAATTATGTAGATTAATTGGATTTTTCAAGTTTCAATTATCAAATGTCAACATTGGTTATAAAAGGTGATTTAGTACATGTGAAAATCATATTATTCTATCATTATTATTTATTATTCATTAAACATAAATTATAGGAAATTCTGTAATTTTTAATAACTTGGGACAAAATTACTAATTAAGCAATTGTAACATTTTGTCCTTTAGTGCCTACTTGTACAGAATTATTAATGGGTGAGTAATAAACAATTTTTCATACATAATAACGCTGCCCCATAAAAATTATAACAAAAAAACATTAAAAATGCAGTAATAGTTGACATTGTTATTACCAAAAGCAAAGTAAATTATCCGATAGTTTATTCTCAAGCCATAAAGTTCAAGGTGACAGGCAATTGCCGTTATTTCTCACATCCCATAATTTCTTTCGCCCACTAAACTAGTAATAATGCATTTTACAATATTACCAAGAGCGTCACGTCCTGCACTTATAATTTATAACACTGTTACACTTTACACTAGAAATAACCACTACTTTAAAATATTTGTTACACCTCCAAACTACTATTTATGTGTGAATATAATAATTTAGAATTGATAATCTATGGCCACGTCTACAACATTAAACTAAAGATGAATGCCTCTAAAGTAATACCGTAGATCTCGAAAATGGATGTATTGTTCTATGCTTTTGGACTTTATTAATGAACTTTCTTTACAATGGATCTTTTGTGATGCACATGGTAATAAAAAATTGCGCGGCTCTATAGAGCCTTCTCAGAAAATGTACATGTACTTTTTCGTCTGCGAAATTGTATTATGGGTAAAATAAAACACACGACATATAAACAAAAGCGAATTTTAATTAACATCCATTATTCTTTAATTACATGCACGATGATTGACTTAAAGCTTAACATTTTTTATTAAAGTATGTCGGCTTTAATAAACCGCTTATAAACCAAAAATAAAAGTTAAATCATCAAAGGTTGCGGTAATAGGTTTATCAGAATTTTAAAAATGAAACAATGCGGTTCTATTGGACAAAGATTTCAAATTTTAAAAATGAACCAACAATATCTTCAGTGCCCTTACGTGTGTGTGCTTGTAATAAAAGTAATTTACGAATTTCACTTTACGGCATAATTCGACCTTACGCCGAAAGTTATAAGGACAAATTATTTTCAATTCTTTCGGAATAAAAACGAGTCTGTCGCAGCCAGGCGGCAATTTAAACCCGTAGAATTAAAATTTTCAACAGATTCTTCGATTATTCCAAATTGATATTGAAACTCCATTTACTGCTGCCATCGCCACAATCTGTGTGGTCAGATTTAATACGATCGGGGAAGGGTGGCTCATTATTTTTTTACAGATTGCCGTCTAGACGGAAAACCTAAGTGTGCAAACAACAACTTTAAAATTAATAACCCGTAAAATGAAACTTTCTCGCTGAAAAATGACGTGAATTCATCCAACTATAACTACAGAAAGTGGATAATTGTCGATTTTTTTTCCCTTTCCTTCGGCCGACATTTTGAAACTTGAAGACTGTTAAAACTTTGATCGTTTAAATTTAAAACTCATTTTAATAATAGTGGCGTTATCTCAATTATTTCAGCTTTTCGTCGGAATTATCTGCGGTACCTTCAATTCACAGGGACATTACGGTTATTGTAGTCTTAATCTTTTAACATTCCAAACAGGAACAAAAATCCACGTAATTAACTACCGAATTTACATTGCAAATTATTCCATGTCCTATAGTTTTTTTGGCTGTTTTCCTAGATTCCAAGTGATACTTTTGATTTATTACAATGCCCCATGTAAATCTGCTTTTATGATTAGTCTACTAATTCCCTGTATGCAACTTTTAATTAAAATTGTACCAGAAAAAACTCGAAATTCTTTCCACAATTTATGTTTGAAAACATAGCCGAATACATTTTAAAATTTGCTTTTAGGGTTTAATTAATTTTGCCGTGGCCCGTTCACAGTACCACTTTTATTTCTTTTCATGTGCAATAATTAAAACATATGACTTTGCCACTTTAATTACTGGTTGTTTCGTGACGTTTAAACACAATAAGATATTTTAAATTGTTTTCCTAACCGTTTTTTGTTTGTGTCATTATTTTAATTATCAGTAAATATTTGTTGTTGGAGGAAACGATGTCCATTTTTAGAGGGAAAAATAATGTTTAAAATTATACTTTGAAAAATAGTTTCAATATGATCAATAATATTTGTTGTTATTTGAATATTTACAGCTGTAGACGATTAGTGTATTAAATTTATTTTACTTTATATATATTTAATAATACATAAATAAACTGATAACAAAGAGCATTTAGAATGAATGATAATTTATTGTAATAAAAGAAATAAATATTAATACGAAATTAAATCAAAGGCAACTTAAAATTTATTTTACAAAATAAATAAGAAATTTTATTCCCACATATAAAATGAAAAATACATATATTTTTTTAATTGAGTATTTCCTCCTCTGTTTCCTATTATAGATTGTACCTTACGTGGCATATTTTTTATCAGGTCATCCAGATGATTTTGACCCAAAGAGTTCCATAATTATGGAAGAAATTGTCTTAATTCTCTGACAGTATGAGAACGGGGCAGGTGAGCAATTAATGATCTTCCGAACATACTTCAGTCATGTTCTATGCAATTCAGATCAGGTGACAAGGCTGGTAAGGGCAGATGCTCAATTTGCGTATTTCATTTTCAGTTTCTAGAAACCGCTAATAGATTCTACACATTACGGATTGGTCAACATTAAATGCAGCGACCACATCAACTTGTCTTCAGACAGCCTGAAGCATTTCTACAGTACGATGTCGGTCAGCTTCTGATAAATGACGTCTCTGCATGATTTTAAGAAAAAGCAGTAGAAATTGGTTAATTGTAAAATATAGTTAAAATCAAACTGAATATTTCAATATAGACTAAAAACCTACGATGGGTTTTTCTGATCTCGTTGTTTTTCTGTCTAAGGTTTTATTGTTCATTTTTATATTTTTATTCACAAATTATCAAGGTATGAAGGGCTTATAAAAATGTATGGCTAAATTTATATTTTGGTCGATGCTTAACATTATTCGATCAATTTATAAATAACACTCCAGCATCAAATTTGGAAAGTAGGGATTTGAATCAATAAACAGTACCCCAAATGTATAATGTCTCACAAAGTGTAATAAATAGCGCTTGGAATCGTTATCGGCAAACTGATAATGCCAATAGACGACAGGAGGGTGGTCGGCCACGATCAGAAGATTGATTATTTCTACTAGACGAAATAATACATTCTCTACCTCCAGGATTAGTGCTGACGTGAGATTAACTGTAATTCTGTTAATCAGTAGAAGAAGTTTACATAAATTTGGTCTTAGAACCAGAAGACACCCTCCCTCGGGATCATCGGATTGCCCGAAGAGAATGGGCCAAAGATCATCACCAATGAACTATAGCCAACAAGGAGCAATTTTTTGTTCATAAAAGAGTCATTATATCACTTGAAGATTGTATTTGGACGTGGCGTGAACATAGTAAGAGATATCTTGAGCAAAACATAGCTCCAACTGTTTCTTTTGGAAATGGTTCTCTAACAGTTTTTTAGAGAGACGCATGGAAATGCTCATTTTAAACGGAGAAAATATGAATGCTATACTATGCCTCAACTTGGTTATTCAACCAATTATAATTTCATTTGATCAAGAATTTGGGCTAGGTTTCGTTTTTGTAGTCGACAATATCCGACCTCACCATGCGAGATTTATAAACTTGTCATTGCAAAGTAATGACATTATTCAGATGCAATGGCCATCCCGTTCATCACACTATAATCCAATTGAACTCGTATGGGGTCTTCAAAGGCAAATTTACACTCAAAACCACCAACCTCAACATTTGGAGCAGCTAATTCTCAAATTGTTTATTAAAAATTATTTTGATAATATATTTCTCTCAATGTGTTCTGATTTTATAAATTATTCAAATTATTCACTATTTTTACAACTGAATATGTTATAGATACTTTAATTGCCCTTTCCATGACTGATAGATAAAGAGTAAGAAGAACGTCGTGCAAACACCACCCAGCGAAACATTTCATCTGCCAATTGCGTAGAATTCAGCCATATATTAGCGATTGTTTCATTTAACGGAAGTCGGACATGTTTATTTTGCAAAACTTTTTTAATATTCGGATTTTCCATGATTTAAGGTAAACGTCAATAAGGCAACGGTGTGACATAAATCACAAAAGTGGGGGAGAGTGCCGTGCAAATGAATTATTGAACCGGGCCCACGAAAAGAGGAAAACTCATAAACACGGTTTAAAAAACCCAATATCAACCGCTGATGAACTAAATCAATAATGCGTGATTGATTATGGATACGACGCGGCTCCATTTATTGCATTATATTGGAAAACGTTCGCGATTTATAATTTCATTTGGGTCGAAACGAGGAACTATGAAAAAATCGCGGAGAAAATTTCTTACGTGAAATGGAAATCGTATAAATTATTTTTCTTCCTTTGGTTCACTCGTTTTGTGTTTGTGTTCAAGTTTCTTTTTTGCGGGCTGCTAAACCGATAACGTGGGATAGTGTAAATAGTTTAAAGAAAAAAATCTTATCAATCTGTCTGCTGCCATTCATACTTTCTAAATGGATAAATTTGTAATGTTTACCGTTGGACGTGTGCGGAGACGTTTCTAAATTGATTGTTTTAGAAAAAATATGCTGACACGATTTGTCATTGTCCCGACACACTCTGGTAAAAACAAATAGTTTACACTTTACCAAGGTACCAAATCGCTGAGACGAAGGTTTTATTACCAGACCAAACTAAATGCAATAGCTAAGAGTGTGTACAAACATTTACTTTTTGACTCTATTAAATTGGTCGTGCAATTTATAGCCAGTCACAGGATTTGCTTGGTAATTTTTATTTGTGCGTTACTTTTTACTTTACCCAAAAAAGTTTAAATAAGTTTTCCATGGCGCGATGAAATTTTACGTGACGAAGTGCATTGTGAAAAATCTCCGAAACGTAAACATGCACGAATCTACGTGGAACGGGAATCAAAGTGGGTGCGGAATCCAACAAATATAAAAGCCTAGGCAAACCTTCCATCATTGAAAAATTATCAGTAATTTAGGTTGACCAGCTTAAATAAAATAAATCCGGCGAACACGATTCAAATTAAATCCTATTCCGATTGAAAAAGCAGCTTGATAATCACACTGCCGTTCCAAATATGAAAGAAATCTGCGTTGGATAGTAAAAGGATGCGATACTGACGTGGTCCAAATTAGATTGTTTTACTTTTATATCCACGTGAAGGATTTATCGCGTTCACTATTGAAAACCAGTCATTTTTTAATGTTTACGTTTGATTTATTTGAGAGCTTAACCATTATTTTGCGCTGAATGTTTCCCGTTTTTGGCCGTGATAAATTTGCGTCTGCAATGATGCATTCCAACAGTGAAAAATTGTTGCTTTTCGAAAGATAGCGCCGCACCAGCTCGACAAACAAACTTAAACGGAAAAACTAATTCAAAATCATATTCGGCATATATCTTTTCAACACCGCAATTGGATTCCATCATTGAACCGGACTATGCTGAATCGAAGAGTCAGTCGCGTACGTCGTAACAATGCAAAACATCATAAATTGCCGCAGAACACACACCTAATCAATAATTCGCCATTAATTCGAACGCAAACGTAACAACAGGATGTAAATAGTTGCGGATGTAGGCCATCATTTCCATTTAAATGGAGTCTTGTAGCTACGGATATTGCTGACTCTTTTCTTTTCTTCTTCAGCCACATTTCAAGTTCCGACAGCGACACAATTCTGCTGGTGACAAATGGCTCTGGGATTCAGATATGCAGATTCGTCCCCCAATTCTTTAGAAATAAAGATTTCTTGTAACGTTCCGTTCATAGAATTTGCTCCATGCCCTAATTTAGTTTACATATTTATATGCGCCGCTTATAGTTTAACATAATTGACGAAAATAAGTTTTGATATCGGCTTCACAATTTCATTATCAACCAAATTCGGTTAGTTTGGTTCGACGCACCCAAATTAAATTAGAATATTTCGAAATTTAGGTGAATTTTAAAATTGGACGAATCACATTATCCTTTTTATGAAATTTATTTTACAATCAGATTACATTATGCACAACATCCAGTATAAAATAAAATTTAAAATTGTCAAATAAAAAAAATCTCTTTAAACGAATTCTACACCAGATTATTAATTTTTTATTAGTGAAATAACAGTAAGTAGATTAGTCGAAGTATTAATAAAATTATTAATAGTATGCTGATTACGGTTATACGGAATACTTCACGGTTGAATAACGCAATTTGCACTCTATTGATAAGAAAAAAGCGTGTACTTAGTAAACATAAATTCCGACAAATTCGCCGTGTACAACATCAAAATTTACATTAAAGAATACTTCAAATATTTGTTTAAAAGTTCGCACGCTCTTTCCTTAAATAGCTTTGTCGGGAAAGGCACAATAAGAGGAGAAAGTGGAGCATTATTGTTTAGATTGCGGGCTTAAATGACGCCATATATTTGAATAAAGCTTTCCCTGAGAAATTTATCTTTCAAAATTGTAAAGTTTTACATTGTTTCAGAACGTGTATTTTTCCTTTGTAATTGTTATTTTTATATTAGGTCAAGTTATGGGACGCGTAAATTTGTTAATTTTCTTTCTTGTCGGGGATACAGAATGACACGAGGAATGGGATGAATATAATTATATTATTTACCAAGAAATAAGGAACTTATGTTGCTATATCTCGTTATCATCATTGTACATTATTCTATTAAACTTTGAAAGAAATTGTATTGGAACTAAAGGTCATTGTTTAGTATTTTCAGTCTTCTTTTTATTTATTTCGATTTATTGTTTGATTTAATATTGCACTTCAGTTGGTTTTATGCAGTCAAAGTGATCATTCAATAATGTCCCGGGTAAGGAGACTCGAGGCTATTGTCAATTAACCCCATTTTGAACGAGGACCAATTATCGAGCTTAGGGAAGATGGTATTTCCATCAAAGAAACCAGATTTAATTGGTTTGTGTTTGTTGTGGTCAAGTGATGATGTCCACGGTTTATAGAAACGCAAGGTCATTACAGAGGCTCTGAACGACCACAAGGTACTACTGAGACAGGAACAAGTATTAGTGTTTAGAGGATATATGTGGCAACTGCTTCGCATAATACTACAGCTTCTGTAGAGTCAATTTACTGCCTTCTGAGGTCTTTTGTTGTCCACAGTTATCGAAGTTTTCGTCATTATAGATTGGAATGGTGTAGTGATCGAATGTCTTAAAATAATGGATAGTTGTTCTTTCTGGGCATTCTGCTTTTTAGAGATGAATGATTGTCGTCAGAGTCAAAAGAGTTTGAGGAGAAAGGTTTAATCCAACATATTTAGTAGAACGGCGTGTGGCTCAAACATTGGGAGTAGATTCCAATGTGTTTATATGTACCATAACCATTCATACCTCATGTTCAAGACATTCTAGCCGTTTTCCCGACTTTTGGTACATGTCTGTGATATAATAGAAAAACCGTCTTTCCAGACCAAAAATCCTAGAAAAAGTAAGACATATAATTTGAATAATACGGGATTCTGTCTCAGTAACAAATTAGTAACCTTAGTGTAAATTTGTGAAGTGAATATACATCCTGCATGCTACATAAATCCTCTAGAACATAATTTTTATTAAAATGTTATTTTAGTTACTAATAACATGTATACCAAATTTCATTGATAAATATTATTTTTGTCTGGATTTTATTGATAAGTTGTATATTTATATCAGGCATATTTTATATTTATCATCAGGCAAAAATATGCAATAGCTCAATGACATTGGCAAAACAGATATTACATAAATTAATCCTTTACCATTTTATTAAAATATTTTTATTATTAGCTAAAAAATCCAGTTTGAATATTGAAAAAACTAAGTAAATAAAGAATTAATTAACCTCATACATAGTAAAGTTTTATCAGAGACAATCAGAGATGGACTTAAGGCCAAGTCTACTTGAGAAAGATGAACTAATTAGATGGCCCTAGTATAAAACTACCGACTGACCGTTAGGAGCCCAATAACGCACTAAAGCATCTGTCAAAATGTAATATGTAGCGCAAAACTTTCCGTGATGGGAGCGAAAAGGAAAATAACTATTTCTATGGGTATAGACCCGGGACATATAAGGCTATTCCGTCAGAGGGTTCACAGTAGACTTATCAGATTAGTTTTCTGGCGTTCGGTCACAGGGAAAATTAAGTTGGTATCTTTTAAAGCTTTCCCTTCATGCTGCGGTAACCCAGACACCCTCAAGCTTATTTACTACCAGATGACTCAACCAAATGATATATATTTTATCTCTGCAATAAGAAGACAATCGTTTAATTATATCAACCACCATAATCGCGCAAAACGGCAACTTATCTGTGAGCCATTACATTTCGCCGATATAATTTATTGTGTCTGGAAAGGTGGATACCATTAAGGTGATTTATCTTCCGACGCTACTTTTTGTCGGATTACCAGGATTAAATCTTACATTATAACCAAATACTTTTATAAACACAGAAAAATAAGATAAATCAATGCAATTAAATACGTTTACCAAAGCATAATGAAAAGTATTTATTGGACAATGTTGGACAAACGCTGGCTTGAAACCGATTTATTTTTTTTAATTTTTGAAATTAGCTAGAAATTAACTATTTGTATAACTTACCTGTGAATTCTTGCTGCAGCATGTTTATTGTGCATTTTTAAGTTTCAGTAAAGGCGGCAGTATAAAATTCCTATACAAAGTCAAAGCACTCAGTAAAATTGTGTTCTATTTAACATTTTCACGGAAAATCGTATTTCATTTGAAAATTTTGTACTAAAATAACTCCGAGCCAAAAGAACAGTCGTCAATTTTTAATGTAACAGATTGTAAGAAAGGCAAGAATTAAATATGTTTTTCAAAGTCCCCGTATTCATGACATTTACATATGTACATATTTTACAAGCTCTACGGAATGCTTATTTAGATTATAAATTAATAAAAGTGGTTTTATTTAGGTTCGAAACCCATTGGAAATATTAATAGTGGAGGACACATAAAACACATTTCCCACTGTTTTTCTATGCATCCGTGGTGATTATTCCTACAAGAGGCGCAAGTCCCGCGGGTGCGACGTTTTTAAATTTTACATTATTTGCGTGAACATTGCCACCGAAAACAGATTTGTCAAAAGATACAAGGCCTAAAGGAGAAATAAATTGCGAACAGAAGATTTATATATTGTAAAGTTTTGAACGGTTTCAAAATAAGATTATCAACGGTCTTGTTAAAATTCTACTAACGAAACTCATATAAGCATAAAGGCATTAGGGTGATAATGTACTTCAAACTTGGAAACTTATTTAATTGCGGGTAAAATTATATAGGTGTGCACTGGTAGAATTTTAAACGGTAAGATGTTACAATATTTAAATAGAAAAGTTTTATAATTGTGCACGACTCCAGAATTTCTGCGGCTGAATAAAGTTCCCGGATAAAAATGGAAAAACTCGATTTGAATTAAAATTAAATAAATACTTGCAGGAACACCTTTATTAAAATACCTAAATAATTTGAAGTCGGAAAACCTACTAACTATGTTGCAGAAAGCTTTTGTAAACTTTCTAAGAGTTTTGCATTAATTTTACTTTTCAGTATCTTTCTATACCTATATATATGTATACTTATATATGAGCATGGAATTATTCGTTTCATATTTTGTTATTATTATAAAATTTAATTTTCTGAATTTTATGCTAAAATCAACTTTCCTGTAATGCCCTTTAATCTCAAGAAAATCCATAGTTAATAAAAGTTGTATACGTTTAAAAACCTGTTTATCTTAAAGTACTTACTTATAAGACATCACTTATCTAAAGAGATTAATTAAAAATTGATGTTTACTAATCTCCCTACTCATTATATTAAAAGGAAATGAATAATCCCTCTATATAAGCCATAAGCTCTCAAATAAGTTACGTAAACTGGAGTTCTGATAACAAGTCACGCTCCATAACGCTTATCTCAGATAATATGGCTAAGCTTTTACTACGGATTCGATATTGACTATTGGCATTGCAATATGCTGGAAAAAGGGATCTTTTTTGCTTGTTAGTGTGGGACTATTTATTTTATTTCCGGCGAAGGAGTGTCATAAATAAGTATGGAAACTGTAGAAAATGCATTTTATTGTTGATCATAAAGAGATAAAACCTTAAGTAATTTCGGATTTAATAAAACCATAAATATTATAGTATACAGTAAATGTCATGTTCAATTTCATTTAATAATCCATATCCGTGAAATAATGTGAGAATTTTTGATTAGTATTTAGTTGTAAAAACAACGTTAAACAGAACTAAGTTTAATTAATTTATTTTAATCAATTAAACTTTAAAACAATCAAATATTTTGAATTAACGATTTATGGTTCGGTTCTAAAAATATATGTGAGTCATCGGTCAACTCGGAGATTGAAAACAATATTGTCTTTGACAACTTAAAGCATTGAGGACTTTATTGACCAATTTGTCTTCGGGCGAGAGCATGTCAGCTAATCTCGGTGATGTATTTTTATTTTATAAAGATCGTAACAAAAGATTAAACAATTTATACAACGACTCTCACACAGTTTGTTATGGCCAGTTAAACGTTGGTGATAAATTTTGACAATAACGTAGGAAAGGGCTTGTTACGGTTAATATGAGAAATGATATATTTTGTTGTTTTCATAGAGAGTTGAATTTTAAATTTTATTCGATAACATTCTTTTTTTGGTTATAAAACATTTTATTTATAAACCGAGTGCATACAGTATCGAACAAAATTAGAGTGACTTTCTTTTTGTTTAAATACTAAACAGTACTATACTACTAATACGAAAGCACATATATATATATATATATAAATTATGTTATTTATTGACGATACATGTCATTTTAATGAGAACATGTAAAAAAATAAAATCATAAAATTAACAATTTTTTATTGTTAGAAAATTAGAGCGACTCTTCATAAATAGTATATCTAACGTAAATGGCGTAATTTTTAGTATTTCAACCAGTATTCTTTATTGACTATAATATTCTCACATCTTTTTGGCATAGACGAGATTAGATTAGAACTGATTTCCTCGTCTATATAGTTTCAAACATTTTTGATTTGTTCAAACAAATTTGCTTTATTTGTGATGCAATTTCCTCTAATCTTCTTATCCACAATTTCCCACAAAATTTCTATTGGATTAAATTCGGGAGATTGAGCTGGTCACTTACAATATACAAAACGATCCAGCGGAAAAATAATCCCCAAACCATAACACTGCTCCATGTTTAATAGTTCTTGTTACATATTTTGAATCAAGTCTACTGTTCTTAGGGCGATGAACAGACAGTCCACCATCACTTCCGAAAAAATGTTTCCCAGCAGCCCTGATTCCTCGAACAGACACTAAATTGCCCTCGACTAATTGTTCTTCTAATTCTCTTAGAATTTAAGATGCGGACATCCTTGGATTATTCCTAATAAGCATTTTTATGCGAAGATCTAATGTTCTGGAAGTTCTATGAACTTGAAACTTTTTAATTGTACAGAAAAAAACACTTACTAAAAATAATTAACAATTTTCTCCTTAGCGTTTTTAAAATTTTCCTAAAGGATGCTCTAGGATTTTATTAAAAACTTGTCCAAAGTCTTAGATTACTTTTTATATTTTTAATACTTTTTTGTGGTTACATAATGCTATAATTTTTTAATGTTCTTATTCTTTAATATGTATAATATTCATCAGTGGTGTTACCACTTGTTTTGATACAAGAAACTGTTCACATATAACGTTTAGCGACCTTCTTGAATTATAGTTCAAAATAATTTTATTTATCCGCCGACAAATGTTGACCACGAGGCATTGTTCTTAATGTTAACACAATATTCATGTATGAAAGATATAAATAGGACTGAAAAATACTCGATTCGCTTTAATTTTGTCGCGTACATTTTTTTGGTTTTTAGAAATAATTGAATAAAAACAGTTTCTTTCCTACTGAACGTAAAAAAATGTGAGGGTCATAACTAAGGGAAACAAAGTAGCGAATATAAATGTTTTATAAATTAGTTTTTAAACATTTTATTTAATATTTAAGATAGTCGCTCTAATTTTAACCGATATTGTTATGTTCAAAATATTATTGAACAGAAAATAATTTATTACGGTAACTAAAGTATTAATTAATTTTTAGTAAATTGATACCAATTTAATTTGATTTACACAAACAAATCAACAATGTTAACATTAAAATCAAAATTATTGTTAATTTAAAATCACTTTACATGATGCTGTCTAAATAAACATTCAAATTTTCACCCACATTATACCCCGAAAACATAAATGTGAAAATGATTAAGTGAGAATGAATAAACGCGAAAATATTTTGTAAACCCGGAACAGACGTGAAGATGATTCAAAGAGCTACCCTAATTTTGATGAACAGTATAAATACATATGTAATGTGCGCATATTTTGTGCATTATTCTTTGACAATGTCAAAGCCGCGGGCTCCCGCGCTCATGTAGTTAAAATTGAATGGAATATTCAAATTCATGGGAGTCAAGAATCAAGACAAATCAGTTTTCGGGTAGATCTGGAAGCGTATGCGAACAGTCGTCACTAAGATGGACGGCTGAGCCTGTTGGGATTTCTAGTCGCTGTGATGAACGAGCTCTTCTCATCACTCACCGACTGACAAATTACGCTGATGCCTATACACGGGGCCGCTTAAAGGGGAAACAAACTACCCAACCACCCGAACACCGACATAAATTTGCACTAAAGCGGTTACGGCGCACCGCAGTTTACCTATTTTTCTATGCATATTTTTACGGCCGTCTGCCGCTAAGTACCCATCTGAAAGGTAATGTTGTCTGAGTTTTTTAACCGTCCTAATCTTGGTTCAACATTTCACCATGATTAGATGAAAGGACTGTAAAAAGTATTATTGTTGCCGTTAAAAGCTGAAGTGGATAATGCATCTAAGTAAAAAGAAGCTAGGTAAGTATACTGTGGAGTGACACATTCAGTTTTTACCTCATTTACTTATTTACCCTTTCAATGGCCACGTTCCGTCTCGACTGGTAATTAGTTACTTTTTAATGTTGCTTAATCATTTTCTCATTTTTGTGGCTTATTGTTTTTAAGATGTTATAAATGTAATGGAAAAAACCTACAGAAAAACCCACTTACTAAAAATAATTAACAATTTTCTCCTCAGCGTTTTTAAAATTTTCCTAAAGGATTCTCTAGGATTTTACTTAAAAACTTGTCCAAAGTTTTAGATTGCTTTATATTTTTAACGTATTAAAATACTTTTTTGTGGTTAGATAATGCTTTAATTTTTTAATGTTCTTATGCTTTAATATCTATACTATTCGTCAATGGTGTTAAAAAAGTGAACAATTTTAAAATAATATAATAAAATCAATAAAAATAATTAATTTGATGTACTATCCGACTGTATTTTGTAATACGCTGTAATTAACAATGGTACACCAATGTTGGTGTGTTTAATATAGCTAATATAGTGCAACACTAGAAATTATGCATTTAATTAAATAATTTGTGCACAGCATTAAATGTGATTTCATATTCACACCACCTCAAACATGCTATGTAAATAATTATGTATAATTAAGCATACATATACATATGTATGTATATATGCGTGTTAATTTAGTATGTCTGAGCAAATTTTCTTATAATGGGAATTGTACTGACTAATTAATTAACAATAGATATTTTTGAATTAATAGATGCAGTTTTTTAATTAGTATAACATTCATAAAGGTCATACTGTAAATGTTTATTTTAATTAAAAACAGTTTTTATCCTATAAATAAATTAATATTTTATTAATTACGATGACGGCGATGCCTTACACAAATTGGCACTACGCGAATGGGTGGGTTTGAAAACAGTGTTTATATTTAAATTAATGAGCAGCTGTTTTTTTTCCAACAAAATTTTTAATTAACAGGCCCAGTGCAGTTGAATAAGAATAAACATAGTTTTCATTTCATGGTGGCACATTCAAACAGCAATTTTTCTGTGAAAATACTTTCTAGTGGTAAGCAATTTTTAGACATAATCCAGCGAAGCAAAATGAAATCGCCTCTTGTGAAGTCTATTACTCCTCCACACCACATGTATAAAACGACTTGCCAAATGATCATTCCCGCAGAAATGGAGTTTCCTTATTTATTTATATTTTTTCTTCTGTCGTACTTCTGGCTGCCTTTTTTATTACTATAATGCAGGCAGACGACGTTGGATGTATTAAAATGAGAAAAAAAAAAAAAAAAGATAATCCATCATCCTCTGATACTTTCTACCTATTGTAGTAAAAAATTGTAGTTGATTTGACGAATACGCTCATGAATATTCCCCTTTCGGATTGAAATCCGAATTTTATACCGTTTGTAATTTCGAACATTTTGCGACTTGGAAGTTTCGAGTGGTCGCAATTATGACGTTCATCTAATTTGATAGTAAACATTTTTTTGTGCTTTAAATTTAAATTTCATAAATTTAAATTGTTGACCTTTCGTAAGTCTGTGCTTGACGAATAAATTTTCAAAATTTGAACATTCATTTTAATTAGCGCTGTATCAAATAAATTATGCTGCTTAATTCAATTTGTGCATTGTAAGGAATGCCCGTTAGTATAATTAAAATCAGACACCTAATGAAGCATTATATTTTCATTTATATTAACTACCCCGATTTTATCTTAAGCGGCTTCTTTTTTGCCTCACGCAACTTTATAAATTAAATGTTAAGAGCGGGGATGAGGTAAATATTATGTAAATGGGCGATAATACTTTGAGGATTATCTACCATTTTGTAGGTCAAATTGGTTTTCTAGTTTAGTTTTACTGGATATAGTATAAAAATATAGAAACTTTTATTTAGGGCACTTCGGATATGCTGATAATGGCATGATAAAATTTACAAGCGGTGTCCAGAATCAACAACAGGAAGTCCACTTGAAATGAATAATAGTTCGCTAGAAAGGCGATTAAATTAAATTATGTATCCAATGATATTTAATTCGTTTCTGTCAGAAGGAAAATACTACTGTTGTAGAAAATATAATTTTCAGACACATTCGCATTTTTTTAATCAACAAATAATTCCAGCATTTAAAGTTTTACATTTTTACTTAATTATACACTTTTCAAATCATTTCAGACCAAAATACATAATAAATGTTAAAATAAAAAGAAAAATAAACGAATATTTAAATTTACTTTTACGTCATCCATCTCTCCGATCTCTAGTAGAAGGTAACATTTGCTCGTCCCTGAAAGTTTGATATATTTTTTCTATTTCAGTCATATTATCTAAACAATTAAAATTACAATTATCCATTTATCACTGGTACACAGTTTACATGAGTGCAAAATATCGTGATTTAACACTTATTTTCTATCACAACATTTTCTTTAGTTACCAGAGCTTGATATGTAATATTGGAATTATTTGTTGTTGAAAAAATTACGAAAATAACGAAAATGGCTGAAACTAGTGTTTGAACTAAAGTTTGAACTTTCATCAGCTGTAACTCAACTATTTCCTTTCCGATTGAAACGAATTAGATACCGTTGGACGCTTTTAAAACGAAATATTATTCATCTCAATCGGGTTTACCGTTACTGGACGCCGCTTTTTAAGCGAAATGAAGTGAAAAATAAAAATTTACGATTATCTATTTCAGTCGCTTAAATTACTAGTTGGAAATTGTATAGTGGTGACCAGAGAAATGGGACAAAATTTAAAATTAAAACTTCATAAAAGGATTTAATTCAGTATTTATCCAATCAATTGATATTGATAATATATTTCTGTATTTTATTCGTTTATTTTTTCTCTTTTTGTCACATAACTTAAACACGTCAGACATGTTACTTTAAATACACATATTGGTCTGATTTCAAATATACAATGTTTACGTTTTGTGTCACTAATTAACAATATTCTTAATAATAAAAGTGTATGAAGAATTTATATTATTTTACTGAAAAACTCAGCTCGAAGAAAGAAACACTACAGAGAAAAAGGAAATAATAATTAACATGAAACATTAGGCAGCATCTAATTATTGCTGACGTCGCTAAAAATTTAAGATATTAATAAAATATGGTTTACAATGTTATTAACTAATATAAAACAACCCACTCAGTTGAAAATACAATAAGAAAACGTTATTCCTAGAAAAGAATTCCTTCTATAGACAGACAAATTGGAAATATCAGCAAACGAATTGAGTCATATAATATCAGTATGTCTAGTTGAACAATCACACGTCGACTGAATGAACAAAACTAGCAAGGATGTATTTCAGTAACGAAACCATTGGTATCAAGACAAAAGTGTACACAATTTAATACAAATACGTTTGGATCCTAGATACACTATAAAAATTTTGAAACGTCATAAAAGGCACGTTATGGTTTGGAGTAGCTTTTTTGGCATAGTATAGGACCACTACAGAAAATTGTTGGTAAAATGGACCACTTCGTATATGAGGACATCATGAGGGATGTAATGGAAGCAGTTACCAACGTAAATACCAGTTACATGAATTTTTATACATCATGCAAAGTTGTTCAAAATTGGTTAAAATATAATTATGTCGGGCTTTTCGATTGGCCAGCGCAAAGTCTGGATATAAGTCCAATTAAAAATTTATGGAACGACATAAGTTTCATCATCAAAAACCAAATCAAATTTAGATGAACTGTGGTTATTAATCGAACAGTCGTGAAATTTAATTCCAACCAGGCACATTGTACATTTATTTATGTAGAAATTGTTTTGATTTATGTACAAAATGAATAAATGTAGAAAGAATATAGAGTAATTGTTTTAAATATAATATAAAATATTTTGATTGTAATGTGTATTATTTCTTTAGACACCACTGTATATCAAAAGTTGAAATTTATGGTATAAAGCAGTATTATTGGTTTTCTCGTAACCAATTGTTTAATTAATGTAATTATTTAATGCTAAAGTGAAAATCTCCAATAAAATTGATAATGTTAAAAACCGAGAATTATTAATCGAATATTATCACATTCTTCAACTTCCCCTCATAATAAAAAAGCAATTTCCGCGATTAGGACATAACACAGCCCTATCGGGCGCCCCAAAAAGCGACGTCTTATGAAGTTAATGAAATAATTAGTTTCAGAAGTGGTTAATGCTCAGGAATGCTGACGACGTGGGGGTGTATTAAAATGAAATAATGTATCCCGAACAAAAGAGAGTTTCCCGGTTTTTGTGCTGTGCTTTTGTTATATTTAAAATTGCGACAAACTGCTAAATCAGTGCGAACTGCAGAGGCGGCGCACCGAAAATAAAGTTCAGAGAAACTTTGTGCGCGCCCTCGCATTATTATAATTTCAGCGAGAACTATTCAATAAGAATCGAAAATAGAAACGTCAAATATTAATGGCCGTTCAAACGCGTGTGAAATATTGAAAAGACTGTTGAAAATTCCGATACCCGATAACGAGTTAAAAAAAGTTTCAGATTGAAAACGAAACAACCGAAGCAACGTAAATTAATAATCGCAATTAAGTAATCGTTAGTAGAGAAATATGTCTTTTCCGGGGCGCCCCTGCAAAATGTTAAATCGAATGAAATATGTTGCAGTTGCCAAAAGCAGGAAAGCTTTAATATCGCATTAATTACTAAGAATCTGCAGAGGCTTTGAAAAAGAATGGCGCCCATTGAAGCAGATGTAATATAACCTTACCGTCAGTGGAAAGAAAGATTTATTCCGTAGTTTAATCCATCTTAATTACCTGCCTAATTTTACCTTTAGCTTCAGATACCCTGAAAAAAGTATCTGAAAGTTGGAATTTATTTACGGAGATAAAAAGTCAGTTAATAAAATAAAACGCAGAGATAAATGCGTTTTGTTCGCCCGGTATTTCATTTAAATTCATAGATGGTATCATTCAACGGTGGTTAAATTTATGTAAATTTACATCAGAAATTATCGGCCAGGATATTGCGGTCAACTGTGGTGACAACCCAAAGATAATAGATAACTAATTAGAAAGTTAGATGCATAAAGTTAATGCAGGCTGAAAATTGCCGTTTGTGTTGCGATTTGAATTATCCTGCGTGATAAATAGGTTCCATTAATCTTTTCTGTTGCATTTGTTAAATAATTGCGGCCAGAATCACTAGGCAACCACTCCATTATGATATAAGGTAAAATTTGTACCGCAATAACGTATATATAATAAATATGTAAACACCTTTTAGTGTTTGCGTTATTAAAACATATGAACAATTCAAGTACCATGTGCGTAAACGTTTTAAATTTATAAAAAATTCTATAAATATTAAAGATAATATCAAAAATGCAATTTCCACAACACAATGTTTGGAAAACATTGTTGCAACAAAAAAATTTAACCGGGTTTGCAGGTAACTTTTAGTGTATTTCCGTTTAATTTCGATGCGTTGCAAAATTCAAAAGATCAATTCTATGATAATTTCCAGGAACCACAGAGTTCCAATTTTCAGCGATAAATAACCAGTTGCTAATGAAAAATCACGTATCGCTGCGGAACACGTTTACCGAATAAATATTGTGAATTCTAGTTTATTGCCTACGGAAATTGCTGCAAATGAAATATGATCTATTAAAAACCAACTAAAATAGTCTCAGGATTTGCAGGTCAAGGTTTAGGTGCCTCAGTACGCGTGGTGCGATATACTTGTGGCCGCAAAAAAAAAAAAAAACTTACATAAGTACAAATATACGGCGCCAGAAATGTTCACCCTGTTCCCGAATTAAGTAATTATACGTGGGCCAGCCATTCATCAAGTCAGAATGGAGCAATCTAAATGATATCCGGGATTATAACAAAGAAATATATCTGTGTTGCAACCTACGTATTCAGTGATTTTAAACGCGTGCTGTAAATCCTAATAACAGAGCTACTGTTGTCAGACTTGAGCTCAACCGTGAAATATAGAGTTCATTTTTCACGAGGCCACCTCATACTGGAGCGGCGCTAAATAAAACAAATAAAACATGCGATTACGGCTTACATAACGTATCTCGACCGATAAGACACAATCAATTTATTAGAGCGACAATTGGGAATACTCATTTATTAAACGGGGACGTATTGTGGCACGAGATGCGACTTCACAATTCCATTTGATGTGGAACTCGACGGCAGAAATTTTGTTTACAACGTGCACGCGAAATTCTCGATTTAATACTTTCGCAATTCATGGTTTGGTTTGTTTTTTATTTTTCGTTTTGTCGGTTCCATGATTTTTTCATCAAAATATCGCAAATCTCAAATGTTACGGGTAACAAACAGTGCAGAATAGAATGTTGATTGTATACGATAAATAATGGTGCGACATGTTGCGTACTTACGTGTGCATCGAGTGGTTTGATTTCCACATCATACTCAAATGATGTAATATAATTAGCAATTAAAAATTCAAATTCAATCTGAATTTGAAGTTATTTTATCATAAAGAACTGTTACCAGAAAAAAACAGCCCGTCAGAAGTCATATGAAAAATTAGAAAGCATCGGAGTTTCCAAAATATTTTAAATAATCCTACAAGAATTGTTGCACTAGAAACAATTTAACAATAAAAATAATAAAATTGAAAGTTTTAAACAGGCAAAACTATAACCAGTGTGCCACAGAAATCTTCAATGTGACTTGGACATTTAGTCCAATTTTAATCAATATTGTTATCATTGATGTCTTGAATGAGGAAACATTTATTTTATGCAAGACGCATACTATTACAATCCACTGAGGAAGCTTCCCAGCTACTCACAAATATGCGCTGCATATCTTTTGAAGTGAATGATTTTAATTTAATTAATTTAATATTTCAAAATTAGAATACAATGGCATTATATTTCAAAATGTATTATTAAAATACATTTTCATAAACAACGTAAAACTGCAACTGCAACTGCAACTGCATAAATTGGATCAAATTAGATAATTAACAAAACTTTGAACCAATAATAAAACTTGTATTACCAAATGAATTAAAAATAGCAAAATATTAGCTGATACCAATCAGTACTTGTTCCCCCTTCTATGATCCACGAATAACTTCTTGATCGACAGTTCGCCATTCTTCTCTAGGAAGATTAGGAAGCTCCACCAATTTTTTAAGCTAGTGGTCTCTGGTGTAAATTTGTCTTTGAAGACCGTCCCATACGTATTCAGTTGTATTGCAGTCTGGTGAACGTGGGGGCCACTGCATCCGAATAATATCACTATTTTGCAAAATCTTCATAAAGTCTTTAGTCATTTTAAGGTGCCAAACAACAGCTAAATTAAGAATGACCTGAAAAAAAATGTGTTCATATCCACAAAATTCGGATTTTTAAAGAAAAATTTTACAAGAATCTTGTTTATTTTTTTGTCTATTAAATTTATAAAAAGAAAAATAAATTTGACATACTGACCTTCTATAGCTGCAAATATTCCAATAATACTATTCATCAAAACAAAATAAATATTTACGTGGTTACGTCCTAATATAAATTTAAAATTACATTAAAATGAAAGAGGAACAACGAAGAGTGATTTGGATATATATTCTGTAATCACTAAAATATTTTCTGTGATTTTCAACATTTTTTAGAAAAAAAGCAATAGAACATATCTTAACATAAAATATTTTCATTTAATAAAACTTGATATTTAAACTTAATTTAACATGAATAAAAATAGAAATAATTCAATGAAAAATAAATGAAATATTCATGTCGTTACGTCCTAATGAAAATTTAGAAATTAAGAACTGAAAGAAGGAACAACGGGAGTTATTTGGATATAAAACTTTGTACTGACTAAAATATTTTCAATTATTTCCTATATTTACAGGAAAAAAATAATTAATCTTAACAGTGGTCCACAGACTTCTCATCACCTCCCTTAATAAGATTTGGAACATTTAATTAATTTAACGTAAATAAGCACAGAAATTAATTAATTAATTAATTAAAATAAATTAAATATTCATGTCGTTACGTACTAATCTAAATTTAAAAATTAAAAACTCAAGGAAGGAATAAAACAAACTTGTTATATACAATTAATTTAACATTTTACGGTGCCAAACAACACATAAATTAAAAATGAACCGAGTAAAATTCAAAAAATAATCATATTTTTGACATACCAAATAACATAATATTTTATTTTATATTATAATAAGAAATTTTAAAGCGTACTATTTAGAGTTGTGCAATAACTTATTACAAATTTAGATACACAAATAGTTTGTTAGTTTGGAAGGAACATGTTGTAACTCAAACAATTTAGGAGGAGTCGAAAACTTGTTTTGCCTTAGCTGTAATTATTATTTGTCCTTATTAACAAATGTTAACAGGAACTAAACCAAATTGAAAGGAATTCATCGTGAAATTTTTAATGGAAGGCTACGAAACTCCGCTAAAATTAAAATAGAAAGTCGATATCGAGCCCTTCTGTTTGAGTTGTGAATTTTAAAATAATGAAAATTTAAAATAATAAAAAATTAATCCGTTTAGTAGAAGTATTTTTTAATTCAAATAATTCGAGATAAAAAAACTCAAATAAAACTATTGTAATTGTTGGAGACTCGATTTTAAAATTCGACACATCGTTGAAAACAACAATCGAAGCAATAACACTTTAAGCCGTTTTCTCTTTTTTTAGATACACAAAAGGGTGTTCCTTAGATAACGTTACAATGATCTGAATGGAAGGGTTTTTTTAAAGGAAACATTAAAGGCTAAAGATACAAGTCGTAACGTTGCTTTTTCACAAAAAGCTTCTCGGAATAATACGAAATAAATACTCGGGTCAGATGAACCAAATAACCCTTTATATTCAAATAATAATAGTTTAGTGGTTAAATTGTTTAAAACAGCTTGTTGTCGTTTCTATGATAAAGCGGGAATATTATTTGTAAGGGTCGCAGCAGTAGAGGTTGGATGACACTTAAGCAGCCGTTGTCGTTTCATTTAACTATGCCCAGTTTCTTATTTACAGTATCGTACTACCAAAATTCATTAAAGCTACTTTTCTCATTAATTTCTGTAAACTTCGTAAATTGTAGCTCTATACGGAGCGGCTGCGAATTTATTTGAAAATTGGCGTATTTCTAGTTCCGTAGCTTGCATGTTGGTTAAATTAACCGTTTTGTTCTATTTCATGAAGTGGGTAAATTTGCCGCTATCGGTGTAACATTTTGTGGTAATTGTATTTCATTTGCATAAAGCAACGAGTATATATGTATTAGCATCATATCATGGGATGAAGTTAAATTAATATGCATGTATTGTGTACCCTTACGCTTTGATGCGTAAATTAACAAATAATAGCTGGCATTATAACTGCTATGGCGACATTTAAATTTAATTCATAATTACGCCGATACGACAACAAATGATCACGAATGCTCAGCGCCATTTTGATTAAATGCCTTCATTTCAGTACCAAAATTGTTTTGTGCTCACCCGCACCCTTGATATGCATGCACCATTTAATTAATTCATTTCGAATTATTACCCTTATCTCCTGCGCAAAGATTGGCTAGTGATTATTTACTTAAGCCCTATTTAGATTTGTGTTCAATATCTTTTGATGTGTATTATTTTTTACTACTTACCATACTGCGAATTATTTATTTTATATTTAGAAATATAATTTGCTACATATTATCGCCCGTTAAACTCATTCTTAATTTGAACACAACCTATTATGAGACTTCCATTTTTCCATGAATATATCTACGTTTTAATATTCTGTTCATCTAAAATCCAGATTGTAAAATTCATATTTACACAGCATTCCTTTTGAATTACTGGCACGCTAGTTAAAATGAGTTCTTCTATGTATCACTAATTATTTTTCAATATCTCCAAATATGTTTTATGAATACAGTATGTATAATTGGCTTCTGCTATAAATTGAAAATGTTCTCCATTTACTTTTTTATTCGTTAGTGTATGAAAATGATGAATATTGTATAATTACTATAAAATATGTTCTATTATTTTCTACATGTGCCAGAACAATTACTACACTAATAGTATTCAATAAAACTTGGCACAAACAATTAATTTATCGTAAATAAGTATAAAAAAATTAAATTACACTAAATATTTATGCAAATATAAATATAAATTTTACAATTAAAAACTCAAAGAAGAAAGAGTTAAGAGTCATTTGGATATAATATCCTGTAATGAGAAGAAAGCATTTTTCTTTATTTTCTATATTTGGCAGAGAAATGCAGTATAATACATCTTTATTAATTTATTATATTTATATTAATTTAATCAAGCGGTAACCATTCTAATATATAGTAAAAATTGAAGACTCGAGGAAAAATGGATGAAAAGTAATTTGGATATAATAAAATATATAAATATTTTCTGTTATTTCCTACATTTTTCAGAAAAATCTGAACAGTAGCTCACAGAGAAAACTTTCCTTCAATGAAACTTGATACATACAATTAATTTAACATAAATAAGAATAGAAATAATTCAGTTAAAATAAATTAAATATTCATGTTATTGCGTCCTAATATAAATTTAAAAATTAAATTAAAAAAACTCAAAAAGGAACAGCGAAGATATAATATTCCGTAATGACTATAAAATATTTTTTATATTTCTTAACAGAAAAGATTTTCATTTAATAAAACTTGATATATAAATTTAATTTAACATAAATAATAAAAATAGAAATATTTCAATTAAAATAAATTAAATATTCATGTCGTCACGTCCCAATATAAATTTAAAAATTAAGGACTCAAGGAAGGAGCAGCGAAGAGTAATTTGGATATAACGTTGAAAATCTGTTGTGTTATTTCCAAAAAATATCAATACAAAGTTAATAAGAATAGAATTATTTCAATTAATATAAAATTTTGAAATTAAGGTCTCAAGGAGTGAACAGCGAAGAATGATTTGAATATTCTGTAAAATGAAAGATTAGGTTCAATATATCTTAAGAATAATACACAATGAAAATCTTCCTTCAATAAAACATGATGTATATTAGGAATAGTCCTAATATAAATTTAGAAATTTAAAGCTCACGAAAGAGTGGATGAAGAGAGATTAGAATATAATATTTTGAAGTGACTATATAATATTTTCTGTTGCTACTTCCCACGTTTTACCAGAAAAATAATAATACGATACATCGTAACAATAGTCCTCAGAGTAGCTTTAATAAAACTTTGTACATTAAATTCATTTAACATAGATAAGAATAGAAATGTTTCAATTAAACTTGATTAATTATTCATGCAGTTACATCTTAATGTAAATTTATAAATTACAGACTCAAGTGTGAACAGTAATTTGGATATAGTATACTTTAATGACTGTAAAATATTTTGTATCGTTTTAACAATTTGTCAGAAAAATTAATTAATAGTACAAAGAAAAACCTCCTTTCAATAAAATTTCGTGCATACAATTAATTTAACATAGATAAGAACGGAAATGTTTCAATTAAACTAGATAAAATATTCAAGCGGTTACAACCTAATATAAATTTAAAAATTAAAGACTCGAGGAAGGAAGAGTGAAGAGTGATTTGGAAAGTCACCCGACGCACTCCCACATCATTAATTTTTCCGCAATCGCTCGCTGCGCCGCCGTCTAAGATTTATGTAACAGCTCCTCCGTCGTATGATTGTGATAGTATGAAAATGTTGGCACGCAAGTTGAGTAATTAACTTCCGGTCCATTGTTGGAAGTAAAGTCAGAAGCTGATGCGTATACGTCGCAGTAATGAATAGGATGCTCCGCTCGGCAAAACTTTTGCTTTGATCAATAAGCCTCCACTCGTCTAGTCTCGACTGGTGACATAGAGCAATTGTTTACTATGTTACTTCTAGTCATTATCATCCTAGCGGGAAGGGAAAGCTTTCCGATCCGTTTAAACGACTTCATTTTAAGGTGTAGTTTCCATTAAGTTCACGCCGGGTACAAAGGTTTTTCCTTTAAACAAGCAAACTTGAAGTGATATAACGCACAAAAGATTGGCATGTGTCTTTAATGTCTGTTTATCCTTTGGAAATAAAATACATACTTCGTTTAAAGGATCGTTGAAATATAAACTGATTGACCTAAGAGACCTTTTCTCTCACGAAACCAAAATCAATACGTAGTTACATAATACGTTGTCTGAAGTGGTCACATCGCATATTAACAGCGCGACATTAATTTAAAATGTTTACAGTGGCGAACTATTTTCGGTTCAACGTTGGAGGGAGGGCGCTTTAATCACATAATTAAATAAACCATAAAAATCGGTTCCATGTGGCATGTCACATTTGTACATGCATTAAGATAACACGCTGTTTTACTGACGCACTTTCCCGGTTACGGGTCACGTCACGAGAGCAAGTGGGTTGCGGTTTTTACAGTTAACGGGTCAGTAATGCAATTATCCTGCAAAACCAAACAATGCCATTCTCCTATCTACTCCCGTTTGCATTGAATCTCAATGTCATATTTTACCGAAACAGGGACATGAGAAGAAAAGCAGAAGTAATTAGTCTGCACGGCGTGTACATTTAGTAGAATTGTAATTCGGAAGTTCTAAACTTTATTGTGGATGTAATTAAAAATTAACTAGAGTCTCGGCCAACATCAAACAGTTAGTTACAGGTGGATGACAGCTACGTACAATTAACATTGTTTGCGCAGCTTTCATACGATCGTAATTGTATATTGACTGTTGCGATAATTAGTTATATTACATCTAATCAGCTACTGATCAAGAACTAAATGTCTATTTACAATTCAGGTGATAGACTTGTAATGTCAAACAATCAAGTTTGAGATTGTGTTTTAGCTCCCATATGTATATGAGACAATTTTAATAGAAAATGAACTCAGACATGCATCACTAAAATATTAAGCGAAAATTTAATATTTATAACATATTTCGTTGTCAAATTATTTTACATATTCATTGACATGGACGAAAAATGTATGTGTATATAGAAATAGGTCATATTAAATCACAGAGGCTGGTCTCAAAATGTAGCAGGAGTAATTTGCATTTATTATGTATTCATTTTACAAGAACCTAAAATGCAATTCTATATTTGCCTTTTCTTGAGTCCCTCTTAAGGTCCTATGTTAAATGTATCTTTTACATATTAATAAAAAAGTACAAGTGATATACAAATTTGTAGGAATATTTTACAGTCCATTTTTGTTCACTAATGCTGCTGTCAATGTTAAAAATACACTAACGATGTGAATCTCACATGATTGGCTTTTTGTTATTTAATATGGTAGATTTTTCTAATTGATAATCGTGAAAAATAAAAAAAAAATTAAAATTGGCAGTTATAGAGACTGCCGATAGAAGTAAAAACTTAGAACTTTTAGTATTAAAATTTGATATTTCATAATGTTTAAATTAAAATTATCAACATCAATCTGGTTTTCACATCTATTGACACTCCGAGCAACAATTATATGTATGTTTATGTGGTTTTCTATTATTCAAATATATTACGGGCTGTACAAGATCATGACAAAATATAAATACAATTCAATTGAAATAACAATTAATATATAATCATATTATTTATGGATAGTATTTGTTTTCACTTAAATTTCAATGTACTTCAATGTTTTTTGAACATTATTTTAATTGTTTGTATCATTGTCATCATTAATTTCAACAATACTTAGACTTTTTGTACTGCATTTTGATCTAAAAAAGATACAATAGGCTTATGGTAACTAAAGTAGAAAATGAAAATGCGCGTGTGCCAGTCATGAGCATGTCGGTAACTCGAACCTATAAGATTTTCCCCTACCAAAAAGTGACCAACGTAGCTAACGAAGTTTTCACTTCACTAAAATTTATTTAGAATATTTATATTCTATATATATATATGATCGAATAAAGTGGTGAATATTAAGCAACTTTTTTAAAATATTAAATATTTTATCAATAATTCTTTTATTTACTGTGAACAATTTCAAATTTGAAAGGGATTTTTAATGATTTAATCTGGATTGTTTAATTTAATATTAACACTTGATTCATTGAATGTATTTCTAAGCAAGTCAAAATAGGACTCACATTTTTATTGAACATGTTTTTATGAGTTTATGAGCAGAGTCAACAAATAGGAAATAAACGAAATATCGAAACTATCTTCTGATGTATAAATATGGACCAGTAATATTTATATTTTGTAGTAATGTCGAAATTTTTAGCAATAACCACTGAAATATTTATCTGATACATTAAAAAGTTTATAACTCTATAATTACTCACCTGCAAAATAATACTGAATAAAGAATAAAAATACAGTTTAAATGACACAACATCAGACCAGTCTTTCTATAAAAAATATTTTATGGTTTATGGTAAAATTTAGTTGCATTAACAACATTTTACATGGTTTTTATTTGAGGCCGACGTATTGTTCCATTCAAAAGTTATCAGACTTTTTACGACCTCACTATATTCAATGTGGCCCAATGAAACTATGCTGAAGGGCAAAATCTACTAAAAAAAGAGTCACATATAAAGCAAATAAATTATACGAATGAATGAACAAGTACCTTAGAAAAATAATTATGATTTAATTGATTAAATAAATCCCAAAAGATCTACCACAATTCTTGTAAAATGTTTTTCTCCTCAAGTATAGCATGGATGTTGTTAAAAGAGGTGAAAATAATATTGCCAAAAAGTTCGGCCGACATAAAATTTGATTATCCAAGTTTGTAGGCAACGGATTTGTGGTAACCAATTTCGATAAAACGAAGCCTTGTTTGTTCACCAGTAGGAGAACAGCAAATTTAATGTTGGGTTTTAGTGAGTTTCATATTTATTTTATTATGTCGGCGGGAAAGTATATCATAACTTCGTATCACGGTCTTTCTATAATCCGGCCAAGGTGGCAAGTATTTGACTTTGCCCGTAAGAAGCGAAGGGTGAAAATCTAATATAATTTTATGTGCATCCGTAAAATGATGATTTAGAAAAATTCGCGAAATATTTAATCAACAAAACTATTTAATTAATTTAACATCGTGGGAAACATACACGGGAAGCGTTTCGGCGATAAATACTTGTATTCCCGGAGCGTTTCCTCCGGGTTTAGAAATATTCGGTAAGAATTTCACTTCCGTCGAAGCCTTTACAATTTAAATTTGACATCGCTGCACGTAAGTCAAGCATTTAGATCCGACCACTTCGTTTTCGTCGTGATATCGATTCCCGGTGACTTATCTCAGTCGACATCTGCCGTTTAAAAGTCCGGTCCTCCGTTTTCGGATCCGGTGCGGTTTCAAAATCCCGAAGACACATTATTCACTGTTGCTGAATTAGAAAATAGTTGCTCCGAGGTAAACTTTTATCTACTCGACTTTTTCTGTTTGCAACAGCTGCGGCGAAAATTTATCATTTCAAGTCCGCTACGGTTCATGTTTTATTAGAACTTTGTTTGACGTTACCGGTTTTTTTTATTTAATTAAACGTCGCCTATTTTAAATAGATCTAAATGCCATGCATTTTTTGTGGTTGTGTGTTTGGGGAAAAATGGGGAATTAAACTTGAATGAATCCCTGTGAAGAAGTTATGAGAGGCTCGAGGATTTATCGCAGGAATATGCGTGCCACAATCGTTGTGACACAACGTGATGTTTTAATTATTAAAGATTTCATTATAAAAACATATTTTAGTTTTATATGCTGAGCACATTTTAACACATAAAATTGTTATTTATTTTTATGATATAATAAATATTAACTTTGTCATTTCCATACATGTTAACTAGATTTTTATTGTTAATTTAAATCGCATAAATTATTTTTAATCACTCATACGAATTTGATTTATGTTATAGGTGTATTTGGAAAGAACATAAAAAGTAGAAAAAAAATAATTTTGCCCCGTAGTGTTTTTACAAATTTATGTATATTTGATTTAAATTTAACAACGGCAGAAATGGTAATGTAAATCCAGTTCAATTGACTGGTTCTGCACAAACATGGAAGCCGGCCTCTTTAATTAGTACATTCTAAATGAATTACACGTAGGCGTATTTCCCCTACAAGTGCTCCACCACAGTCATTCATGTAAGACAACAATTTTATGGGGGTAGTTTAAGCGAGAAAGTAATTACTTAATCTTTCCTCTGCTTCCGAGGACTTATAAACAGTTTGTTTACGTAAATCGTGGTTTAACGGGAACAAGAAGATGCGTGTAAATATTTGGATTAAATTTAAAATCATACGTTTTACGAAATCAATCGTCTCTTTTGAGTAATCTGAGATGCAAGTAAATACTTTGCGATACTCGATAACGTTGTGGATTTATTTTTGAAATATTACAATTTAACATATAAAAGTTATAAATAAAATAATTATGTTTTTAAATTATTAAGGTTCAATTGAATATTTAATTTTCCAGTGGTGAAAACGGTGTGATTTAAAGTTGTTTAAAATTTTTGATCCAGAAACAATTTTATAATACATATGTATAAAATAAGGCCAAACATGAATTAATCTGTCCTTTATCTATTATATAAAATACAGTTTTTGTATAAATTTTTTGGTTGAAATTATTTTAAAATAAAATTATTTTTATAAAATTTGGGTCAATTGGTTATGCCTAAAATAAATATTAACGCATATTTCAAAAAATAATGATTCGGATCGTTTATATTGGTTTATAGAATTTACATTTGAAATATAATTAAATTATGTCATTTTAATTTAAGTAATTCGGAAAATATTAAAATTATTTGAACCTAGTTAAAATACAATTAAAATTTTTCGACTGACAGAAAAATATTTTCTTTTGCTGGATTTATTAAATTAATATGCACTAATGGTCATTATTACAGCAAATTTTTAAAATGTTAAATATTTTATCCTTTACTCTTTTATTTAATGCGAACTGTTAAAATAATATTAATTTGCTCTTGTTGTTTTATGCGTTATTATAAAAAATCATAGTATATTCTTATTTTATAAAATATTTCATACCTTGAACTGAAAAACACCGATACTGAAAAATTGATTTTTAGACACTCTTAAAAAATTCTCTGCAAATATGAGCTTAATAAGAAGGTCCTCTTTATCTCAGTTTTACATTTTTTCTTCAGTCCCATACGGCAAAATCCATATCCCGCCATTACTTGATCGTCCACAAAGTTTCTTTTTACACTTTTTGTAGAAAATTAAATACTCTACAAAAAAGATATCTTTCATAACTTTTACCGTTGAAAAGACATGGGAGGTTAAAGTTTGAAGAATTTAATAAAAATTTCATTTACACTTCTAAATATAGGTAAGTAAATATTATAAAATGTCCAATATATATTTTTGTAGAAAATTAAACGGTTTACCATAAAGGTCTCCTGGGATTGATCGAATATTCTAAACATTTTAATAGTTTATTAATAAATATTTTAAATTTATCCATTTAAATCCCAAATTAAAGTTATGTCTTAACTTTTGTTTGGGAATATACTTCTTTCTAATCAATTTTTTAATAGTTTTTCTCTTATCACAATCTAGTAGGTACTGTGATTTAATATTTTTCAACAGGATTATTTAAAATGTAACTGAATTTTTATACACAAAATTTACAATTGAATATTTTTTGGGTCCTGCATATATAATTTTGGGAGATCCTAAGTTGTATCTTCTTGTATATAACTATAACCAAATAATTATTGATATATTTAATCATATTTTTTAAATAAAAAACTTTATTTTTTCTGAAATAGACAATGAATTATTTCAGAATTCATTCATTTAAATGGATAAATTTAAAATATTTATTAGAAAACTATTAATATCAGTATGTATTGGGATGTGAATGCGAATATCTTCTAAATGGTTAGAGTAATCGATTAACCACATGAGATCATTTGTAAAGCGCTTAATTTCCTACAAAAATATATATTGAGCATTTCATAACATTTACTTATCTACTAGTTTTAAAATTTAGATGTAAAAACGAAAATTTTGATTAAATTCTTCAAACTTTGATCACCGATGTCTTCTAAACTGTAAGAGTTATGAAAAAATTGTAAGATACCTTTTTTGTAAAATGTTCAATTTCTTACAAAAAATGTAAATAGATATTTTCTGTACAATCAAGTAATGGTGAGATATGAAGTTTCCTATATGGGACTGAAGAAGAAATAAGATGAGGAAGATCTTCCTACTAAAATTAAGAGCTCATCGAGCAATTTTTAAGATGTCTAGAAACCAAATTTTCATTGTCAGAAGTTAATAAAAATAGTCGATTTTTTAGGCCCACCCTAATATGACTAATTTCGTTATAAACATAATACCCCATGTTTTCTATAAGGTTGATGTCTGAAGATTGAGACGGGCAAGACGGGCTTTGGTTTTAAACCAACCCATAACAGCTTTGGAATTGTGTTTGGGGTCGTTTTCATGTTGAAACACATTTATTAAGAGCGTCAAGCGGGTCCAATGTATGATGTCCAAAGAAAGTTAAAATTAGACTTTCACATTTTTAATAAAAATCAAGCTCTATTTTCTCTGGGCCATAAGATTACCTTAGCATCTAATTCAAGTACTCCATTTTAAAAGAATTGCATTATAATTTGTTAAATTCAACGTCGTTTTCGATTTTAAATGTTAAATTCGCTAATATATTGCATAAAACGATTTAAGATTGAATTATCCGATTAAAGCCGAGATATAAAGAGAGCAATCAAAACGATCCCTTTAATTAGTGAATCTGAAAGGAATTACACGTACGACTATTCCGCCCCCAAAACAAATCCAATTCATGTTAGGCAGTAGTAGTTTTATACGGCGATGTAAGCCAGGAAATAATTGACTTTATCTTTCCGCAGCTTTCAAGGAAATATAAACAATACGTTTAGGTGAATGACGGCTGGAGAGGTAGTAAACCACAACAATTGTACGTAAGACGAAAATCTGTGGACCGTTTAGCGTCAGATAATGTTACATGCCAGTATAGTAGAACTATCAAAAGGGAGATTACCCCGTAGAATGTTACGTTCCCCCGGAATCGAGGAAAACAAGGAGATTCACACAAATCTTCCGAGCAGCCGAATGCGACGCCTTGTTATCAAGCGAGTCAACTCCAAATCCTGGGAAATTGGAATTTCACCATGCCCGTCTTGCGTTAACGTTTAAATAACGCGTATACTTGTATATACAATTAATCTTCGAATTTATTCAATGAATAATATTCACACGGAACCCCTTCTTAAACATGATTTACTAGTGGAGGGTGTTATGGGTTATTTATATTAATAATATTTACAGGTGATCTATTGCGTAAGACGAAACGACCCCGTTTTCCTGGTAAATAAGTTGCACAAAAACATAAATCATTATTTATTACAAATTAAACTGTGACCAAAAATACATAAAAATTTATATTTATTTTTTTTTTTTTTGCTGACGGAAAACTAATTAATTTAGTGATGAAAGTCTAGAATGTAAAGAAATAAAGATATCTTTTGATATCAAAATGGAAATATCACACCTAAAATGAAAATCCAATTAGCAGGACATATCTCTAATTGACCATGATTCGATGGACCTTTTTATATCCACTTAATCCCCCCGTAGGCCCATATTACATTCTGTCTATCTCCACCTGACCCGCCTCAATATGTTATTGAGCTTTTATGAACAAAATTATGCTATTATTTCGATTTAGATTTCTGGTATTGTTTAATATTAAAACATTCAACTAAAATCTTGCCATCCATAAGCAGATGAAGGGATATAAATCATCCAATGTATAAAAGAAAGCAGGAAACCTATTTCTGATTTTGTGAAGAGCTTATCAGTATATTTTTACGTTTATTTGGAGTGACCAGGATAAAGCTTGAACTTTATATTGTAAAACTTGTTGAATATTTGGCACATTAGATCACGGGAAAGGGACAATGTTTGATGTACTAATGATTTGTAAGGAACCATAATAACTGTTATTTCTGTTTCGTAAATATCAAAGAACATCATAGGAACAATAGACATAAATACACATATCCTAATCCATTCAGCAATAAGATCTATGCGTTATAGAATATATACCCATTCCATCGTTCATCGATATTCCTAGTCTCCCCGAAAATGCTACAGAAACAATTTTTCAACGTCATAATGAGCAAGAATTAAACGATTTCCTAAGAGACAGGAACCTAGCAGAGAAATCTACTAAAAAAAATCTTAATAAACCGATAAAAATATAGTGGTAGCCAGAAAAATAACACCTACTATCATTTGATGTTAGAAAATATACACTTCTAATTAAACGCAGTCAAAATAATTTATATTTTATTTAAATTAATTTAAAATTATTCGTTTTGTATCATTATTTGAATACTTATTAATAATAATTAATGTAGTTTTGAGCAAAGTGTTGTTTGAATATATATTTTTTAATGGCCCTTTCTTTTAACGAAGAAGAAAAAAGTCAGAATGAGATATCAAATCGACTAAATGTGAGACAATCGGCGATTTCAAAAGTGATTAAACGATTTTACGAAACAGGTATCACCGAAAGAAGACCTGAACAGGAGCGAAAGAGAAAAAGAATTATAATGTAAGAATAGGCCAGGATACCATAATGAGCGATGATTGTCAAAGAAGAGTATATAGACGACCAAGAGAACGTTACGATTATTGTAATATACCTCAAATTCTTCCTTTTGGTCGAAGATCGGTAATAGTTTGGGAACGTGTTACTTTGCTGACACAGGGAAATCGTAGAACCTCATGTTGTACCCTTTGTTCCATTTGTTAGTGAAGAGTTTATTTTTATGCATGACAATGGTCGACATCACTCTGTGAGAATTGTCAGACACTACCTTGACGAGGTAAATATTCGCTGATGGTAAGCTGTAAGTCCTCACTTAAATCCAATTGAACATCTATGGGACTATATGGGAAAAGAAATAAAAGCATTTCGTCCACCACCACACAGAAACCAACTAAAGGAAAATAAATTTAGGAGGATGTCAGAAAACATTAATTTTAGGTACGTTGTCAAAAGGTCATTAGCACATTTGATGAAAATACTCCATATTAGTATATATAAACTTAACTTGAAAAATGTTAAAAGTTTGTTATATTTAATTATTTCTCTTTATTCATAGATTTTCTTTAAACTGTATCCTTAATTTATTTTTAAAAAATGATATAATATAATAAACCTATAGGATACTAAAATATTTATTATTACTTACTGGACAAATTTTGAAATAAATCCTTCTATGAAATACTTAACAAAATGTTTAATTTCAAATTTTATGATAGCCACCACTGTACCTCATCTCAGAAATTAAATCTGTCAGAGGAAATCTAAAGGCTATTTTGAAATTTACACCCAACAATTGCCCAAGAATACTAGAGGTTCCAAGTCGAAATACACAGAAACACATAAATGAAAGGGAAGTCAAGTCCATAATTAAATTAAAATTAGTATCTCGTTTGTTACTTTGATGTGTTAATTAATATTTGCACTTCGAGCGTTTTTTAAAAATTCATCGACCTTGCAAACAAGACTAATGAACTATTTGCATGCGTAAATTGCGAATTCAAAACTTGACCTCAAATCTGCGCCCCAATTAGGAAGTCGTTGTTTTTTTGTAATATGAAATATGTTTGCTGAGGCTGAAGTGTACAATATCAGATTACTATTTTTTATACTTTTTGTGCAACAATAAAACATGTTCGTAGACAAACACGGGACCCATGCCGTATTTATTTCTATTGTTTTCGCTTAATTGGGTTCTGCTCTCTTTCCGAACAATACATTGGTTTTTAAAATTTACCTCGCGGTGAAAAAAAAAATAAGCTCTTACCGCCCACGGTATTGATGTGCTAATTACATCATTTGGATGCTGTATCACTTTTATTTTGTGTGAGTGGTGGATTTTTTGATAAATAACTCACGTACAGCGAGAACTTTGTTGAATACGTGTATTAAATATAATTTTAATTAGTTGTAGCCGAGTCGCTACTAATTGGAGCTTTTAAATGTTACGGATGGACCAATAAATAAAGTTGTGAAAGTGAAATGACCTCAAAATCGTAATATTACAATGGCGTCTTGTAATTTACCCTTACTCATTTTAATGTTAATAGTTGAGTGGTTTAATAATTCAAGCGTTTCGTACATGTAACATGATAAATTATTGTGGCATGTTAACACTGAATATTTTAAAATAATCAAGATAGGAATATTATGTACGTTGAACGTTTTTAAAGACCATAAGGCCGCAGTGGAGTTCTAAAACACAATAAAATTGTTTGTCAACGACCATTATTTACCCGAAACTTTAGTGGAAATTATAAAACATATCTCATAATTATTTTGCAGGGCCAGTATGTCTGGCCTATATACGAGTTTTAACATGTAAGCTATGTACGAAACTTTAAACAATAAATTAGGACCCGGTGAACAATTAAAGTCGTCTTAATGGCTTGCGACTTCAAAGGTTAAACCTAGACTGCATACGATATTCAATTTACTTTAGCTACGTTTATCACGTAGTTACGAAACATTAACGAAAATTATTACGTATTTGTTTTAAATTTGTCCGAACGTGCATTTTAAATGTATTAAATGGACCGAACTATGTCCTACAATAATTGGAATTTAGAAACGTCAAAGAATAAAACAAAACATCCTCCTAAATTGGATGATAATAATAAATGACCGTATTATACAAACCAGCAGAAGCGTGATAAATTTTAAATTTCCACGAAAAATTATAAAGTAACGACGAAAATTACACTTTAATTGTCTAAAATCCTTTTTTATCCAGGTTAATCTATCTACTTATGCTTATGAATATAAATTGTGTAATTAAATGCTAAAATAATTTTCAGGCATTGAACACGAATTTTCGGAACAAAAGGTGTAAATTTTGTTTAGCAGAGGTATACTTTGGAAATGGTGTAATGAATAAATTTCCAGATTATATACCTGCTAAAATATGTATCGAAAGCTCAATATTTAATGGAAGTTTTAGTGGGTGGAAAAATGTTTTTTCAAAGTGAACCCCAATTTAAATATATTATTTACTTTTGTTAAAATAACAATTTTATGTTGACATTTTTGTTTGAAATTAAAAATAAAAAATAATTCTAATGATATTAAAATGTGAGCAATAATAAATGTATAAAATAACCGTAAAAGTAGTGAGTAGTACAATTTATTTTAAAATAATAAATTCTATTGCTCATGAGCCCTTAAAAAAGTTTATGTGGCAAGTACATAAAACATACTCAAGGGCAGAAAAACTTCACGCTCCCGTAAATTTGAGAAGGCTAAAACAGTTTCCGAACAGCACAGATGTTAGATGAAAGAAATGGAAAGAATATCTACTGCCGCTAAACTTCATCTAAATGGAAATTGCCACATATTGCTTTCCCTAAATTTAAAGAACATAAAAGAACAAGAAATAAAAGAAATATATAATTTATTTCAGTATGTTTCCGGAAGAGACTCCTTATCATGCTGGTAACTGTTCAGAAGTATTTTAAAGTGTCTATATGCATGGACATCCGGGGCCGTGTTTTTTTTGCCATTTTTTACAACTTATTTAATTTACGTCCTGTGTATAATTTAAGAATAAAATTGATTGAAACATTTTAATTAGTTTTTTTTTTGTTTGGAGAGCTCAATTAAAATTATGACACCGGATTGGCTGAAGTCAATGACAGACGCAAAAAGTACCCCACTCCAACCGAGCCGTCTCAAATTTTCCTCGAAGCATGATGCCTGGATTTTTTCCGACGAGGACCCATAATGGCGTATCCAGTGTTTACAGGGAGTACATAATTATTTATTGATTAGATACGTTGCTGCTGTTTTTTATGATGATTGATCTGCTTTGGTGCAAGTCACGTCTAGTTCAAAGTGATTGATTAGAGGGTTTAATAACATCAATGATCCCTAAGAAAACTTTTATTCGTGACTTGAGCACTCAATTTTATTGGCTTATATTTTTATGTATATTAATAACACGTGAGTGGGCATTTTAAACGTTCAAACTTGCGCCCACACTTTAATTGGTTTATTAGTGCAATTTGCAAAGTGGCTATGTTTCGCGTAACACGGATATAAACGTGGAAGCTGACCTGAAAGGGATCCACGTATGCACCGTAGGCCATTTCGTCAACTGGCTCATAAAATTAGTGTCGACAACGTGATTGTATCCCGGTGTCTTTAAAAGGACGAAGTGTTTTTTTGGGGCAATTCTCATTCGGACAATCAGAACCGCAATCTGAGGACGTGGACGTTCGCAGTGCCGTTATCGTTGCCTTCACTTAATTAAATGAATATTCATGAATGCGCTTGTTGAATATTCTGAGTGGTTATAGCGACCGCCCGGCGAAAATTGTCACGGTATGGCAAACATGGAACCGAGTGTACATATTTCCAAACTTTTCGCTCACACTGACCAACTTTACATTTAAACGCTGAAATTCGCATATCACATGTACGGACCTGAAAAATCAGCGTGCTCCAGTATCCGGAACATTATTCAATACTTTTATATTTCGTGAATTTGGTTTTGAAGCTGTGACACTTGAATATAAAAACATGTATGCGTTGTTGTCTTTTTTTTTTCAATTTTGGGTCGACCCGGAACAAATTCGACAAATTGAAAGAATTTCATTTAACCGTGATTTATGATTTACAATTAGATTGATTGCAAATGCCAACATACAAATTTTTAATTTTCCATTTCAATTATAATTCAGTTTTAATGAACTATTTACTCAACAAACATTTTTGTATTATTTTTTAAAATAAAAATGAATGTCTTTATTTTATTTTATGAACCAAATATGCGAAGCAATATTACTAGTTTAAATGTATTCCTTTATATCTTTAATCAAATTGTTATTATGTTTATGGTAGTGGTTAAAAATTATTGTTTAATATATTCGTCGTCATATTTGTGAACAACTTATATAGTCTTCATAAAACTAAGAAATATTAGAAACTGGAAGTACTAATTTATGCTGGTTTATGATTTATTTAAATATATTTTTATATTACAATTTAATATTTTTGTATATAAAACAAAATTAGAGCCACTTTCTTTTTCTCTAAACACTAAACAATATATACTTACGAGACGAAACACATATATATGTTATTTATTGATAAAACATGTCACGTTAGCGATAACGTATAAAAAATAAAACCAGAAATTAACAATTTTTATCATTAGAAGTTAGAACGACTCTATATAAAAATTAAAAAAAGTAAATCCAACGTAAATGGCCTAATATTTCGTCCAGTATACCTTAATGTCTATAACTATAATTATTTCTTCTTCTATATTGTTCCAAACATTTCTGATTTGTTCAAACAAATTTGCTTTATTTATTCTAATATTCTTAGCCACAATCTCCCACCAAATTTTCTATGGGATTAAGATCTGCAGATATAGCAGACCACTTTAATACATTATTTTTTTGTTGAACAAGCCATTCTTTAAAAAGTCTTGATATGCTTGGGGTCATTGTCATGCTGAAATATAAATTTTTTCTTCATTTCTCATTCATAATAAGGTAGCATGACATCTAATTGTGAATTGGCCCATACGGTAAGCGGAAAAACAACTTGATAAACAAACTATCCACCATCACAAAATATTAAGTTGTGATTCGTCCGAAAATAGTATTTTTTTCCAATCTCTTGCTGTCCAGTTTCTATTCCTATGAGCAAAAAGAAGTCTTGCTCCTAAATCTATTAAAATTGGCATTTTACTGCGATGATCTAGTGCTCTGGACATAGAAAAAATAGTCCCTAGCTCTCCAAAGATGAATTTATAATTTTAGTGTGAAGGTCCATATCATCTCAGTTTTCCATTTTTTCTTCAGTCCCATATGGCAAAATCTATATCTCGCCATTACATGATTGTACAGAAAATTTCAATTTACATTTTGAAAAGAAATTGAACGTTCTACAAAAGGTATCTAATAATTTTATCATAACTCTTACCGTTTAGAAGATATCTGACGTCAAATTTAAAAAATTTAACAAAAATTTTTTTCAAATTTTAAATAAAATTTTTGTTATACGCTGAATTTTATGTGTATGTCTATTTCTTTTCACTTAGTACTATGAATTTTTAGTCTATAAATCATAAAAATATTTTTTAATGGATGGAAATTCAAATAAAACCGCTCTAAAATGAAAATTATTTGTATATGTGCATAAAATTTTAAATGCCGCAACAATTAGAAATTATTTATTTTGTAAAAATATATACATAAATGATTTCAATTTTATATGTATATATTTTTTATGACACACATGCATATTTATAATGTAAACTAATTGGAACGTAACTAAATCAATACCTGAACTAAATTTACTGAGGCTGTAATTCCAAACCGAATTTACCTTAATATTTGCACATGTTTGTCATTCCACGTGTTTGTGTACACACAATGATTGATACATGGCAAGAGATTTTTCATTATGTCCATTAGCAGTCTATTGATCTTCGCTCTAGTCGTGCGGTAAGTGTAATTGTTAATTTTCGAAACAATTAAACCTAAATGGTTCCCATCGAAAACTAGCATCCGGATGAAAGCAAAACAATGGACAAAAACAATCTAAGCCGATATTTACAATTGAAAACTCAAAGCGGATTCAGTGTATTCGTAAGCAAATTGAATGGTTTTTGTTTGGTTTTTGTACAGCGCAAAAATGCAACGTTTAGCAATTAGCAATGAATATATGCTATGGGCTTAATTAATACTTAATGGTTTCCTACTTACCTTTAATATAACTTTCTTACTCACTAAATTTATTATATGCTATGTTATTGGGGGGTAAAATGAAAAATAAAACCACCTATTAATTCCACTCATTTATTCAAAAAAAAAAATATATAATACATGTTACATGGAAGTATTTGGCATTCGACAATAGTCCTTATAGTATAATTTAACGAGTATTATTTACAAATTTACAAAATCGATTTTATTAATGCAAGTATGTCTCAGTTTATCACTTTGGTTCGTATGTCACATTTAAGTGTCTGTCAATATTTAGTTTAGTAACGATCACGTAGTTGGTAACACCGGTATGAGTATCACAATGAGCAAACTGCACTTCATGAACGAGTAGGTCGACGATGATGATGTATTGGCGTGTTGCATAGCCGCTGGTTTCTCCTCTGAAACAGGAAATGTTTTATGTGAAATAATCTTTTGTTTGTATTCAACTTGTCGTACAAATATATACGAATAAAAAAATTTCATATTTTATGCGTTCCAATTGTGATATTTTTATATTTATATTATATCTACGCTGTCACACACAGAGTTTTATCGATTGCGATGAAAACGAAATTTGTCACAAACATAATAACAATAATGATGATAATAAAATAGGACAGTTGTTCATGACAAAATAGGACGAATAGTTAAAATATCATGTAATTTTTTTATTATTTTTGAATATTAATTATTTTCATAATTTGTAATTAAATACAGACGTAGGTCCGTCATCTTTTATAATTTATAATTTAAATTTATAAATAAAAAATTACATGCTGACGTCCACTATCGAATTTCATAAAAATCAATTTCAATTTACGGATATTTATTTTAGAAGTAATAGAGTTGTCAATGTGTCAATCAATAAAATGTTCCGTCTATCTTAAAAGTGAGACAATCCTTTAAACTGAACAGAACTATATAAGGGAGGTCAAAGATACATGACAGTTTTGAGGATAAAGTTTAAAACTAATATTACATTTATGGCACGAAAACAAATTGTCACACGCTTCCAAAAATATTACTTACAGTAGTGGTCATTATTATAGCTTTTTAAAATGTTAAATAAACTGCGCCGCAAAATAATAGAATATTTATTTAAGTTTGAATATATTTTAAACGGCCTAAAATCTTCGCCAAAATATTTTTTTTTTGTTCGATAAACAGAACAAAACTAAACATCAACATTTCTTTTAATTTTAGAACAATTAGTTTTGCACCTATAACAGTATTTTACGGTTTATGATTTTAAAATTTTTGAAATGAACAGCAGAGCAAATAATCGCAACATTTCAAAAGAAAATTGTGAGATTTTAAACGATTTTACGAAACGGATACCAATGAAAGGAAACCTGGACAGGGGCGAAAAAGAATAGCATCACCATAACAAGACCGATATTTAAAAATTCAAGCCCTTAGGCAAAGGTTTGTAACCAGTACTTTACTTCAGCAACAGTTTTCATTGACTTGTAATGTAAGAATAAGTCAATAAATAATTACTACCAACTAATTCAAATAGTAAAACTCATATTTTTAATAAATTTTAATAATTTGCTATAATTATGGCAACTACTGTATATATTTTAAATCGAAAATTTACTACTTTAATAATTATTGTTTTGTCGTAATATGTGTTATATATAAATAGATGTTAATAATATTTTATGGTAATAATTATTGTATTTTACCAATATGTTTAGTCCCTTGACATTTGCCATACCATAAAGTTCATATTATTAGTAATAATATAAATTTCAAGTCACACAAATTAAAGAAAATATGAAACCAATTCATAGTAATATTATGCACATTTATTGGACTAAAGAAAAATTTAATAAAGCGAAATATTAAAAATTATACGCGCTCAACAGTGTGATTGAACATAATTATTTGTATGCTAGAAATAGTTTCGCTCGTATTTTTATTTTTATTGCATCATTAGTTTTTTAAAAGTCATGCTTAAAGTCCTCGCGAACCATTTTAAATTCATTTTCCGTCTCCCGCCTGGTCTAGTATGAATTCTAAAACGATAAATTCCGTGTATAGCATACAAAAAGTTTCCACAAAGATGTAAAATCGCCAGGTTCACTTATCAGAAACCTGAAAAATAACTACCAATCGATAGTTACAGCCCGAAATACCCACTCGCCGTCGACATCAGCATGTCTAATGAATTTACATCATGCCAGCCGTTTTCCCTCCAGTGCGGACGGAGGACCAAATATGTATGTGACTGAACCAATACTCATTTTATTACACGGTTGACGGCATGTGAAAAACCCATTAATGCAAATAAGATGAATAAATGTCAAGTCAGATTCTCAACTCGAGCATAAGCTTCCAACCAGTTGATTCGCTGTATTTCACATACTTGTCAATTTTTGGGTTGCGCGACCAATTAGGACGGGTCCCTCAGTTTCAACAGCGCGACCACATTTTTATAATGCCGAAGTTGAAAATTTACATTTTAAAGGAGAAGAATTGGTTCGAGGCCGTGCATTCATTTTAATAAACTTACTTTTCGGAGTTTTCCGGAAGGGCATTACGCAATTTTCAACTGAAAGAACGCAACGTGGCACATAAAGAACGAATAAGAAATATATGGGCTTCTGATCCTCTAGTAGATTTCTTATCTGGCACAATATTTTTCATTTGGCAAATGCACATTTCTATACAGCTTTGTGCGAGTTAGAAAATTGACGGCATTGAAACGCCATATAACAATTAAATTCTTCGATGCAAAGCCCCACCATCAACAATACACAACGTCCTGTTTTAATTTGCTTGATTTTTCTTGGAAACAAAATATCGTCAAATGTTTGGAAAACACGAACAATAAGCGGGGAATTTCCACATAATAAGAAAGCTTTCCACAAAACAATTGTTTTTTTTTAGACTGTGTTTGTTTGTTTAGACGAATTATTCGACTTTCTAATTTTAATATAATAAGTTTATAAATAGAATCTTATTGTTTTGTCCCAAATTGGTCGATTTTGGCTGTTACAAGTATTTCTGGACCAGACAGAGAACAACGGGCACAATATTTTTAAAGCATTGATCGCCTCAGCCGTTTCTGAAAAACTCCAAAAACTGAGAACTAATTTATTAATTTATTAATTTATTAATTTATTAATTTATTAATTTATTAATTTATTAATTTATTAATTTATTAATTTATTAATTTATTAATTTATTAATTTATTAATTTATTAATTTATTAATTTATTAATTTATTAATTTATTAATTTATTAATTTATTAATTTATTAATTTATTAATTTATTAATTTATTAATTTATTAATTTATTAATTTATTAATTTATTAATTTATTAATTTATTAATTTATTAATTTATTAATTTATTAATTTATTAATTTATTAATTTATTAATTTATTAATTTATTAATTTATTAATTTATTAATTTATTAATTTATTAATTTATTAATTTATTAATTTATTAATTTATTAATTTATTAATTTATTAATTTATTAATTTATTAATTTATTAATTTATTAATTTATTAATTTATTAATTTATTAATTTATTAATTTATTAATTTATTAATTTATTAATTTATTAATTTATTAATTTATTAATTTATTAATTTATTAATTTATTAATTTATTAATTTATTAATTTATTAATTTATTAATTTATTAATTTATTAATTTATTAATTTATTAATTTATTAATTTATTAATTTATTAATTTTTGTTTTTTTGCTGCTGAGGATATTGGAGTCAGTTTTTCTCTGTCTCGTTTTTTGGAAATATTCGAAATAGCAAAAATCGACCAATTTAGAACACTATATTATTATTAATATAATATTTATATCTACGTTAAAAATGTGTAAAATGATTAAAAAATAAAATTAATTAGTTAATATAATTTTTGTTACACTTATATTGTCTTAGATAATAACAATAATATGTACACAAAATATTGATTGTAGAAACATGACCACACTGTTCATAAATTGAATTCATTATAGTAGAGACCATCAAAGTTGACTCATTAAAATTTCAGGTCTACTCGTTTAAACAACATTTTTTCTGATTCGATCTATGGTAGCAATTTAAATTATAATTTAATCATTTTCAATGCGAGTACTAATTTAATGGGTTAATATTTGACTTCAATTACAGATAACTATGGCATTAATCAAAATTTTACAAAATTAATTTAATTAAAATGAGTCGTTTACAACTCCCGTAAGCGAATTTATCAAAAATATGTTGTATTAATATTTTGATTATTAATATGTTTAACATCAATATTATTATCTATAATAATATTATTTATATTTGTCAATTAAACATTAATATTTGATTGAGAGTAATTATACAGTTATTAATATAAAAAATGGGGCTAGTTTTTTTTTTCCAAGCCACTAAACTGCTAAAAGTTTTACTAACTGGAATTTATTATAGGCCTTAAATTTATATATTTTTTTGACGACCACCGCCATTAAAAGTGCATGAAAAATTCATTTATCAAAGAGCGTTCCGTTAATTTGGACGGTTGGAAATCCGGAGTTTTTCATTTGCCCGCCAATTCCTAGTGCAGTTTGATTTTCAATTTGCCATCGCACGTAAACATATTTCACTTAATTATGCATTTGTTCAAATTAGCGCTTGCGGCCGCTCATATTTATAAAGGACTCGAATTGTTATTGTTAAAATTTTCCATTTTGAATAATTATTTATTTACTTGATCGGCG